>NC_140931.1:164155436-164755436 GCF_014529385.1 Adiantum capillus-veneris
GGAAAGATGCAAGCACTGGAGGAGTAGGAAATGGTAGTGTAGTATCCATTCCTTGGAATAAAGGTGACCAGGTTGGTGAAGGATGGAGGTCGAGAGCCAACCCTAGGAGCATGTATTCCAAGGAATGGTCACTACAAGACCATTCCCTTTTGTCGAACATCCAGGGCAAGGGAGGCCACTCAATGACCTACAAAGATATTTCCAGCATCAAAAGCGATGGCAGGTGTAACATTTAATGGCCTAGTAACTTGTGTGTAGCGGAAAATAGCATGAACATAGTGAGCATTTCATTAGAATAGATTCCTAATGAGAATAACAAGAGTTCTTGGGTGGAGAGAGCAATAAAAATCATAACACCTAGTTAGATAGCATGAACAATACTTCAAAAGAGAGAGAAATTAAGCAATTGACAACAGTTGAGGACCGGGTTTGCATGGAGCCGGTCCCCCTCTAAAAGGCTTTGTATTATGGTTTCTCCCATCAAGAGAGACATTTTACAATACAATTCTTTGTGTTCCTTCAATACTAGCTAGTGCAATGAAGATGGAAACTTCAAGCACTAAGCAAAACACTTATCAAACACAACATCAATTCCCTCACGTCTCAGATCCAAGACCTCACACACCTTCAAAGATGGTGAGAGCTAGCGGGGTATCAGAGTAGATTGAGAGGAAGAAGGAGTAGTCTTACAAGAAAGATGTACATCTCCTCACATAATCACTCATATTAGGATAGCTTATCTTAGTAATTAGCATGGTAGAGGAGATGAGCATGCATTGAAGCTTGGCTCTTGGTTGGATTTGCATCACAAAGCCAAGAGTTGTTGGTGTAGGCCTCCCTTCTCACAAGCTTGGAGTAGGTGGTAAGCTTTCCTTTAAAGCTTGAGAAGGGGGGAGAGAGAGAGAGAGAGAGAGAGAGAGAGAGAGAGAGAGAGAGAGAGTCTCTTCTTGCTCCACACATAGATTGTGTGAGTGTGTAAGTGAATAATGCCTTTGAAAATCAGCCCCCTCTCTCTCTTGGTCGACCCCTCTTGCTATTTGCTCATGCTCAATCCCTATTGGACCTCCCCAGGCTCAGCCAATGGAAATTAAGCAGCATAAGTGATAGCCTTCTGACATGTGCCCCCCTTTCCCCTTTTGTGTGAGCTTTTGCTAATTAATTAATGCAACTCAACACTCATTGGACCCCTTTGTCTCCTAGCCAATAGGAATCAGGCAAGCCATTGGGCTGTTGAATGCTCATTGGACCCCTAGGGAGACTGTCCAATAGTCTTCTAGAGAGCTTCATTCTTATTGGTTCTTCTATTAAGTTTTTTAAAATTAATTAAACTAGACTTACTCTAGCCTAATTCTCATTGGTCCACCTCCAAGGCCATCCAATAGGATTTGCGTTCACCTTGTGGGCATCTGGGCTAGGGAGCTGACATATGTCCCTCTTTCCCCTTGTGTACAAAGGAATCTTGTGTGTGTGTGTGTGAGTTTCTCTCTCATCCGCTACTTCTTGGGCTCCCCCTCCTTTGTAGGGATTGAGAAAGAGTTTTGGGACACACACAAAGCATCCAATTTCCCTGGCTTTTGACCTTTGGAGACAACCTTTGAATTTTGGAACCTTAGCATTTTGGAAGTCTTAATGGGATGAACCTTAGGGTCTTTTAAGCCCATTATTGCACATTGCTCTTTTGAAGATGGCCCCCCCCCTTTGGATCCCTATTTTTCCTCCTTTGGATCCCTGTTGTGGCCGGTCTGCTAGCTTAACCAATATTCTAGCTTTTTCTCCCCTGGCACTTCCCCATATTAAATGATCAGTTTAACATGAGAAAATCATTTAGGAGAATTAGATATTGATTTATATGACAGTGGGGTAGATTTTGCATAGTGAAAGTGATCTTGCATTTATGTGCATTGACATGTGTTCCAATGATTGGCTTTTTTAAAAAAAAGTAGGTCCCAAAGTGATGGGTTGTTGTGTCAGCTATTGAACGGCTTGGCATGACCATTCCTTCTTTTAAACATCAGTTAATGGAGGGCCACGATGTGCTCTCTCCCTCCCTTGGACTTTTACGAACCTCAAAATGCTACAAGCATTGTAGTTTGGAGGTTCCTGCGCAGTTGTTGTTGCATCAGCAAAGCAAGTATGGGTACACAACAACGGATGGAATGGTTCCTTTGCACACACAAGCCCTTGTTTTCAGATTGCAGTGCTCACAAACCCTCCTTTATTTGGTGTGAGAGAGAGAGAGAGAGAGAGAGAGAGAGAGAGATTGCAGGCCTAGACCTGGAACAAGGCTTGCAAAAAACATTTTTCCAAACTGAAAAAATAAGGCACCCTTCAAAAAAAATGTTTTAAGGTCAAAATATGAAGCATTTGCGGCATGTTTACTCTAAAACAGCGGACTTGTCAAATACATTTTTCTTAACCAAAAAACATAAGGGCACCTACAAACTTTTTTGGTTTCAGTGTCAAGATATGAAGCATTTGCCTGTATTTACACTAAAACCCAAGCTTGCCAAAACATTTTTCTTAACCAAAAAACATAAGGGCACTTGCAAACTTTTTTGGTTTCAAGGTCAAGATATGAAGCATTTGCCGATATTTACACTAAAACCTAGGCTTGCCAAAAATTTGAAGCATTTGTCGATATTTACACACTGGAAATGGGGCTTTCCAAAAACATTTTTCTTAACCAAAAGAAATAAAGGCACCCTTTAGATTTTTTGGTTTTAAGGTCAAAATTGGAAACATTTGCTAGAAAATTTGTTTTAAAAAATTGGTTTTCTTAAAGGCAAGCTCAAAACCTAGCCGGGAATTTTTAATTTTAGCCGGTTTAAATCCCGGGTTTTTTGAACACTAGCGTGGAGTTTGAGAGAGAGAGGGGGGGGGGCGGGGGGTCGTCGCTGTAGCATAGCTTTTTGGCTTTAACATAATGTCAATACTCAAGGAAGTGACTCGGATGGGGCACGAAGACTCTTTGATGTTGTCAATCTCAAAAGTTGAACCTATCAAGCTAACACAACTCAACAAGCAAACCACCACTCAAGAAAATTTTTCTATGTCCTTTCTCACTACTCTAGGTCATCCCACCATGTTGGCACTAAAACAAAGTCAAACTGCAATAAAACTTTAGGAGGACGTCTAAGACACCTAGGGCCACTATTCTACCAGGCCTGGTTGCAATCTAACAAGGTACCAAAATCACAATCCATCATATAAAAGTCCTGAAAATTGCAACAAAAATATCTAGAAAGGTCGCCCTATGGCCTAGGAACACTCTCCTATGGTCAAAACATCAAAAAATAGTGATTTAAACACTCAAATTTGAAGATTAGGCTCACTAATGGGTAGTCGCAAACCTCAACAGAATTGACAATGCTTACACTTGAATGAAAGATCAAGGAAAGAGGAGCAGAATGAAAGTTTCAAAACTGAAAATGGATTACCATTATGTTAATACGAGTTGGAGCTTCATAGTCGCTTGAGAGTACGTACAGCAAAGCTCTCTTCCCTTCCAAAGATAAGCCTCCTTTCACATTAAAGTTATTGACCTTTATACCTAGGGCTTTCTAAATGGCTAGTGGGCGGCTCACGTCGGCCTTTACAAAAGTCATGAAAAAATTACAACTTAGGGAATCGACTTGCTACTCTGGAATCAAGATTTATACAGAGAGTAGCTACACTACCTCAAAAAAATAATAGAGCACAAGTGTGGTGTCCGGCTACGTGTACATCCAGCTGGGTGCCCGTTCAGTAAATCTGCTAATAATCCCCACTTCCTAGCTTGTGTCATCCCTTGACATGACCATGTGCAACCTTGTTGATAGGGTTGTCATCAGCTTTGTCTCTAAGGATGGTCTTTAGCCTTCGATGCTTTGTTGTTGATGACGCTTCCCCCTTCCTTGAGTTCTTCATATCTGCTATGTTCTTGTTGATGCATGAATTCAATTGTCTAGGCAATTTATATCATGTTCCTTATTCTTCTCTTTGTGGCCACTTTTAGCTGTGAAGATGGCTTTTGATGTGCCTACCTTTTTTGTTGACTTGATGATGGACATGTTCTTGGTATCCTACAATACTTCACTAACTTCAGCACTGTTGAGCTCCTTATGTTTGTCGTTGAGAGCTTTCTTACTGAAGTTGTCATTGTTTGTCCTTTGTCTTTGTATGACATTCTTTGTTTTGCCTGTGTTGTCGTTAAATTTAAGATTTTCTCTTGATAAGTATCTTGGGATCTGCAAATGTAGCTCCAAGTTAGTGTCGATTGATTTGGATAGGCATTTCTTTATGCTGATGCAGAAGAAAAATGTACAAGAAGACGGTGATGAGGAGGGTTTCTAGATTAGGGTCTAAAACTTGGATTACCAAAGGGGAAAAACCCACTAGAAAAAAATGTACCTTTGGTATATGCTCTTATTGGAGTTGAGAAATTGGACTTGAAGTACCTATTCATGCAACGTGAGTTCTTGGGAGAAAGAAAGGAAGGGTGTCTAATGCAAGTGCCAATCATGGAACACTCTATATGCATATGAGAAATCTGTCAAACAAAAGCATGCAGTGTGAAAGATGGAGTTTATAGGTGCTTCAAGGTCTTTGGACATAAAATAACAAATACCTTCATTGTTATGGATTTCTCCAAGCACACTATGGCATTTGAGATGATCTTAGGACGTCCTTTCATGAGGGAAGCAAAAATGGTACATGACTGGTCTAAAAACCATGTCTACTTGTAGTTCCACGATTCTGTCATTCGAGTGGATCTTGTAACTGGTTGAACACATCCTCTAAGAAAGAGGTTTATAATCGATCATAGATCTGACACCACAGTTCACTCGGCCCCATTGCAATATTGGTACACATGTAAAGTGGAAACTGATGTTGGGGAAGATTCTCCTTATATGGATGTACTACCTGGGATGATTGAGTCGGACAATGTGGATTGGGTCCACTTAGAAGCAACCATAGACATTTGGGGAAACATGGGGATGACCTTGGTAACACTTGAGGGGGATGAAATGCCACCACTCGTACCCTTAAATATGCTCGAAGAAATGCATATAGCTTCTGCTGACCTATGAAAGATGAAGGTTTGACTAGCATTGGAACCAGTAGCGTCTCACAAGACTATAGCCCACACGATTTGGGGTCAAAATCATCAATTGAAATTGACTTTGAGGACAAAGAATCTGAGCTAGATCTTAGTGCAAATGTGGGGACAAACCATTCAGGGCCCAGTGGTACCCTAGATAAAAATCTATCCAAGTGAGTAGAAGACACAAGTAGCAATTCATCTAGTGACTCTTCATTAGAGATTGACTGTAATAAAAAAATAGACAAGAAGAGTAAGAGATATAAGAGGTGATGTATCGAGCAAATGTGTGTGCTAGAATAAATAAAAATAAGTCTACCGTAGAATGGCTTAATTATATAGGGGCATGTGATGCTCATCGGAAGCTGGTAGATAATGGAGTTTATGACGGTCCAGTGATAGTTAACAAAATAGAGTTAGCAGACCCAAGAGAAGAGTCCAAACCTATTTTCATTGCCCAAGATCTGACAAAGAGGCTGAGGAGTGTGTACTTAAAGAACTTCTCAAGGAATTCAGGTTTATATTTGCCTGGACATATCATAATATGAAAGGTGTTCCACCTTCCATGGTGAAACACACAATCCCCATGAATAGCATGGCTTAACAAGCTCATCAACGACCCTATCCAATAAATCCTAAATGTGCAAAGATCGTTCAAGAAGTGATTGAAAAGCTTGTGAAATGCGGATTCATATACCCTATTGAGCACTGAGAATGGGTTTCTTTGATAGTGATTATGCCAAAAAATAACGGGAAACTCAGAGTGTGCATGGATCTCAATAAGGTCAATGCCGCCACTAGGAGGGACCATTACCGCTTGCCATATTCAAAACATGTGCTTGAAAGAGTTGCAGGGAATGAAGCTTATAGCTTTTTAGATGGGTACTTTGGCTACAATCAAATCACAATTGTGCTACAGGACCAAGCTAAAACAACCTTTATAACCAAATTTGGAGTGTTTGCATTTCGTGGTATGGCTTTTGGCTTAACCAATGCCCCTGGTACCTTTCAAAGATTGATAAACACTGCTTTTAGAGAATATTTGAGGAAGTTTTGTAAAGCTTTCTTAGATGACCTTTGTGTTTATTCCTCTTGGAAAGAACATATATCATGCTTACAAAAAGTGTTTGAGAAGTGCAGATTGTATCGCATCTCCTTAAACCCTTTCAAGTGCCAATTTTGGGTTAAACATACAGTCATTTTAGGGAATATAGTGTCCAAAAATGGGATTTCTATAGATGAGAGCAAAATTAAAGCCATTGTTGAATTGCCACCACCTACAAACTATAAAGGAGTTCAAAGGTTCATGGGCCACGTTGGTTATTACCGATGATTTATTTTAAACTTTGCCGAGGTAGCTCTTCCATTGTACAAACTTCTTATTGAGTTTCACTGGACCGCGGAGTGTGACCATGCTTATGAGTCATTGAAAAAGACCTTGACTAGCGCTCCTATTCTATGAGTGCTCGATTGGAATGTAATTTTCCATGTGCATATTGATGCATCAAACTTTGCTATTGGGTGTATTCTAGCTCAACCAGGAGAACATAAACTGGACTACCCCATTAGCTTTGCAAGTCGTCAATTGCATAATGCCAAGAGAAACTACACCACTACATAGCGAGAAGGTTTAGCTTTGATTTATGCAGTAAAGAAATTTTGCTACTACCTTTTTGCTAACAAGTTTGTTTTTTATGTGGGTCATCAAGCTTGTTGTATCTAGTAAATAAACCTTGTTCCATAAGGAAGAATTACACAATGGTTGTTAATTCTCCTTGAGTTTGATTACCGTTGTGGTGAGACCTAGTAAAAGACATGTCATGGACAATCATTTGTCTGGCATACCTAATGGTGAAGCCCCTACCGGAGTCGATGATGAATTGCCCGATACTTCCTTATTTCTAGTTGAGACCATGCTTGAATGGAGTGAGAAGATTGTGAACTTTCTAGTTAATGGTTTTCCACCCAAATAACTTCGTAAGGTGTCATAATAATCAATATCTAATTCTCCTAAATGATTTTCTCATATTGAACTGATCATTTAATGTGGGGAAGTGCCAGGGGAGAAAAGGCTAGAATATTGGTTAAGCTAGCAGACCGACCATAGTAGGGATCCAAAGGAGGGAAAATAGGGATCCAAAGGGGGGGCCATCTGCAAAAGAGCCATGTGCAACAATGGGCTAAAAAGACCCTAAGGTTCAGCCCATTAAGACTTTCAAAATGCTAAGGTTCCAAAATTCAAAGGTTGTGTCCAAAGGGTTAAAGCTTAGGGGGAATTGGATGCTTTGTGTGCTCTCCAAAGTCAACACATATCCCTACATGGGAGGGGGTGAGCCCTTCTTCTAGGGGATGAGAGAGAAATCCACACACACACACACACACACAGGCTCCCTTTACACAAAGGGAATGAGGGACACATGTCAGCTCCCTAGGCCAGATGCCCACAAGGTGTGCCCAGTTTCTATTGGATGACCCTTGAAGTGGACCAATGAGAATTAAGCTAGAGTAAATCTAGTTTAATTAATATAAAAACATTTAATAAAAGAAACCAATGAGAATTAAGTCTCCTAGAAGACTATTAGGCAGTCTCACAAGGGGTCCAATGAGCATTCAGGAGCCCAATGGCTTGCCTAATTCCTATTGGCCAGGAGGCAAAGGGGTCCGATGAGAGTTAAGTTTAATTATTTAATTACCTAAAGCTCTCACAAAAGGGGAAAGGGGGACACATGTTAGAAGACTATCACTTATGCTGCTTAATAGTCATTGGCTTGACTTGGGGAGAGCCAATGAGGGCTCAGCAAGAGCAAATAGCAAGAGGGCTCGCCCAAGAGAGAGAGGGGGCTGATTTTTGAAAGGCATTATCACACACACACCAACACAATCTCATGTGTGAAGAAAGAGAAGACTATCTCTTCCCAAGCTTTAATGGAGAGCTCATCACCT
The DNA here is from genome assembly GCF_014529385.1 of Adiantum capillus-veneris. Taxonomy (NCBI): domain Eukaryota; kingdom Viridiplantae; phylum Streptophyta; class Polypodiopsida; order Polypodiales; family Pteridaceae; genus Adiantum; species Adiantum capillus-veneris. Next base: position 164,163,460 of record NC_140931.1, read on the forward strand.
ACTCCAAGCTTGTGAGATAGAAGCCTACATCAACACACTCTTGGCATGTGGATGCAAATCCAACCAAGATCCAAGCTTCAATGCATGCTCATCTCCTCTACCAAGCTAATTACTAAGCTAAGCTATGCTAATATGAGTGATTATGTGAGGAGATGTACATCTTTCTCGTAAGATACTCCTTCTTCCTCTCAATCTGCTCTCACACCCTGCTAGCTCTCACCATCTTTGAAGGTGTGTGAGGTCTTGGGTCTGAGAACGGGGATAATTCAAGTTGTGTTTGCTAAGTGTTTTGCTTAGTGCATGAAGCTTTCATGTTCATTGCACTAGCTAGTCTTGAAGGAGCACAAAGAATTGTATTGTACAATGTCTCTCTTGATGGGAGAAACCATAATACAAAGCCTTTTGGAGGGGGGACCGGCTCCATGCAAATCCGGTCCTCAACTGTTGTCATTAGCTTAATTTCTCTCTCTTTTGAAAGTATTGTCGATGCTATCTAACTAGGTGTTATGCTTTTTGTTGCTCTCTCCACCCAAGCACTCTTGTAATTCTCATTAGGAAGCTTCTAATGAAATTCCCACTATGTTCATGCTCATTTCCGCTACACACAAGTTATTAGGCCATTAAATGTTACATAAGGACATAGCTCAAAAACTATTAAAATAATGTGAACCTTATTCTCCCATTGCAGGAACTCTCTACAAGCTAGGGAAGGATGATATTCTTAGACGTTGTGCCCAAAATGTAGCACTCATGACATCAAAGGACGTTACAATAGCTTCCAGGTTTGCAAGAAGATTTTTTTGATGTAGAAGCTTCTCCAATCATACCTCACTGTGCTCAGTGCATGAGTGTCTTTTGGACTTCCTCCTTCACTTCACCAGACTTAATATACATAGACTTCGACTCTTTTGCTTACCTATACCAGCATGAGCAAAACAACATCATTATGCTCAACTCGTCCAGCTTGAGCAGTACCTAAAATAGGTAAGACGCATAGACCACAAAGAATATTAATTGAAGCTTTGGGACTAACACCTCACTCATTTGGTGGCTTAGCTGACTGACTCTAACTTTTATGCCATGTATTTTTAATGGCAACTTGGACGTACCTGTTTAAGGCCAGAAACCCAATTCTAGAAGTTCTTGAAGATTTAGGACTTTTTTATTGTATTGGTCTATGGATGCCACCATTTTTTTCAGTAGGTTGAGATACTTTGGTGCTTCTTGGCTTGCTTGTCGTATGTTGACATTGCTTTGTGGAGCAAGTTCTTCGGTTTTTGTAGTGACTGATGGAGCCATTGCTTTGTCTCCTATGAGAAGTAGTTGTAGATGTGTGCAGGTTCTTTGTGACTGAATTCCCACTAGCAATTTTGGCACCCACCTTGTCTTTGATCCCTGTATGACTATCCTTTGCATTTTCTCCTTTTTGCTTGATGACTTGATGGACACTAGGCTTTGGTGTCCATATCATATTACTTCCATTGTAAAATCCTTGATTTTGTAGCTGAAGATGAGGTATTCATATGGAGGTTGTATCACCCTTGGTTGCAATAGGCTTCTGCTGGCTTTTGGTTGTCATTGCTTGCCTTTGTGTGGAGCCTTATGCGACATGACTAAGCTTTGTTGTTCAAAGTTGAGTTGCTACTTTTGATAACCATATTCGAGTGTACCTTCATAAAATCCTTGTGCTTCAAGTAGCTTGGTTGGGATCATCTGCTATTTCACCTGTCTTTTTTGGATAGCTTGATTGAACTCTAACTTTGGTACCCATACTTGTTGGATTGCTTGTTGGTTTGAAGGTCCTTTCTTTTGTCTCTTACTCTTGTCTTTATCCTGCTTGAGGTGTTTGTCTTCCATTGATAGCTCTATGCTTTCTTTATAGAACTTTTTGTTGAGGTGAGTATTTCAAGGCTATCACTTTAGGCTTTTTGGCCCAAACATTCTTCTTTCAATGAAAGTAGCCCTAAGCAGTGATTGGCTCATATGATGCTACCCACCCTATCACCTTTTGTTGTTGAGGTTGAACTGGTGCTCCCTATATCCCAACTGAGTTTTTGATTTTGATGTGCTCTTTGGATACCAACACTTGGTTGACTCTCTTCGGCTTCTTCATGAGGCTTTTTTGTGAAGGAGACTTTTGTTGATAAACTTTTTTCTCTGGTTTCCATTGCATTGTCAATGGTGTGGCTCTTGATGTAGAGGCTACGTTGGAAGTTGGATGGAGGCTCGTTGAAGGTAAAGTCATCTTGCGAGGTTGATCTACTTCACTGTTTATTTTAGCTTTGCGATGGTTGGTTTCTCCTTTTTTGCATGGACTTGAGAAGCTTTAGGGACTCTTACTGTTGTTGTTTTTGTTGAACCTTTTTGTTGTTGTCAAAAGAAGATGCTCCTTCAACTTTTTTTCACTTCTACCAAACCAAACCTAGGAATTCAAATTTTTGAACTTGTGTACACTATTTCTTCTAGCTCTTTGATTTGTGGCTTTCAACATCATTATCCATGTTCCATAAGACATTAGATTATTTGCCGCATCTGGATCTATCATAGCTGATCATGTTATTTTAAGTCTTGTCATATGCTAAATTTGATCACTATTGGAGACAATCTTTTGTCGTATCCTTGTTCTCTTCTTGTTCTTGATTTTTTCAAAGATCTAATGTGGTACTTGGAAGAATTGCTTCTCCATCTGCTTTCATTTGCACTTTTTGGGAGGTTGGCTTCCTTGATGCCGAAGTTCGAGACAATGACTCTTGGTTGGAATTGGGCGCTCAGGGATTGGTTCATTGACAAGAGAATTGGAGCTGGTTGGATTTGGGGAAAAGATAAGTTTTGTTGGGGTTTTTAGTAGTGAAACTTTTCAAGTTTTTGAAGACAATTCTTGTGTGGATGCCACGTGGCCCCATAAAGTCCCACATGCATTGTAAGTAGAGCCAAAATGAACTATATGGTCTGGAGCACACACACTTCTTGTACAACACAAGCAAGAGAGAGAGCTCTTGAGCTTTGGATGGTGGGCTTCTCATGGTTCTGTGAGGGTCCTCAGCCACTCGATTGCACTATGGCCCCGTTGCTTGATGTTGACGCCATTTTTGGCAATGGTATTTGGTTGTTGGAGCCACCCGTTGTTGGTGTTGCAAGATGCTGATGTGGAATTGTCTTAGGGGCGTGGTCTCACACCCTAATAAGGGCCATTTTTTTAATTGAGGGCATAAGGAGGGTTCTCCCACCTCTTCTCACGACGCCGTGGTGGCAACAAGGGGGGCCTCCCACATGCCGTGAGGTCCAAGGAAACAAAAAATAGCAAGGGTACACTCGAGTTTGAGCTAAATAAAGGCATCAATGAGACAAAAATAGAGGGGTCTCACATGCCCTAAGGTCCAACCTTTTGGATGGTTTTGGAGGAGGGAGAGCCTAGAGAGCAACTTGCATAGAGACCTTGGAGAAGGAGGTCGGAGCCAACGAGGGCACCAAAAACATGGGTTTTTACTCACTGTACTCAATGAGGAGATCCACATGGAGGTGAAGCTAGGGATTGCTAAGCTTGTTGAGCACTTGTCGATGTTGTACCGGCAAAGCAAATGATAGCAGTTTTCATGGTGCTGTAGCACGTGTCTTTTGCAAAGATTGAAGCAAGCCGTATCCAATGTGTGTGTTGTTTCTTTCCCTTTTTTTCACATTCTTGTCTTTGCTTTGTTCAAATTGTCTAGTGCCGGTTGTGTGAGATGTGTATGCCTCCCCTTACCTTGATAGGTGTGAGAGAGAAAGAGAGAGTGGTGTGTGTATTGTGAAGGTTGCAAACGGGCAAGATTGGTGTGGTTTGTTGTCAAATGATTGTGAAAATCATGCATGCATTGGAATGAGTGTAGATAGTGATTTATATGCGGATTGTGTTGAGTTTTGAAGGTGAACTCTAGTGGATTGGGGTGCAATGAGTATCATGGGCTATAGAGAGGCAATTGTTTGTGTGTCATGTGTGTTCCCCTTTCCTCCTTTCCATCTTCTGGTGCCCCTACTCATGAGTATTCAATTGATCCTATTTGAAGTGAAGTTGTGTTTTTAGAGCTAATGAAGTGGATATTCTGAAGAGCGGGTGTGGCAAAAGATGGCATGGATGGGTTTTCCTACTTTCACTGAGGTGGAAGATGTGAAAACCTACATGCAAGATTATGGTATGCTTGTGGTGGAGAGCAGACTGTCAAGGGAGAAAGATACAGTTTAAGTTTTTCCACTACTACTTCATGGCAATGCAAAAAGATGGTATGACAGTTTTCAAGATGAAGAAAAGGCAGATTGGATAGCTTTGGAAGCGGCTTTTTGACATCAATAGTGTCAGATATGCGGTTGCATGAAGTGAAGCACAAGCTGGATGGTTTAATGCAAAGCCTGGATAAAGATTTTTGAGCTTTATTATGGGAATCCAAAGCCCTTTGGAGATAGATTATGGAGGTAATTGCTACACAAAGTGTTGATTATTTGAATTGAGCAAATTTTTGGATTATCTACATGAGGAGGTTTGAGATGAGGTCGAAGTGGATGGGCTTGTGATGTATACAGAAGTGGTGAATTTGGCAGGAGGCCGGACCAAGAAGATCTTGAAGAAGCCTCAAGCGAGGCAGGGCCTGTCAAATGTGGTGGCGCCTAGGCAAGTTGAAGTGGTGGAAGTGAATCCAAGATTGATGCAGAGAGATGTGCTGATGCAAAAGGAATTGAGGGTTTATGGTGGCTGCGAAGAGGAGGATCAGTTTCCATGCCAAAGATTCTAGTTAGGGAAGCTCCAATTATGGAAGAAGTGAAAGTGGTTATTGATTGGGTAGAAGATGCACATGCAAATGTAGGTATGGTTGTTCAAGCTCCTTCAATGTGTGATAGAAATCAAAGAGTGCTGCTTGCAGATGAGGTTGAAGTTGTGAAGGTAGAGGAAATCTTAGATCTTGAGACATACAAAGAAGTGGAAACGGTGGACAACAGTTCTATGGATACTAACATGACATGGGAAACCGACTCATCCCACTCAAGGTATGAGGAATTTGACCTTTTTCATGTAGATAAAGATGTAAAAGATGTGTTGGAGGAGCAGGAGAAAGTGCAAACCAATGTTCCAGATGAAGTCCAAGTGGAGGACTCCAAGCATACAGAGGTAAAGATGCTATGCGGTGCCATGCTGATGGCTATGCTTGGGAAAGTTTCTATGGAGTGTGCCACAGTGGTGCAGCAGGTACGGAGTTTTCCTGTGAAAGATGAAGCAAGCTTGGCTTTGGAAGGAGACCAAGGCGGTGTGGTGGAGGATGATTCTCTACCTTCTTTGGCCAAGGATGAAGTGGAAGAGCAGGTGATCGAAGAGCAGGAAGATGCACTTGACAAAGCGGAGGAGCTATTTGATCTTGAAGGGCTAATCGATGAAGATGAAGGGCTTGATGATGCTAGAATTGATTTCTAAGAGGATGTGAAAGAGACCATGGAGATAGTGATGGAACCAATGCGAAACACAGACTTGTACATATGGTAGTATTTTTTGTGGTTGGCTAATAGTGTTTGCCAGTTTTTGCAGTTGGTAGAAAAATAGGGAAATTTTTTGGTTGAACATGAATGTTCAACAAGGGGGTTGGGCAATGATGGTGTAACCAAAGTGTGTCGACCCTAGCAGAGGTCACATGTAGTGGTGTGTATGCTAACAGGTGCATGGCTAAGTGCTAAAGCAGAGGTTATGTGTGCTATATGTGGTTTTTAGGGGCAGAATTCTCTATAATGGTACCTCTTGGAGGTGCATGTTTGAATTGTTGAAAGTGTAGAAATGGGAGTGCCAAAGGTGGCCCTCAGTGTGGTCTACAAGCTGGTCTAGATAGCACATCAAATGAAGCTACAGGGTGAAAAGATATGGTTGTTTAAACTCAAATTGCATTGCAAATCCTAGAAGGATAGGGCAAATGGAGACATTTAGTCAAAGCTAGTTTCAGTGGATAGGTTTGAAGAGCTCATCATGTGGAGCATGCTGGGTTTTTTTAGATCGTCATTTGGAGTCTCGGATGCCAAGAATTTCCAGTCAAAGTTTCATCGAGGGACCAGTTCTTTGCCAAATTGGTCGCCTTGATCGATGTGTCATTTGGGATTTTTGGAGCTCTCTAGGTTTTGTAAGTATTCTATGCAAAAAGGGGAGGCCATGGGATTTTATAGTTAGTCAATCAGTTATCAGATCGACGAAATATAGAAAATTGAAGTTGTGGACAGTCTGGAGATAGATGATTTTTTGCCGCTTTGGTAGCCTCAATCGATGTGCCATTTGGGATTTTGGAGGCTTTCCAGGGTTGCTAAATGAAGTATGTCACAAGTGAAGGCCATGGGAGTTTACGGCTCATCCATCAGACTCACGGTTGCAAAGTTACAGGCTAGAAAAGCTGGGTGCGGCTGATAATGAAGCATTGCCATATGGTTTGTTCAAGTTTTTGTCGGTTTGGTTGAGCGGCCCGGTAATGTCGAAAGGTGGTGGGTTTTGCACATGTTGAAGTCTAGGACAACGGCTCTCAGTTGGAATTGGTGCCTTGGGGATTGGTTCATTGAGCAGAGAATTGTAACTAATTGGATTTGGGAAAAGAACAAGCTTTTTTGGGTGTTTAGTGGTGAAATTTTCCAAGATTTTGAAGGCAATTCTTGTGTGGCAGCCACCTCGCCCCATAAAGTCCCACATGCATTGTAAGCAGAGCCGAGCACAGCATATATGTTCTTGAGCACACACACTTCTTAACCAACACGAGCGCAAGAGAGAGCTCTCGAGCTCAGTGATGGTGGGCTTCTCCTGGTTCTGTGAGGGCGTGGCTCTACCCCTTGGTGGTGCTACGGCCCCATTGCTTGTGATGTTTAGGTCATTGTTAGCGCTAGTTTTTGGTTTTTGGAGTTGCCCATTGTTAGTGCTACAAGATGCTTATGTGGCATTGTCTAAGGGGCATCATCGGGCACCCACATAAGGGCCACTTTTTTAATTGAGGTCTTAAGGAGGGTCTCCCACCCCTTGTCATGGCACCGTGACAACAAGGGGGGCCTCCCACATGCCGTGAGGTCCAAGGCAACTATAAATAGCAACGGTACACACAAGTTTGAGCTAAATAAAGGTATTGGTGAGCCAAAAAAAGTGGTGCCTCACATGCCCTAAGGGCCAGCTTTTTGGACGGTTTTGGAGGAGGGAGAGCCTACAAGGGAACTTACGGAGAGAGTTCGGAGAGGTTCTTAGAGAAGGAGCTCGGAGCCAAAAATGGCACCAAAGACAAGGGTTTTTTTTCTTGTTGCTCTCAATGAGGAGAGACACATGGAGGTGAAGCCATGGATTTCCAATTCTTTTGATGCTCATCAATGTTGTACCGTTAAAGAAAATGGTAGCAATTTTCATGGTGTTGTAGTACGACATTTTTCCTAAGATTGAAGCAAATCATATTTGATTTGTGCATTGTTTCTTTCCCCTTCTTGTCTTTGCTCTGCTCAAATCGTCTGGTGTCAGTTGTGTGAGATTTGTGTGCCTCCCCAGGCCTTGTTGTGTGTGAGAGAGAAACAGAGAGTGATGTGTGCTCTGTAAAGGTTGCAAACGGGCAAGATTGATGTGGTGTGCTATCAATTGATTGCGCAATGCATGCTGCATTGGTATGCGTACAGATGGTGATCTCTATGTGGATTGTGTTCAATTTTGAAGGTAAACTCTAGTGGATTGGGGTGCATTCAGTATCATGGGCTATAGAGAGGCAGTGTTTTGTGTGCCAAGTGTGTTCCCCTTTCCAACGTCAAAAAATAGTGATTTAAGCACTCAAATATGAAGATTAGGCTCACTAACACGTAGTCGCTAACCTCAACCAAATTGGCAATTACACTTGAATGAAATAGCAAGGAAAGAGTAACACAATGCAAGTTTCAAAACTAAAAACAGATTATCCAATCATTAGTTATGTTGATTTACAAGTTGGAGCTTTTTAGTCGCTTAAGCGTACGTATAGCAAAGCTCTCCTCCCTTCCAAAGATAAGTCTCCTTTTACATTACATTTATTGACCTTTATACCTAGGGCTTTCTAAATGGCATGTGGCCAAATCACATGGGCCTTTACAAATGTCATGAAAGAATTACAACTCACAGAATCGACCTGCTACTCTAGAATCAGGATTTACACACAAAGTATCTACACAAGCTTGGAAAAATAACAAAGTACAAATGTGGTGTGAACTATGTGTCTATTCAGGTGGGATCTGGTTAGTAAATTTTTGAACACACACACATGCACAGAGAGAAGCCCATAATCAAATTTAACTATACAAATTGATTTAAAAAATGAAAAGTTTATTTTCTAGCGCTATGATAAAAGTTTATGTCCACCCCTTTGATCAAATTACCAAAGAGAGAGAGAGAGAGAGAGAGAGAGAGAGAGAGAGAGAGAGAGAGAGAGAGAGAGAGAGAGGGTATTACCAATTTTTAATTGCATTTGAATGCAATTGAGAGAGAGAGTTTTTAGCCATCACCCCCTGTAAGGAGGTAGTCTTAGCATCGGCTAGCTCTGACAAAATCATCAATCCGGAGAGAGAATCACCCAGCCAGGACATGGAAACAAGCGTGAGAGCATCATCACACACAATCAATGAGAGGATTCAAGCAAATGTCTCTCCAATGCAAGTAGAGATTAGCCATGGCAAGACTAACTTTGATCACACTCTAATCACTAATCAAGCAACTCCTACATGCATCAAGCCCACCAAAGTCCGGCTTGCGAATCTTATTTGAGTCACAAGAGCACATCATCAACACAACCATCCATGAACAAATCACACACTAATTTCATTGAAGTTGGCCTCTCCATTCCTCACATGTCAACCAAGGTACTCTAAACATATCACACACAAGTGGCATTGAGCTCAAGGCTCTTAAACCTTCACACACTTAAGCACGCAATTAGGCATAAACTCTAATCATCAAGAGTGCACACACACTACATTAATCAAGGGAATTAGAGAAAGCGTCAACTAATTGAAATACTCATGGTAGAAGAGAGTTAAGATCAAAGCAAGAAGTCATTAACTCTCTCAAATCTAGAATAATGAGAGTGTAAATCTACTTCATGACATAATGAAATATAGAGAAGACGAGACTAATGAGAAAAAATAGACATTAGATTAATCAAGAAGAGCTTCCCTAATTACAAAATATTAGCACTAGTCTTCTAAGCATGGGCATTAAGCTCAAGGCTAGGCCATCCATAGAGTGGACACTCAAGAGTGAGCTCTCAAGAATGACTACTCAAGAATGAATCCTCTTTGCATAGAAGGGCTTCTTATAAAGGCATGGACTCTAAGCCTTTCTAATGTGGGAGTAAGGTGAGCCCTTTGGCTTATACAATTTGGAACTCCTAAATGAGCCCAAGACCTTATACAATGTGAATAGGAAATATTTTGCACATATATAGCACATCCCTAGCTTGGTGCATAATCGGTGTAGCATGTGTTAGCCATTGCTAACATTCCCCTCCCTAATTTGGTGCAGATTCTCATGTGACACTGAAGCAAAGCATAGTGACATGGTAGAAAGATCGTCCATGGAGAAATGTTGAGGTGCAAAACATAAGACAAGTCATAAGTATCAAAGACCAACAAAGATGAATAGAACATGAAGTGCAATGAACAATCATACAAAGTGAATTTTTTCTTTTAAAAGATAGATCCATCATAGCCAAAACCTAACTGCATAAAGCAAAAAAACACATAAACTTTTATGAAGATCAAACTACTAGAAATTTCAGTTTTATGCATGTAACACAAGTAATCGATCATAAACCTAGTCCTAAAAACCATATGATCAATCTTAATAAAGCCGCCAAGTCTAAGCATGTCTATGCACCACAAAGAAGCTCCTAATTTATTAGTACATTGTCACTTAGCTTTTTGAAGCTCATGGATGATTGTTCTTTTTTTAAATTTCATAGAAAAAATTAAAGCACATCACAAGGTGACCACCCCAAGGTAAGTCTAGCTTCTACTCTTGGCTCCTTCCTTGAATCATTAAGGAGGTGCTCCAAGAATCTACTAGCCTACCAAGGCAACTACTAACCCTATCAGCCCAGGGCATTAGTTTAGGGCCTTGATCAAGCGAGCCAAGGTGGTTCCCCTCGCTTGCCAAGTGCCAATAAGGGGTTGGGCCTCACGTAGACACAAACATAACATATAAATTTGATTTTAAATGTGTCTTGTGTCATTTTTGCTACTCTTTCTTGACACTTTTTTGGTTCATTTGTTCATTTTTTGCATTTTTCTTGCTTCCATCATGAGAGTTCTTATGGATAATGGACTAAGGGACTAAAGCCTAATCATAGCCTTAGGTCATGTTAGAAATGAGTGGAGTATTAAGTCAATCACTAGGAGGTTAGGACTAATAAACAATGATCCTACATTAACCTAAGGTCAAGGCCAACTACCCATGATTATCGCACATAAAACCAAATTTTCAAAGAGTTTAATATTCACAAAGCAAAGTGTTGAAACTTTTGTGTATGCCTAAATTTTGAAAATGAAGAAACCATAGCTTAGAAGCAAAATCAGTTAATCCAAGCCTTAGGTCAGAAATGAGTGGAGTATTAAGTCAATCACTAGGAGTCTAGGACTAATAAACAATGATCCTACATTAACCTAAGGTCAAGGCCAATTACCCATGATTATCGCACATAAAACCAAATTTTTAATGAGTTCAATATTCACAAAGCAAAGTGTTGAACATTTTATGTATGCCTAACTTTTGAAGAAACCATATCTTAGAAGCAAAATCAGCTAATCCAGGCAAGCAAGGAGTGTAAAGATAAATAAAAGAGAAATTTCATGGAAATGTTTCACCTATTCATGCTCTTTTGAGCATCCTTGAGCAAAGCATCCAGTCTTGTCTATAGGCCCCTTGATTCATTTATTGCAATCCAAGCTTCTTGAAGCTAAGTGTTAGCTACAAAAACCATTTATTAAAAGCCAATAAAAACAAACAAAAACATTATTGAAATCCTAATGCTAGGGTCTCAAATACCCCAATATGCCAAAGGAAAAAAAACCATAAGAGGTAAAAGTGCCTTTGGTTATGCACATAATGCTCTAGGATAGCAGATGTATGCATACACATTAAAAAATGAGAGATAATGTGCTTTTACATAAGCAAACTTTGCAATGTTAAAACCTCTCAAGCATGATTATAAGTTGATTAATTTCTAGCTCAAATAAAATATGCAATTTAAAACAAGCCATGATCTAGAAATAATGCGACTTAAAATGTAATGAAGTGGCTCTTGAAATCCAAATTTTTCATTTGAAAAGCTCCAAAAAAGTTGGCTAAACACTAGCTCAAATGGGAAAGTTTGCATTTTAGACAAAGCTATGAGCTATCACGTATACAACTTTTAATCAAAAGAATTCGAATGTCTCTAAATAACCAAATATTGCACTATGTTGCAATGCTAACTCCCCTTGGATTAATGGAAGGTCATATTTTTCCAAAACCCTTCAAAATAATGCTTAATTGTCAGTGCCAAAGAGTATTGCATACATATTAAACACTAAAAAGAGTTGGCATGAACAATTACAAGCATTGAAAGTCTACTGCAATTTATGAAAAGAAACGCAATTCATAGATGCCTCTCATGTAGCAAGTTCATTCTATATAAAGCAATATATGGTTAGTGAATTTATACAAAAATGGTAGCTTGGACTCTTACATAACCAATCTAGCACCCATAATTGAGTCATCATGTAAAGAAATCATTAAATTTTTAACCCCTTCATGAGTGGTCAAAATAATCCCAAGTTTTCTATCATAAGCCAATTCCCTCTCAAAAAATATACTAAGTGTTAGTGCTACTGGAGGATTTTGCATTTATAATAATCATTAAAAAAACCAGTTGTTTTGACACAACCTCAAAATTTTCAATGCAGTCCATGCAAAGAAATTTCAATCACAGCAGACTATTTATACAAAAGAGAGAGGGTGCTCTCCATAAAGTGTAACTCTTCAATTTTAGGCATTCATGAATGATCGAGCTTATACATATTTGGACGATGCTCAATGGATGCTACATGCCATGAGTTTAATGAAGATTACATTTTTCAACAAAGATATGATCATGAAGGTCAAATTGAGTGAAGAAGAACTCACTCTATTTCATTTCTATTTTCAAAAATAAGGTCTTGACTGCAGAGACGAGCCTACTGGGCTAAGGGATGAGAGAGGAAGAAGTTTGTGAAGGTTTGGTGGGAACTCCTCTTTAAATCGTTCTTTTTAAAAATAATTTTAGGGAGTTTTTAATTTATTTTCATTTGATTTTTTAACTGAGCTGGTGACATAGTAAGGAGGTAGTCATAGCATAGGCTAACTCAAACAAAACCACCAATCCGGAGAGAGCATCACCCGACTAGGGCATGGAAACATCACACAACTAAGTGTGAAAGCATCATCAGACACAAATAATAAGCGGATTCAAGAGAATGCCTCTCCAATGCAAGTAGAGATTAGCCATTGCAAGACTAACTCTAATCATGTTCTAATTACTAACCAAGAAACTCCTACACATATCAAGCCCACCAAAGTCCGACTTGTCAATCTTATTTGAGTCACAAGAGAAAATCATCAACACAACCATCCATGACCAAAACACACACTAATTGCACTGAAGTTGGCTTCCCTAGTCATCACATGCCAACCAAGGTACTCTAATCATATCACAAGTGGCATTGAGCTCAAGGCTCTTAAACCTTCACACACTTAAGCACACAATTAGGCACAAACTCTAATCACATGACCAAGAGTGCACACACACTACACTAATCAAGAGAATTAGAGAATTCATCAACTAATTGAAATCCTCATGGTAGAAGAGAGTTAAGATCAAAGCAAGAAGTCATTACCATATAGAATAATGAGAGTGTAAAATGACTTCATGACATAATGAAATGTAGAGAAGACAAGACTAATGAGAAAAATAGAGATTAAATTAATCAAGAAGAACTTCCCTAGTTACAAAGGATTAGCATTAGTCTTCTAAGCATGGACATTAAGCTCAAGGCTAGGCCATCCAATATTAGTAGTAAAAAAATAATCACCTTTGCTTTTATGACGATGATGGTTCCTTGCTCTGATATTACTTTTTGCATAGACCAAAGCTTGGATAAATGGATAAATGGCACCATGGAAATCATGATCTTTTAGATAAAGATCCTTGGTAAATGCATTGTTGTATAGTATTGGAAGGTGAGACAAGTTTGAACTCTTCAATAAAGCAAAAGGTTTTGTCTTGGAAACTTAAACACAAAAGAATGTGAATTACTTGAGATTTTGTCATACTTTTATACTTTAAGTACTATTTCGACAATAGCTAGTCTAATAATTTTAAGTATGACATGGATAACAATTGATAGATTCTTTGACACATGCCATACGTACCCAAGTCTAACAAAATATGTTGTCTATATGGATGCATGTGTTAGAATTATATCTTTGGTTAAACAGGTTTAGCTTTCTTGCAGTTCAATCTAGAAGATAAAAGAGTATTTTATCCTCATAATATGGCTTAGTGCTGATGTGTAGAATAACTAGAATGTGATGTCATACTAATTATATTGTACAAAAATGAGTCAAATGCAGCATTGTTTTTGTGCTAACCACCTTCCTAATGTCTTAAGTCAGTTGTCTTTTGAGTAAAATTTCCTTTTGTGTATAAGTAGTATCTAATTAATACAACAACACACACAAGATGACCATCTCAAATGCTCAATTGAAAAGTGTTGAAGAGATATTGCAAGTGCAATAGTATCTATTGAGACAAGTGAGAGAGGACATGTCTGCTATGGATCTCTCTAGCAAAGATAAATCCTATGCTACAATGGTGTAGAGAAATAAAGAGGTTAAGATAGAGATAAAGCTAGAACAATGACAAAGACAAGATCTAGCTTTATAGCACATGGTCAAAGAAAGGCAATGCAGAAGGAGGTTGATGCCCTCAAATCTAAAGTATAGAAGGTAAAAGAGGACTCAAAATCAAAGGACTTAGTTGTTGAAGAGAATACCCATGAGGAGACTATAAATGACACAAAACTCTTCAGTTTTTTGATTTTGATACTCTATAGGCAAAACATGGCCAAGAGGACCCATAAGTTCTCCTCACACAAGCCAAATCTAGGACTTTAGGAACAATAAAGAACCTAATTTTGGAAGCAAAGAAAGATCTCACTAAGGCTATCTTGAAAGAAACCTTTGATGCTCAAAAAGAAGCCACGGAATGGGAGAAAAGAAACTTAAATTTTTTGAACATGGTCTAGCTTACACTAAAGAAACTCAATGATGGCTGGCACAAGTAATCACTCCCATATTTGTTGCTCAAAGTTGAGTTTCTTATGATCAAAGATAGGATGCTAAAAAATATCAATAAAGGGAGATCAATTGTTGAAGACCCAACAAAGGAGATGAAAGCAAAATGTAGGGTCATGTAGTTAAAGAAACACCCAAGGTAATATATTCTACTTGTGAATGCATAAGAAGTTCAAGAAGATCCTTTGTACTACCCATTACCATGGGTTAGAAGTTGGTAACCATATTAGAGACTAAAGTAGAAGTGGCCAACATGGCTTAGCTACACTAGAATGTCAATGGACTTGTCATTGAAGACTATATGGTGAAAATTCTCACCAGAAACATAGAAACCTTCAATGGAAATAGCAACACACTTCCATTTTTCGGAGTGACTACCCAAGAAATGTATCTTTGGTGTTAGCAATTTTAAGAACCTTCTATTCCTCTACTCATCATTTATTTTTTTTAAACTATTTTTAGATCTTATATTTTGAGGGAAACCTGGTAAGTCTAGCATTTATGAAAAAATATAGGGTAATTGATAGGATTTATAACTAAGAAGGCCAATGTTTAGCATCTACATACTTATATAATGGCACAGTATAGGCCTCCCACATGGAAATTCCATCACCAGTGAGCCACCTCCTCCTATTGCTAAATGTTGGCTACTATGTTATGGGTGCTCAATGGAGAAAACCTTTCTTGCCTTGACTTGTGGGCTCTTTATGATGCCTGATTGCATTTAATTTTGGCTTTGAAGAGAACTTTAGCCATTTCTCTTAATTGAGGCTTGAATGCAGCTTTATGCTTTACTGGACGGTTCATTTTCTAGAATTTTTGAGGCTTCTACTAAGAATTGAAATAATTTGTTTGTAATCTTTATCGGTTTCCGAAGATGATTCCTCCAGTGATATATTTTTCTCCTAAAAAGCCGAAGTTCAGCTTTCATTTCATCCATCGTGAACTTTTTCTCAACTTCATTCAAGATCTTTGTCCAAGCGATCAATTTGGCTTGACCTTCATCATACCACAATCTTAGCTAATCTATGATCTTGATGTAGCATTGTTGATCAGCTAGCTCATTATACTTTAAATAAAGACCAGAAAGAATTGAGGAAGTTCATTCTCCTTAACTGGCAAAGCATACAAGAAGATAGGTGAATCAAGAACAAATTCATGAAAATTTGATTTTCTAGTTGGACTATCTTTTGGTATATCTTAACAAGATGAAACGGGCTCTTTAAATGCGTCTCCTTCTCCTCACGTGTCATGCATGTCTTCACCCCCTTGATACTGGTCACATTATTTTCCAATAGCATCTTGATTTTTTGATCCAATTTTCCTCGTCCAATCATTCTTAGACTTTGGAGATTCATAGTATAAGGTTCCTTTATGTGTGGATTAGCCGCAACATTGTTGTTGATCAAGAACCATTCTAGGACTTTTTCTAGTACCTAGATGCAACCAGGGTGTGGAGGCAATTCACAAATGGTTTGATCATGATACTTGATCAGCTATCACTGCTCTACCATCCTTTTGGCCCCAACATACAGCATTTGAAGTTTCTCTAAATCAAGATATATTGTCTCATTATGCAAAAATTCCTAAATCTCAATTGTCTTTTCCTTCCTCAAGCTTTTATTGAGTGTCAGTAGTTCAATAGAAAACTTTGGGTCTGTGTCCACGGGTCTCTGTCTAATTCCAAATCTGAATTTGGAACATTTGCATACCCTTATCTACTCATTGAGATGTTGCAACCAATTTCTACCCCCTAATTGTTGTTGGGTACCCCACTAGGGCTGCTATTAATGTGGGTTAGATCCAGTCTACTCTTTTTTTTGTACCTAACCATTAGTTGGCATGCCTTTATTTTCATATGATCCTTGTCCACAATTGGTCCCTAACCCCCTACTATTCAACCTGGTGGTGCAGGAGAGGGTGGGGTGTCATCATCATCATTATACTTGCACCCTTGATCACTAGGACTTGCACCATCATCGTTAGGCTAGACTTCCTCTTCATCTTTTTCATAATCTTCATTGGTGGAGTCTTGATTCTTGATGTATTCGATCAAGGTTTCATTAACCAGAGTGGCTATGTATTCATTTTCTTTGTCCTACATGTCAAACTTGATGGATGAAACATTTTTTTTAAATCGCTCAAATTCAAAGTCAAATCCCCATCCACGTCGGTGATATCAACCATGGATTGATAGATGTACTTACAAAGTATGTCCTTTTTCATCAGATTGTGCATTTTACTGAGTGAAATGCACAATCTAAGTGAGCTAAAATTAGCTCTTTTAGTATTCATGAACTTTTTTGATGTCTGCTCAGCTATGATCTTTTCTTCTTTACATTACTGCATTATCAGCCTTCAAATGCTCTATGTTCCTTTGGAGGGTAGTGATCATCCTCCCATACTCATTCTATTCAGTTTGATAATGCAACACACCTTTTCCTTTTTCATTTAATCATCTTATGACCTAATGAATTGAAGTTCCTCCTTCAAAGCAGTCATTTTTGAACTACAAACTAAACCTTGGACCTCCATCATTTGGCCCATAATGTACACTATCATATTCGATCATGACTAGATGGTAGCTACACAACCATTTGTGATTATATCTTGGTTAATCTTATTAGTTTCATAAAGAGTCACAAGAATGGATCAAGGTAGTAATGTTTTGTGTGCCTTTTTCATAGTCAATCTTCCCTTCAAGGGCTTTTTCTGTAACATGTCTAGTTGAACTAGCTGAGTTGGTATCTCAGTTTGAGCTTGAGATGTGATGATAGGCACATTATCCTTTTCAACACTTTGGTCCATAGTTGTTTGAACCAAGGTTGGACTTACTAGTCTATTCTCCTTGTTATGACTATTGGATTTATCTGTTGTGTCCTTTGGTGTACTGACCTCGTCAATCACTTTCTCTTATGGAATGTCCTTAGACTGGTTCTTATCCGTAGTTGGTATGTGCACTCTTGCTTGGATCTATTCTAGCAAGCTTAATGTACCTCTTCTTCTTAGATGGTCTTTTCTCTGATGTAGCCACTGGTCTTTGCCAGTTCTTTCCCTTTGCATTTTGTGGTCTATTCCGTCTCATGTTCTTCTGAAATTCCCAATTGGTTGGGTTGCTTCTTCCCAATACCTTCACCGCCAACCTTCTTTTGTACCTTCTTAGAATTGACATGTGCTGGTATGCAAGTGGCCCAATAAAGTAATTTCCAAGCATACCACACCTTGAACAAATTTTGTGTCTTTACTATAGTTGTTTTTTGCATAATGTTGCTTTATAGAAATTGACTGATATTGATCTCAGCCTTGGGATACATAACTCTTGCCAATAGCATATTGAATAACTTTTTAGAGACATAGGTTGAGTATTTTTGAAATTGATAGCTTCAATAATGAATTTGTAGCACATGGGATAACTCTCCCATTGTCACTTTTGCTATCTTGCCATGAATTTTAGTCGTTCCCTTGTCTAAATTGATGGTATCAAAAGGTATCTTTGTGGCTTCCACCAACCACTTCTAAATTCCAAAGTTTGATGAGCTATTGTGCTTTCTATTGGAATACATACTTACCAATCTCAAGATGTGGCATTGAGCATGAACTTTTTGCTACTAGGCTCAAAAGTGCTTGTGTTTGCGTAGTCAGTCCATCTATGGTTTCTTGCATCTTTTTTGAAATTTTTCTATTTCTGTTTGCCCATGCACAATTACGAACAATCTTGTGTGGAAAGAGAGTACTCACTTATTGATGTTGGAGAGTCAAACCAGGAGCACCTTGGGCATTTTGGTAAAACAGCAACGATAGTTGATAGAGAATGTGTGAGCAAAGATGAAGGTTGATGTGTCAAGGGTGTCACCACAGACAACGGTGAAGGAATCTCTATAGGCCAAGGAGCAAGTCGTGTGAGTCTGTGAGGGTAAAGTGAAGGGTTGTGCACTCTTCTCATAGTTATACGCACTCGTCCCATGAATGTTCCACTCCTTTCCTTCCTTGATTTTATGCGCACTATCTGTGACATGTCATTCATGTAGTGGTCAATTTTATCTTTATTATTGATGAAAGTCTCTTAGTGATTTGATCATTTATATTCATCCAACGACTGTGACATGTTTCAAACCCCACTAATGCCTGAACTAAAATCCTACCTAGATAGTCTACTAGTTTTTGTTTTTGGGACTCTGTTATCCTTAGTTCCATTGGTATGCTATATAACATTTTTAAAGACTTGTCTAAACATGTATTCATGTCATTAAAAAAAAAATAGTGCCATTCTAAAAGACTAGATTCAAGCCTTTTAGTAACTATAGAGCCTAGTCAGAGTTTTAAAACATTGGTAAGCAATAATGGAAACCTTTATTATAAACCAGCAATGATTAGTAAGGAGTAAGTCAATCATAAGCGTCATGAATTCCCCAACACATCCAAACAACTCTAAATTCATTCCTGAGTAAATCCAGGGCAATAAGCTAGCATAAAGTGGAATTCTATGAGCTACTATCATCAAGAAAACCATCAAAAGTTATACACCCACAAGTTTTTTAGTACATAATCAAATAGAGTATATTAGAACCAGTCAGAGAGGAGCTAGGTAAATGCCCTAGTTTCATAGCATTTCTCATTATCAAGAACTACAACTTTGGAGGATGAGAATAGCCAGGTTTTCAAAAACCAAGTATCAGTAAAACATGCCATTGATGTCAATAGATATCAATGTAAATTTAAGTTAGAAAAAGATTTATGAGCATTTTGATCAACAAGTGGCTCGGTCTAATAGAAACCAGAAGGCACCAAAAAGCCCATAAACAATATATCACTAGTTTGGTAACCTAGTAGGACATAAAAGTATCCTTTTAGGGTTTTGGAAAAAATTCAAACTCATAGTATATGTGTGAATTTTAAAAAAATCCTTACATGAGCTTCAAGCTAAGAACCCATTCCAGTTTTGAAAAATAAGTAGCATGCATATCTCTTGATTTCTTGGTCATGACAAGCTTCCAAATCCAAGGTAGTGTTGAGTTTTATTGCAAATAACATACTTTCATAGTTACCCCCATGGTACACCATATATAGAATTGTTCATGCTACAATGGGTTCCTAGTCTTAGTATATGGATACTATAGCCACAAAAATTATTAAACTATGTGCAGAACTAGATACAAAAGAGTGGAAAGTTTTGCATTATGTTGACCTATCCTTCGTGTTTGCTTGCCCAAGCCCATTATTTGATAACCTATCTATTAATATACCTTGATACTTCACCCTCATATTGACACCCAAAAATTATCAAAGACATGCAACATGTCTTAGTATGATCATTCTAGATACAACCACAAGAACCAAAACTACAAGAATGAAAAAATTGGTTTTCACATTGTGTCCATCCATACTGGGTCAAATGTCGTTCTCATTAATTAATTTCTACATTGGATTCGCTGCGAACTTAAGTGCTAAATCATATGTGTGACTTCGAGCCGGTGCACACGCTACGACTTCTGCCCCCTGCGCCCCATCTGTCACTCCTGGACCTGCCCCTCCTGCGACCCCCGACCTCTGCCCCTGTGCCCCGTTTGGAAGCTAGCATTGGAAGATCTATGGCCTGCATGGTGGAAGGGGGAACAGCCCGCACTGACAGCAAACATCGTGAGACGGTTGGAGGAGGGTTGTGTACGGACAGTTACAGTGCATTGGCTACCATGGGGTGCAGCACGGGGTAACGTAGAGTTGGTGAAGAGCTTGGTAAATGTGCTGAAAGAGTTTGATGTTGAAGCCGAGAATATAGAAATTATCAATGGAGTACATGCTACACGCGTTGTGGCCAAGGCTTTGGAAGATGCTGTTGATGAGAACTGTGGCGCGACAGTGAACGAGCTACTGACGTATTGGCCTCCAGGCAGCTACATTAGAGCACATTGTCGAGAAATTTGCGGTCTTGCCGGGAAAGCACCTGGCTTATGGCTGTGAGAGTTTGTGAGAGAACTCCAAAAAACTATATGAAGGAGTTAAACCATAGATGCCATGAAGATTAGGGTTTGGACGGAAGTGCAATCAAAGAAGTTTCACTCTTTCTCTCTTGCACTCACACACACAAAGAAAGAACACAAAAGAGAGTGTCAAAACAACACAAAGATGAAAACATCAA
The DNA here is from genome assembly GCF_014529385.1 of Adiantum capillus-veneris. Lineage (NCBI taxonomy): Eukaryota > Viridiplantae > Streptophyta > Polypodiopsida > Polypodiales > Pteridaceae > Adiantum > Adiantum capillus-veneris. The sequence continues at coordinate 164,183,949 of NC_140931.1, forward strand.
GGCTATGGTCATATCGTATCATGGGTAGTATGAAAGAGTTAATAGATGAGTTAATGGCATTCAATCTTGGCTAACCAAATAGGCTATGAATTGTTCTTTGGAATTGTAGTTTTGTGCTTACCATAATATATATATTTTGTCTAGTGATTGGGATATTGTGTGTACAAATCCTCTTGGTTCATAGCAAGATAACTACGCTTACATCAAAAGAAATATTATAGTCTATGAGAGGTAGTATGATGGGATCCGGTGATAGAAGTATTTCATTGAGCCTTTCTGGGCCAAAGAGAAACACTATACGTTGTTGAAAGTGTATTTTACGGCTAATCCATACGTTAATTCTAATAGATTGTACAGAGTGAAAGCGATAGAAATTATCATCATGTGGGTTATTCATCTAGGATAGTATGTGAGAAATGTAGATATGAGAGAAGTAAAGAGATGAGAAGTTTCCCTCCCAAGCCCTATTCTTGCCCGTAGGCAATAAGGATACTGCGGGGAGAGATGTACCTGTAGCAAAGAGAACCTAGAATTTGTAGAGAGGATGAATTACTAAGAATGAGAGAGATAGGTTTGGTTAAGGAGACGAGATTAGATATATATACATGTTGGATTAGAGATGAAAAATAAAACAACAAGAAATCAAGAAAACATCAATGTAGAACACATCTTACTTGACAAACCCTTCGGCACCATTATTGATGGAGAGAGAAGAAGGGTGGATAATTCCACTTTGATTGATACACCAAATGCAAGACCTTCTTTGATTAGAGTTGATCTTCTAGGGTTAGCTTGTTGGCTAGTCTTCTTCTAGGAGAAAGTGTAGGCTTAGGCGTATGTTAGTGGCTAAGTATTACTACACACTCGCTCATGAATTCCTCTCATCAATGGCTTGAATGCTTGAGTTCATTTCAAGGAAGAAGAGGTCCCCTTTTATAGGTGAAGGGAACCCACAAGGGTTTACATAAGAAGAGAAGAGCCAGTGTGAACAGAAACTGGAAAAGTTGGAAATGAGCTGTCCCTGCATGATGTGGGCTGGCTGGGGTCCAATATTTTGATCATATCTCCTCAACCATGGCTCCAAATAAAAAATTAAAAATATGGGCAGAAAATTTAGCTCATTAGCTACGATTTTTATTTTAAAATTGGTTTCCAATTCGGATTGGAACCTTGTGTAAAAAAATCATCAAAATAGGGTCCATTTCTGGTAGCAAAAGTCTTTCGATGGTCCCCTTAGCTTAGACTTTCATTTGATTTCAAAGGACGCCTCATGCCATATGAAAGCATGACATTGCTCCTTGACAAATTTTTGTAATGAAGCTTGCAATAATGCATTAAAAAAAGTGTATCTTTGAAATCATGCCACCTAGCGTCCCACTAGGATTTGATTCCCTCCTAGTAGCTATTTAAAAAGAAATATAAGAAAAATATGAAAAATACATAGAATATATATCTTCAATTGAATCATGTCTCCACTCATCTAGGGAGAACCCTTCTTCATTACATGACTCTAGTGTCAGCATAGAGCTAGCATCCTCTTCTTGCTTCAATGCATCACCATGTATACCCTTCATATCCATAGCAGATAGATGCTCACAAACCTGCTTGCAATTTATACCCTGTGACACAAGACCTAAATCCCTTTTATGCCTCAGATATTGTTTGCATACCTGCAGGCAACCGAAATTCTTAAAACCCTGTATAGTAGGCACTTTATGGCAAGCATCTTTATTTGCATCTTCACACAGATCAGAAATATCACCCCAATCACAGACCATATCCGAAGAGGTTTCTTGCTCTTCTACTCTATCCTCTGATGTCACTTCAACCTGTATAACATTCCCAAACACTTCTCTATCTTTGATTTGTGAATCTTGAAGATTCATAGCTTCATCCGCAGAACCCCAATCATCATGCAGAGAATCTGCATCTGTCATTCCTTCCTCTACCATGAAATTGTGAAAGCTTGCTGCATCTAGCTCTAAATAAGGCATAATTTCATGAGTCATCTGCATCACATCTGCTACCCCATATATACAAGACATACATATTACTCTGTCAATGCACTCCTCTTCTTCCAGCTCGTCTAGCTGAGGTTTTTCACAATCCGCAATGCTACTAGCAGAGCTATACTCACAAAGGAAGAGATTTTCAGTCACCCCCTCTAAATTAGCACTTTCGCAGCTAAGCATATCCATTTGGGTAGTACCACATGCATCAAACTCGCATAGGAAAGCATTGATAATGAGTTGTTCATCCTGGTATATGTCTTCAGCATAGGCATCCGGCTCTTCTAAACTTGGTAAAAGTTCCTGGATCTGCTCAAAAGTAGATTGTAGCACATCACTAATATAGTCGTCTTCCACCTGTTTTCCCTTCACATCCTCTGTCAAAACCATAGCATCCTCATCCTTATATATACACTCATGTGCATCTTCAAACGAATCAAAAGGAGTGTCCAAATTATCTATCATAGCCGATGAGTTTGCATCATCCTCTAAGTCGCTTTGAGCCGTTTCAGGCACTTGGATAGCATCATGAGAGTCATTATCTTGAGATACGAAGGTTACAAGACCCAAACGTGTATAAATAGCTTCCACTATGTCTGCTTCATCTGCATACAATAAATTTGCATCTTGCAAAAGATATGCATCTATTACTGATTCTAAATTCGCATGTATGGATGTGTTGACACTTGCATGGCTTACAGGAGACACCAACTCTAGCTGGTCACATCCACTTCCACTCTACTCCATCTCTTGGTCTTGATGTTCCAAGCATACCTGTGTTATAGCTGTAGAAAACGCACCCCAGTTGCTTGCATATACACTTGCATAGTCTTGAACTTGGTGCTTGAAATCATCACTCACAAGTTCAACAAATGCTGCAATCATCCGAGCTTCTGGAACTGCTTGAAGCCTCATCTCTGTCACATAGCACTCAAGATATCCTTCTGGATCATAGCCTTCGAATATATTAATCTCATTATATACGGATTTCCTAGCGCTTTCAATCGCTTTTTAAATCCGGTCTTCTTCTTCAAGCCATTTGCATCTGTCTACTGTAAGCTCTTTCATTTCAGCATATGGCTACTCCACTTTGCTAGCCATCTTTACGTACTCTCACCCCGGCTTGTTCGCGTCGGGTTCACCAAAAATATGTCGAGAAATTTGCGGTCTTGCTGAGAAAGCACCGGGCTTATGGCTGTGAGAGTTTGTGAGAGAACTCCAAAAAACTATATGAAGGAGTTAAACCATAGATGCCATGAAGACTAGGGTTTGGACGGAAGTGCAATCAAAGAAGTTTCACTCTTTCTCTCTTGCACTCACACACACAAAGAAAGAACACAAAAGAGAGTGTCAAAACAACACAAAGATGAAAACATCAAGGCTATGGTCATATCGTATCATGGGCAGTATGAAAGAGTTAATAGATGAGTTAATGGCATTCAATCTTGGCTAACCAAATAGGCTACGAATTGTTCTTTGGAATTGTAGTTTTGTGCTTACCATAATATATATATTTTGTCTAGTGATTGGGATTAATTGTGTGTACAAATCTTCTTGGTTCATAGCAAGATAACTACGCTTACATCAAAAGAAATATTATAGTCTATGAGAGGTAGTATGATGGGATCCGGTGATAGAAGTATTTCATTGAGCCTTTCTGGGCCAAAGAGAAACACTATACGTTGTTGAAAGTGTATTTTACGGCTAATCCATACGTTAATTCTAATAGATTGTACAGAGTGAAAGCGATAGAAATTATCATCATGTGGGTTATTCATCTAGGATAGTATGTGAGAAATGTAGATATGAGAGAAGTGAAGAGATGAGAAGTTTCCCTCCCAAGCCCTATTCTTGCCCGTAGGCAATAAGGATACTGCGGGGAGAGATGTACCTGTAGCAAAGAGAATCTAGAATTTGTAGAGAGGATGAATTACTAAGAATGAGAGAGATAGGTTTGGTTAAGGAGACGAGATTAGATATATATACATGTTGGATTAGAGATGAAAAAGAAAACAACAATGTAGAACACATCTTACTTGACAAACCCTTCGGCACCATTATTGATGGAGAGAGAAGAAGAGTGGAGAATTCCACTTTGATTGATACACCAAATGCAAGACCTTCTTTGATTAGAGTTGATCTTTTAGGGTTAGCTTGTTGGCTAGTCTTCTTCTAGGAGAAAGTGTAGGCTTAGGCGTATGTTAATGGCTAAGTATTACTACACTTTTTCTCATGAATTCCTCTCATCAATGGCTTGAATGCTTGAGTTCATTTCAAGGAAGAAGAGGTCCCCTTTTATAGGTGAAGGGAACCCACTAGGGTTTACATAAGAAGAGAAGAGCCAGTGTGAACAGAAACTGGAAAAGTTGGAAATGAGCTGTCCTTGCATGATGTGGGCTGGGGTCCAATATTTTGATCATATCTCCTCAACTGTGGCTCCAAATAAAAAAGTAAAAATATGGGCAGAAAATTCAGCTCATTAGCTACGATTTTCATTTTAAAATCGGTTTCCAATTCAGATTGGAACCTTGTGTAAAAAAATCATCAAAATAGGGTCCATTTCTGGCAGCAAAAGTCTTCCTGTGGTCCCCTTAGCCTAAACTTTCATTTGATTCCAAAGGACACCTCATGCCATATAAAAGCATGACATTGCTCCTTGACAAATTTTTGTAATCATGCTTGCAATAATGCATTAAAATAAGTGTATCTTTGAAATCATGCCACCTAGCGTCCCACTAGGATTTGATTCCCTCCTAGTAGCTATTTAAAAAGAAATATAAGAAAAATATGAAAAATACATAGAATATATATATATTGGAGTTTACCCGAGATATAGGATCTAGCTAGGGTGTGAGATGATAATGAGATAGTAGAAATAAAGAATCAATGTTTTTTGCCCCAAGTTAAAGAGGCGGAGCTATTGACGTTTTTCCCATAGTATTTTCTGATGGTAAAGTAAGAATAGGTTACCCTTGAGAAAAATAATAGGATGAGATAGAAGGCTTATTATTATACTTAAATATGCATATGAACATTATAGGAAATATAATTATGTATCTAAAAAGTTACAAGATAACTCTTGTAGCATGTGTTCCCACTATGTACGTGCTTCCAAGATTAGGACCACATACTAACCTCCTTGAAAAATTGAGCATAATATATTTCTAATTCAAAATGAGTGCAATTTTGGTAAAGTGAAAGTTTCTTTTAGACTTTGTATTCTAATCTCTTTGGGGTATTAGGTTCCCCAAAACTCATGAAAGAATCCTTGCGTAGTTATGAGACTATATGCACAATCAAAACTACCTTTGTATAGCATAAACATATCCAAAAAAATCATGAAAGTGTAAAATTTATCCATGAATATGCATGGAAAAATTCTACTATTAGGCAATAACTTTAAATATATATTCTTGACATACCTTAGAAGAATTAGGAAACCTTTAGAATGGCAAAGACTTATTATGTAGCACCTTAGAAGCCATTAGAGGCGTTATAGGTGGTCTATGGAAAAAAAAATGGAAAATGGTAAAAAACAGCACACGTTTTTTGGGACATTTTAGGTTGGAAAATCCTTTTCAAACACATTGTTAGAGCCAAAATCAATAGCCCAAAATAATTCCAAGTTTTTTTCAGCCCATAAGCTATCTTTGTGAATATAAAAAATTCAAAAAGAAAACTAGCATCTCCTACAATAATTCTTGGTTAACAAACATAAAAGTGTCCAAGTACATAAAAGTGTCATGTTACCAATCTAGTGATATTGACAAAAATAGCTCAAAAGCATCAAACCAACCAGTATGCTCAATAAATGATTGTCTTTCAAGGTAATTATCCAAAAAAGATCAAAACTCAACCAGTCCATCCATCTTCCAAGTCCTCATAGCACTAACATATCTACAAGTTATTATCAATAATCATTCCATATGATGAAATCTCTTTCATGATAGCTTGAGATCATGAAGATGCTATCTTTCAAAGCTATACATACATAAGCCTACTACTTTACGTGTGTTTTCATATAGGCAGAAATCAAAGTAATAGATGACATTCAAAGAAGCAGAGAACGATCACAAAGCTAGAATCAACATAAAGTATTTGGATAAAGCTAGTGTTTATGACCCATCATTCCATGCCAACATCATCTTTAAAAGAGGTTAATCAAATCTAGGCTATACAATAATCTACATTCTAAATCCTATGTCCTTGTCTTAAGGTACAGTTATTTACAGTAACCATTAGCAAGTCAATGCAAGTGATAGGATAATGTCCATCAAAAATACATACAAGTATAACTAGTCCACCTTAAAAGTGAAAGCCCAAAACCAGTATAAGTTTTAGTGCCATCCAAAAGTGGGAAATGAAGCTTACACTCAAATCCCAGCCAAAGCAACTAAAAGTTGTATGATTTGATTATATGACAGATCAAAACCTGTTGGTAAGGTTAGGGCAAGGATTACATGATTTGGCCAAAAAGGGGAGCAATTACCCAAACCAAACCACTCAAATGGATAACAATAGGTATTCCTATCACAATATAGAGGAACCAATTTATCCCCCCTTTTTTTAAAAATATAGTATAGTCTGTCAGGCAGAATGTTTTTTTTTTAAAGCACCAGATTGTAAGCTACCAAGGCCAAATGAGACCAAACAACATTCAATCCTCTAAGTTTTTTTGTGTAGGGCATTTATATCAAAATGAACAAAGTGAAATAATAGAGAACCTATGAAACTGAGGCATTCTCAATTATTTGTCAAAGTAGTAGGGGGGCAAAGGCCCACACCACCTCATAAGACTTTTAACTTCTCACAAATTTATTTCTTTCTCTCTTGTACTCATGAAATGAGCAAAAAATAGACAATGTAACTAAGACTAAGTGACGGAAATAGAGTCCCTCGTCTTAAATAGACATCTAAGAGCTTTGTATTGTGCTAGCTAGTACTATCCACAAGGACAAGTCTAAGCCAACCTAGAAATTTTTCATTAAGAGGAAGTCGCACTAGGAAGTCGCACCCATTAGTATATTAGAGGGAGAGAGAGACATTTGGGTACTCCAAGGGTGATGAGGATACATCATACAAAGGAGAGAAGAGGAATAAGCTATGAAGTGTGCCTTTGGGTTGAGAGGGGAGTGCAATTTTGCAGGTAGCAGACCCATGTACAAGAGCAGCACAAATTATGCAAGTCAAGGAGTTGGGCCACATTAAAGTAGCCGCATTCTAAGTGGCCAACCATCTTTTTTTAAGCGGAGGATCCCATTAGCTCTTGCACATCAAGAGGAGAGACCTTCTTTAAAGTATTAAGTATAGGGCATATGTACATAACCCTTTGTATAATCTATTGGCCGGCCACTTATGAGTCTTAGGTAGTCATCAGGGGAGGATCACATAAGCTCTTGCACATTAGGATTGAAGTCCTTCTTTAATGTATTAAGTATAGGGCATATGTACATAAACCTTTGTACAATCTATTGGCGAGCCACTTATGAGTCTCGGGCAGTCATCATGTGATAGCCAGCTGAAGAAACTACAAGAAAAAGTACACTAACAGGAGAGTGTGTGTCCCTTCAAAGAGAACATGCAATGGCAACTAGTGGAGTGTATCTTGATGAAGCAATCACAGCTGAGTAAATTAATGAATGTGTGTGTGTGTGTGTGTGTGTGTGTGTGTGTGTGTGTGTGTGTGTGTGTTTCCATCCTAACAAGAGATAGTTTCCCTACAATGGGTGCACTACATGTTTCATGGTAGTTTCATCGATTAAATGTGTTCAAAACCTGGTATTTGGTACCTTGTAGATGTCAAAGAGGTATAGCTAGATGGAGATGCACTTCAAAACACTAGAGAGCAACAGAGGAGACAAAAAATAAAACAACAAGAGTCCACTGAATTCGGTGTGTGTGTGTGTGTGTGTGTGTGTGTGTGTGTGTGTGAGTGAGTGAGTGAGAGAGAGAGAGAGAGAGAGAGAGAGAGAGTGAGAGAGACTTTGATCCATGTTATGCAATGAAGAGGGGATAGTTCAATAGGTTTATGGAATGGATTTGTGGTATTTGGAGGTGTGGGTTTGTATAGAGTCTCATCTTTACCTCAGTATCTCTTTATATATATAGGAACTACATGTAAAATATTGTCCTCATAATTGTTAGTCGTGTTGCAAGCATGTGAGACATTGGTTTGCTATAAAGGTTGTAATTGTTCAAGGAAGCATATATTTAGTACCACAAATGTGTGCAGGCATAAGTTAAAACTTATCCCTATCTCAGAACAAAGCACAGGCAACTTTATTTTTTGCAAAGGACCCCTTTGATTGAAGCTACACATTGGCTTAGACTAACGCATCTGAACGAGAGAAACATTTGGTTTATAGAGATTATTTATTTTCAGAAAATTTATTTTGTTATGCATCGTTGTGTAAGCATGCATTAGAGTATTACGGAGAGTATGTTGTAGGAAGAGAACTCCCTAGCTTTCAATAGTAAGATTTGGTAGCTCCATTGTCCACTGTGATTTGCGGATGGCAAGAAGAGTATTAGGTATATTGGGAGCATTGTGTATCATGACATGATGCTCCACAACCTTATTTCTTTCCGTTTCAACACTACTAGTATGTAACCCGCGCGTTGCTGCAATGAATAAAAGAATGGAAGTTGGATCTCTCTCTCTCTCTCTCTCTCTCTCTCTCTCTCTCTCTCTCTCATGTGTAAGGAGAATGGAACTGTAGTCCTTGGAATCACTCTAAGAAGAAAACCCATGTACACTTGTTACCTTGAACACCTATTTGCTACTACCAAGTGCTCCCATGGTAGCAGGAAATTCTTGTCCCGTATCCGCCACCATTCACAATGGAGTTACTGTTGTTGAACATCCTGGCACCACCGCTTGGCCTATTGTTCCTATGTGTGATCACCACCAACTACCTTGGTTTAGGTCTTGTTCTTGGCCCTAGTGACCCACCTCACTCTTTCTCTTTCTTTGTCTACTTGCTAGTAGGAGCTCTCTCTCTCTCTCTCTCTCTCTCTCTCTCTCTCTCTCTCTCTCTCTCTCTCTCTGTGTGTGTGTGTGTGTGTGTGTGTGTGTGACACATAAAGTGACGGTCACATACACACACATAGAGTCTATGTGTGTGTGTGTGTGTGTGTGTGTGACACATACAGTGACGGTCACATACACACACATAGAGTCTATGTAAACATGCATATACATACACATGCAAGCTGTCAGACACATAATTTTGGCTATACAATCTGTCCGTTGTTGGAAAAGGTTGGATTTGTGCAGTCTACCATCTCTCTCTCTCTCTCTCTCTCTCTCTCTCTCTCTCTCACACACACACACACAAACGCGCGCGCGTTGTCAAACGCACGATAATGACTATTGCAGGTTATTGGGAAAGAATGCAGTTGCGTAGAATTTGAACCACTTCATGCAATTTTTGAAGGCTCTTTAATGTGTCTACAAAATGGAGGATGACCCAGTAGGGACTCAACAAAACAATAGGCCATGCAATAGGCCATTGATACAATAGGCCATGCAATTCAAGCAAAAGGCAATGCTTGGAGTCCCTCTCCTTCCTCTAATTTTTCAAGCTCCATTATAATGGACTATTGATAATAGAGAGAAAATATTGTGTATAGAAGTGTAGATAATGGACTATTGAAATAATAATGAGTATTGATAATGGAATATAGAATAATATAGAAAAACTATTGTGTATCAGAGTGCTTGAGAAAAACCTAGGTTTAATGTAATCCTCCATACAAATTTTCTCAACTATATCTAATGGACCTTAGAGACCCCTACCACGTGCCACAAGTAAAGGGCTTGGACGGGGGGACGATTTGGGGGGGGGGGGGGGGAAGACTAGGGTAAACAAAGAAAGAGAGTGGATTGGGCGCCAAGAAAAGGATCCTGTGTGTGTGTGTGTGTGTGTGTGTGTGTGTGTGTGTGTGTGTGTGTGTGTGTGTGTCTCCGTCCATAGGATGGGCCAGATACTCGTAAGATCTAATTTGAAGGTTAGGACACCCATAACAATTGGAGGAAAAAATCTAGGTTTATATAATCCCACCAATAAATTTTGAGATTTGTCTCTATTTTTAAAAAAATATTATTTTTAGCAGTACTCACTTCACAAAGTGAACATCCCATGCTCCAAAAGAGACATGGATGCAAAAAGAATAACAACTTTTTTGTTCCAATCGCACACTTCCCATGCAAGTCAAAGCAAACATCCTTATGAGTGCATAGGGTCACTTGGCTACACTCAACCCATGACTCAGGCCACAAAGGTCGAGCACTTAACCTTAAATTTTTAATTGAACGTGATAATACCTCCAAAATTCAAAGAAACTACAAGAATCTACAGAGTGCAAAAACCTTCAAATATAGTGAATTTGACTCTGAAATTTTTGCAAGAAAGTGTAATACAACAGAACGCTAAAGAAATCTTAGGTTTAGTGTAATCCCTCCTCTAGATTTTGAAATTTATATCTAAATTCTATATTTGAAGGTGAGGAAACCTACAAAGTATAGAGAAATTGAGTGTAAACAAATGACTTCAAATATAATAAAGTTGCCCTCCAAATTTCTCTTATGTAAGTTTTCTAAGTTTTTGGGAGAAATCACTCTACCACAAGTCAATTTAACATAACTCCCTTACAAATTTTTGAGAATTGTCTCAAAAATTCTTATTTTTTTTTAAGCGCTTGAAATAACCTAAGTTTACTACAATACCACTATGAATTTTGAGATTCACTTTTAAACTCCAAGACACGAGAGCACCCGCAAGCTTAAAGAAATCTAGTTTCTACACCTTCAAAAACACCCGAAAGTTATCCGAGTTGCCTCCCATTGTCTGACTTGGCTATTTGTTGAGGTCCGCTCCTGCCTTGGACTTGCATAACCTACCTTGGATTTGTCGGATCGAACTTTTCCAATTCCACTAATTCTTGATTCCATTGATTCTCAATTTCATAAATGTCGATGTCAATTGTCGATTCTTAATTCTTTATTGAGGCTTTCGACGATTGTCACCTCGTCGATTTTTTATTGTACTATTAATGCTTATTCTCCAATCCTCTCTCTCTCTCTCTCTCTCTCTCTCTCTCTCTCTCTCTCACACACACACACACACACACACACACACACACACGCACACACACAAACACACATATATACAAACAAAACACGAGTATGTGTGTACAATTGCTAAGCTTTGAGCACCAAGATCAGAGATAATTCAGGACATGGAAGATCCGTGCAAGCTTGCAAAGCCTCGGGACTATTTGATAGCCCCTTGCCAGGTAGGATCGACGGTCCACGACCTTGGGAAGATATGGACCGTCCGTTTATTCTCAAGAATCAAAAGATTATGACCGGGTTGAAGCTTCGTGACTTGAACCACCATCTACCACATCGGAGTCTATGACTCTCACACTAAGCTATCGCGCGTCACTTGAAATGGAGGTGAGAACGTAAAATGATATAGCAAAAATGACGGGGTGAGGATCACATGGTGTTCACTTAGAGATCGCTTTGGGACGCTTGAGGTCACACATTGATCACTTTGAAATAGGTTGGTTCACAAGGTGATCATATCTCAATTGTGATTCGCATGGGGATCACTTGATGTTCACATCGAGTTTACTTGGGGTTCACTTCAATTGTGATCACATGGTGATCACCTGGGGATTAATCAACCATCGAACAGCACGAAACCAACCCGTCCACCCCCAATTTATAGAGACAATTGATCACACCTGAGAGAGGGGGTGTCAAATAATCATGAGGCTTACAAAGGGAGGTTCATTGGCCGATAAATGGAGGGGAGTTCTTCATGGAGTGCAAAATGTCACCCTTCGAATGGTTTTTAAAAACAAAACTAGTGAGTGGTCACCCTTCAAATTTTATTTTAGAAGGAGTAAAACTAAGTGGCTTTCCCAAGGACTCTAAATATTATGAATACTAGTACAATGGCGCCGCCTTCGGCGGCGGCATCGCCTCTGGCAGTGTTGTGTGGATCTTCTTAGCTTAGACATGCCAACACTATCTTCATGCAATTTGGACATGCAAGAGAAGTGGCCATGAAAGACATGGTTGTCAGTTGGTGCTCAAGTACGCCCCTCGAAAGTCTCTGGAGGCACCGCCTCCGACAGGGGCACCTTGCATAGTGTCACATGCCTTCAAGATGCAAGCGTATGTGATTGCATCCAAAGAGACACTTTGAGTTTGCATCTACCAAAAACAACCCAAAGCTTCTTGTTGAATCAATGCATTCGAAGAGATGACATGCTAGACATGAAGCTCCTCAAGGATTTTTTGTGCTTTATGAAGTGCACCACATTTGGCACACATGTCGACCAAGACAGTGCCAAAGCACAACATTTTCTTTCAACAACCCCTGACTAACAATATAATCATCATGAATTCCTTTGCGCATATCAGCATCTTGTATAATGCCACATGCCTTCAAGTTGCAAGTGTATGCGATTGTATTTGTAGAGATGGCCTCTCTCTACATCTACTACAAACAACCCAAAGCTTTTTGACCCTGACCCTTGTCTTCAAGATGCAAGTGTATGTGACTGCATTTGGAGAGACGCCTTTGCTTTGCATATGTCAAAAACAACGATCTAGAGCTTCTTGGCCCTTCCCAAATTGGGCACATCCCACAATCAGTGCATTCCAAGACACGACATCTCGCGCATGAAGCTCCTCAAGCACTTTTAGTGCTTTATGGAGTGCACCACATTTGGCATATATGTCAACCAAGGAAATGCCAAGCACCACGTTTTCTTTCAACAACCCCGCGAGCCCTCTTTCCTTCTCACATGACCACATCTTCTTTTGTCATTTCTCGATAGATGGAGGGGACATATATATATTTGATTTGTCTCATAGGCAAACTTAGGCTTTTATATATGTAAAATGATCTATCTTTCTTTTTTCTCTCTCTCTCTCTCTCTCTCTCTCTCTCTCTCTCTCTCAACATATATCTAAGTGTCTGGTTGCGCTAAGAAGCCTTGCCACAACCCCTATCAAGGAGGTAATTGGATCATGGATGTGAGTGTGTGCAAGCAATCTTTTCGGAATTTGTAATTTTTTACGTTTTTCTATCTTTTCCATTCTGTATAATTTACCTCCAAAAATAAGCTTTGTGGGTGAATGCAAGTTTTAAATGGAATTATTTCTATGTCCCGGCCCATAGGCCCTCTAAAAGTGCCTTAGAGACCCTCGAGAGTGCTGCAAGATGCCTCAGAGCTTCAACGCGCATCACATATGACTGCTAGATTTTCGCTCATGATTGCTACAATTCATTGGGTGCCCGTGGGTTTTTCAAACATACAAAATCCAAGAGCAAATTTCAAAAAATTAGGTTTATTTTGTAGGTTTCTACACTATTTTTCTATGCGCAACATAGAACATGAATCGCTGGCTCTCTCTCTCTCTCTCAACTTGTGACAGCGCACGACAACCGACAACGGCATCATGAATCTCTCTCTCTCTCTCTCTCTCTCTCTCTCTCTCTCACACACACACACACACACACACACACACTCTCTCTCTCTCTCACACACACACACACACATGCCCCTACAGTCTCACCCACCCACCCACTCACTCACCTTGCCGACCTCGCAGTCGAGACTCTCTACCCTCAATTCACTCCAGAGTCGATAGCGCACAGTCAGCAATGCGAGTCGGCCATTGTTGATGAGGAACCATAATTACCATACATCATGAATATCTCTCTCTCTCTCTCTCTCTCTCTCTCTCTCTCTCTCTCTCTCTCTCTCTCTCTCTCAACCTGTGACGATGCACTACAATCGACAGTGGCAGCATGAATCTCTCTCTTGCTCCTCGATGACCACTGCGCCAACCACCTTCACAAAGTGCCCTCCTGCAAAGCTTTGCATCAACCAAGCAGATAACCCTGCAGTGTGTGTATGTGTGTCACGATCGAGTTGCATGTTGTCATGATGTTGCTACACGTCTCATGTTATTGCACGTGATCCATCATGCCGAAGTGCACGTGCTCCATCGTGGCGTACAGTAGTTCCTGCTTGGGCAGAGCTTGCACAGAGAGAGAGAGAGAGAGAGAGAGAGAGAGAGAGAGAGAGAGAGAGAGAGATCCGCCAACAATGCTCATGAGGTTGCAACGCTCCATCACGTCGAACTGCAGGTCATCCATCAAGCTTGCGTAGAGAGAGAGAGAGCCGCCAATGATGTTGAGGGTGCAGTAACCTCGAGGGATTTTGCTCTTGCATGCATGGTCTAGAGTGTGAGGCAGGAGGTGATAGGTCCTGGGGAGCCCTCCCTCTCTCTCATGTTGTTCGTGCAGAGGAGAAGAAGACTGAGGTTGTTGAGCACCTGGCGCAGATGATCACGAACTCTAGCTTCTTGCTGCTGATGAAAATGAATAGCCCGCCGTTTACAGGTAAGCACCAGCAGCAACAACAGCGTGTGTAACCCACCTCGCTCAACCCTTCTCGCAGGTGCGCAACAGCAGCCACCTCGCTCGCCCGGTTGTAGGTGTGCAATAACAGCGACCTCCTTCAGAGCTTGAGAGTCCCTGGCATAGGCTTCCATCTCAACTCGATAGCACGACATGCATTAGAGCTTGCGGCCTCGCTTCCGTCTTAACTCAAAAGCATGACATGCAGTAGACCTTCTCTCTCTCTCTCTCTCTCTCTCTCTCTCTCTCTCTCTCTCTCTCTCTCTCTCTCTCTCGTTAAGCTTCTAGTGCAGCTAAGTAGTAGGAGTTCTGTATCTCTCTCTCTCTCGAGTTTGTGGTACAAGTTGCAAAAGAGTTCTCTATGTTTGGTGCGTTCGACTTGAACAATGCCTCACTTGAAATAAATTTGAAGACGACGGCATGTCATTTCACCGAATTAACCTCTCCCTCCCTCCTACGTCGAGCAAATAAACTCTCACACATCTGCCGGATGCACCCAAGAGGGCCACGTGTTAAGGAGGAGGACCGGAATCCCTTCCCTTTTTATAATAGTATAGATAGATAAAGTACTTTTTAACTTTACATTGTCAAACTTAAAAATCTTTGTGTTTTCATTTTCTACCATGTCATGCGTTTTAGATTAAATGTTCTTTAAGGTTTTCTTTGAAATAAAGTACTGAATGACACATGGAGAGTCTCTCCTCCCTTGAAAAATTTAAGGCCCTTCATACATACATACATACATACATACACACACACACACACATATATATATATATATATATATATATATATATATATATATATATATATATCATATATATATATATATATATATATATATCATATATATATATATATAGAGAGAGAAGTATAGATTGTGCACAGTCTTGATTGTGATTAGATTGGAAGGGTGGTCCTCTATAGACATGCAACCATCATTATCATTATCATTCTCATTCTCTCTCTCTCTCTCTCTCTGTGTCTGCTCTAAAGTTTAGCATTTCTCTTTCACCCACGTATTTATATAAGCTCTGTATATCTCAAAGTTAACGTAGCCACACATTCAAACTTAAAGAGTTCAAAAAGGTCAACTAATTGAATCCACATTTTCGTTTCGTGTAGAACCTCCAAAAAGTGAAATACACAAAGTGAAATACACAAAGGACAAAACCTCTCAATCAACTTTTGAAACCCCGAATGTTGCAAGTGACAAGAGTAAAGGTCTTAGTCACTTCAATGGTGACGGGCACCTAAAACGTCGACATAAGCTCTAAGCTCTAAAGGCTAAAAGTTGCAATCACAAGATTCAAGAAGGAGAACCTCTCATCTCCTAATGTGATTATAAGTGAATGGACACTTATTTGCATACTTATCAATAAAAACTTTTGTTCCCATAAGATAAGAACGGAGGGTAGAGCGGATCGCGATGGTTGAGAGCACCAGAGAAAATTGCCTTGGTTGTGAGCACTAGAGCATTGGTGGCAAGACTGAGGTGAGGGGCCGGTTGCGGGCCAAGGTGAAGAAGGGTTTGATTGAGCATCTGAGTCTCTAAGTGGTCCCAGTGTGTTGAAAGGGTGTCGGAGCTCACAAACAGCTTCAATTTACACGGATCTTGGAGAGCTTGTGAGTTGTTGCTTTGCGATGCTTTGGGCTCAGTTTGGTATCGATTTGCGATCCATTGTTAGCACTTCGGAGCGCAATCCATTTTTTGTTGGTTGCACTTAATCATCTATGCTTTCCGTTCGGTGAAGGTGATGTAGGGTTGGCTAGTGTAGGCGTTGTTTTGCTTGCTGCACCCATGGATCACAATCGACTCTGCTTCACGAGGATCGCGATCCTTTCCAGCTTTATTCGATTTTTTGTTCTTAAGAATTTTAAGGTCTCCACAAGGGGGGTTCCCACCTCTCCTTCTGTGAGTCAACTCTAGGATGAACCTCGATGGAGAAAATCAAGCGGGCATTAAAGGAGGGGTCACCGGATCCGGCTTGGCAGGGCTCTGGTTTTGTATTCTCTGTGGAAGGGAGAAAAAGGGCCAATGAGTCGTATGCCAGCACTACCAATCCAAAAAAGATTCAAAGCCATCTCACTTTGGAACTTCTACATTGGTAGAGGAAATTTTGCATGGGGCCATTAGACTCGGTCAAAACAAAGAAGAAGATGGGTACATACAGCAGGCAAAGTTCACCCTAGAGGTTGGATTGCAAAGCCTTCAGGCTTGTTGTGCTTAATTGATATTGCTCTATTTCATGGGCCGTCGTATGACAACTCAAAGCTTTTGGGAGTAGAGGTAGCAATGGCTACTAATATTAGAGATGGGATCTACCAGTTTACGACGATGGGAAAAGGATTCTATGTGGCAAGATGTGATTTTGAACAAACTGTTCAGGAGTTGGTGATGACAAGGGGCATTTGGGGGGCATCCCCCTTTGCTTATGCTATGCCTTGGACGTCCGAGTTCTATCCAAATGAAGAGTTTATGGACTTCTTCACGATGTGGGTTACGTTCAAGGGCTTCCCACTTTGGTTGAATGACTTTGTGGATTCCATCGCAACTATGTTGGGCAGGGTGCTTTTCATTCCAAAACTATGGCGGGTAAAATTGGACTTGGACCTAAGGTTTTGTATTCTATGGAATATATGTAAGCCAATTTCCAAGTATCCAAATATGAGTATGGGCAATTTTGGCAACTTTTGACAAGAGCTTGCGCTCTCCTCGTTTTTCAATACATGTTACAAATGCCAAAAAATTGTTCATTATGCTAACGATTGCCACATGGTAGAAGGTGCTCCCAACCAGAAGGTCAAACTACTTGGAGAAGTGTCTCTAGGGAGGTCAAGACAACTTCAGGTGATTCAAGACCAGAAGATTTGGCCATAGAACAGGACCTGCCTTGCATAGAGAAGACTAAAGAGGAGTTGCCTGCAAGTGGAGATGTATGAAGAACTAGTCGCTCCTATCGGATTGTTTGATAGTGAGATCAGTAAAGAGACAAAACCTTGGTAGCACAGAATCAAGATAAGACAAAAAAGCTCATCTTGAGGCAGTGATCGACTCTATTCATCTCAACTCAGATAGAGGTGATGATCGGAACCTGAAGCTAGATCTTATCAATCATGTTTAGGTTTTGGGCACTATGACCAACACTATTCGTTTACTTAAATGGAAGAAAAAGAAAAAATAAAAAGATTGTCTTTGGAGTTTCTTCCCTCCTCATTAAGTCTCTTGTGCACTACCTTAGCGGTCAATGGGGGTTGGTGGGAGAGATAACCCCTTGGTGGCAACCTCAAGTCAGTTCAAGTTTCTTTTCTATGTTAATGGTCTTAGGGTGGCATCGTTTATCAGCTGATGTATCAAATGTATAGGGTGGTTGTGGTGTGGATGTTGACAGATGCCATGGCTCGGATCGAGCATGGCTCTCTATGCATCTTTTTTGGTTCTTAATTCAATTTTCACTCACAATTTGTGAGTTTGGGTTTTGGCGAGGAGGGGGGGAGAGAGACTTTTGTTCCCAAAAAATATTTTTGAACTACATAAGGAGTCCTTAGTAAAGCGTTGAATTTTTTATACAATTGTGGACCATTGGATAAAGCTTACGGGTGGATAAAGCTTACGGACTAGTGCCACATAGCAAAAACCTCTTTTTGGCTTTCTAAAAGAAACCCTTATTGTTGTGTTGGGTTAGGGAGACTTTCATTGTTTTTAGTGCACGATGGAGACTTACCTTTCATTTCACACACTTACATGTCTTTACTTTTCTTGAATTCTATTGTTTTAGAATGCTAAGTGAAGCTTCACCTTGCATAATTTTAGTAGATTTTACACACACACACACACACACTTTTTTTTTTCATTCTATTGTTTTAGAATGCTAAATTGAAGCTTCAATTTGCATAATTGTAATAAATTCTATACACACACACATATATTAATTAGTTCTTTTTATTTCACCTTTCATTTCACAACTTCACATGGCTTTATATTTCTTGCATTTTAGCTCTCAACCCTCCTGGCATCACCTGAAAATCAACCACCACCTTTGCATCATAGGCCTCCACTTCTAAGCTCTTTAGAACACCCAAACATTTTACTTTCTAATGGTTTGTCAATCTGATTCAAAAGCCGGACACCCTAGTCACTGTAAGACCCATCTTCTCAATGCATGAATGTGTTATGACACATATTTGGGCTCCGCCATCAACATAACCTTGTCCTAGATTTTTTCTTTTGTGCCACACATCTACTATTGGACAAATATCCGGTAGCTCATCCATTGACAATACCTTCATTGAACCTCTCTCTGGTTCTTTCTCCATTGGATTAACCATCCTCTTCCGTTGTCGCTTTAGCTTAGGCACCATCTCTATATGCTGCCCAAAAGTAACATCTGCTTTCTTGCTTGTCAAATCCTCCTTCAAGTCAGAGCTTAATTGCCCATCCCCAAGTGGAAAATGTGAAACATGAAACTTGCGATGAGCCCTTCTTTTCCTCTTGGCCTTGACATCTTCGCCTTCATGGCTCTTTTCCTTCTTCTTGCTAGGACCTGGGGCACTTCTTCCTTCCTTATCCTGTGTGGTCCTCTTCCCAATAGACATCACTAATGTATCCTCCAGCTTCGCTGCCTACTCCAAGGTGACCACGCTTATTACTTTTGTCTTTCCCTTTTCCTCTTGGGTTAATCCATCGGTTCCTTCTTCTCCCTTAATTTCAATGCCATAATCATTTGACCTAGTTAGCGCCTCCCTTGGTAATGGATACATGTCTCCCCCCATCCTTGGTGGCTTGTCACATTGCGGGCTGATGTGGCCCAACTCTCCGCAATTATAACACGTGGGCATCTGCCTCCAGACTCTACCATTGCTTTGTCCAACACCGTTCTTGAGTCTTTCTTCACCTCCTAGCTGATTTGCAAACCTCCCCCGACCTCGATTATTTTCCACATTACCTAGCATGTTTAGGCCGAGATTCTTCATCAAATCTACCACTTGCCTCATGTCTTGCCTTAGCCCATCGTCTTGCACTGTTGTAGTGACCACTGCTGGCATAACCTGAGGAGTAATGGAAACCACTGGCTCATGATGAACCCCTGACATGACCTTGCAAAGAATCCATAAGCTGAAACTCAGACCTCTTGGGCAAAGACTCTACTCCTAGTTGGCTCATTCTTCTCAGCTTCCACTCTTTGTTCCTCGCTACATCTAGTGTATCTTTATATGTCCTATGCTTCTTTAGCTCCACTCTCCAACATATATTCTCCCAAAGATCAACCAAGAACCTTTCCTTGTTTATCATGTCAGGTGGGGGTACCTGTGGTGCTAAGGCCTTGCACATCCTCTCCCATGCCATTTAAAACTTACGTATGTATGCATCTACTGGCTCACCTTCCCTTTGCACCAAACCCTGTACTTCTTGCCACACTTTGTCAGGATCTTTTGTCTTCACAAACTCCACTTCCAATCCATGCCGTAGATTATCTCAGAACCCAAAACTTTTTACTGACTCAATCCCCAGAAACTTCAAAATGAAGCTCAACTTTAGATAAGGACAAACACATACACATCAAATGAGTTTTCATAGTTAATCATCGGAATTACAACAGGCGAAGGGCATTCCAGTATCTCTCTTAATCTTCTTGGCCCGAACATAAAGACTATGCGCTGCTCGGTAAAAATCTTCCTAGACACATGAACATTTATCTGGATTCTTTGTGTTAAATGAAAAGGAGTGAATTGAGGTCCATTTTGATCATCCATTAAAGCCAGCCATGTAGCTCCCAAGAAGGCACACCTGACTTATCTTCTGATATTGCCAGAATTTCAGCAGCATGACAGCATAAATGGATCAAAAGACCAAAAAATCAGCCATCACAACTTGGAAAATTTTTGGCAGAGTTTCCCCAGAAGTAGAGCTGTAAGAACCCAAAATATAGACTGTATAAGTATGCATAACCTGTCAACAATACCAGAGCATCAAGTAGGAATCACTAGTACATAACATATGGCGAGGTCACGAAAAGGGTGCTCCAACCACCTGTATCACCGAAAGGATCTCAGAAATGGCTGGGACTACCCAATAAAACCAAGTATGGCTCCACAAAGGCGTACAATGGTAGTATCC
Organism: Adiantum capillus-veneris; assembly: GCF_014529385.1. NCBI lineage: Eukaryota > Viridiplantae > Streptophyta > Polypodiopsida > Polypodiales > Pteridaceae > Adiantum > Adiantum capillus-veneris. The sequence goes on from NC_140931.1 coordinate 164,204,525, forward strand.
ACAAGTAATGTACAATACAAGACAATGCGCTCAAACAAGCGCCAATTGATGCATACCCACGGCAACTGCAAGTGACTCCCACTTGCCAGTATATCACTCTACTCCAGCTACATGTACCTGTGTGAATCACCTATACATGTACTTGTAACGTGTAATCTGCAACCTGTAATCCCAAATCCCAAAGCTGAAGGTACTCGAAGAAGATCCTCCGTGGGGCCGCCAAAAGAATGTGAGCGGGATGGAAAAACACACACAGCCTCTTTAATCACCGAACACACACTCTTGGGATAATACACACACACACACACACACTATGGGGCACCACTCGGCTTACACAATCCACATAGACGAGACAGGGAACACACCTATGGAATGAGAGGAGAGAGACTATCCATTTTTCCACTCAACACAGAGACACGCACACACACACACACACACCCAAATAACTCAACTCAAAAGAGGAATATTTTTTATGTTTAGATACAAATGAGCTTAGGCCAACACCAATGGGGCAAATAGCTCACACGATATGGATGAAATATACCAAATACAATCACCAATTGGAGCAGAGGCTTCGCTCAAATGAGAAACTTACACAGCCAAAACAGCAAAAAAAACCAGAGAGAAATTTGGCAAAATGGACAGCGCCATTGCTTTCGGAACGGCCCAAAACCCCAGTTTACAATGTCAAAGTGCTCAAATCCGACCTCAGATGAGCAGTTTATGGCCAAAACAAGCTCCAAAAACAGCAAAAACTCAGTTACGATGTTCCTCCTCTTCTCTCCATACTTTGCTAGTTTTTTTCTCAGGTTTTTCAGTGTCTACACTTCACTTTATCACTTGGGCACCTTTGGCCTTTTAGTTGACCTCAAACGAACCCCGAACAGGCCAAAAACTAGCCATGCAGTGCATTTTTGTTACCTTTCTACATCCATCCGCACACTTGGCACTCAACTTTTTCCAATAATGCATCCCGTAACCACATGTGGCCCCCAAATATAGTCCTCATGATGACTTTTTGGCATAATCATCACAAGAAAACACCCACGTTGTGTCCTCGCAAGAAAACACCCACGTTGTGTCCTCGCAGTATTGACCCCATTCGACCTTCTGACGCCACTAGATGCCATCTGATCACCTGCTTACCTCATGTCGTCAGCTTGCGGATAGCTTCCTTGAGAAGTTTTATGCGCTATCAACTCCTCATTATTATAGAAAAAACACATTGGCATTGGTGATAGTGAAAATCGATGCACTATATACATGATGTCCTACCTGTACACATGTGGGCCCCACGCAACCACCTGACTCTGGAAAATGGGCAATCCTTTATTCGATGCACCATGCATGTGTATGTACATATGCGCAATCACTTCTTCCAAAAAACTCCTAACACCATTGTCCAGAGAGTTATGACCTTTCAAAACGCTAGCAAAAGAAATGCCTAGTCTAAGCGATGCGGCACTGATAAACACCTTGTTAGTAATCGTGCAAATCAAGCCCTGAGGCTCCCCTCCTTTGAGTGTCTTCACCTCAAAATTGATTCCCTTTTTTTATTGATCTATCAGGTTTTCCTTATCTTTACCAGGGGGACTTCTCTACCAATGTTGCCTTGCTATCCACTTGGATTGGACCCTTCGTCAAGACTTCTCTTTATTTTATGTCACCATGTGATGAGCACGCCGCCAAATCTTCCCCTTCTTTCATTAGCACAACCTCATCCTGAACCAGCAATTTCCTTGCCGCTAACATTTGCAAGAACTTTCAGATGTCCTCCTCCATGGAAGGCGCTTTGACCTCCATGGCAGACACTGCAAAAGAGCACACTTAAGCCAAACCACAACTCTAAGCACAAAAGAGGAGGATCAGGGGTCTCGAAGACTGGGGGAACAACCCCTATTGGAGGGAATACAAGCAAAAAAAACGTTGAAGATAGGAATTTAAAGTAGAAGTTAATATAAAATATGCAAAATGGCACTTAAGATTTTCAAAAAAAGGCAAAATGGCGCTTATGATATTCAAAATCAGCACGCTAAAGATGTAAAGCAACCCTCGCACACTGAGGTGAGGGGACGAGGCAAGAAGAAGGTTGACAAAACTAGTCGCGATCAAAGCCTATTGACAAGACGGACCACAAGAACACTCGCACATTGAATTGCTTTTGAATGTGTGAAAAAAGTACATTAGAAAAAGTTTTTAGAAGTCTTCTAAAATAAATCTAATGAAAACATGGAGTCGACTTTTAAGAAGAACCCTCCTTGGAACTCTTACGTTTGCGAAACAAGACCAAGCATGGGCTATTATGACAAATGATATGATGGACAAGGAAAAGCTTTACTCTAAAGGAGTCCATGGAAAGGGATACAGGTCCACTACAGACTTCTAGCCCCTCGGTGGTCCAGTCTGAGACTTTGTGGCATAACGAGCAAGTTGGTACATGACGGTGGCAAGAAACATTTGGAACCCACAGTGGCCTTTGAAAATGAAGATCTTCTTGTCGAAGGTGCTTTGGGGGCCTTACCGACTGGTGTCAAGATCCAAGCTCAAGGTATCGGCTCAGATAGATGTTCGAGGTGCAAAATAGCTAGTGAGGACATATCTCACATGTTCAAGGAGTGCTTGGCCATTAGAGGACTTGCATGTAAGCTTTGTAAATGGATCCAAAGGACTTGGAAGATAGGGTTCTTCAAGAACAATTTGTTCCTACGATGGAAGCGAATGATAAGCCAAGCACTCTTAACCCGTATGCAAATTGTTAGATTCTACATCTTTCATCATATTTGGAAGGCCATAAGCCAATGTGTGTTTGAAAAGGACCTTTCAGGGGCTAACTTCACATAGATTATCCAAGAAAGTAGGGAAATGATTGTTGTAATTAGAAAAGGAAAAATCTTGTACGAGTGGAAACGAGAAGCCAGAGCAATCAAAACCGATTACGGGCGGTGAATAAGGGATATGTGTCACCTCTATTTGAGACAGTGTAACTTCTTGATGTAGCCAACAATCGTCAAGGCTTGGCATAAGCTTGAGGTTGCTTTGTATATTACTTTGTGGAATATCTAATATCCACTCACTATTGTGATCTTTGAGAGAGAGAGAAAAAAGAAGAACACTCTTGAGTTAGAGATTCTTCTCTTTCTTTTTTTAGCCATACTCACAATTTTGTAAGTTGTGTATTATATTCACCAAGAAAGTAATGTACAATTTTTGTCAAGCACGTTAAGTGCCTTGAGGAGTTGCATAATACATTTTGGTGCTACATAGCCCCAAATTTCCAAAATCGTGATTTAGTGATTACCAAAATCGTGATGGCTTTTATTGCTTATTTTCATAGTTCTTGCTTTTTCCAATAGATATGATCATTTCCCTGCTTCCTTACGTAACCCCTTTGAAGCTGGCCATCGGGAGATTGATTTTAAAGATCCATAGGTTTCTAGACCTCTAGGCTTGTCTAAAGTAGTAGAAGCAAACAATTTATGTGCAGATTAGGAGAGCTTGATTCTTCAACATCTTTCCTCCCAAAAGTAGATCGCTCTTGAAGAACAAGATCTTCCATGTCGTTAGTATCCATTTGCAATTTTTTCTAGCAATTCCTCTCGTAGCTAAGAAATCCTTGAACAAGTTAAGGGGATCTTTATTTTCCACTTTGCACCCTAAGCACCTATCTAATCCTATCCCTCTCGTTAGTATCTTAGTGCATATGGGAGCAAGCTCTTGGTTGGAGATGTTTGCCTCTGTGTGTGTGTGTGTGTGTGTGTGTGTGTGTGTGTGTGTCCATCCTGGAAACACAAACAATGGAGTGTTCTCACCAATGCTCCGAAATTCCATTTTCAAAACCTTATCCAATTCCTTTTGGTGAGTGTTCCCAAAGGGATTTCAAAGAAATGAGCTAATTTTTAACATTTTTAAACTAATTTCCTCGAAATGTAGGCGGGGTTTTTCCTTTTCCTCTTGTTCTCAAGTGGCACAATTGCAAGGTGCAACACACTTTTCTTGAACATTGGCTAGCACACTCTCTTTCTCTCTAAGTACTTCCACTGTCAAATCTCTCTCTCTCTCTCTCTCTCTCTCTCTCTCTCTCTCTCTCTCTCTCTCTCTCTCTCTCTCTCTCTCTCTCTCTCTCTCCCTCTCCCTCCTCGTGCACTAGCAGCAGCGCTCGAAAAAACTTTTTTCCAAAAATTTGGCAACCCTATATGTGAGAAATTTTTGAGGTAAACTGACTAAGGACGTGGTCACACGAGGATTAGTTTTAAGTACATTTGACACATAACTAAGCCTGTTAACCCTCACGGCACACGGACACCCATCACCTACGATGGACGCGTATTATGTATTTGGTAGAGTCAGGTACCGGGCTTGTCGGACCAATAGGGAAAGGTAGAGTGATCGCCGATGAGAGGCGCACTTTAACTTGGACATTCAAGGGATTAGTTGGTTAAGCATGGGCGCCCAAGTGTGAATGGGGTGAGCTCCTATAAAAGCCAACTAAACCTAATTTTTACTCATTCTCTCATTTGTGCAATTGAAGAGTGCTCTTGCTCCATCTCCATCTTCTTCTTCTTCTTCACCTCCTTGTGTGTGTGTGTGTGTGAGAGAGAGAGAGAGAGAGGGAGAGTGTGTGTGCGATCGAGCATTACGAAGGCACGACGGCGGCGAAGCGGTTGAGCGCGGCACGACTGCAGCTTCTTCTTCATCGCGGCGAGGAATCCACCACGAAGGCGAGCGTAGAGCGGTGAGTGACACACCCTTTGTTTTCTTGAGCTTGCTAGTTTAGGCTTGTTGTGTGCTTGGAGCCGTTGTGGCTCGCATACGGTGTATTGGCAAGTCCCTTGCTTCGACAGTGCGGCAAGGAGCGCACATTTTTGGCGCCGCTGCCGGGGATATGCCCTACACTAAGCTCGGTTAGCACTTTACGCTTCCTTGTGGTGCAATTTCTATCATAGGAAAGGTAGGGAAGGAGTGTGTGGAAGGTTTCTGTTTTTTGCGTTTTCTGCAATTGCTGTCAAGTTTCAATTTCTGCTATTGTCTGCGTTTTTTCAATTTCTGCAATTTCTGCATTTTCAAGTTCGGCGTTTTCAATTTCTGCAATTTTCTGCATTTCTGTCAATTTGCTGCAATTTCTGCGTTTTTTCTGCATTTTCTGCAATTTCTGCGTTTTTCTGCATTTTTCTGCATTTTTTTCAATTTCTGCGTTTTTCTGCATCAACCAAAAAAAAAAAAAGTTTTTTGAGAAAAAAAAAATATTTTTGAAAAAAAAAATTTTAAAAGGAAAAAAATTCGGAAATTAAAAACGCGAGCGAGCGGCTAAATTTTTAGAAAATAAAAAACGTGACTCTTAAAACGGACGGGTTGGTTTATATAAAAGATAGATCGGGATCGGGATCAAGCCCAAGCCCGAAGCCCAGGCCTCAGTCCTCAGTCTTATGATATATACTAGACTCACTCTTATATATATACCCTACTCCCTCAAGAGAGAATGAGAGCATGTGGGACAAGTCCTCCACTCTCCTCCTTTCTCTTCCCACTTGCACCCTTAGACTTTCTAGTTTGGGCCTAGTTCCCTACTGGAAATTGACAGTTTTAGGGATTTCGAGGGCATAGAGTGACCAAACGGAGGGCTGTAAAGCACGGCACGACCCTCTGACCGATACGCTCGTTATGAGCTATCACACGGCCCATTCCACAACACGCTCTAAAAAATCTAGCAAAAAAACAAACAAAAGACACGCTAAAAACTAGTCACAAGGCCTCCTAGAGCAGCTTTTTGACACCTTAGGGTATCAAAAGCACATGCACTTACGCTCTGGGCGGGTGCTAGAACACGAGCATATTGAGGGTGCCTTTGTTCATACGGACACCCATTACCCATCCACGATAAGCTCTAGACCCTCAGCGGGGACACAAGGTAGCACCACCCAAGACCCTAAAATAGCCGCTAGTGATTCCTCCTCCGACTCAGAAATCATGGAAGCATACCCTAACCAAAACACTGAGAGAGAAGGCCATGCACCTCCCGAAGCTCCACAGCCTAGTACTAGTATGTTTAGTCGTTTCATGGAAACATTAGGTAGAGCTACTCGCTCGGAACCTGATGCAGATGAAGCACGCGAAGGGGGTGGGGAAGTGGAATCTCCTTTCACATCGCACGTGGACCCCACACCCCCAAAGAGCGTCCATGTGGATATCCTACCAACTTCTTACCAAGAAGGCCCTGTTGAGCTGCCTCCTTCAGAAGTTCCCTCTAGAGTACCGTTGGTGGCAAGTAAAACCACGGGGAGCAACATTGCTTCTACCTCACAAGAAACCGTTAACACGTCGACTCTAGAAGGATTGTTCATTAATGATCATTGGACATACGACCTCCACACTGAGGTGTTGACGGATCTACACTCTGGCCACGCCTACCATGTAGGATGGATAGAGATTGTACAATCCACCTCTAGTGCCGCGAGCATCGAAGATCAACAGAAAATGATCTGTAATGTTATCCATGGCATTATTCAATCAGAAAGGCAAAACCGAGGGGTAAATATACTCTCAACTGGCCCCATGAGATTTCTGGATACGAGCAAGGCTCAACAGCCTACTCTATCACAAATGGAGACTCCTCTAATGAGCCCCATGGACCCATCTTACGTCATTTCACCTGGGGTCTCTATGCAATCTGAGCCTCCGAGCGACAACTTTAGCTTCCCTAACTTGGCTCAACCCTCTATCAAGGAAAACACAGTGCTCACTCCAGGGATAAGCCTAACAGAGAATGTACCGATGACATCTACGGTTAGCGCAGTGCCACTACCTAGTGTCGTAGTACCTAATATGGGGCCTCGACCGTATGTGCCTCTAGCCCCTTATGCACACATGGCCCCCACACCTCCAATTGTACCACTTGCTTATGCTCCTCGAGTGCCGCTCCCTAGCTCTTATCCGAGTGGACCTATGCCCGGTTATGTTCCATATCCTGCATCATCCACACATATGCCAAGACCGGCACCCGTTCCTCTCCCACATATGATTCCAAGAGTACCTCCACCGGCCCTGCCTCCTCACATAGGTGACTTGGCAGCGTTTGCTCAAACCATAGGTCGATCTATCGCGGAAAATATGCGTCATGCATCTGATAGAGAGCCTAGAAGTAAGGCAGTACAAATTGCCAAACTCACGCAAAAATTCAATGGGGACGAAGATGCTAGGAAACACATTGAAGTGTTTGAACAAGTATGTGATTCCTTAGGGGAACGCAACGAACTACATAAGTGCAATGCCTTAAGCTTGACATTAAGTGGGAAGGCTGGAGATTGGTATAGGACCCTAAGGGTGGATGAGAAAACAATCTACCCTACCCTTCGAAGGTTGTTTCTAAAGGAGTACATACGAGAAGGTGTGCTTTGGGGTGTAGCATCTCAGCTACAGAAGGCCGAACGTAAGGAAGGAGAGTCAGTAAGAGACTTCATTAGTCGTCTAAAGCACTTAAACTCTCGTTGCCCTGTAAATGAGCGCTTCAACAATAACCAACTGCTTGATCGATTCATTCGAGGGTTGAGGAATGAAGGAATCTATAATGGACTAGTGATTAGAGGTATCACAACCTGGGAAGATGTCACTGCCAATGCAATCCAATTAGAGGACAACTTGATGATAGCAGGCATGAGGGTGTCTACTGACACGAGATCCACTAGCTCACAAGCCATTGAGTATGAACCCATGACTGCAAAGCCCATTGCCAATGAGCCAAAGGTATTTGAGACATTCTTGACAGACCTCACCAAGGCAATCCAAGAGTCTCTTAAGGATAATCGACCCCCTCAAAATAGTCACATGTATCCAAGAAGGGAGCAACAATGGTGTTCCATTTGCTTAGGTCCACATAGCACTAGTGAGTGCCCTACGTTTAGAGTAAAATTTAATGGAACTTGCAACGCATGTGATAGGTATGGTCACCAAGCTAAGGATTGTTTAATGATCAAACGTATGATGGCAAATAGACCACCTGTAGCCTGGACGGATGCACCTCGAGCTCCTGTATTGATGCCTACTCCACCTGTTGAGCAACTACCGCAACACATGGTCCCTAGACCTCAAAATGTTGTACAAGCTACGCCGTTACCACCTCCTGTGCTAGGACCGCAGCCCCCGCATCCAAGAGTCGCCCCTATGAACCAAGTGGGTTGCGAGCCATCTAATGCTTATGCAGATGGCTGTGAGGAGGAAATAGACACTAGTATTGCCTACGGACTTGATACATTGGAAGAATGTCCTATATACTACATGGAAGATTGTTGGGGACAAGTCAAGCCGGTTTATCAAGCTGCTGCTCTCGCATCCAGAGGTCAAAATATCAACACCCAGGCTAGGAGGCCACCTCTTCAATGCTACGAGTGTGGTGGACCACATCGAGTAGCGGAGTGCCCTATTAGGCTGCAAAAGAATGCTGCACAGATGCAAATGAATCAAGGGAGCAAGTCTGCAATGCCAATACTCACATGTAATCGTTGTGGCATAGATCACTTGATTGCCCAATGCCCCTATAACCCAAATGCGCCTAAAATCACACCCCTGAATTTGGTCGAAATTGCTAGTGTGACATCGCCAATACCACCCGTCGCACCCGCTTATGCGATTACACGGTCCATGCTTCAAGGGCCAAGACATATCCTCGAAGAGAGAGATACCGCGTCAGTTATCCAAGCAAAGAAAAAGAAGACACGAAGGAAGAAGTCGCAGAATACGGAAAATTCAAAGCCAAGTTCCAAAACAAACATAGGAACAGGAGATGACCCCGTGTATATGAATGACCTCGAAGATGATTCAGATTCAATCGAGACAATGGAGACTAGAACCAATACCACAAAGGGAAAGATCGACAAGGAAAACCGTAACATGGGACCAAATGAAAACCGAATAAGAGAAAACCATAAAGAGCCTCTCAAAACACCACAAGTGTTTCCAAATCCAATCCAAGACCCCCAAGATAAACCGCAGGGGCAAAAAGGGAAGAATCGTAAAAAGAAGATTGGGACGTACCCAAACCCAGTAGACGAGATTAAGCAGGTGAAACATCTAAGAGGTTTAGTGGAGGAGACTCAAAGGAAACTAGAACCAGAACCCATGCATGTAAAAATTCATGACACAGTGTTTCCCACGCAAGTTCATCCACCCCACATGAACCATAGACCGTTAGCCATATCTAGTATCATCCAAGAAGGGAGTGAGGACAGGACATCAGAAAGTGAGCATACACCCTTCTTGTTGGAAAGGATGTTTAACGAAGGAATACTTGATCCCATTGAGGAATATGAGATTCCATCCTCACCAGTTCCTAGTGAAGGACCTACACCCTGTAAAACGCCAATGAATGTTGCCAAACTAGTGGACTTCATGTCTTCTGAGGTCCGAACCACGATCATAGCAAAGTTGTATGGAGATCCTGAGTTATTCCTTGCACTTCGAGCATTCCTTAACGGAGAGCTACGAACGGGATTACCGCAGTTTGCGCAACGAAATAGGCTGACTCGATTATGATTGATGAGGAAAATCATGTGCAATCACTTGACTTAGATGAACACGAGTCTGTGATCGAGGTACCCATTAACGAATTAGGGCAGTATTTTGAAGGCGACGAGTCTAATGCGACCCTACCCATCACTACCAAGGGATTAACTATAAAGGGAATTCTTGATGGTGGTGCGGGAGTTAGCATCGTTACAAAAGATTGTTGGGAATCCATGGGAAAACCCCGCCTCAGTGTTACTAACATTGTGGTAAAGATGGCAAATGGTACCATAGCCAAACCTATGGGGATGCTCAAGGATCTTAAGATCAAAGTTCTAGGACACAAGGTACGACATACGTTCATTGTAATGGATTTCTCTAAACACCTTATGTCATATGAAATGATTTTAGGACGACCATTCATGAGGGAAGCACAAATGGTTCACGATTGGTCTAAAAATCATGTCTATTTGCAATTCCAAGACTCTGTCCTTAGAGTGGATTTGGTGACTGGTAAGGTACACCCCTTAGGGAGTAAAACCATTATTGATCATCGCTCTGACACCACAGTTCACTCGGCCCCACTACAATATTGTTACACTTGTAAGAAGGATACAGACATTGGCCAAGATTCTCCTTACATGGATGTGTTACCGGGTATGACGGAATCAGACAATGTGGATTGGGTCCACCTAGCATCAACCATAGACACTTGGGGAAATAGGGGGACGACCTGGGTAACACCTTAGGGGGATGAAATTCCTATACCCTTAAATATGCTACAAGCAATGCATATCGCTTCCGACAAGACTCATCCTAATGTAACGAAGAAAACATACAAGTGGGTCCCTAAAGCTTCTTTAGTGACCATACCTAGTGCTAAAAAACAGAAGCCTTGTAAGAAACGTACCACTCGCTCCAAGAAAAGTAAGAAAATGTTGCGATGGATCCCTAAACGACTATTGGAAGCCCAAGGCTACTATCAAGGAAATGATCAAATCTGGGTGCCAAAACGTAGATTGTGCTCTTACCTATCACCTGACCCAAGTGAGCCCAATCCCGTAGCTCCAAAACGAATCAATGATCATGGAAAGAAAAAAATCACAGAATGCTACACACCCGCTCCCGAGCTAGTTTGGGTACCAAAGAAAGAACGATTTGTTCCACCTAGCTCAGGAAGGGGGAGGTCCCATGAAGCTTCTAGCTCCTCATGTAATACATCCATAGAGGTAAAAGCTTCTACACAGCCTCCATCTATAGTAGTGGACCTCCATGAAGCTACAAAAGAATCCACACCTCCCAGTGTTCAAGAATCACCTGATGAACCACTTCAAGTTCGATCCTGGGAGAGTACCTTACCACCCTTGCAACTTGACGAGGCACCTAGGGTAATAGCAAACTACTGGCAAAAATCCTCACCTATTAACAACTGGAACAATTGGTTTCAAAGGGTGACAAGCTCATTTCAAACGGTATGATCTACCCAAGGAAGGGGGGAGTGTTTGCTGACAGTCCTCATTCATTTGTTTCCCTCTCAACCTTTTTCCCTGACCTCTCAATTCCAATCTTAGGGAATGTACATATAAAGCTTTATACTCACAAAAAAACAAAAAATAAAGAGCAAGAGCAATTAGCAAACGAGTATGCACAATAAAAGTCAAAACATTGACTCAGACCTACACATGTCACATTTGGTACAGTGAAACAAAAACCTATGCCATAAAACACCTTTGATCCTCATCACTTGAGTGATGGAGGGTAGGTAAGATTAGTACGATAGGAGTGTTTCTGTTTTAGAGTTGAGTGATTAGCAAAGATCTCTTTTCCCACTGATGTGCCTCCTGGAGGTATTCCTTTTGTTTCCTAGTGTGTACAGGAGCGTGTTGCTATTGATAGGATTTGGATCTTCATGGAACCTTCAAATCAAGCGCGACCATCAACACAAACAGGTGTTTCTTGTCCATTAGCATTGCCTTTATCTTTTTGTATCTATGTTTGTCTGCTTTGATTGTGATTGGTAGCATAATACTCAGCGCATTGGCTTAGTATCAAACATTTAATTCAATGTAATGTTTTGTCATAATCACTTGTTTAGGTGTAAAAATCAAGCAGTCCGACTAAGCTAGTTTGACCAAGCTAGGTATTAGAAATCTTCTCTTAATACCATGGGGAATGCCTTCCTAATAAACAATGGTTACTTAGGTTCTTAATCCGATTTAGGCAGCATTGTATGAAATGTACTAGGGCTTTCTAGTGGGCTTAACCCTATTGACCTTTAGCTTAAGTATTATAAAGGGAGTTTACTAATGTGATGAGCCTGCGGAATGTAACAGTGTTATATGACCCCCCAAAGTTACAAAATTTAAATGCTGAAAATGAACAAGCAAAAAATCAAAGTGCCACAATGTAAAATTTTAAGCTGGAAGAGAAATCTCAGCTTGATTTGGTACTTCACTCACATGTATTGCCTATGGTACTAGAGCCCTAGAGGTTCCCAGTGGGGGCGCTTTTCCTTGAAAAGCAAAAAACCCAAGGCATACAAAATAAGCACACACATCATAATTGAATCACTGTGAAAAGACCTTGGGGGGTCAAAGAAAAAGTAATCAGCCAGGTGATGATTTCATGAGAAATTCCTTTTATGGTAGCTTAACTACAAGGTTTTCTAGATATAGCCTCTAGTCAGCCCTCGAACATGAATACTTGGCTCTCGCGATTAAACAACTTAATTGACCACAGAAAGTTAAGAAGCTTACCCATGGTATTAATATTCGATCTCTAGTGCTTTTCGACCGTCAAATTAGCGACCCCAGACTTGTTTAATTTTTTGCCTTTACATCTGTTTATGCATTTGATTACATTGCAATTTAATGTTCATTGCTAACAAATTGTTTGAAATTCTTTGACCAATCAATGTGTCTACCTAAAACTGCATATGCTTTTTAAGAGAATGCAATTAATGTGCCAATGTTGTTTGATTTTGCAGTGACTGAAGAAGGCTAAGGACATTCATCTCAAATGCTCTTCCACCTCGACGACCCAGCTTCAACTCAATAGCTTCCGAGGACGGAATCTACATCAGGAAGGGGGGCATGTTAACCCTCACGGCACACGGACACCCATCACCTACGATGGACGCGTATTATGTATTTGGTAGAGTCAGGTACCGGGCTTGTCGGACCAATAGGGAAAGGTAGAGTGATCGCCGATGAGAGGCGCACTTTAACTTGGACATTCAAGGGATTAGTTGGTTAAGCATGGGCGCCCAAGTGTGAATGGGGTGAGCTCCTATAAAAGCCAACTAAACCTAATTTTTACTCATTCTCTCATTTGTGCAATTGAAGAGTGCTCTTGCTCCATCTCCATCTTCTTCTTCTTCTTCACCTCCTTGTGTGTGTGTGTGTGTGAGAGAGAGAGAGAGGGAGAGTGTGTGTGCGATCGAGCATTACGAAGGCACGACGGCGGCGAAGCGGTTGAGCGCGGCACGACTGCAGCTTCTTCTTCATCGCGGCGAGGAATCCACCACGAAGGCGAGCGTAGAGCGGTGAGTGACACACCCTTTGTTTTCTTGAGCTTGCTAGTTTAGGCTTGTTGTGTGCTTGGAGCCGTTGTGGCTCGCATACGGTGTATTGGCAAGTCCCTTGCTTCGACAGTGCGGCAAGGAGCGCACAAAGCCTCATTCATGGTCATGACTCACATGAGAAAATGGAGGCACCACATAGAACTATGCCCAATGTTTTGCAACTATGCCGATGTTGGCATAGTTGCAAAGGCAACTTCTTGGGAGCATTCAATGAATGAAATTTTGAAAATTAAAAAAAATTAAAAGCTACTTACCAAAAAGGTGGAGCCAGTCATGCCTTTCGCTGCCTGAAGATGGGCCCCTATTGTAACCACTCTGCTCCCTCTTGCCAGGATCGAAAACCTACAACTACCTTTCGTCAACACCCATCCCCCCTCACTGTGAATCTCCAATTGCAGGTCCTTGCCACCCGCTGACAATGCCCCACATGACCATGCTGAGGATTTTCGTTGCCCGCCACTATTGAGGGAAGGCTTAGTAATAGATAGTTATCCCAACGGATAACTATGCCTGGCGTGACCATAGTCTAATTTTTGCAGGTTTTCTCACTAAAAATATTGAAAGGAAAAATTGCCAAAATACCCCTCTGATTTGTGGAAATTCCCAAAATACCCCTCAAATTTTTAAAATTCTCAAAATACCCTTGTATTTGTTTTGATTGGATTGTTCAAGATTTTCTAATCTTTATTACTTTTTGAGAATTGAGATCCATTTTTGAGTGCTTAGCATGTAATTTGTCACAAATTACCTTGCAAAAAGGGAAATTATGTCTAAAAATAATGAAGCAATTCATCTCCAAAGCCTACATAGCCAACTCAAATTCTAGTTTTAGCATCTTGTATTGATAGACAATCAAGTCTTCTTATAAAAGGCTATAAAAAAAAATTATGTGGAGAAATTTAATCTCACTACCAGGAGTATTTTGGGAATTTTGGAAAATTTGAGGGTCGTTTCGAAAATTTATGACAAAATATTGGGGGTATTTTGGGAATTTTTGAGATTAGAAGGATATTTTGAGAATCTCCACAAATTAGAGGGGTATTTTGATAATTTTTCCATATTTAAAATTTACAGGTTAAACTTCGTCAGTGGGATTACTTTAAACCTTGGTTTTTTTTCCGCAAAGAGCCGCTCATCACTCTTAGAGTCGCCAGCGCTCATTGAGTCTCTCTCTCTCTCTCTCTCTCTCTCTCTCTCACACACACACACACACACACACACACACACACACTGGCACACATACAGGCTGTGCACATGGCTAATGCCATGAGTCGTCTTTGTCTCACTGTCTCAGACTCGTCTGTCTCTCTCTCCCAAGTCATGAGTCCTGAGTCGTCTTTGTCTCACTGTCTCAAACTCGTTTGTTTCTCTCTCTCTCTCTCTCTCTCTCTCTCTCTCTCTCTCTCTCTCTCTCTCTCTCTCTCTCTCTCACACACACACACACACACACACACACACACACACACATTGGCACACATACAGGCTATGCGCATGAGTAATGCCATGAGTCGTCTTTGTCTCACTACCTCAAACTCATATGTCTCTCTCTCCCAAGTCCCGACTCTCGAGTCACTCATCTCTCTCTCACTAGTCACAGAGCCACGAGTTAGGACCAATCAACGTAGACTCTATATTCTCCTGACACAAACACACGATTGTATGTAGACTCCTATCTCCCTATCACACATTGTACACACACACTCACACTCACTCACACAGTCAACGTGGCTACTGCGTTCTCTCATACTACACTGAGAGTCCAGACTACTCTCTCTCTCTCTCTCTCTCTCTCTCTCTCTCTCTCTCTCTCTCTCTCTCTCACACACACACACACACACAGACACACACACACTCACACACACATACACACAGTGTGTTATGATTAAAAATGGTTGTACGATAATAAAATAAAAATTGTGCCTTCAAGGCAATGTACAGCAACATGCGACATTGTGGCAGGCGGGACAATTCAGCAACGAAGAAAAAGCTGGCGACCCTACAGCTCGTGGAGGCTCGGCACATGGATGCATTCTTTGGCCTTGAAATTTGTTTGCTGCATTATAAAGAGTATAGATAGAAGAAAGAATTTTCATTTCTTACAAACTTACCCTTTACTTTTGCATTATAAATCTTTTCTTTTTTTTCAAAACAATTGTGAGTGGTTGTATTATAAAGTCGCCAATAGATATACAAATCAGTCTCAAGCTCAAGCCAAGCCTACCTTGAGGGATAGACGGCTACACCCAAGCTAGATATACAAATCAGTCTCAAGCTCATGCCGAGCCTTGAGGGATAGAGGGTCACACCAGAGCTTAGTTACAAGTACCTACTATTGCCCTTACAAAGCAGGGCTTGATCCAATGGCGAGGGTCTCCCTAAGCCAACCCTCCAAGTTATGCCTTTTACTTCCCACATATATAGTCTCCTAGCTTTCTTGTACAATCTCTGTGAAGTTAGCCACCACAGAGAGGTTGTTATCCAAACATGAAGTCAATCTTGTAAATCTTATCCTTTCATTTTACAGGTTAAATTAGATGTTCTGTAAGGTTTTATGTGAAGTGAAGCAATGAGTGACACATGGAGGCCCTCTCCTTCTTTAAAATTTTCAAGCTTTATTATATATAGTGTGGTGTGGGCCAGATCGGCCTTAGTGTGAACGTCCTTGTAACTACCTCCAACTACCTCTCATGCTAATATAAGGAGGTGCCCTCTCAAGGTAGAGGGACACTCAGTTTGGTCTCATCTTGTGTGTACATTACATTGGTGGAGGGACGAGCAACTAGGTAGTTAGGGGTATTTCTTGCTTTTGGCCAGCTCATGGCATTCTTGCTTGACACCGGATAGCCATCTCTGCCTATGCTTGCACCCCTTAGATGCACAAGGGCAACCTCTTGCGATCTCACTATACTAACCTTGATTAGCCTGCATAGCTAAACCTTTACGCCTTGAGAACCCTGCACTTGAGCGACAATACTATTTGAAACCTCTTTGTTGAGGTGCATCACAATCATGCGTGCAACTCATAAGACTCAAAGCGATTGGATCCCTTCACCACTCTCGATCACAAGCTTGAGGTTTCCTTTTAGCCTGCTAAACCCTAGAAATTGCATCGGCACCATGGTCGGCGCCCTCTTCTTGAACCTCTCAATTGTTGATGGCTTGGTCCAGGGCCTTCTTGCCTGATTCAGCAAAGCCTCTTTTTCTTGTTGGCTGGTGGGCACTGCAATGGTCATTCTCATGTTCATGCATACTGTCTCTTCTATCGTGAAGAGGTATAGACGCATCTACAGTCAAAGCCATTTTTCTAGCCACGCCATGGAGAAGAAGTCATGGTCAACTTATTCGCCAAGCTCAAAGACCCTACCCAGTTTGCACTCAGTTCCCACGGTGCATATTGACCTCGCACAAGCTGACCAGCAGATGGAAGCAGAGGTCATGACAGTCGAAGGCTCCCTTGGCCATTTACTTCTGGATGAGGGGAGATTCAATCTCAACACAGCAAAAATAATCAACCCTGGACGAGTCTTTCCTACTGGTTCCTCCAAGAAAGAAATTGCTAGCTGGTTGGAAAGTTTGGATTTCCACAAATGTTTTGTTACCCTTTCTACTAGTGAACTGCAGAAGGCCGTCCTATCAAGCTTAGGAGCAACCACCTTCAACAAAGTTCACAATTTTCTTTTTGGCAAATGGAGTTGTTGCAACGTTGTTGCAGAGGTTCCCTTTGAGAACAATCACATTTACAAGCTATAAATCACACAACCTTTGGTCTGTTTGTTTGTACTTGCACTTAGCTTTAAGTTTCTTAGCAAGTATCTTTGTTGAATAAAGAACAACCATATCAATGTTCTTTTGTACAAGGATGTATGGCATCACAAATATCGTGTCCTTGTCATTATGATGGCACAGCCCCTCCTCGCGTAGCCATTTGTATTGGGATAGCGACCTAGTGCATTGCCTATGTCAGGACGTTTCTTTGTCAATTTAAGTCCTCTTAGTCCCCTAGCCCCTAACCCATTGTATGATCACTCCCCCCAAATGAGGCGTCAGAGTTGATCTCTCTTGTTAAGTCCATTCTCAGTCCAAGATTATAAAAAGATGTCCATCTTTTTCTCCCTAAGGGGGGGGTGTGGTGTGTGGCCAGATCGGCCTTAATGTGAACATCCTTGTAATTACCTCCAACTACCTCTCATGCTAATATAAGGAAGTACCCTCTCAAGGTAGAGGGACAATCGGTTTGGTCCCATCTTGTGTGTACATTACAATAGTATAGATCTCTATAAAGAAATAAAAACTTGCATAAATTTTTTTTGTACATGAATATTGGTTTTAAACAAGCACCTTATAAAGAAATTAAGCCAAATATATCTTCAAAAATCAATTTTTTATGAAATAAAAAAAAATCTTCACTAACATTATCATTTTTCTTATGTGCATTTAGACTCCTACAATCTATGTAGAGTACAAAGTCTTTGACTTTACAATGTCAAAAGAATTTTCATTTCTTACAAACTTACCCTTTACTTTTTCATTATAAATCTTACCCCTTCATTTTACAGGTTAGATTATATGTTCTATAAGGTTGTCTTTGAAGTGAAGCAATGAGTGACACACCGAGGCCCTCTCTTTCCTTGAAAATTTTAAGCTCCATTAGATATAGTGTAGAAAGAATTTTCATTTCATACAAACTTACCCTTTACTTTTGCATTATAAATCTTCTCCCTTCAGTTTACCAGATTACATTAGATGTTTTATAAGGTTTTCAATGAAGTGAAGCAATGAGTGACACCTAGTGACCCTCTCCTTTCTTAAAAAATTTTAATCTCCATTATATATGTTTAAGATCTCTATAAAGAAATAGAAACTTGCACAAATTTCTAAAAGATATCAATATTGATATTCAACAAGTACCTAAAAAAAATTAAGCCAAATATAACTTCAAAATCAATTTTTTATGAAATAAAAAATTCTTCACTAAAATTATCTTTTTTTTTTTCTGTACATTTAGACAAGTACAATCTATGTAGAGTAAAAAGTCTTTGACTTTACACTCTCAAAAGAATATTCATTTCTTACATACTTACCGTTTACTTTTGAATTATAAATCTTACCCCTTCATTTTACATGTTAGATTAGATATTCTTGTAAGGTTTTCATTGAAGTGAAGCAATGAGTGACACATGGAGGCTCTTTGCTTCCTTGAAAATTTTAAGCTCCATTATATCTATACTTTTTTACAGGTTAGATTAGATGTTCTATAAGCTTTTCTATGAAGTGAAGCAATGATGACATGTGGAGGCCCTTTCCTTTATTAAAAATTTTAAAGTCCATTAGATCTCTATGAAGAAATAGAAACTTGCATAAATTTCTTTAAAATATCAATATTGATTTTAAACAAGTACCTGAAAAAAATTGTGCCAAATATTTCTTCAAAAATCATTTTTTTATAAAATAAAAAAATCTTTACTCAAATTATCCATTTTTTCTTATCTGCATTTAGATTGGTACAGTCTATGTAAAGTAAAAAGTCTTTGACTTTACACTATCAAAAGAATATTCATTTCTTATAAACTTACCCCTTCATTTTAATTAATTAATTATGAATTTTGCATAATTAATCTTGCCCTTTCATTTTACATGTTAGATTAGATATTCTTTAAGGTTTTCTTTGAAATGAAGCAATGAGTAACACATGGAAGCCCTCTCCTTCTTTGAAAATTTTAAGCTCCATTATATATAGTATAGATGTTGAAAAGACTTTCTAGTGAAAATCTTATTAAAAGGGCAAAGCCGTTTTAATTTTTAGTCAACTTGTTACCTTTGTCTCTTACCATCCCATGAGATTTATCTATTTTCCTTTTTCTTGCTCCTTTAAAACGAAGCAAACTCATGTGGCTAAAAAGAAAATTCATTTTGCTTTATTTATTCACATTAAGTCACTTGTCATCATCAATCCTTTTTTTTAGCAGTATTGTTTAGCAATTGTAAATATTAGGATTCCTAACCACGTAGATTCACATAAAGCCACTTGTCATCAATCTTTTCCATGCTTAAAATGATCCATGAATGTCAAGTTCAAACAATGTGAAAATTCACTATGGCCTACATAAAGCTATTGAGAAGAATTTCATAATAAGAGGCTTCTTTGTGAGAGAGAAAAATAAAAATTGACACTAGTATTTTAAAACATGTGAAAAGTTTAAGGAAATACCCTCCATGTGTCACTCAGTGCTTCACCTATAAGACCTCTATTCTAAAATGCAAAAGTCAAGGGTAGAAAGATTTAAAATGTAAAAGTGAATAGTAACATTGCTAGAAATGAAAAAACTTTTCGGAATTGAAAATCAAAACTTTCTACTTTACACAAAGTAACTCAACCTATTTAAGTACAGATATCAAAAGGCTTTTTACTTTACATATAAATTGTCGAGGTTAAGTGCACATAACAAAAAAATGACAATTGTTGTGGATATTTTATTATTTAGTAGAAATCTAATTTTTAAAGATAAATTTATCTTTGTTTTTTCAAAGGATTTTTTTAAAGACCAATATTGATATCTTTTGAAAATTTGTGCAAGTATATTTTTAAATAATTTTTTCTGGCCACTCACAATAGTAAGTGAATGTATTTAAATCTCAAAGAAATTACAAAACGGTCTCAAGCTTAAGCGGGGTCTTTAAGTGCTGAAGATTACACATTTTTCCTCTCCCCGAGGCTACCAAGAACACTGTAGGTGTACTATAATAACAAACTTTTACTTACAGCAGCTTGCCACAACGGCATCAATGTATTTTGAAAACAAACAAATGTATTTTCAAAATTTCAAAAATAACTATAAAGAGACACACCCTTTCTTAAAGTGCTTCAAAAATTGTTGAGCATTGGGCACCTGTGTTGGTGTCCCTTCTCTCTCAATTTATCGATTACTGTAGTGAGTGCATGTATGTATGTGCATGCACATGACAGACATTAACGAAAACTCGAACATTGAGTATATTTTTATGAAGAGAGGAGGGCTTGCCTGCTTACAACAAAGCTCGACCATCCATGGGGTAGCTCTCGATGCAACTCAAGTATGTCACCAAAGAGAGAGAGAGAGAGAGAGAGAGAGAGTTGACAAAGAGAGGAATTTCATGGATAGTCCACTATTAGATTTAGCAAGAGTACATCTTCTTGTATGAATCAGCATTTGGGATGGTAAATAGGTCAATTTCAACACGTGCATACATGTGTGTGGGCGCGCGCGCGCGTGTGTGTGTGTGTGTGTGTGTGTGTGTGTGTGTGTGTGTGTGTGTGTGTGAGAGAGAGAGAGAGAGAGAGAGAGAGAGAGAGAGAGAGATTAAAAGGGCACTGATCAACGAGAAGAAGAGAGTAGAGAGGTGTTTTGTGTGTGTGTGTGTGTGTGTGTGTGGGGGGGGGGGGGGGGGGGGGGGGGGGGGAGAGAGAGAGAGAGAGAGAGATCAGAAAGGCTCTAATCAATGAAAGGAAGATAGGGGGAGAGAGAAAGAGAGACAAAGAGATCAGAGAGAGGTTGACTCTCATAACTGCTCACTTTATGATATCCTCGAGTTTTGGTAAAAGATGATAAACGGGATTTCCTTGGGATGAAACAATGGGTCGAGTACACGCACACGTATATAGATACATAGAGGGAAAGAGAGAAGAAGAAGAAGATACGTTCTACCTTCAATAAATCTCTCTCTCTCTCTCTCTCTCTCTCTCTCAATGAGAAGAGGCTAAATTATACTATTTAAAAAAAACTCTAAGAATTAATACAAATGGTGATGATTCTGAGGGCACTAAAGAAACAACCCAGAACTGTACAACTAGCCACATGGAAAATTTGAAAAAACCAAAAACCAAATGAAAATTTTCTCTTAAAGGATTAAAATTTTCCCATGGTAAGCTAAATGGAGAGAGGATGATAGTAGCCTCAGAAAGATATGCACTTCCATTAAGAGCACACTCTGCAAACTCTCTCTCTCTCTCTCTCTCTCTCTCTCTCTCTCTCACACACACACACACACACACACACACACACACAAACACATCCATGGGAAGAATTTCTAATGTATGTGCATATGCATTCCTATACACACACACACACTCACTCATACACACACACACACGCACATATATATATATAATACACATATCATATATGTATGTGTGTGTGTATGTGATATTATAATTTTATATATATATATATATATATATATATATATATATATATATATATATATAATACATAAACATATGTATGTGTATACACACACACACGTGTGCGTGTGCGTGTGCGTGTGCGTGTGCGTGTGCGTGTGCGTGTGTGTGTGTGTGTGTGTGTGTGAGAGAGAGAGAGAGAGGAGAGAGAGAGAGAGAGAGAGAGAGAGAGAGATATGAATACACTCACACATACACATGAGAAGAATCTAATGTAGGAAAAAACCAAGGGGTCTTAGAGATTAATATGACAAGTCAAACTAAAGATTTGTTACTCAAAGAGAGAGAGAGAGAGAGAGAGAGAGGGGGGGGGGGGGGGTGAACAATGTTGTATGTGAAGATCCCCTTTTGCTTTGAGAGAGAGAAATATATATATAAACTCATGCATAAGCTTTCTTGGCTAAATGAACAACAAAATCTTAGAAATTATGATTCGAATATTATGTGATATGCAAGTCTGCAAATCCTCATAAATTATACACCATGTACACCAAGGTTATACATCCCATCTCTTGATCCTACAACAATTAGGCCATGCTACAAGCAACAAAAGTGTATTGCCTCTAAGTTATTTGCCAACCAATGAACATCAAAGAATAACGAGCTCAATGGAACAATATAGTGACTTAAAGCAAACAATTAATTTATGTTTTAAAAAGGTTATAAGGATAAACACATTAACGTGGGTGGATTTTCATTGGATTGTCTTTTTAGAGCGTTTAGATGTCATCTCCTCCATTTTTCTATATGAGACGTCACTATTGATAGTTAGTTATTATACTTGTCTTATCGTAGCTTTGGAGGATGATCTTAGTTAATAATGAAGCATCCAAAAATATATTTGGCACTACCTCATTGATGCATAGAGAATGTTTACACATGTTGCCACCTTGGGGAAAGATGAGGGAGGAAAGTGTCATAGACTTATCCTGCCTTCTAATTAGCCGCCTGCAACAACGCGCGGGTCACATACTAGTTGTAAAAAATTGAAACAAGATGAAAGTTCACTATGGCCTTGAAAAAGGCTATTGAAAAGAATTTTATAATAATAGGTTTCTTTGTGTGAGAGGAAACAAGAAAGTGACCATCATTTTTTTTTCATTGCAAGACTTTTAAGATTCTTGGGGACGCTTGTCAAGCCATAAAATTTGAACGACCTTCACCCATAGTGCACTAAGACCTTTAGAAGGCCAAAAAAAAAGTGAAAGAGGATGAGAAAGATTATGTTTGACACAATACTTAATGTCTCTCTTTAAAGAGGGAGGTACACAAATGTCAATATCCTCTCACAAGGGCCTAAAAGAAATAATAAAAAAACTTTATTATCATTATCTTGTCATGTGGCACTAATTTCGTGTGGTCCAAAGATGCACCCAAAATCCAACCTTTCCACTAAGGACTACTAATGTAGTTAAATATAATATCAAGTGTTTTAAAAGCTAACATGGAGCCACCCCACCACAACTATACTACACAACCGTTAGATCAAGCTAGACATAGCTACAAAGCATATATGTCACAACTCATGGGTCATTCATACAAGAATATAGCATCAAATATTACAAGAGTTGTGAACTCCATCACCAACCGAAGAGACTCCACCGACCAAAAACCATTGGGATGGAGTTAAATTCAAATGGTCCCAATGAGACTTGCAGTGAACATCCGCAGGATTTTATAGACAACCATGCACCATCTTTGGGGTTAACATGTGACCCAAGTCCCCCCATCCAACGTTGATTGATGCCACCAAGTGGAGGGCGTTTACTACCCATCGACCAACCGTCAAGAAATAGCAAAGCAAGACCAACCTATAGATATCCACAAGGAAGGGCCACACCCTTCCTTGTAGAGATCGCTGCCACGGAGGTATCCAGCCTGACATGCTACAAATTGTTGCCAGTGGCATGCACGCCAAATCCGAGCCACTTTGGATTCCCATGGGGGAGATGAAAGGGAGGTTTCTCCTAGTGCCATGAGGGTGAAGTTTTTTAGGTGCTCCCCTGTGGAGAAAATTCCCCACCCCTAGGCATTCACCTTCCACGCATTCCTCAAAATTCACAAGACCAAGAATATTCCTACCGCAACATACCCCTTTGAGCCTCCTTGCTTTGGGTCGCTCGCAAGCAAAGCATCTGTAGATCCTACATAATCATACACCTCACTCAATAAACCCCCATTCTAGAATTTGGGGCACTCAAGAGAGAAAGATTTAAAAAGAGTTCTAAATATGAAATGAGACCTACAATAAGGTTTTGTTTGTAAGATTAATGATGACAAAATTTGTAAGATTGATAATGACATTTTGTGTGTAAGATTGATAGTAGGAATGTAGATGAGTCTGAGAGGCTATTTGAGGTGCAACACATGTTAAACATTATGTCTACAAATGTGGCAAAATTTGGTGATAATATCTAGTATGTGGATCTAGGTCGGTCAAATCACATGACTAGTCATGGTAACTGGTTCAAGGAAATTCATACATTACAGCGTCCTAGCTATGTAGAGACTGGGGATTATAGTTGTAGCATTTAATGCACTAGTAACTTGAGTGTAGCTGAAATTCATAACATATTGAGCATTTCATTAAGAAGAAGTTCCTAATGAGCATAGAGAGAGTGCTTGGTTGTAGAGAGCAACAAAAGCATAACACCTAGTTAGATAGGCATGAACAATACTTCAAAAAGAGAGAGAAATTAAGCTATTGACAACAGTGGACCGGATTTACATGGAGCCGGTTCCCCCTCCAAAAGGCTTTGTATCATAGGTTTCCCCCATCAAGGGAGACATTTTACAATACAATACTTTGTGTTCCTTCAATAACTTGCTGGTGCAATGAAGATGGAAGCTTCAAGCACCAAGCTTACACTTGAAAAGCACAACATCAATTCCCTCACGGTCTCAGACCCAAGACCTCACACACCTTCAAAGATTATGAGAGCTAGCGGGGGATGAGAGTAGATCTAGAGGAAGAAGAAGTATTCTTACGAGAAAGAAGTATTTCTCCTCACATAATCACTCTTAATAGCTTAGCATAGCTTAATAATTAGCATGGTAGAGGAGATGAGCATGCATTGGAGCTTGACTCTTGGTTGGATTTGCATCACAAAGCCAAGAGTTGTTGGTGTAGGCCTCCCTCCTCACAAGCTTGGAGTAGATTATGAGCTTTCAATTAAAGCTTGAGAAGGAGACAGTCTTCTTTACTTCACACATGAGCTTGTGTGAGTGTGTGTGTGTCATAATGCCTTGCAAAAATCATCCCCCTCTCTCTCTTGGTCGACCCCTCTTGCTATTTCCTCATGTTGGCATCCCATTGGCCCCTCTAAAGCTTAGCCAATCATAAATTAGAAGCAAAATTGCTAGCCTTGTGACATGTGTCCCCCTTTCCCCTTTTGTGAGAGCTGTAGGTATTTAAATAATTTAATTGAACTCTTATTGGACCTCTTATTCTTCTGACCAATAGGAATCAGGCAAGCCATTGGGCTGTTGAATGCTCATTGGAATCGTTGGTAGACTATCCAATAGTCTTCTAGAGAGCTTAATTTCTATTGGTTCTTTTATCAAGTGTTTTTAAATGAATTAAACTAAATTTACTCTAGACTAATTCTCATTGGTCCACCTCTATGGCCATCCAATAGGATTTTAATGGGAATTGTGGACAACTGGGCTAGGAATCTGACATGTGTCCTCTATGGCCTTTGTGTAAAGGGAAGCTTTTAGTGTGTGTGTGTGTGTGTGTGTGTGTGTGTTCTCTCACCTCTTCTCTCTCTTCCCCTACCTTTAGGGCTCGCCCCCTCCATCTAGGGATGTGTGAAGACTCTATGGTCTTCACAAAAGCATCCAATTCTGATAAGCTTGACCATTTGGACTTTACCTTTGATGTTTGGAACCTTAGCATTTTGAAAGTCTTAATGGGCTAAACCCTAAGGTCTTTGAAGCACCATTCATGCACATTGCTCTTTTGCAGATGGGCCCCATTTGGATCCCTATTTTCCCTCTGCTTTGGATTCCTACTGTGTCCAGCCTGAGCAATATTCTAGCTTTTTCTCCCCTGGTACTTCCCCATATTAAAGGATCAGTTTAACATGAGAAAATCATTTAGGAGAATTAGATATTAGTTATTATGATATTACCTCTCTCTTGAAATCATAGTCGTCCTCGACTATGAGGTAGAGACTATAAAGCCTAGTCATTAGTCCTTTTTCTAGCGGGTAGAGGATACCTATTTTACGATACGACACCATTCTAGAATGGATGACTAATCCATTTTGCGCTTGAGAGCCTTAGCTATTTCAAGCATCAGTCCTATCAATCTTCCATAGTAGAGTGACAGGCTCTACTTGGTGTTTGGGAGACGTCGTCTCCGCAAACATGATCCTAAGCATGTATACTTCTTTACATTTGTGTACAATAAAGAAAAAGAGAGTCTTATAAGACAAAAACTTTGTTCATTTAAACATATTTACATTTGCTTACTCTAGAGAACCATTGTAAGCATTGACAAGGTTTAGATTATCCTTTAATTGTATGCCTTGCATCCATCTAGCATCTTCAAAAGGATAGTTCTTAAATTTAATAATCTAAACTGTCGAATAATCTTACCACCTCTCAATACCTTGTCTTCATGTTGGAGAATGGGCTCGGGCTGCTGCACCTCTTCTTGGTCCTCGATCTTCGGTGGGTCTTCAATAGTTGGTTCTTGAGGTGTCTCTCCTTTGTAAGGCTTTAGTAGGCTCACATGGAAAGAATTTTGTATGAGCCAATGACTGAGCAACTTGAGTTGATAGGCCATCTCATTGATTAGTCTAAGAATCAGGAAGGGACCATAGTACCTTTTTGCTAACTTAGCATAGTACTTCTGGTGTCCAGTAGGATTCTTGCCCGTTGTGTGCCTTAATCGAGCCTTGGGAAATTTAAGCAAGACCCAATCATTTTGTTTAAAGGCTTGAGCTCTTCTGTGCTTATTAGAAGCAGCCTTTTGCCTTTGTTGTGAGAAAAAAATAGCATCCTTAATCTTTTGGAAAGATTCTTGTAGGTCTCGGCTATACTCATCTGCAAGCAGCAAAGATCTTCCCATGTACCTTGAGTAGTAAGGGACTTTTTTATCATCCCTCTATCACCTCAAAAGGTGATTTTCCCGTGGAAGTATGTACAATTTTATTGTAAGCATACTCCACTAAGGGTAAGTACTTCTCCCATTGGGAATTTTGATCTACTTCTGTGACATAAGCTTTTTAGTAGATCAAAATTCACTTTGGCCATCCGTTTGGGGATGATAGGCCAAATAAAGTTTAGCCTTGTACTTAAATTCTCAAAGATATCCTTCCAAAAATTATAAATCATTCTAGGATTTCTATTCAACACTATGGACATTGGCAAGCCGTGGTACTTGAAGATTTGTGATATAAAGAGGGTTGCCATTTGATGGGCTTTGATAGTCTTTTTGACAGGTATGAAATGAGCTTGTTTGTTGAACCTGTCTACTATCGTCCACATTCTCGTACTCCCATGGATAGACTTGGGCAACCAAAGATAAAATCCAAGGATATGCTCTCCCACAGTGAATTAGGGATTGGCAAAGGTGGAAGAAATCCAGGTTGCTTCCCTCTATCAAACTTTGTCTTTAGGCATACCACACATTTTGAAACATACTCTTGTATGTTTGCTTTCATGGCAAGCCAATAGAAATATGTTTCTATCCATTTTAGGGTAGACTAAATCCCTCTATCCATTTTAGGGTAGACTAAATCCCTCTATGCCCCACATGAGGAGGAGCATAAGATTCATACATTACTTTCTCACGTAGTGAGTTAGTAACGCATAGTCTACTGCCATGGAGAAGATAACCATGTTGTAGGGTAAATGGTTCTTCTTTCTTCCCTAGTGCAAGGGCTGAAATCACATCTCTTAAATCGGGATCAATAGCGTACTCATATATCATAGAAGACAGATCATTGTGAGTTGCTATGGAAATCGCATTCAGTCTCGGTCATCTTGAGAATGCATCGGCTACTTGATTATGCTTGCCAACAATGTGAGCAATATGAAAATGAAATTGTGAAAGGAAATTTGCCCACCTCATTTGTTTGTTGGAGAGTGTGGTCTACGTCATGAAGTACTTAAGGCTTTGGTGATCCGTCCCGCATAATGAAAGGAGTCCCCAATAAATAGTACTTCCATGAGTCTAAGGCATGTAGAACTGCAAGGAGTTCCTTTTCATATATGCATAGAGCTTGCTTGACAGGGTCAAGCCTTCGACTTTCATAGGCTATGGTGTACCCTTCTTGGAGCAAAACAGCTCCAAGGCAATTACCACAGGCGTTGCATTGAACCTCAAATGAATTTCAAAGAACCGACAGTGTAAGCACAGGTTGAGAGATAAGCTTTTCAAAAGCATTGTTCTCCTTGGTGGACAATATATACCTAAAATTTTTCTTTGTTAGGTCATGTAATGGTCCCGTGATTTGTGAAATTTTTTCTATGAAGCGTCTATAGTATGCACACATACCTATAAAGCTTTTTCATGTAGGTTCCTTAGATTTGGCCATCCTTTTATTACCTGTAGCTTTGATGGATCCATTTGGATGCCATCTTGAGAGATAATGTGACCTAAATACTGAATCTCTTGTAAGAAAAATTCACTTTTCTTTCGATTAATATAAAGTTTATTCTCTCATAAAACTTGAAATATTACTTGGAGATATTCCTTGTGCTTGTCTAGCAGATTAGAGTAGATGATTATATCATCAAAGAACACTCCATTCAAGGTTCGGTGAGGCTTGAATAGCTTCTCCATCAAGCGGTTAAATGTGACTGGTGCATTGGTCAAGCCAAAAGGCATGACAATGTACTCGTAAAGACAAAACGTAGTGCAAAATGCAGTCTTTACAATGTCTTGGTCACACTATCCTTATTTGATGGTAGCCACTTTTTAGGTCAATCCTACTGAAGTAGGTCAACCCTTGTAGCTTATCAAATAGGTCTTCTACCCATGGAACAGGAAACCTATTTTTGATAGTGATCCTATTTAGTGCTCTATAGTCGACACACATACGATATGTGTCGTGTTTCTTTTGCACTAATAACACTGGTGAACAAAATGGAGATGAGCTAGGCCTAACCATGCCCTTCTCAACTAGCTCATGCACTTTCCGCATAATCTCCTCTTGTTGAGCTTGAGAAACTCCTATAAGGAGGTTTATTAGGCGGTGAACTTCCTGGAAGAAGTTCAATTGCATGGTCATCATCGCCTCGTTTAGGAGGTAGCTCACAAGGGATGTCGTCAGTAAAAACATCTTAAAATCCCTTGAGAAAATTGGATAACTCTAATTCTTTGTGATCGTTTGTATTTTCTTTTGCTAAAGCATTAGGTTCATTTTGAGAATCTTTAACAAAATTCATGTACACGGAAATAGAGATCTTTATTGACTTATTGAAAGCTTGCTTATGTACAATGGGTATAGTGTTACCCAACTTCTTAGCATCTACGTACATATCTTTTTCCCTGAATCTAAAGTAGATTTGCCTTTCAGGGAATTTAACCTTGGTAGCCATACGATCAAACCATGGTGCCCCTAGGATTACATCCTCGTGCTTGAGAGGAGAGATAAAGAAATTCTCCTTGTCCACATTGCTTTGGACATGGAGACTCAATTTCCCAATTAAGGGAGTAACTGGGGCTTCGTGCCCCTTGAAAGCACCATCAGTAGGTAGGACATCTCCCATCTCATAGGCTTGGATGCCTAGCTTGGTGGCCAACTCTGTGGATATGAAATTGTGAGTAGAACCAAGGTCAAAGAGAATAAAAGCATCATGTTCTCTTACCTTTCCCCAAGCATGGCATAGAGGAGATCCTTTGTGGTGAGCATCCTCTTCTTGTATTTTGACCAACGTAGCTCTAGGAGGCTCATTTCGTGTATTCTTGTGGGGACAAGCACGATAAGCATGCCCTTGCTCCCCGCACTTAAAACAGCGGTAATCTTTACCATAATGCTCTAGCTCTTCAAGAGAGAGTTTATTTTTTCCTTTATAAACTCCCTTCTCCTTAGCTTTGTTGTTGTCGGCGTTGCCTTAAAGAGACTTTTGGACATTGTCCTTCCCCTTAGGCTCGTTACGGTCCTTGTTTTTTGTGGGCTTAGGATTTCTCTTAGCCCCTTGTTGGAAATTGATTTGTGAAGCCACCATGGTATTGTGTATGACCGTAGATATGGTGCGTGGCCTGTGGGAGTTGACATACTTCGCCATATCTTCAATTAAACCCACACAAAATTGTTGTTTTTGCTCTCCAAAATCCATCTTTTTGAAGACAGTGGTTTGAGATGTAAATTCCAAAACTTGTCTACATATTTGTGAATAGATTCGTAGGGAGAGAGCTTCAAACTTTGCCATTTGGTTAGTACTTTGTCTTTGGCATCGGTAGCCAAAAATTGCTTCATAATGGAAGCTCTTAAAGCTTTTCATGTTCATGGAGCTTCACCGTTTGCCCGTAGGCTAGACCACCATTGCTTGGCTGACTTTTGAAAATGCATAGCTACATGGTGTAGCTTAGAGGACTCCGTGAAGCCCTCGTCTCCAAACGCCGCATCGAATTGTTGGATGGAGGCCAAGACTTTATTCGTAGCACCAAAGGTGCCATCGTAGGTAACAAAAGATATGTTCTTTCCTCCCTCTTTGAACTTTTTGAGCTTGGACGACCTTTTCCACGCGGCATAGGATTTCCTATGGCCTCTTCTTTTAGGTGGTTCAAGAGCTGCACCATCACTTTCTTCAGAAGAGGAAGAGTATGAGGAGGATGGAGAAGAGGGTGACCTCTTTCTTGCCTTTTTCTTCCCTTGTTTCTCCTTGTCTCCACCATCACTTTCTTCAAAAGAGGAAGAAGATGGAGAAGAGGTTGACCTCTTTCTCATCTTTTTCTTCTCTTGTTTTCTCTCGTCCCTCTTTGAATCATGGTGTAGAGAAGTGTGCGATGGTCTTTTGCATTTGGGGGTTGTTGGAGAGCTTTTTGCCCGCCGTCTTTGTGGAGCCATCTCCATTGAGGTGGCAGGAGATTCACTTCTTTCTTGTTCTTTCAATGGGGGCTCTACCGTTGAAACTTGAGTTCTCCTTTGGGAAGGAGATGCGTCTTCAAGTAGTACATTTTTGAGCCCTTCATACGGATCCTCTTCTTCTTCCCTTATCGGAGAGAGGCCTCTTTTGGATGTCTCACAAGGAGGCTTTTTAGGTACTCTCTCTTCTTGGTGGGGAAGTTGGAGAATCCCATGAGTATACGTAGCTATCGTTGCACTTCACCTTGGAGGGATGGATTGCCCATGGCTTGTTGAAGCCTAGTAACAAGGTAATTAACAAGCATAGGGGCATCATTAGTAGCCCGTTCATTAGCAAAATCAAAGCTATCAACATTAATTTCACTCTCTTTACTATTGTCAATCATTCTAACAAATGTTAGGTGTAAAGATTTTTAAGTGTACTTTGGCACTTCAAGCCCTAGTTGCTACTCCTCTTAACCCTTTAGAAAATCACTCAAGCCCCTATACATTGCTCGAATATCATTAATTGCAAGGAATAGAATAGAGGGTCTTTCACCACCAAAACAGTACCGGCTCCTGTCAAGCTTCTAATAGCTCAATAGTGGTTAAGTCGTAGGCAAGCCCCATAGAACTCCACTATTAAGACCAGAGCTCTCGATGGTGATGCCACGTTATCTGCATGAAGCAGGCGCACTACAAGGCTGAAAAATCCCTATTCTATTACTCAATTGCAATTAATAATAACAACCATATATAGTCAGCTTTGGGGCCTCTCTTCTTGAGCAAGAAAAGAGAAACCTTGTGCTCTGATATCAATGTAACATTTAATGTGCTAGTAACTTGAGTGTAGTGGAAATTGATAACATAGTGAACATTTCATTAAGAAAAAGTTCCTAATGAGCATAGAGAGAGTGCTTGGTTGGAGAGAGAGAAAAAAGCATAACACCTAGTTAGATAGGCATGAATAATACTTCAAAAAGAGAGAGAAATTAAGCTATTTACAACAGTTGAGGACCGGATTTACATGGAGCCAGTCCCCCCTCCAAAAGGCTTTGTATTATAGGTTTCCCCCATCAAGGGAGACATTTTACAATACAATACTTTGTGTTCCTTCAATAACATGTTGGTGCAATGAAGATGGAAGCTTCAAGCACCAAGCTTATGCTTGAAAAACACAACATCAATTCCCTCACGGTCTCAGACCCAAGACCTCACACACCTTCAAAGATGGTGAGAGCTAGCGGGGTATGAGAGTAGATATAGAGGAAGAAGAAGTATTCTTACGAGAAAGAAGTATTTCTCCTCACATAATCACTCTTAGTAGCTTAGTAATTAGCATGGTAGAGGAGCTGACATGCATTGGATCTTGACTCTTGGTTGGATTTGCATCACAAAGCCAAGAGTTGTTGGTGTAGGCCTCCCTTCTCACAAGCTTGGAGTAGATTATGAGCTTTCAATTAAAGCTTGAGAAGGAGACAGTCTTCTTTACTTCACACATGAGCTTGTGTGAGTGTGTGTGTGTCATAATGCCTTGCAAAAATCATCCCCCTCTCTCTCTTGGTCGACCCCTCTTGCTATTTCCTCATGTTGGCATCCCATTGGCCCCTCTAAAGCTTAGCCAATCATAAATTAGAAGCAAAATTGCTAGCCTTGTGACATGTGTCCCCCTTTCCCCTTTTGTGAGAGCTTTAGGTATTTAAATAATTTAATTGAACTCTTATTGGACCTCTTATTCTTCTGACCAATAGGAATCAGGCAAGCCATTGGGCTGTTGAATGCTCATTGGACCCGTTGGTAGACTATCCAATAGTCTTCTAGAGAGCTTAATTTCTATTGGTTCTTTTATCAAGTATTTTTAAATGAATTAAACTAAATTTACTCTAGCCTAATTCTCATTGGTCCACCTCTATGGCCATCCAATAGGATTTTAATGGGGATTGGGGGCAACTGGGCTAGGAATCTAACATGTGTCCTCTATTCCCTTTGTGTAAAGAGAAGCCTTGAGAGTGTGTGTGTGTGTGTGTGTGTGTGTGTGTTCTCTTACCTCTTCTCTCTCTTCCCGTACCTTTAGGGCTCGCCCCCTCCCATCTAGGGATATGTGAAGACTTTATGGTCTTTACAAAAGCATCCAATTTTGATAAGCTTGACCATTGGACTTTACCTTTGAATTTTGGAACCTTAGCATTTTGGAAGTCTTAATGGGCTAAACCCTAAGGTCTTTGAAGCACCATTCATGTACATTGCTCTTTTGCAGATGGCCCCCGTTTGGATCCTTATTTTCCCTCCTTTGGATCCCTATTGTGACCAATCTGCCAGCCTTACCAATATTATAGCTTTTTCTCCCCTGGTACTTCCCCATATTAGCATACAAGAAATGTACAATTGCCTATGATAGATGGTAAAGTAAAGTACATGGTTGATGTACTACATTTACCTAATATCACAAAGAATTTGGTTTTTGTTGGATAGATGGTTGAGCAAGGTTTGCAAGTTAGGCTTAACTCTGATGGTCTCTTTGCTGAAGAGCATAAGAAGAATGGAAAGTTGGTTGTGCAAGGAAAGAAAGTGGAAAGAATGTTTACTTTGAATTTAAATGTGCCCGAGGTAAATTCTACCATGTTTGCTTAAGGTACAATAGTTATTGTAGATATTGAGATCTAGCACAAACGTATTGGTCATATAAATTTGTAAAGGCTGAAGACAATGCAAACTAAAGAGATAGTTACAAGTTTTTCAACCTTTAAAGTTATTGAAATGCAAAAAAATTGTGAGGCTTTTCATTTTGGGAAGCATGCAAAAACATCGTTTGTTCAAATGAGCATGTAAGCAAAAATGCATTAGATTTAGTACAAACATATGTATGGGGTCTCAAAAAGATTACATCTATGGGTGGATGCAAGTACTATGTGAGCTTCATTGATGACCATACAAGGAAGGTATGGATGTGTTTCTTGAAGCAAAAAAGTGAGGTGCTATGCACTTTCAAAATTTCAAGGCTATGGTTGAAAAACAAATTGGGAAACATGGAAAATGCTTGAGGTTAGATGGAGGGGGAGAATACTTCTCCAAAGAATTCAAAGGTTATGTGAAAAAGCATGGAAGTCACAGACAGTTTTCATATTGCGTAACAAAACAGTGTTGCTGAGCAAAAGAACATGCACATAGAGAAAGTTACTAGAGCGTTGATGAATGAGATGAACATGCCTCATTGTTATTGGGATTATGCTATTGCTACAGGTGTTTCCATTATGAATAGAACCCCTACTATTGTGGTACATGATATGACACCATAAGAGAATTTTTGTTGAAAACATGAATGTTTTCAGATTTTAAAGTGTTTGGATGTATTTCTTATGTGCATATGATGGATGAGTTGAAAGTAAGCTTAATTCAAAAGAAGAAAATTGTGTGTTCATTATATATTTCCCTTGAGAAAAAAGGGTATAATGTTACCATCCTATCACAGGTAAAGTGAAGGTGAGCAAAGATGTTGTTTCAATGAAATGTCAAGTTGGTATGGTCATGTGAAGGATGATTTAGGGACTGATGTAAGAGAGAATGTGGCTGCAAAAAATATAGGTGCATAGTCACAGGTTCTGAGTGGGCCGGAAGGGTAACCTAGTGCAGGTTATGGTGAGTAGATATTGTGATGGAAATTGTTAATTATATATTTACTACAGGTGAAAGGTGGCAAAAGCATAACAGGACTACAAACTATGCAAAATAATATCATGTTTATGGATATTTCATTATTTAAGTGCTCTTTTATGAGCTATGACCATTTTATGTCCGGGCGAATAGTCTGTATCTATTCTGAGCATTTAAAAAATTTATAAATAAATATGTGCAAGAGGAAAGGGAGAAATCATAGCGACAGCAACTAACATTCAACTAGTCGTCAACCACTACCAACCCCTCCTCACTAGACTCAGATGATTTGGCTGTATATCCTCAGTTAAATGCCTACGACACAGCTGCAATCTTCCTCTATTTCAACCATTTTTGCTAGAGTGCCCATCTACAACTAGCACAGATTTGTCTCTCTCAAACACTCTCACTTTTGCCCACCTTTTCATGTTCTATATGGCGTCGGCAAGTAACAACTACACACATGCCCAGTTTCTCTCTCTCTCTCTCTCTCTCTCTCTCTCTCTCTCTCTCTCTCTCTCTCTCTCTCTCTCTCTCTCTCTCTCTCTCTCTCTCTCTCTCTCTCTCTCTCTCTCTCTCTCTCTCTCTCTCTCTCTCTCTCTCGCATAGAGCCCAGTTGCGTTGTCCAAGTTGCAATCACCCAAGGCATATTGTCACTTGCACCCAGTTGAGTAGAAAACTTTTGTGAGCAGCACTCTAAGTTTAGCTACGAAGCGATTGAGAAGGGAGGAGTGGATTGTGCTTATCAAGAGAGCACATGGGTGGAGAGAAGATGACTCTCATGATGCTGGAAAATAAAAAAGGGGGCTGCCGAGTTTGGGCGTTCTCAAGGTACGTTAAGAGAAGGAACGATGTCACCAATGTTGAAGCGACACTGAAGAAGGCCGCAAGCTCACCAAAAAAAAGAGTAAGAGGTACCTTGAGAGGAATGGGACATGATGGGAAGACGAGGGGGTGGGTGGAGCAGACTGGCATTGCCATGCCTTCTATTAAAAGAAAATCTACTTGGACCCCCTAATTTATGTTGCTTCAAGGCCTCCCAAAGTCCCAAAGTGAAGACAGTGGACAAGTTTCTGATGAATGAGCTATGGCGTGACACACTTGGCCCTACAATGTGATAGTGGCTGCTCCCTAGTTGCCAAGCGATGGCTTCAATATACACACACCATTCTCCAATCTTCCTCAATGATCCAAACCTCAAGACTTTCTCCCCTCCTCTTAACAATCGTTTCTCTCTCCCTCACCTGTGTAACATGTCGCAAGCAACCACTCAAGACGATGCCCACAAATTTATTTATTTCTCCCCTCTTAATAATAATAATCATTTCTCTCTCCCTCATCTGTGCAGCATTGGCATGCCGCAAGCAACCACCCAAGACAATGCCCACAAATTTATTTATTTATTTTGTTGCAGCCTCAAGCCTCATAAATTTCTTTGATTTTCTCCCAATGTCATCCTCTAAGCCCACCCACCCACGTCCACTCTCAGTAGACTACAAATTTTATTTTCTTCCTTTATTGATTTAAGATCTTGCCCTTATCTAATACCCAATTCCTAGACATGGAGACAAAAGGTCACACTACTTGGTAATTCTTTCTACCAAAGCCGTATGCCATCACTGCAATTTGATGCCTCTACTAATATCATTAAAGCTACGTCACCCATGAATTATAATTTAGTCGTGTAATTGATTTAGATGTTTATTGAAAACTCAAGTAATATAGTTATCATGATGCACCAATGCCCACTAAAATTTTCCTCGTCTCTTTTTCTCTCTTACTACAGTCACCATCCAATTATCTCTCCTACACTTCTTGTAGGAATTTGAGCTTCGTTTCCTCTTAAATTTCAGTTCTTTGAGCCTTATCACATTGGTGAACTTGAAACCTAGGGTTGAAACTCATTCTTTTCCAGTGTGAGGAACCACACATATAGTTAAAGCTTCCATGGTGTTCTCTGACAATGTTCTCTTGCATGAACTCATATCGGGGTACTCACCTTGGATGGAGCTATGGCAAGCTTGAAGTTCTAGGACAATATCACAAAATGAAGTGCCTTCCTCAAGATTTCTAGTAAGAAACTGGTTCATTTAAGCATTGGTTTAAAATTTATGCTCTCTTGCCCCTATTCAGGCACACCTCGCCTCCCGCCTCCACCACACATATTATGGGTCATATTAATTGATCACCACAATAATATTTCACATTTTCAATAGAGATTTTTCATTTAATGGAATTTCTTTGTACATACGATAGCATACAAATGCCCTTCATTGGGAATCCAAGCCATTCTTGGCACCGCAAATGGATGAATTTATAACCCATACCTTTGCATATGGAGAGCTAACACTTATTACCATATTTATAGCTATAATGAAACAATCTACGCCACCCTTAAGAGTGGCACCCATTGAGTACCTTCACCGTGTAGGGTTTGTTGTCTATAGTGAAAGCAGGATTCATTTCGTATGGCACCAAATTTTTGCCAATATTCAAAGCCATCAATATAACAATACATACCAAATATTATCATTTACAAGGTGAAATATCAACTAATTAAATAGCCCATGATAACTAGGCTTTGAGTGTGCTTAGAGACACTAGTTCAAGGAAAACCATATAGATTCTCAGGGCATATGTCACCTTCATCTATGCATAATAAGATCTTCCAAATCTTACATTGTAATCGTAGTATCTTAGTAATGGCATAAATCTTCAATTCTCTATGCACCTCATGCAATATTCCTATATTCTTCATGACAAACTCTACTTCAAATCCAATATGTTGGCTATGACTAGATAAGCTTGTAACTACCAATTAAAACCCTCTAAATTATCTTCGTGCTTTGAATATCACTATTACGCCTCTTTACAAAGTATAAGGTTATGTATCTATAAATTCATATTTAATTATATTCTCAAAATTAAGTAATTAGATTCACTTGGAGTTATTGATTGCCTTAGTACCTCTTTAACACAATGTTGATATCCATTGGATGTGCAACCTTTGCAAACCTTTTTGTAAATTTATATAGCACCTTCATTATCCACTTGTTTATACTTAAATCTGCATGTTTTCAGTCCCAACTTTGCATCAATTTTATTATTTACAACTTTTCAAATGTCAATGTATTTAGCCGATTAAATTATTGTTGAATTTAACAAGAAATCACCTTGATACTTTGTCTTTGAGAAACACTTTTGCAAATAAAGATAAGTGCAATGCATATCAGAGAACCTCCAGGTATGAAATTTCTCAATGCATTTTGATAATATACATCTAACAAGATCATTTCAATCATCTCTGATGAATAAGCTCTCTCTATGTATCTTTAGGCCTTGATGCCATATATATAATACACCACCCTACTACTTACTCTACTTCCTTTAGGCCTTGATGCCATATATATAATACACCACCCTACTACTTATAACTCTACTTACTTTACTATGTATCTTTAGGCCTTGATGCCATATATATAATACACCACCCTACTACTTACTCTGCTTCCTTTATTATCTTAAAATATCCAAATTCCCTTACCGCCTTTTACAACATCTTCTTATATGACAACCCCATAGTTTAATATACTTGTTTTGATACATTAATGCTCATTTATAATTAATTATCTTTAAGTGACTCTCTTTGAAAACATTTATATGAGGCTACACTCAAGCAATTTTGCAACAAGCAAGAATACCGTCGGACACTTTTGGAAGAAAGGGCTCTTTTACTTGTCTATATTGTGTTATAGCTGTAAAATAAATTATCTCTAACATCATGGCTTGTACTTACATTCATTGGATCTTTTATTGAGATGATTTATAATCAAACCATACATCCACTCACATGAGCTAAGATTATTTGGGATGATCGCCAACATTTTACATACTTCAGTACTCCAACCTACTCCAATTTGGTATCAAACAGGTAGTAAATATTTTGTATGTTATGCCTTGTCTAGTCCATTAGTCACGTGCACATAGATTTGCCAATTTAGGCAGTGTGTAAATGCTCATCTTGGTGTAGATTTTCCAATTTAGGCAACACGACTATACGTGCAGACCACCGATTGAGGCCACAAGAGTGCAGATTTCCCAATCAAGGCAGCACACCAACAAAGAGAAGATTCACAAAATTAAGTGCAAATTCGCCAATCTAGGTAGCACAAGTGTAGATTTGTCGATTTAGACAGCACATCTCATTGGCGATTTAAGCAACACCGATCACAAAATCATACTGCATTGGCTGGCCACCACTGTCTTGAATATGATTTTGTTAGCCAAGTACATAATGGAATTTTAGATTTGAAATTGGACTTGGATTTAGATTTGTTGGTTTATGATGATTAGTTGTCGACACCATGTATGGAACTAATCTTGAAATTGGACTTGAAATTGGATTTGGTTTATGATGATAGGTTGTCGAAATTTTTTATAGAATGGACTTGAAATTTATGAGAATTGACTATTGACATCTTGATACATTAGGAGATGACATATACTGCTTATTCTAATGGCATGGAACACTAGAATATGAAGTATGTGGATGACGACAAGCGTAAGCAAATTTGTATGTTTAACTTTATGAGATCTATTTTCTTACATGATATTTTTGACACATAATTTTAATCATTGTTTTTGACAAGTATGGCTTGTAGATTCTTGTCTTTGCTTTTCAGGATAGTTCCTTTCTGAGGGAGAGGTATGTAATGAAAATTGTTAATTATTTATTTATTGCAACTGATAGGTGGCAAAAGCATAAGAGGACTACATACTTTCTGAAAGGATATCATGTTTAAGGATATTTCATTATTAAAGTGCTCTTTATGAGCTGTGGCCATTTTATGTCTAGACGGACAGTCTGTATCCATTATGAGCATTTAAAAAATCTATAAATAAATACGTGCAAGAGAAAATTGCTCACTCTTGCACAGAGGAAGATTGCACCCGGTGTCTATGTTGTTCTTCTCTCCTCTCCTCTCTCCCCTCTCACCATGCCACTATCGCACTCCACTCTAGGAGGTGCACTTGCATGCACTCTTATGTTCTATCTCGCTCTCTACCTCTCTCAAATCGTGTACAATGCATGATTGTGTGTATGTGTGACTTGCCAGGTATGCAGATCTATGGATTTATTCTCTGTAGTATGTAGTTGTATGTATGTTGTAGGCCCTCTGTGCTCTCAACTATTGCATCCATGGAGTAGTATGTTGCATGAAAGAAGGATGCTAAAGAGTGCAGTGCATGAAATGCGTGCATGCAGTGTGGTGTGTGTGTGCAGGAAGGGGACAAGGAGAGAGTGCAAGGTGTTGTGTGGGTGGAGTAACTCTCAAAATATGAGATGTCCCTTATTCTCTATACATGTACAAGAATAAGGCCACTGGGTGGCCGAACATTGGATGTTCGACACAAGCAAAGGTATAATGCCTTTATCCCAACAGGCTCCCACTTGAAGGAAATGTGCCAATAAGTGGGTCCTACTAGCTAAACTACTAGTATATACAAGAAAATGGTTGAGAAACTCTCTCAATCTACACCCACTAGATCGCTCAGTCGATTTACATGCAGCTGTATCAGCTCTAGTGATAGGTGAGCATGTCTGTCCACGCTAGAGCTTGCATGTAAATCCTACAGACAACTCTGTATGGTCTATAAAACTCCACTATGCATCATGCTAGTCTCATTCAATGTACAACTGACCATCCCTGCTATAAATGCTCCCACTACAGCGACTAGGTCGAGCCTCGACACTAGTAGGTTGTACATAAGATGCCCGAGTGCCAACAAAATCTTTACAAACCTGGCTATCCTAGCCTTTGTTGTGCTATTTGCATGCACTACATCATCAGGACTACTCGATCCATATGGATGTGTCATCGTTGACACTAGGATGGCTACGTCCCTCTCACCCATAGATGGAACTATGTGTCCTGGCATCAACTCATCAGCCTCTAGCACGAGCATATCAAAGAATTCCATGTCTGTCATCTCTGCATGTGTCACTAGAGAGCAAACCTGCTCTATCTCTATCATCTCTGCTTGTGTCTCTAGAGAGCAGATCTACTCTACCTATGTATGCACAAACTCTGACAACGCCTGTTATGTCTTACTGAAGCAATCCTAGTCCATCTCTGCGTCTATAAAGTACATTGGCATGTCTTGCACAACTAAATTCTCTGTCTTCTAAGCATGGCGGAGCTCATCTACAAAGGAGACACATCTCATCTCTCGCTCAAAGCATGCTAGGAGCAAAACCAAGACCATGTCGTCTTGAACCTTAGATACATGCATAGGATATACCAAGCCACTGCTGGCTCCCCTGGCAATCACTAATGAGCCACCACGCATCTAGAAATACTACTCTCTAAGTAGTATCTGATACCCACAATCTTTTAATTGTCTCACTGAGATCGAACTCTATCTCTCGGCTAAAGAACATAGCGCACATGTTTTAGCATGTATGATACACCATTGAGCAATGAGAAGCAAACATCTCCTACACCTGCAATGTGAAACGTTGAACCATCGGCCAAGTGCACATAAACAAAGCTCCCACTAACAAAAATTCTAAACCAATCACAATGTGGTGTGATGTGAAAAAATGAATCCTCTTCTAGAAAACAACGTGGAGAAGTATCACCTATCAAAGACATGTAAGCAGGAGGAGCGCTAAAGGGAAACGTGACAACACCATCCCTGGCATATGAAGCCACCACTCTAGAATGTATCAAAACCTAATCTGCACCACAGATAGATCTCTTATGGTGCCTCATATGTTTGAAACAAAAGTGCCTAATGTGTTGTGTGTGACCACAATGCCAATATCACATATATCGGCAACAACAAGACCGTTGTCTCTCATGAGTCATCATTGTTCACTCTAAACTGTCACACATGTCTACTAAATGGGTGCCACGAAACCAAACTATGGAAAAAAATCATGGGAGAAATCAGGCAGAGTCTCCCCTATAAACCTGAGCAAAATCTCAAGCAAAATCTCAACCATAGACTATGCCAAACTGGCAACAAAGTATGAGATCACTTGACCACTACAAAATCATGAAAAGCATGATCAATCACATCAAAATCCATGCTCACATATGCATAAAATAGCTCCACAATTTGCTATATCTTCATGCATACAATATGGGACAAACAACTCAACCAAGCGTAAAGCACATAACCGTATATGCAAGTAGTGAGCAAAACAAGCTCAAAACGCATACCACAAGAAGACTTCCTTCAGAAATATACAAGAAAACTGTGACTTCTTGTAATCTCTAGCCACACGAATATACGCAATCCTCACTCCTGCAAGAGTGGGTATAAGAACACTAGTATCTGTCCAAAATTGGCAAAACTTGTCAAAGTGGGAGTCAAAACTCGACCACTAAAACATCACAGAGTGAAACTGTAGATGCGCATAAAACATGGCAAGAATTTGGGAAGAATCCAGCAGAATTTTCTTTGAAACTAAGGAAAAACTCAAAAAATCTCACCAAAATCACATGAGAGCAAACACTCAGTGTCTCAAGAAACAAATCCACAAATAGTATACATGCACTTCCAAATGCCTAGCAAACTGGCTCACTCCTCAACGAGTGGCTCTATGGACCTGTACTTATCCAAATATGTTGTAAACCTGTGAATGTGGTATGTGTGAGCTATACCTAGTTAAATTTGTATCTGCATATGCATACATAGCATGAAAAAATCTCTAGACTATCCCACATAGTCATACATGAGCACCATCTATATTGGACAATCTGCATTGCAAAGAATGCACAACCCATGAGCAAACCACCGAAAATTGACGCACACTATCTTGTCGATCAAAAAGTATGTTGATCAAAAACCAAACGCATAGCACAACGAGGCACCTATGGTAGTAAACGCCATCCAAGAGCAAAGCTCGTTCAAGGAAAATCACTTTAGAATGGTCTGTTAGAGTCGCTATGCATCGGTATGTGCCATCAAACTAGAAACTAGGGAATCGTCAAAGCCAAATCGCACAATTGAGGTCGGTGGGGTCATCAAGGAGACACTATAGAACCGAGACGCTTTGGATGTAGGCTAGAGGAGAATCGATGTTTCTCTTGCTCGTCCGTCTCCTGGTACATTGAAGTCAAGAAGATGGGGTGCAAGGAATGTCCATCGGAACAAATCCGCTCCAGAATGGGGTGTGGGAGGGGAACCAATGGTGAAGCTACGCTGGAGGAGAGCTAGGCTACTCTCTCTCACTCTCGTGCTATCAAAGTAGAGAAAAAAACTCATGCTGACTTTTGCCGCCAAATGGAAGCATGCTAGCCGAATAGCCACCAAATCAATGTCAAAACCGATGCCAAGTCTAATTTGGAGTTACAGAGAAGAACGTTAAAAATTGATGTCGAGAAGAAGCGAAAACATTTGAGAGAAACTCTCTCAACTGGGATGTCCTAGCTTTCCAATGTCAAGAGCTGACGCACGATGTTGAGCCAAGGTGAAGCAAAACCATTGAATCATCAAGAAGAGGTCGGTGTCACCTCCCGCCGCCAAACGGGAGTGTAGCCATTGGAGAGTTACACGCTCTCTCACACTCTAGCCAAAGCCAAAAAAAAATATCTTTATCTAAAATCTCACTCTCTCTACCTCTTTGCGATGCAAAGAAAGAAAAATGCTTTGTTTGCTTCTCGATACCAGCACATCACCTCTCTCTTGCTTGTGTGTGAACATGCTCTCGGAGAGGATTGAAAAAAGAAACTTTTTTTTTGTTTATTGTCGAACTTAGTTGTGTGTGTGTGTGTGTGTGTAGCAATTTTAAATCTATATATATATATATATATATATATATATACGCAAACGAACACTAACTGTTCACAGACTAACAATTCTAGAAAAGTACAGTGGCTTTGCACAATAATTTATTTGCAGTTGAAAATAAATTTTGTACAAGGTAATGAAGATAACAAGATACAGCTCAAGAATCCATAAATCCAAAGTCTGGGAAATTTGTGTCACACTAAGAGATCCACCATTTGTTAAGAACTGGACATTTTAATCAAGAAAGGTAGCCCTCACCTGCACCCATAGCCACACGAAAACAGCTCGTTAGCACGTGACTGTACGCAGGTGATGTTGGGCATCCCAGTTGTTATCCATGTCACCAGAAAAAAAAACATAGCTCTTAATTTGTAATTTGTTCTTTTTGATAAAGAAGGTTTTATTTAAAAAACAAAGATCCTTGGCTTTTCTGCCAATCTGATACAGACGGTACCCACCCCCATAGAGCAGCCATAAATTCCGATATGTTTTTTCTCAAAAAGCATTTTTTTTAACAATCTTAAGGTTTTTAAAAGAGTTTAAGTTTAAAAAAAATTTAGAACCTCATCCTTAACTAGATAAGAGTGACTTATATCCCATTCGAAGTAGTCTCAAGCTAGATCAAAACTACCCACTTCCTTGTATATCAACAACATTTGTAATAGAACCTTTTATTCGGAACTAGCTTTTTTAATCGGCGGGCTGGGATATCCCCAAAAAAAACCTTTAGTATTTACCACTTATTACCTAACAGAGATACCCCTTTCTTAGAGAAATTTCATAACCATTATTCCCAAAAATCCTTACTATTATGTTATGTCACTCCTACTGCTGCCATATGCCAGCTAACAAAAGTATACTACAATATATTGGACTACTTAGTCACAGTGAGCCAATTTAGACTCGGTCCGAAAAAAGTTTCCGGTCATGCCCAGATAGAGGGAACCATATACCATACTCATATACCATATAATGCATTCATTCCTATCAAATATCAGAAATTAGGGCAATAACTCCAAAGTAATTTGTAAATTCAGAGTATCATTTTAGTTACATCAGTAAAATAAAAACGTCTGTGATTTAACAACATCAGATTAACCAGCCAGGATCCACTTAAGGTCACTATATGATTTACCCTATAGTATCGAGATCAAACCTACTAGCAAGATGGTAGGTAAGGACAAGTGCCTATATATTTTGAATAAGAAAAAGAAGCCAGCAGAAGAAGGTAAGCATAAAGAATTGAGTAGCCAAGGTTCGACCTAACCTCAGCCATCAAAAATATGTCACCACATTGAACTAGTGATAGGTTAGTCAGAACCTACCGCTATTCTTCCTAGCATATGATGATGATGAAAAAAACCAGTAAATTAGAAACTTGCTATTATTCAACCTCAGTCCGGTATGTGCAGTCAGCATATAGGGCACCATACCAGAAGCTAGTACTCGGTATATATACAAAATAACTTTTTTAGCCGATTCAGTCCAATAGGCAACTGGTAAAAAAGATCAGTCTATCTTATATAAAAAATGGTCGAGTTAAGTTGAAAAAACATTATTTACTCCTACAATCAGGTATGCGAAACCTTACATAACCTTTTGACACCAGTAATCAGTAATTTCAGAGTAACCTTTTGTCGATTCAGTAAGATCAACCAAATCAGTCCAGGATTTGTAACCTTACCTAGAGCACTACATCACATCAGTATTCCAACTTACCAATGTAACAGAACCTTCAGCACATTG
Source organism: Adiantum capillus-veneris (assembly GCF_014529385.1). Lineage (NCBI taxonomy): Eukaryota > Viridiplantae > Streptophyta > Polypodiopsida > Polypodiales > Pteridaceae > Adiantum > Adiantum capillus-veneris. The sequence goes on from NC_140931.1 coordinate 164,249,040, forward strand.
TTTTGTGTTTTAATTATAAGTATACTTTTATGCTTATTTTTTAAAATTACACAAGGTCAAACAATCTCAGCCAGCAGAAATCTGTAAATAGGCTGAATCTGTGATTAGCAAAGGGAACTTACACTCATCTTCCATCTTGTGCTGTGATACGGAAAAGACGAGCGAGTAAAAAACACATATAATACCTCCAGAGTATCGTCCGTTTATTCAAAGTCTCTTTAGACAATTCCAAAAATTTGGTACCAGTACTATGAATTAAATCAGTCTGAAGTCAGCCCATGTACATAGTGTACTCCGACCTCCTTAGTATTACAGCAGACATAGGTCTCCGACATTACATGCTCACTGTTTTTTAGCTTTTTTTTAATATTTGTGAATTTCTTGCTCTATGCAAAGACCAGCTATACATACATCAAACAATTGAATAATCCCAGCTAACTTTACCATTTCCAAACAAACATAATGCAGTCCGATCCTCAATCATGCCATGCTCAAGTCATATTATTCCTTAGCCGATAGGGTCAGACTAATCTCCTCCAAAAAAAAATATATAGCTTACAGAACCAGTTTTTTATTTCCCATTCCGCTTATTTCACGAACCCTTACAACATAAGTCAAAGAGAACCATATCTTGCATCAATCCCTAAGCAAACCAATCTTACAGCTCATATTACACCCCATACACAAGAAAGGTCGGTATCCGGGAAAAAATTTACTGGTTTTTTTTTAAGCTTTCTCAAAACAGTCTCAGCAAAGCTTCACAGTATTTTTAGAATTTCTCGAGAGCAAGATAGAAATTTTGTTTAACCTGTAGATTAGGAGACGACGAAGCTTCCACAATCTCCTTCCCATTCTTTTTCGGCATGATTGAGCACACAGTAGAAAATAGCTTCTAACCCACACAGTATAGAATGCACACACAAGTGAATACAGCACGATGCTAAGTGAGTAAGAGTACTCACTTTTTTAAGAGGCATTTATACTTGCTGAAGCATCCGCCACTGACTCGGACCAGCTACCGCACTAGAGGGCGCCCATACGGACCAGATACTCCGGGATTATCCCAGTTGAAGATCCGGTTTGATCTAGATCAAGTCGCCCCAACATTCGCTGCTACACTCGCTTGCCAACTCAACCCTAGCACAGGCAGTGGCGTATTGCAGGCAGCCCGACACAATAGAGAAGCATAAAAAACGCTACTGAGTGTATAGAGAGAGAGAGAGAGAGAGAGAGAGAGAGAGATTTTATTTAATTTAAAGTAAGGTCAAGTCCTATAATAATTATGGCTACCAACCAAAAAAACCAATGCGGTCGATACCCAGTTTGAATCACATTACGAGCTTTTTGTACCTAGATCAGGTTGATCCCACACACCCCGTTACCAATTCAACAGAACCTTACAATTAGCTTAAGTCATGCAGCCATCCACTAGGGTACAGTATACCTGCCATGATCTTAACGGTGTGCGATACACTACATAGCAACAACACTTTTTTGTGATTATTTATTACTTCCAATTCTGACTCAAAGTCAAAAGGTGGGTCTATAAAAGCCAGATGACATTTATACATAACCACGTCCAAGGTAATAGTAAGGAGTAACTGTACTTAAGTAATTAACATATCCTTATATTTGCTCCTCAGGTGTGTTAATCCAATAATGGCCTACAATCGAGAACTGGTTTTTTCCATAGCAACACACCTTTATCAATCAGGTGAATCTACTCGGAGAGCTACTTTACTCCGTTATGAACTTCATCTATTCCTGCAATTAGGAACCTCTGTTTCCCAGACTAAATGGTGGTCATATCAGAATCGAGTGACTCGTGTAACCCTTTGGGGTCTCGAGCATTTTAGGAACAATATCAAATTGGCGATGGTAACTGAGGCTCTTGGCCTAGGGCCACAGTATTATTACATAGAACACTCATTGAAGCCAGGTTTTTCTAAGCGGTTATACCTGCTAGCCCAATTCCTTCCACCTCATAAGATTTTTTTGTATCGTAGTTATGGTCATCTATTAAGAGGATATTTTAATAGTACTCCACGCACATGGGAGTATGGGTTAGTCTTGGCGACTCGTATCTTGCCTTTAGCAGAGCGTCCAAACACCTGCTTTTACTGCGATAGCTGTTTGTGTGATCATGTATGGGCGGTTTAATAGAGATGTAGATGAGGGGATCCCAAAATACTTCTCAGTCCGCCGGATTCTTTTTGTCACATTTAATAGAAGATTCAGTTGAAAGACCTCATGTTATTTTGTGTGTGTGTGTGTGTGTGTGTGTGTAGCTGTTTAAATCTTAACTAATAAGACATAATTGAATTTTTACATTCAAAAGACAGCTGGCCAAGGAATAAATGAACTGATATGTACAAAAATAACTCAGTATTAGAATTATTTAGGTACAATGATTGTAGGAAAGAGATCCTCTTTCAGTGATATTAGAAATAGGAGAACTTCCTGGTTCCTCAGTGAGTAATTCATTACAGAAAGGTTGCTTGTCAAAGAAAAGAAAGCCATCCAAGATAAGATAGAGTCCTTACCTGCATCCATCCAAACAAGACAACAATTCAGCTAGCCTTGGATGTGTTTTACAGGTATCAATGGACCATATCAGTTGTTATCCATGTCCATCTTATAGGATTTAATTACTTTAGACAAGCTAGTTTATTTATTAGAACTTGTATGTTAGTAGTTTTTTCTTTTTTACATCATCAAAAAATGAGTAATACATTTAGCTTTCTAATCTAAGTGGTGAAGTCCACCAAGAATCTAAACATTTCAAGAGCCATAGCTTGGTAGCTATGCTTAAGTCCCAAAAAATATAGCAACCATATACTTACCTTCAAACTTTTAGCAATCCCATGGTATCATTAGTATCCCTTTAGACAAAGATAGGTCATGTCCGACCTTTTCTGTATAAGATGCCTAATCATTTAATTTCTATTTATTGACAACAAACGATATCAGCTGAAAACACTAGTATAGCCAGTTAGCAGGGTAGAAAGACTCCCTCTTTTTTATGGAATCCCCACTTTTTTTACGAGTTTGGAAGCTATGCCAAAGCCGAAAATACCTGCCATTTACTTACCTTCATAATCCCAAGAAATCCACAAGTCATTAGCAACTTTTACAGAATGGTAGTGTCCGGCCCTTGATTGAGTAAGATCCATCAACCAGAGGTACTAGATGAAGTAAATAACACCCCAACCAGTTGCCATATATGAAATTTCAAGTGCCAAACTGGATTTAAGCCCAGCAACTTATCAAGACAAGCTAACACAGATTGTTTTTAACTTATCAAGCCAACTAAGTGATATAAATAACACCCCACATAGTTGCCTCATATGAAATCTTGAGGGCCAAATTGTACTCATGGTGCTGCAGCAGTTCATCAAACTATCAAAAAAATAGTTTCCAATTATATTGTTTATTAACATTCTGTAGCGGCTGCAACAGGGCCAATATAGCAACCAGTAGTGAAAAAACCTGCAGCAGCAAAAACTGAGCCCCTAAAACAACCATTAGCGGCTAAACCAGAGCCCATACAGCAACTCCCAGCGGCTATAACAGAGCCAATAACAACCATTAATGAAATCCAACTTATGCAAATGTTCTCTAATATCAAAAATACATAACCAGGTACCTTAAAAACGCAGGTAAGGTCCTAAAGCGGCAGAAAAAAGCCAATGTAGCAACTTGTATAACTAACACCATCCCCTCAGGTGTTCTCCCCATTGATACAGTCAACATAGACAGGCCAAAAAAAGTTGCTCTTTATGCACAACCAGTCCCAAAGCCCACAACAATGTCTAGGTGTAGCAATAACAGTTGTGCATCGGCCGACTGTTATTTATGCATACGCAGTCTTATGTGGAGGTGAAGTGTTGCACCCTGAGGCCACCCCATTATGCAGACCATGATCATTTTTTATGCACAAGAGGCCCACGGCCACCCATAGTGTCTAGGCTTTTAGCAAACAAAAAAACCAATCAAGTTTTTGGAAGTATATGCACCTGCAGTAATCGACATAGCCTACAGTAAGCCACAAAGACGGCCCAACAATTTCTAGGTCAGGAGCATTTTCTTATGCAAAGGGCAGGGATGCTCCAATCCTTATTTTCACTATATCTAGCCCCTTTGAGAATATCAGCAGAAAGTGCTAATCTGCTCAGTTTTTGCAAGAAGCCCATAACAAAGAAAACGAGCCAACACATTATGCATGTTTTTTCCAAGAAAAAGTTAGGAAAAGACCATTAGAATGTGTAACAAACGGTGCAGAAAAAAAATTAAACTCATCAGAGGAGGGATTGAACACCTAAGTCACCTCCGAGGAGAGCTCCATTCTCCTTGGTAGTGGCAAGCAGACAGGAGATGTTTCACAAAATGACTCAACACACCCAATATAGCTAAGTGAGGGGCAGAGATGCGCCCTCACCTCTTTTTATAGCAGGAGGAGGCAAGCCTTGCTTTTGTGCAGTGTCACGACCATGAGAGAGGGAGGCCACGCTTCACCATGAGTAGGAGATACAGCATCGAGTATCACGCCTATAGTTTTCAATGGAGATCGATAGACTGGGAGGAGGATGAGAGCCGCCTTCGCCACTCCCTGAGGGCAGTATCCATTTATCACGCTCGACAGAGCATCATTACTTAGTAAAGGGCATGGCCCCCGGTAGTGGTCAAAGTAAATAATCGATAAAAGTTTTTTTAGACCTAGTATGGTCCAAGTAGCAGGAGTCTAAAAGAGGAAAAAAGGGGGAAGGGGGGGGGGGGGGGGGGGGGGGGGGGGGGGGGGGGGAAAGAAGGGGGGGTTTTGTTTTTTCTTTTTTGCGAGTTATTCTTCATATGAACAGTATACAAGTGTGTGTGTGTGTGTGTGTGTGTGTACCCGCCCTAACCCAGGAGCCACACACAATGGGTCGGTAGTAGGCCCATTGTGTATGGGCCTACTACCTAATGAGAGAGATAAGACTCTCTTTTTGAAATGATAGCCCCGGCAAGTTATGTCGATTGAGGGCCTGTATGATGGTATTCTTGATCTGATTACGGTTAAACCCGTTCCGGCAGTATTTCCTGATTAGCACAAATATTTCTTCCCAAGCCAGATAGGAGGGAGATGACGAGTAACAAATTAAGTAGAGAATGCCAATACAGGAGCAAATAGAGGCTTTGTATGGCCTATTGCTATTTCTTTTGATGAATTCTATATGGGGCAGCTTGAGAAGATCTTTTCTCCAGATAAATCTAAGGTCGTAACCGCCTGTGGATGGGGAATGAAGGGAAATTGAAAGGTTGAGAAACTGGGTTGATTTGCAGAATTTCTCAACAGCAGTTGGATTTTCTGGGAGGGAGGTAGGCTCAATCTTTAAGCAGTGGGGGTAGATTTGATCAATCTCTTTAGAGAACATTCTGTTGTTAACACTCAGCAGGTCATCCATATATCTAAAAGTATGATTGAACAATGGAAGTATTTTATGGTTAGTTTCCAAGTTTTTTAGACACCATTTGTATTCAAAAAAGGCAAGGTAGATGTTACACATAAGAGGTGAGCAGGAGAAGCCCATAGGAATTCCAAGGCATTGGTTAAAACAGCAGCCGCCTGCAATCATAGTGCAGTTATTCAACAGCCAGAAGATATAGGCACAGATCTTTGCTTCATTGAAGTGTAGAGGGTGTATGGAGTGAGATGTTTGAATCAATCTGGGTTTCTTGGATAAAGAGATAGAATGATACTTTCTTTTTTTAGCATTGGAGAAGGCTAATTTAATAACCTTAGCTAAAACAGTCTTAAGGCCGAGTTCTCCACTAAGTGGAATGTTTTCATAGCATTGTGTTATGTCAGCTGAAAAGATGTGGAAGATATGTTGAGGAAGGTTAAGTGTGACTTCTGTAGCGTTTTTTGTTAGCCAGAAGGGATTGTATTGGATCTTTAAGAAGTTTTTGCAGATTTTTTGTTTCTCTGCACAAATGAGTTCAAATTCTGTGAGAATAATATCGAGGCATAAAGTAATATCCTTGGTGATATCTGTGAAGATTCAGTTAGAGGCATCAGATATCCATCTGAATTTATGTTTGTGGAATTTATATGTAGGAAATAGTACAGGTAGCCTGGTGTTATTAAGAGAATAGCCAAGTTGTCCTAGATGTTTAGAGATCTTGTCAAAGATCTCTTGCGGTGTTTTGTTAGTATGACAGAATTCTTTTCGTAAAACTCGATCCCAAGTGGCTATCCAAGCAAGGTATTTGCACATAATAGTAGGACAATTGGCACTTTTGTCAAGCCCGACCACAAGCCATTTATCTGAGATTAGTTGAAAATCAAGAGCTAGTTGAGGAGTAAGCCAAGAGCAATCAGACGAAAGCCATTTCCTAGGAAGTTGAGAAACTTTATGAAGGAAGCCTTCCTTTACTAATCCCTTTAAGTCCGGTAGGACTGTCATCTCCAGTCGGAGAGCACTGACAAGGTCAGTGAGGCAGCTAAGTAAAGCTGATAGAGCAAGGTAAGGGTTTTTTGGGTATGTGATTGAACCCTTTGGCTAATAATCTTTGTATTGTGATATTATCGATAATGCTAAGATCCTGGGTACAGACATGTTCACCAAATCCTTCAAAGTTTCTGCAGAATGAAGTGAATTGAAAGCAAGTACAGTAAGGGATTGTTTCTTGTCTAAGAAAGTCATTATTTAAAACTAATCCTTTTATAGGATGATGGTATTTCCATCCTATGAGAATGTTGTCAAGCAGTTTATGATCACCAAAAAATATGTCAAAGCACTCACAAAAAAGGTTTTTTGGTGAGATCCAATCGTGAAGGATATTGTGAAACAGACAATGTATGTAGATAGCACCATGATTCGAATCATCTTTGCTGAGAATCCTTCTTCCACAAGGGTTGGTAGAGACCTGCAACATGGGCTAGATTTCAGGGAAGTTTCTGATTGCGGGGTATCTGCCTCTCCCTCTTGTAACACTACGGGATTTTCCTCGATTAGATGAGGAGCTAGGTGTAAAAAACGAGGTGAACGAGTTGGGAGTAGCCACAGAGTTGGCTCTTTTTAGAGCAGGAGACTCATCATCTTCAATACAAGGTATAAGCAGATTAGTGATGAATTTGACTCCTTTAAAGTTAGCATAGGTGGTGAGGTATAGATCGGGTTCATCAGCTTTAAGCTCTTTCAAAATATCATGCATAAGACCACGAAAAATATTAAAGGCAATTTGTGCAATCATAATCTGCTTAGCCTGTCCACCAAGCCAAGAGCAGATGAAGGACAGATGAAAGTCGACAAATTTCTCTGGGAATAACAGATCCAAGTAGTTGAGGATAAACCATATTGCATGGTCAAACCACAGATGCTTGATTCACGGGTAGCTTTGGGGTCAAGAAACCTTCAAGCACATTTTACATAGGGGCGGAAGATATTCCAGATAGACTCTGTGTAGAAATCCGGGTTGCTTTTTGCAAATTCCATACTTCCATTAGTACGTATGTACAATCCAGCATTTGAGGGGCATTTGGAGTGGTCGATGAGGTGGAGGTTAAAGGGTGCTTTAATTAGTTCTCCCTTGACCAGGAACTGCCCGCCTTTGAGAATCTTGAGTTTACGGTCTTCCACTGTTGAGGTAGGGAGATTGGCCAAGTACACCCAGGTTTCACTAAGAATGGGGGCAAGGAAAGACTTGTTAGGTAGAACCCATAGTTGATGATCAACTCCGAGAGATTCAATTTCTATTTGTCTTATCGGTAAGACAGGAAACACTTTAAAGATTTTTGGTACCATCTCCTGGAGGTTGACATCATCGAGGGAACAAAGATTGTTCTGGAAATTATTTTATTGCCTCTAGTGCAGCACTATCTCTACAGAATATTCCTCCAGTTGGGGTTATTCGGGGTGCAGACAAACGAGGGGTTAAGCCCACAGAGTTTCCTAAGGAAGTTTGACAGCTCAGCTCCAGAAGAGGAAAACTGAGCAAGCTCTTGCTGATATTGTGTAGTAAGGACTGGAAGTTGGGCAATATATTGGGTCAATAAGTTAATTCCTTCTAGGGAGTCCTTGTCCAATGTAGCCAAAATCTTTACCCAGTCATTAAATGACAACATATGCAAGATAGACAGTTTTTTATCGGAGACAAGAGCTGAATCATAAATAAGCTGTGAAGCATCCAAACTGCTTATACATCCGAGGACAAGAGATGCAGCCACAGAGAGGGGCTCGAGGTGAGTTCCAATCCTTGAGATAAGGCAAGAGTCTGCAAAAAAAGTGAGGTCAACTTTACTTTTTCTTGCCATAGTATGTAGTACATAGTTTGGCTTTTCTAGCAAGGAAAGGTCTAGTTCTAGAAGCCAAGGCATCCTTTGGTGTTTGTTTTTTAATGTAAAGCTTAATCTGATCAAGAATCTTTACATGATTCTTAGGGTTGTGATAAGTGCTCATGCGAGCTGTCAATCTATAGCGTGAGCAGTCCTGAAAAAAGTGACATAAAGATTAGGAAAAAGTGTCTAAATAGTAAAGTATACTTGGTCCTGCAAACCTTCAACTGGCAGAAGTTAGAGACTATGGTAGCCGTGAGCAGGGAACCAGGAACAAGAGTCTAAAGGGGGCCACCTAACACCAGTCTACCAATGAAGGATTTATCGACTGTGGGTCCAATTTAGAACTCCATTCCTAAGAAAATATCCTAGGCCAGCATCCCGGTTTTCCCGAAAAGGAGAAACCTTATGGATAGGATGTAGCTGTTTAAATCTTAACTAATAAGACATAATTGAATTTTTACATTCAAAAGACAGTTGGCCAAGGAATAAATGAACTGATATGTATAGATATAACTCAGTACTAGAATTATTTAGGTACAATGATTGTAGGAAAGAGATCCTCTTTAAGTGATATTAGAAATAGGAGAACTTCCTGGTTCCTCAGTAAGTAATTCATTACAGAAAGGTTGCTTGCCAAAGAAAAGAAAGCCATCCAAGATAAGATAGAGTCCTTACCTGCATCCATCCAAACAAGACAACAATTCAGTTAGCCTTGGATGTGTTTTACAGGTATCAATGGACCATATCAGTTGTTATCCATGTCCATCTTATAGGATTTAATTACTTTAGACAAGCTAGTTTATTTATTAGAACTTGTATGTTAGTAGTTTTTTCTTTTTTACATCATCATTCTTTTTACAAGAGAGGGAGGCCACGCTTCACCATGAGTAGGAGATACAGCATCGAGTATCACGCCTATAGCTTTCAATGGAGATCGACAGACTGGGAGGAGGATGAGAGCCACCTTCGCCACTCCTTGAGGGCAGTAGCCATTTATCACGCTCGACAGAGCATCATTACTTAGTAAAGGGCATGGCCCCCGGTAGTGGTCAAAGTAAATAATCAGTAAAAGTTTTTTTAGACCTAGTATGGTCCAGGTAGCAGGAGTCTAAAAGAGGAAAAAGGGGGGGGGGGGGGGGGGGGGGGGAGAAAGGAAGAAAGAAGGGGGGTGTTTTGTTTTTTCTTTTTTGCGAGTAATTCTTCATATGAACAGTATACAAGTGTGTGTGTGTGTGTGTGTGTGTGTGTGTGTGTGTGTGTGTGTGTGTGTGTGTGTGTGTGTGTGTGTGTGTGTGTGTTTGTGTAAATCACACACTCATGCAATGATCTTGCTGCTGATTCTCCCCACTATTAACCAACGTACAGAGGTAGTTGGATTTCCAGTTCATAAGCTTCAATGTGCAAGCTCCTTGTGTGTGTGTGTGTGTGTGTGTGTGTGTGTGTGTGTGTGTGTGTGTGTGTGTGTGTGTGTGTGTGTGTGTGTGTAGCTGTTTTAGCTTATATAATAAGACATAAATGAACTTTCACATTCAAAAGACAGCTTGCTTTAGAGAAAGGGTAATAATTAGTACAAAAACATCTCAGTTTTAGAATTATCTTTGTACATGGCTTATGAGGAAGCCTCATTCTAGTATACAATGATAGTGACCCAATAAAGAAGTACTTCCCAAGTAGTAGGAGCAAGTGTAGTCACGGACAAACAATAGCTTTAAGCCAAAAAAATTCCAAGAAAGGATAGAGTCCTCACATGCATCCATCCAAACAAGACAACAAATACGTTATCCTTGGATGTGTTTTACAGGTGTTAATGGACTATATCAGTTGTTATCCATGTCCATCTTGCAACTTTCTTAATTTAAACCCACTGTTCAAAGTGTTTATGTATTCCAGATTTTTTGTTTTTAAAAAAATTATTATTCAGATATATTTATAAGTAAGGTTTTTAAATAACCTTAATTTTTATTAGACCTTAAATAGATGATAACATACATATTATTTTGATAAGGAGTCACCCATCCCTTTTGATCCAGGAGTCTTAATCCTTATAACATCTTATCATTCATTAAATACTACTTTGCCAAATTTGTCAAGCTTCAATTGCTCTAGCTTTTCTTAAGTACCATGAAGCCATAAAGTAACCTAAATCAAAAAGGCTTTAGATATCACTTAAAAAATTCTATTTGACGGTTTAAAGGTACCAAAATTGGCTAAGTTATTAAGCAAAACTAAGTTATACATGCCCCCTTGGGCTTACTGAATCCATCATTCCTTGGCTTGCATATCAATTGAGCTTCAATTCCTCTAGCTTTTCTTAAGAACCATGAAGCCAGTATGTCCCTACAATTTTGCAAGCAGGTCACATTACGGAGAATTTACGAAGATGATCAATTTGTTTGTGAAGGATAAAGGGAAAAAAGAAAGAAAAGTTCCTGTCTCTGTCCCTTCATCTTTCCACGTGGAGATATTTCTCTCTCTCTCTCTCTCTCTCTCTCTCTCTCTCTCTCTCTCTCTCTCTCTCTCTCTCTCTCTCTCTCTCTCTCTCTCTCATGGTGCCCATCTCTGTGTGGCTGAGAGAATATTGGAGGCCCTCTCTGAGCGTTCGTCGTGATGGACAGCAGGGAAGATGTCTCCTTCTCCCTCTGTCTCACGGCAAGGCGTAGCACTCGCAAGGGTGGACAACCCTTGGCCGTTTTCTGCAGGGTGTGGCAGTACAGCCTTCAAACAACGACAGTAGAGGAGCAGGCAGAGGCGGATGCAGAGGCATAGGTGTAGCTAGAGCACGCTCTCTCCGTCTTTCTCTCTCACCGCCAAGGATCAGGCTCGAAAAGTCCAACTCGAGGGCGAGGCGAGCTTCTCAATCTTCGATACAAATTCTGCTGGGATGACACGGTATTTGTGTTTGTGTGTTTTCCAGTGCTTGCTGCTGGTAGACTCGAGAATGTCAACGAGCGTGGGTGGAAGGTGTGTCTCGCACGCAAGAGATTCGCAAAACGAAGGCGATGGTTGGACATCATGTGTCTATATATATATCTCTCTCTCCCCCTCTTTGCCATGATCCCGTGCACGATGTCTGTCTCTCTCTCTACCATATTGCTGCCCTGGGTGTAAGCGGAATGCTCCTGCATAACATTGCTTTTAAAGGCCGAAACGGATGACGATGCAAGCGAAAGTTCGCTCGTGCATGCTTGCATGCACCCAAGGAAGGCACTCGCAGAGCAGAGCAGAGCTGAGCGGGATGAGAGCAGGCGAGGAGAGACACGCATAGCGTGTGCATCAGATCTAGCTGAGTGTTGCTTTTAAAAGCTAAGGTGTTGTGGGAATATTCTTAGCTTATTAATTAATGGGTGTTAAATGGACCGATAAAGTAACCTAAATCAAAAAGGCTTTAGATATCGCTTTAAAAATTCTAATTGTCAGATTAAGGGTACCAAAATTGGCTCAGTTATTAAGAAAAACTAAGTTATACATGCCCCCTTGGGCTTACTGAATCCATCTTTCCTCAGCTTGAAAACAAACTACTTCTAATTATCTTAGTTTTAACAAAGTTTAAATACTTTATGTGCTCCAATGCTCAACCTAAAAAGTGGCACCCTTCACTTATGTTGATACCTGCCAGAACGAAGGTTACTCCAAGATAGTAATCAGTCCATAATGTATAACAACTAGTCGCCCTTTGGGGCCAATCTTACCCAATAAACCCTATAAATAACTGTGAGTGCCAGGGGTGTAATGTATCACCCCATCAATTCTCAAAAAACCATATAAGGCATTTTTATTGCTTCTGGCTGAGTTTTATCGAACACATGTAAATAACCAGTAAAAAAACACCACAGTTGCCATCAGAGCATTGGTTTTTATCGTATATTGTTTACGCAGAGGTCTCTGATACATCAACTCAAGGTGCAATACATTTTTACCCAAAAAAAAAACATATCTTACTAACCAAAATATAGACTTCCTAACAGGGTAATCAAATCCGAGAGAGCCAGTTTACAATGCCTCTGCGCCTATATCTAGTCAGAGGAAAACACCCACCATGTAGACGCTTTTTGTATAGTAGCAACATTAACCCAAACCGTGATTTAATCGCTCTTATGCACAGTATGCAATCGAGGCAGAATGCTCAGCCTTTTGTGTTTTACCCAAGTCAAAAGCCCAAGTCAAGCCAGGCGGTAGGTGCTTTATATGTGAGGTTTTTTTGTTTAAGTAAGCCAATAACTTACCAAATGCAATGAAATGCTTATACAGCAAAAAACAACTTAACCAGTCAAAGTAACAAGATGATTTCTCTCATGCGCTATGTAAAAAACCTTCACAGTATGTCATCAAGATTCCATCAAAAGGAGAACACTGACCTGCGATGATAGTTCAACCACCTCCAAGATTGCACATTGTCTAAGCCTTCAGACCTCACTTTCAAAAACACATGCAAAGAGAAGTACACCACAGACTAAGTGAGGGGCCAAAGCACCCTCACCTTTTATAGGGTTCAGTTTATCCAGCTTGCCCAAGCTGGTAAAAGCCCCATGATCACAGTACTCGATAGATACAGGTTTCCAAGAAGCAGCTACGATCTCCCCTGCTCACATAGTGGGGGTTGAGAAGGAGAGAGAGTGTCTAAGAATTAGCACGAGGTTGCCCTGAGTACGCGGTGAGTTGTAATACGAACAAGAGAGAGAGAGCGAGAGAGAGAAAGGTAGGGTAGATATCCAGTGATATGAATGCTGCAATCTATACGCATTTTTTTAAGGGTGGGTACCCATGAGAAGAAAAGGAGGAGGGTTGCCCCTTATTTTTTGAATAAAACCGAGCCATACGATGGTTTAGAGTAGGCCTAGGTGGTTTGATCATGGTTAAAAGGTATCCTAGAGACAAGTCAATTTTATTTACATGGTTAAATGTTGGACAAATAAGTACTCCTGTGTGTGTGTGTGTGTGCGCGCGCGCGTGTGTGCGTGCACACCATGGCATCATAGATTCTACACTCAACATCTTCACGCTAACAAGGGGGCCACCCTGACCCAAACAACTGGAGATAAACCAATCAAAATGCGTACACTAGCTGACCAGGGAGCCACCCACCACTATTCGGATCAAGTGCCACCAGAGCCCCATCCCTTACCACCGGAAAGGACCCCACCCAAGCGGAAGACAGTCAGCAAGAAGCAATATTTCCAAAAGAGGCGGGGCCCAAAGGCCCCATCACCATCGATGGTCTTGTTGTTTTTCGGTGACAAAGTGCCTCCATTTCTTTTTTTTTTCCAAAACTCACAATAGTGAGTGAATTGAATCAACAAAACCAAAAATTTTATAAGCCAACCCTTCTTATCAATACGAGGAGGGCTTTTTTCAAGGTATAGAACCATCACAACACACAACACAACCTAGAACCAAATACCACGGGAGGGGGACGCGGAGGGGGAGGGGGTCGCCATAGCACAATAGCCTGGCTGGTGGTGTTTTGAGGAGCTAGCAAAATTGTTGGAGGGTAAGAGTTCGGCCCAGAAGGGAGGTCCTGGCTTCCCTTTCCTTGAGTTCTCCATTCCCCCCCCCCCCCCCCCCCCCCCCCCCCCCCCCCCTTGCGATCGTTTTGGAAGTGGTGGAGGACGCCCCTCCAAGCCCCTTGTGGTGCTACTACGGCGGTTGTGTATGCTTGGATCCGGTTGTTGCTTGTGGAGTGCATGTTCCTATGAAGAGATGGGATGCTGGTGGCAATTGTATGTCGTATGGTGGCCTTCATGGATCACTCTGCTTCATCAGTAATGGGTGCTTGGCTCACCCAAAGAGCCAGGTGGTCGCGTGTTCAGGTCTTCTTACTGTGTTGTTGGATTCTCGTGTGTCAAAGGTTCGTGGTTGTTGGGAGTGGGGGATTTGTTACCCACTAGGGCCAGTGATGGGGACTTGGCCCCCCCCATTTTGCGACTTATATTGGTGACTCTACTTCAAGAGGAGAGCTAGTATGTGGCAGATGGGGGTTCTCTCATGGAAATTGAAGGTAATCTATATCATGCTGATATTTCTACTAACAAGAAATGCTTTGGCATTTCAAAAGTTGCAATGGGTTCATATGACATAATTACCTACTCGGTCTACTCTACTTCCGTTAACAGGAATCTTCACTAAATGCTCTGAACTGCTTCCCCTTGCTCAATTTGAGGAGTAAAACTCAGATTAATGCTCAAAATCGATCTCTCACCCGCGCGTAGAATTTTGCCATGTGCACCCCCTACCTTTGTGTGTACCCTTTCATTTCCTTAGTGACCTTCTTTTAACCCAACTAATTGGACCCGTTTCAAGATAAGCACGAGCTTCATTTTCCTTTGAAACCCATTTCATTTCACCTTCCCCTTTCTCTATTAATTCGATGTCCAACCTAAACGTAACTATCCTTTTCCATTCCAAGGGATCTCCCAGGATTCCATCTCATACAATTGAGCCCAAAATTTGCAGCTCTCGCCTCCGAGACTCTAGAGGCAAGTATAATTAACTTGTTTAAGAATTCAACATTTCATTTCTCCTTTCCACGGTCTAGTTTAAATTTGTTCATCTTCTCTCGATACTACTCATAGCTACATAGCTACTTTAGTTCATCTTCTCTCGATACTACTCATACTACTCATACTATGAAATTAGCTACCTTAGCACCCTTCGAGAAATCCACATTTTTCTAATTGATGGAGACTTATTTAACTATAAAAATACCAAGCCTATACCTTTTACGGTGGTGAAAAGAATGTCACACAGCAGTTTTCTATTATTTCAAACTTAGCATTTGACAATAAGTACCTTACATGTGAAAATTTCCTACTTAGAAATAATTAATGTGGGTAGGTGAGCACGCATGTTTTTTTAAGGGAATCATGGGAGATCCCTTGGAAGGGAAAAGTAGGTATAGCAAATGTTTGAAAAGAAAATGAAACGGGTCTAATTAATTCGATTAAAAGAAAATAAAAGGATAAAAGCAAAGGTAGGGGGTGCACGTGGTAAGAGCGAAGAGGGGATGATGGCGGGGGACTGATAGGCAACGCACGAGGGAAGTTGCTGAGCCATCTTTGGCATGAGCTTCCACTACATCTACATGGAGAAGGATCGAGCTGTAATCAACATCCATACAAAAACATTCAGTTAGAACTGACTATGTTTGTGCGTTTTGCAGGTGTCGACACTAGATCCAATTGTCATCCATGTCACACCTGTAAACCTAATTTACAGCTTACCCTTAGGATTGACTATTAAGTTGAGAATTTAAGTAATACAAACTCTGAGTGTAGAGTCGTGTGTATCCCAATATTCACCGAGTATACTCAAAATAGTGTTAGTATCTACTACCATACATGATACAAAAATTGGCCAAATTCTTCGTAGGTACCTATCTATGTGTTCATATGCTAAAAACAAGGGGTTTATCATTTGAGAGTGTGTTACCACATCTGGGATATCCAGTGTGTTCGCTATCCAAGAGAAGACAATCAAATAGATGTTATGCATACCATAGCAACAAGTGATATTTTATACTCATGGTTATGAAAACAATTCGCGCTTTATGAAACTTTGTGAATTACGTAAACCCCGAATCTATCTCCAGTCCCTGTCAGTCTCAGAGTTTCAAGAAGCTTATTTTCAGCATGTGTCTTACAATTTATAAACAATATAAGCAATTCTATCAAAAATCGGACAGCATCTTGTTTGTATTTTTAGCAATTTTTCAAAAATTTAAGCAACCGCTATCTCCAAGGAGACCCTCTACGGGTGGTTTAAGGCATTCAAAAACATAAATGTTATTCCTTTGTCCCATAACATGCAAAAAAAAACCATAATTCACCAGCTTTGAGCTAATACTTTGAGCTAAGTATAACTTCCACTTTAAATGTCAAACATTTTACTGTATGATTACAAACCAGAAATCCTCTTTAGAGACTCCATACTCAATGAGATCCAAATGTTCGTGATTAACCAATTTCAGCAGATTATAGCATGTTCGTTATGGTACTTGGTGTTCGACCAAATTTCAATAGATTCTTGTTCGTATTTTGGGGAAATTTTCAAACGAAACAGTATATGACATCTCACAAAGAGACCCTACACAGTAGGTTTGAGACTATGAAAGACAACCAGGAATTATCCTATTTATCAACATGCATCATTCTTCAAGAAGACTCTTCCCAAATATCATCCATCAAGTCTAGATCGAAAGGTAAAACCTCTAAAGTTCTCCACCTCCTTCATATTCATCATTTTATGTTAGATAACTTTATCCCAACCAGGTCAACTTTCAACAATAGAACAGAAAGTGTGTTACATATTACTGATTTCAATTATCCTTGACTCTGTTAACCTATGTCTTCGCTATTTCAGGGCAATATGTATTTTAAACTATCCTCAGTTTGCAATCAAAGCTCTTTTTTTATATTAAAAAACCAGTAGGACATATGTACCATCATGAATCTACAATAATACCATCCCACACCCAGTATCACAATCTCCAAATCCACAATATTGCATTCAGCAATCCCAAAATGCTCTTTATGCAAAAAAGATTTCATGCACATTCATGTTTTTAACTCATTAGGTCAAGCCTATTGTTGTGAAAATAGATTAAAGAAAAACCAATAAAACCAAAATAATTACTGATACAATTATGTTCAGATTCTAAGTAGGTGCATGGGCACCTACCTATTCTTGGAGCTGACCACGTGTTCTGTAAAAAATGATTCCCAGATTTGAGTTTCCATTGAATCCTTTATTGGCAAAGTTCACATCATAGAGTGCACAATCATTCAAAGTCCTGGTGTGTGTTCCTGCTCCCATATGATCTCTCTTGAGAATCAACTATGCATTAGTACACACAACATGCCAAAATTCATGGCGCTAATCCAATATGTGTAATTGTGTGTGTGTGTGTGTGTGTGTGTGTGTGTGTGTGTGTGTGTGTAAAAGAGAGAGAGGGAAAGAGAAAGAGAACATGAGTAACATTACCTGATTGAGTAAGGGACATAGTAAAAAGCCTGTCAAAAGACGAAATCCTAGGCTAGTATACCAGTGTCGTATCTTGAGGGAGCGCCAGAGTATGGATTCCCAATAAGGGGAAGATGTACAACATGCAAAGGGCACTATCATGCATGAGGTAGTGCATCTTCAAGTGTTGCATGCTCCTTCACCAAAAACCCATATTGAAACAATGCCAACAGTGTTTGAGAGAGTGGTGATTCAAAAACGTCATCATATTGAGGGCCGACTACTAGCAGAGGGGTATCTCTTGCGAGCAAGCCCATAATAATTCAAAACCTGTGCGGCATGCCAAGAAGCACCTAAGAAAGAGTGTGAAGCTTCAAAAAGGGTTGTGTGTGTGTGTGTGTGTGTGTGTGTGTGTGTGTGTGTGTGTGTGCGTGTGTGTGTCTCGAATTATTTGCAAGGGTGAGAGGTATACTCAACTGGTACTGCGAGGTTGAAAGCCAGTACGGCTGAAGAACCGTGTGCATCCCAGAGGGGCTATCGAGCAAGCTAAAGCTTGAAGGGTTGCCTAGAAACCATACCCTCGCAATGTACGAGTGGACGAGGCTGGCGAAGAAAAGACAAGCAAAAGATGGGCTGAGTTGGCAGAAGATGGACCACAATGAAGTATGCGACAAAAGGCCAGAGGGATCCACGTAACCCCACATCCTTAGTTGCCTATTTTTATCGAATCTTGGGTTTATTCGTATCTATCCCCTGCTCTATACTTTTCTCATGCGCTACAAGTTCAATGATACACCCACTGCAAGTTAGGTGCATGTATGGTGAACCTATGTTCTCCTCTATTATACATGTTATCACATGGGGCACAACTACACCCACTTGGAATTGGCAATCCATCAAGAATGTGACCCTTTGAATAAGTCAAAGCACTCACAAAAAAGACTTTTTGGTAAGATCCAATCGAGAAGTATGTTGTGAAACAGACAGTGTATGTAGATAGCACCACAATTTGAATCATCTTTGTTGAGAACATTTCTTCCACATGGGTTTGTAGAGACCTGCAATATATTCAGGGGTTAGATTTCAGAGAAGTTTTTGATTGCAGGGAATTTGCCTCTCCCTCTTGTAAAGCTACGAGACTTTCCTCGATTAGATGAGGAGCTAGGTGTTAAAAACGAGGTGAAAGAGTTGGGAGACGCCAAAGAGTTAGCTCTTTTTAGAGCAGGAGAATCATCATCTTCAATACAAGGTTTGAGCAGATTAGTGATGAATTTGACTCATTTGTACTTAGCATAAGTGGTGAGGTATAGACCGGACTCATCAGCTTTAAGTTCTTTCAGAATATCATGCATAAGACCTCGGAAGATATTAAAGGCAATTTGTGCAATCACAATCTGCTTAGCCTGTCCACCTAGCCATCAGCAGATGAGGGATAGATGAAAGTCAACTGGTTTCTCTGGGAATAGCATATCCAAATGGTTGATGATATACCATATTGCATGATCAAACCACATGATGCTTGATTCACAGGTAGCTTTGGGGTCAAGAAATCTGCAGGCACATTTCACAAAGGGGCGGAAGATATTCCAAATAGACTCTGTGTAGAAATCTGGGCTACTTTTCGCAAATTCCATGCTACCCTTAGTACGTATGTACAATCCAGCATTTGAGGGGCATTTGGAGTGGTCGATAAGAGGAAGGTTAAAGTGGGCTTTAATCAGTTCTCCCTTGTCCAAGAATTTCCCACCTTTAAGAATCTTGAGTTTGCAGTCTTCCACTGTTGAGGCAGGAAGGTTGGCCAAGTATACCCAGGTTTCACTAAGAATAGGAGCCAGGAAGGCTTTGTTTGGTAGAGCCCACATTTGATGGTCAACTCTGAGAGATTCAATTTCTATTTGTCTTATTGGTAAGACAGGAAAGACTTTTGAGATTTTAGGTACCATTTCAAGGAGGTGAACATCATTGAGAGAGCAAAGATTATTTTGAAACTCTTTTACTGCTTCTAGTGCTACACTATCTCAACAGAAAATGCCACCAGTTGGATATAAAGCAAGAGTCTGCAAAAACTTTTTCTTGCCAGAGTATGTGATACATAATTTGGCTTTCCTAGCAAGGAAAGGTCTAGTTCTAGCAGCTAGGGCATCCTTTGGTGTATGGTCTTTAAGGTAGAGCTTAATCTGATCAAGAACCTTTGCATGATTCTCAGGGTTGTGATTAGTACTCATGCGAGCTGTCATTCTATAACGTGAGCAGTCCTGAAACAGAGGTGACATAAAGATTAGAAAAGTGTCTATATTGTAAAGTCTTTTTGGTCCTGCAAACCTTCAACCGGCAAAGTTTGAGACTATGGTAGTCATGATAAGGGAACTAGAAAAGAGTCTAAAAGGGGCCACCTAACACCAGTCTACCAATGAAGGATTTACCGACTGTGGGTCCAATTTAGAGCTCCATTCCTACGATAATTTCCTAGGCCAGCATCCTGGTTTCCCCGAAGAGAAGAAACCTTATGTATAGGATGTGTGTGTAGCTGTTTAAATCTTAACTAATAAGACCTAATTGAATTTTTACATTCAAAAGACAGCTGGCCAAGGAATAATGAACTGATATGTACAAAAATAACTCAGTATGAGAATTATTTAGGTACATGATTGTAGGAAAGAGATCCTCTTTCAGTTAGGTTGGTAGTAAAAAAACTTCCTCGTTCCTCACTGGGTATTTCATCACAGTAATGTTGCTTGCCAAAGAAAAGAAAACCCTCCAAGATAAGATAGAGTCCTTACCTGCATCCATCCAAACAAGACAACAATTCAGTTAGCCTTGGATGTGTTTTACAAGTATCAATGGACCATATCAGTTGTTATCCATGTCCATCTTACAGAATTTAATTACTTTAGACAAGCTTAGGTTATTAGATTTTTTAGCAGTCTTTACATATTACTTCCAAAATCAGTGGTACAATCTACCTTCTAATCTGAGTGGTGAAGTCCACCAAGAATCAAGAGTTTTCTTTAGAAAATTTTAAAGAATAGTGAAGTTTACTTGTTAAGCCATAGCTTGGTAGCTATGCTTGAGCCCATAGTAGCAACCATATACTTACTAATCAATAGAGTAAAAAACTCCATTTTTACCAAGTGGAACCTCATTTCTCGAGCCATATCTCGGTATTTATGCCAAGTTAGAGGGTACCAGCCATATACTTACCTTCAACTTCCCAAGATTTCTCCATAGCTTCGGTAGCTATGCTTACACTGGTAGCAACCATATACTTACCAATTAGAAATAGAGTATAAAAAACCTATTTTTTTCAAGTGGAACTTTATGTCATGAGCCAAAGGCCATTTTTTTACGCCAAAGCTGAGAGTAATCTCCATATACTTACCTTCAAGTCTTCAAATTTTTCATTAAGTCCTTATCATCCAATACAGCTCGACAGTGTTCATCCCTGTTTTTTAGCCAAGATACTTTCTAGTTTCCATCGTCATGGGTGCTAGATGGGTTAAGATAACCCCAACACCTTCTCCTCATATGAAATCATGAGGGAAGGTATTATGCAGAAGTCTAAGAGTTGCACTATTTCTTAAAACAAAAGCCAAACGTATCCTTGTCGGTGTCAGACTGAATTTTATCACCAAAAAATCCACAAGCTTTTAGAAAACCCAAGGTTCGATTCACATCCTATGCGGTTACTAGCCTTAGCTTCGGGCCAGAGCTAAGATGCATTAGCTATATACTTACCCCCTTTCTTTTAAACCCAAGTGATTAGTCATCATACAAAAAATTATAATGTCCAGTTACTGTTAGGCCTGCAAAAAGAAGACCAGTGTCGGCTAAAACAGAGCCCAAAGAAAATCCTATAATGGCTAAAACAGAGCCCTTTCTTTTTTGCAAAAACCTTAGTTAGGTCGGTAAACAGCAAGACCTACAGCGGCTTCAGTCAAGCCAAGAGAACCAATGATGCATAGTTTTTTCTCAAAAGCCCAGTTGACAGTAAATCCCCCCAATCCTTATAATAAGTCCCATTAGGTGTGCTTTCATTCAATCAGAAAATGCCTTGCTACCATATCTTTTTGAAGAAAAACCAGTCTACGCAAAGTATTGCCAAAAAAATTTCTTAAAGTAAAACCCCTATGAATGTTATACAATTTGACGCTATGCTATGAGAGCTTGCTACAAGGAGTACCAAATGTTTTTCTATTAGAAGCAACAGATAACCAAAGTTCAAAGATTTTGTCTCAAAAAAAGCTTAGAAAAAAACCTGAGTATTTTGAGCAGAGAGCTCCATAGCTCGGACAGTGAAGCAAACGGTATACTGCCTTTAGTCAGAAAAACAAAAATACACACAGGCTAAGTGAGGGGCAACATCACCTTATTTATAGAGGTTGAGCTGCATTTTCCTGAGCGTGATCGATGAGAGAGGCAAGCCGCCCTGCTGTGTAGCGTCTTCAAGTGATGCACAGAAAGCAGTACCCAGGATGCGCAGGCCGCCTATTATTTTTAATGGGAGCCTGATGTTTTTACTCACGCCCAATTCTAGGAGAGAATTGGTATGCAAGGGCATAATCCCATAGGCCATAAGTGGCATGTTATAAGTCAGTATCCCATGAGTGCTTCGGGGGGGGGGGGGGGGGGGGATTTTATATACAAGGAGGGAAAAATTAAAGCATTAATATTACCACAGTGTGTGTGTGTGTGTGTGCGCGCGCGCGTGTGTGTGTACGTGCGTGTGTGTGTCTCAGATTATTTGCAAGGGCGAGAGGTATACTCAACTGGTATTGCAAGGTTGAAGCCAGTACGTCTGAAGAACCGTGTGCATCCCAGAGGGGCTATCGAGCAAGCTAAAGCCTGAAGGGTTGCCTAGAAACCATACCCTCGCAATGTACGAGTGGACGAGGCTGGCGAAGAAAAGACAAGTAGAAGATGGGCTGAGTTGGTAGAAGATGGACCACAATGAAGTATGCGACAAAAGGCCAAAGGGATCCAAGTAACCCCACATCCTTAGTTGCCTATTTTTATCGAAGCTTGGGTTTATTCGTATCTATCCCCTACTCTATACTTTTATCATGCGCTACAAGTTCAATGATACACCCACTGCAAGTTAGGTGCATGTATGGTGAACCTATGTTCTCCTCTATTATACATGTTATCACATGGGGCACAGCTACACCCACTTGGAATTGGAAATCCATAAAAAATGTGACCCTTTGATTATGTTTTGGACCTTGACTTTCAAAGCCAATTTTAAGAAAAATACCTTTTCGTCTTGCAATAGTCAGAGATTGTGAGAACACCTCGGGAGTATCCTAGTATGCACCCGATCATCCGAGGAGCTCATATGGAAAACCCAGCTAGTTTAGTGTGGATTGTATCTCGCGGACGAGCAGATAAAAAGCTAGCTCTGAGGCATGGCACAAAAAAGGTACAGAGAGATGGACAAAAGGAATCTCCTTAATCTTGAGATAAGGCCAAATAATAAAAAAGGTATATTGCCAAGCAGTTGAGCAAATCATCAGCCTAGAAGATATTTTTATGTAGTGTGGGGCAAATTTTGAAGGATTTACCTGTTTAAATGTGTGTATGTGTGTGTGTGTGTGTGTGAACCAGATAGTGAGAGAGAGATTACCAAAGAGGGAAGAAGTCAGCCAAGGGTTAGTCAAGGAATTGTCAACTAGATAAGTGTGTGTGTGTGTGTGTGTGTGTGTGTTTTTTGCAGCACGCCCTTTCTTTTAGCATGATGCCCAAAACATTTGCAAAGAGAAACGATTGAGTGAACTTTTCTGCTTTCATTTCCCTCACATTTTAAGGTGCCAATGGTGCCCAAATGTACACAAAAAAACAAGATGCACCTTATATTACTAACATGCTTATGGTCAATTGCATGAGATCTCAGCATCCATGCGAAGAGTCTTGGTAGATGCAAGTGTACATGCTAGCTAGATAGAGTGCAATCCAACCTGTAAATTTTGAAACTTACCCACATACAGGGACAAAGTTGCTATAGTGATGTAATCACCCCCCGGTCACACACCCATCATGAATACTGCCTTTGAGAAGCAAACGACACACTACTCACCAAATCAGTTGTGCATTCCAATGGAAAAGTTTCTTCTACTACTATGTGGTGTAATGTTGGCATGTTGGGTCATGGCTGGTACATGCATCCTAAGTGCCAACAAATAGCAGTTGATGACTTAGTTGACTATGATGCCCCAAATGCAAGACCAAAACTACATGAGATAAGCATGGGAGAGTTGCTATCATGACCAATGCCTTGATTGGTAAGGATGGTGAGAGGGGATGCTAATGAATCTAAAGAATTCGTCGTTCAATGAAAACACTATATCCAAATAAGGGTACCAGCTCTTTATAGTCTATTTAGAGAGCCACTATCACTCACCAGGGTCCCATATCAATTGTGTGAGGGGGACGTCTCTAGCCTAATCGCAAATTTGTTTCCTTAGAGAGAAACATAGGATGTTAAGACAAGACATCATGCGAAGGGAGCCCATTACTTAGTTCATTCCCAAGAGACCTCAAATTGACCTGATAATTCTTGAACTACACACACACACACACACACATAGAGAGAGGGGGGGGGGGTGTACGGGTGGGGGGGGAGGGACAAACTTGCCATGATTAGGAGGAGTATGTTGGAGCTTGGCATGACCAACTAGAAGGAGATTTGTCATTGGTCAATCCACAAGAATGTGGAGAGTAACTACACTTCATTAGTTGTTTGACCTTACACTCGAAAAGGTAGACATAGTGTTGATCCAAAAGATAGATTTGTGCTTGGTTGATGTGAATCTGGAGGGCACTTAGACCTTGTGTGTTGTCATACATTGTCATCTAGAAAGTAGTTATAGTGGTGGTTGATGCACAAGTGTATTAAAGAGCTATAAAAGCTCACATGAGACTCATAGGCATTTGCCCACATTTACCCTCCCTATGAAGGGAAGGAGAACAATGGTTGCTTCAATCGACGAACATGTAGCCGTGGCAACGCGCGGTCACATACTAGTTTGTTTTAAAGTACTAAACTCACTTTCTATTTCTCTCTCTCAAAAAGAAACCTCTATTAAATTCTTCTCAATAGCTTCATGTAGGCCATAGTGAATTTTTACCTTGTTTCGTCTAAGTTTTGGTGGGTTTTTTTTTTTTTTTTTTAGCGATGGGATTGGGGGGGTCAATCTCAAACTCGTGATAAACAAACAAATTGAATTCTGTAATGGCCTTCATTTTATATTATAGAGAGAAAGAAAGTTTTCTAGAACAATTAAAAAATTAATATTCGGGAAAGGATTGCCTCAGCTTAGCCTTAAGCCAATTAAAAGTCGAGACTAGCCGATTGCAAACCATGGTAAAGAGAAGAAAAGCGATGAAACATGTGAGAAAATAGTTCAAAAATCTTACAAATTTTAAAGTTATGCTAATATTTCCGGTTCGCTTCTTTGTGAGGAAGAAATTCAATCGACGGTCGCTTAATAAAAGAGACTTTTTTTAATATCAATTAGAATTAGTTATAAAATGCAAGAAAAGTCAAGCCATGTGGAGCTGCGAAATAAAATGTGGAATAAAAAGAACTCATCATATATTTATATATATATATATATATATATATATATATATATATATATATATATATGTATGTATGTTTGTGTGTGTGTGTATCTATAGAATTTACTAGAATTATGCAAGGTGAACCTTCACTTTAACATTCTAAAACAATAGAATGCAAGAAAAGTCAAGACATGTGAGGATGTGAAATGAAAGGTGAAATAAAAAGATCCATTTACTATTAAAAAACTGAAATAACATTTAAGGTAAGTCTCAATCATCACTGAAAACATTGAAAAAGTCTCAATCATCACTGAAAACATTGAAAGTATGCCTAACCCAACTTTCCTCTGAAGCTTCTTTTAGAAAGCCAAAAACATGGTTGAAATAAACATTTTCAATCATGACTTAGGCCTGCACACTTTCCTCTCCCAACCACAGTGTGGGCTTTACATTGTGCTTCTCATTAGCACGATTGAGCATCGAGAATCACTTATCACCCCCATATAGTACATCACATGTGCCTTTGGTCCCATAGGTTATGTTTGACCTCCAAGGACGATAACAAAATCTCCATCTCTCCCCTTCTCTCTCTCTCTCTCTCTCTCTCTCTCTCTCTCACACACACACACACACACACACACACACAAAGAAGAGAAAAGATCATGTCAAAGGAGAAATAAAAGCACCAAATTTTTTGAAAGTTTTTATCCAAAAGAGCTAGAATTCGAAGAGCTTGTATATCTATTCGTGACTTTATAATACATTCACTCACAATTGTGAGTTTTGCAAAAAAAAAAAAACACAAGTGAAAGAGTCACGATGGCTTTCTAAAACAATAAGAAAATGATAAAATAATTACCTTGAGTTTAACAAGAATTAAATAAAGTGAAGTATTGGTTAGGAATGTCTCTTTTATTAAGCGACCAGTTTCCACCTTGCAAATAAGCAAACTGGAAATACTTGCAAATTATTGAAATTTGTGGATTTTTGAACTAATTTCTCATATATTTCATTGGTTTTTCTTGACTTTACCATGGTTTGTGTGTGTGTGTGTGTATATGTATATGTATGTATGCATGTATGAATTTACTAGAATCATGCAAGGTGAAGGTGCACTTTAGCATTGCAAAAGAATAAAATGCAAGAGGAGTCACTCCTTGTGAGGATGTGAAATGAAAGGTGAAGTAAAAAGATTTGTTTAATACTTTAAAACAAAAATAGCATTTAAGATAAATCTCAATGATCACTGAAACATTGAAAGTATGACTAACTCAACTCTCCTCTAAAGCTTCTTTAGAGAGCCAGAAAAAAAAAAACAAGTGAAAGGGTCACAACGGCTTTCAAAAACAATAAGAAAGTGATAAAATTGTTAAGTTGAATTAAACTGATATCAGTGTTTGGAAAAGGATTGCATCAGCTTAGTCCTAAGCCGATTGAAATCCGAGACTAGCTAGCTGCAAATCATGGTAAACGAAAGAAAAACGGATGAAATATGTGAGAAAGTCGTCTAAAAATTTTACAAATCTTAAAAAATTTGCTAGTATTTTTGGCTTTTTTCTTTGTGAGGAGGAAACTTGATCAGCAGTCGCTTAATTAAAGAGACTTTCTCGTATGTTAACACTAATTGGAATCAAGCTATTAAATGCAAGAAATGTAAAGCCATGTGAAGTGTGAAATGAAAGGTGAAATAACAAGTGAAAGGGTCACGACGGCTTTCAAAAACAATAAGAAAGTGATAAAATTGTTAGGTTGAATTAAACTGGTATCAGTGTTTGGGAAAGGATTCCCTCAGCTTAGTCTTGAGCCGATTGAAAATCGAGACTAGCTAACTGCAAACCATGGTAAACGGAAGAAAAACCGATGAAATCTGTGAGAAAATCGTCCAAAAATTTTGCAAATCTCAAAATTTCTGCTAGTATTTTTTATTTTCTTCTTTGTGAGGGAGAAACTCGATCAACAGCCGCTTAATAAAAGAGACTTTCTTGAACGTTAACACTGACTGGAATCAAGCTATAATGCAAGAAATGTAAAGCTATGTAAAGTTATGAAATGAAAGGTAAAATAAAAAGAACTAATTAATATATATGTGTGTGTATAGAATTTATTAGATTTATGCAAAGTGAAGCTTCACTTTAACATTCTAAAACAATAGAATGCAAAAAAAACATGTGTGTGTGTGTGTGTGTGTAAAATTACTAAAATTTATGGAAGGTGAAGCTTCACTTTAGCATTCTAAAACAATAGAATTCAAGAAAAGTAAAGACATGTTAGGATGTGAAATGAAAGGTAAGTCTCCATCATGTCACTATGTGAAATGAAAGAAGTCTCCCTAACCCAATACAACACTAAGGGTTTCTTTTAGAAAGCCAAAAAGAACTAATTAATATATGTGTGTGTAGAATTTATCAGAGTTATGCAAGGTGAAGCTTCACTTTAGCATTCTAAAACAATAGAATGTGTGTGTGTGTGTGTGTGTGTGTGTGTGTGTGTGTGTAAAATTTACTAAAATTATGTAAGGTGAACTTCACTTTAGCATTCTAAAACAATAGAATGCAAAAAAAGTAAAGACAGGATGTGAACTGAAAGGTAAGTCTCCATCATGAAAGTCTCCCTAACCCAACCCAACACTAAGGGTTTCTTTTAGAAAGCCAAAAACTACCCTTAGATGAGAGTTGAGTTATGTGTACTTTAAAAAATTTTCAGTGATGATTAAGACGTACCTTAAATGTTATTTTGGTTTTAAAATATTGAATGGATCTTTTTATTTCATCTTTCATTTTACACCCTAATATGTCTTTACTTTTCTTGTATTCTATTGTTTTTGAATGCTAGAGTGATTCTAGTAAATTCTATACACACACACACACATATATATATACATAATTATATATACTTTTCTTGCATTTTATTGTTTCAGATTGCACTTCACCTTGCATAATTCTAGTAAATTATATAGATACACACACACATACATATTATATATATATATATATATATATATATATATATATATATATATATATATATATTATATATATATATATATATATATATATATATATATATATATATATTAGTTCTTTTTATTTCACATTTCATTTCGCAGCTTCACATGGCTTGACTTTTCTTGCATTCTTGTTATTTTTGAACTACTTTCTCACTTATTTCACCGGTTTTTGTTCCCTTTACCATGGTTTGCAATTGGCTAGTGTCAATTTTCAATTGGCTCAAGACTAAGCTGAGGTAAACCTTTCTTAAAACAGTTACCATATACATGTGGTAGTGATGTGTGTGAACACAAAGGACCGTCAATGCATTTTTTCCCTCACTAGGAGGTTTTTTCCTGGTGCATTGTATATACGCCCATCACTCTAGGGCTATCTTATCTTTCCATTGCATAGTAAGTAACACACTCTTTGTTGTGTTTCTTGAGCTTCCTTCAAGAGCTAAGTCTGCTTAGATTTTTTATTCGGGCTCATTTTGGCTTCTGTTTCTACTATACAGGTAATGTTCTGCAAGCAATTTTGTCATTTTGTGCGAAAATTTTCTCAGTGTCGTTTTTTTGTATAACAGGTCCCCTATAGTCTTCTACGGTTTGTGCTATATAGTATGTATTGTTTCCGCTTTGTTTCTCCTCTTTTCAAGTAGTTTTCACATCAGGTGCAATATTTGCCATGGCTGCTAGCAACACAAATGTGTTCAAGATGTTTGTTGTCGAGGATAGATTGGATGGGGACAATTACCCTACGTGGGCTTATATGATGCAACATGTCCTTGTGTCAAAAGGTGTCTGAAATATTGTGCAAGACATTGATGTACGTCCTGGTTCTGAGGATGTAGGTGATGTTGAGAATGTTGCAGGTTTTGGAGGCAAGATTGCTACTTCTAGAGATGTTTTGCCTACGGCTGAGCAAGCTCGTTGGGATATAAAAGATGCAACGGCTCATGCATTGATTGCGTTGTTTGTGAAGCGCACTATTACTCCTCACATTCATTCAACAAAATCTGCAAAACATGCTTGGGATATTGTGGCTAGTCTTTATGCAAGTCGCAATGAGGCAAAAATTGCATTGCTTCGTAAAGAGCTGGAGTCAAAGATTATGTATGAGGAAGATGATATGGAAACTTTCCTTGCTGGTGTCAAGGATATCAATGAGCAATTAATTTTTGCAGGCAAAGTCATTTTTGACAATTCCCTTGTGCAGACTATTCTTGATGCTTTGTCATGTTCTTACCAGACATTTGCTAGTACTTGGAGACTTATGACACAAGGAAATCCAGAAGTTATCAAGTTTGATGCATTATGCCATTGTTCTTGCAAGAGTCACTTTTCAAAAAAAACATGACTAGACAACGTGTAGTTGAACAGGCTTATATTACTGCTCAAAGAAAAGGTGGTAACAACAATGTAGCCACTTCTCATGGTTCTTCTATGAGAGTTAAATCACTTGTTCCTAATGCTTTTGCTAGCAACAATTCATCTTGCAACTTTGTTGAAAAGGGCAAAAAGAAGATGTGTTGCCATTATTGTAAAGATAATGATCACTTGATCAAGAAGTGTCCTAAGTTGAAGGCCGAAGAGGCTAAGAAGAAAGAGGTTGGTTCCTCTACAAATGCAGCTATTGTTGAGTCTTTTGCAAAAGGAGATAGTGATGCTTATGTTGATGCAGAATGGGCTTTTAATGAAGAGTGCACTTATGATCCTTCTGTCCATGATGCATGCATGTTAGTTGCTACAGATTCACATGTGTGGTATTTTGACAGTGGTTCTACAAAGCACATTACCTCACATCGTGATTTGTTTACCTCTCTTGAGTCTGTCCCTCATGGTATTTTAGTCACTTGTGCCAAGAATGCCTCTTATTCGGTTCAAGGAGCTGGAAAGATCGTGCTTACTGCTACAAATGGCAGTTCTTTCACACTTGTTGATGCATTGTATGTACCTAGGATCAAGAAGAATATTATGTATATACCTACACTTGCTAGACTTGGTCTTGTAGTCAAATTTGTGGATGACAGATGTACAGTACATGATCTCAATTTTGGTGATGAAATTGTTGCATCTGGAAGCTTATGTGGTGGGCTGTATAAGCTCACTTTGTACAACAAGTGTGGATAGAATTTTACAAATGCAGTTGTGTATTTTAAGGCTATTTCAAATGCAAAACTTTGGAATGCATGTTTTGGACATCTGAATTTTTCCAGTTTGCTGCGTTTGCAAAAATCTGATATGGTTGCTCATTTTCCGCCTCTTGAAGCACCTATCAAACATGTTTGTGAAGGTTGTATTTTGGGTAAGATGCAGCGTTCGAAGTTTCCAAAGGATTGTTCAGTTTGGGCCACATGCAGGTTGCAACTTGTGCATAGTGATGTTTGTGGGCCCATGCAAACCCCTTCCTTGGGCAATTACCTTTACTTCGTGACTTTCATTGATGATTACTCCAGGCATGCATGGGTGTATCCACATAAAGCACAGTCCAAAGTGTTTATGTGCTTCAAACAATTTCTAGCTACGGTTGAAAATGTCTTGAAATGAACTATGGGCACCCTCCGTTCCAATCGAGGGGGCGATATATGCCTCATGAATTTAATGCATTTCTAGCTAGTCGTGGCATAAAAACAGTGTCATAACACATCATCAAAATATTGTTTCTGAGAGGAAAAACAAGTCTCTCACAGAAATGGCACGATGTATGGTCAAAAGTCAAGCTTTGCCGCATTTGTTTTGGCTTGAGGCTATCATGTGTTCCACTTATGTACTAAACAGGTTTCCTACAAAAGCTTTGTAGTCTATGACTCCAGATGAAGCATGGCATGATAGAAAGCCTTCTATTGAGCGCATGGGCTTTTTTGGTTGTTTGGCATATGCTTTGGTGCCACAAACACAACACAAAAAATTGGATGATAAGGTTGTCAAATGTACTTTTGCTGGTCAACTCTGTGTGTGTGTGTGTGTGTGTGTGTGACAAACTTGACCTGCATTTGGAGCTGGCATGTACATGACCTAGCTTTGCTATAATCAAGTGAGCCCCCCTCTATTCGCAAAAACATACTCTTAGTGTCTCTCTCATGCACGCGTGCGTACACACATTCATCACAAAATTCAACAACGTGGTGGCAGAGGGAAGGGAAATATTTGCTCGCAACACATAGAGGCGTCAGTTTTTCAAGAACTTAAGAATAGGAGTGCCTCGTTAGGGTTTTTTATTTTATTTTAAATACAAAATTGCACAAAAATAATATCAATATTGGTCTTTAAAAAAGCCTTTTGAAAAAAAAAATCTTCAAAAGTCTATTTTCCATTGAAACCCAAAATCCCCCTCAATTTATCTTTTTTTTTATTGGGCACATTAAAGCTGATGCATTTACCCTATGTAGAGTAGAAAGTCGTTTGGGAAAAAAAGAAAAGTAAGTCTTTTGACTTTTCATTTTCAAAAGGCTTCTTATTCCTTCACTAGAGTCTTACAAGCTCACTTTTGCACTTTAGATTAGATGTTTTGTAATATTTTTCTTTGAAGTGAAGCAATGAGTGACACTTGGAGCCCCTCTACTTCCTTAAAAATTTTAAGCTCCATTATATATACTATATAATAGATAGTATCACAACCATCTACATAGACAAAAATTCACCATCACCTTATCTCATTTTTGCAATTGATAATATCCGTCAATCTCATTGGGTAGACTTGATATTTGATGGATAATCCCAACCAATAAGATGGCATATTTTATCTCTTGCTAAACCATTTATTATCCACTTGGATAAACTCTTATGAGATTTTTTTTTTAATCTTACTCACAATTGTGAGTGGTAGAGTTGTATTATCATAGCAAAGAATGTACAGTAAGCCTCAAGCACCATCTACGACTTAAGGAGTCAAGATATATAGAGCAGTGCTTAAATATTTTCATAGCCACTTCTACATAGCCTATTCAAGTTGTATTACTACTAGTGGCTAGAGGTCCACAATAAGGATCTCCACTAACATCTAGAAGTGCTTGCTTCCACTCTTCAAGTGCTTTGTGTTTCTCAATACAGAGAATCCATTCCTTGCTCGCCTATATGATCTCTTCATACTTAGTTTTCACAGGGTTTTCTTTGAATACTCGAAGGTTCCTCAATTCCAGGTATGTTTGAAGTAGCAAAAGTGGGTAATTTGGGTGCAAACCAAAAAGGTTTGATTCTTAATAGCCTTTTCTCCTAAAATCAAGTCATTCTTGTGGAAGCGGATCTTCCAAGTCTTAAGAGAAAATTCCTTTTATGAAAGGGCATCCGCATGTAATTTTGTACGAAGGAAATAGAGCATGGGTCATCTTCATTAGTACCATGGCATAGCTATGGGTCTAGGCCATCTTTTATCTTATCATATGGAAATGTATGGCACCGACATTTATGATGACTTGCCCAAACCTATCATGGCCAAGAATCCTCCAAGTATCTACGAGGATTTGCATCTAATCTAGTGTGATGAACCCCCAGGGGATGCACTCTATATACAAAACGGGATGCCACCCGCGAGCGAACAACTTTGATAAAACCTCTATATACGACTCATACTAGGGAATATGACCCCCCTTTCTATGCTTATATGACAATCAATGAAGAAAACTATCATACCCCTATCTTACTTATTAAATTTAGGTCTCACATGAATGATCTAACTAAGTAAAACTAGTCGGAGAGTGTGTAGCATAGTGACTGGCAATGTACTGAGGAACCACTTATGTTGATAACTAGATGTACCCTCAATGTGTCTTAGTTAGACTTTCAAACTATGTGCCCGATCAGCCTGCACTCTGGCCACTCGTCCAATTATGACCCATCCAAAGCTGGTGTAAATCAACCCTTGACCTGTTCCAAATCAACTCTTATCTATGACCGGCTTGATGCAAAATTTGATGTGTGACCTGATAAAAAACTTCCCCTGAATTCATTCAAGTTCTAGTGCACATCGGTTATCAATCATTATAAATAATCAACCCGGGTTAGTCCCCCCCCCCTCCCCCCCTCCCCCCCCCCCCCCCCCCCCCACAAAAAAAAATGATACCCCCCTCCCTTATGTTTAAGCTTGGGAGATAAATTAATGGGGCATGCCCCTAACTTATATGCTTATGTAACTTGTAAACCCCCCCCCCCCCCCCTCCCCTACACTTACGTGGTGCGGTAAGTTTTCCATGGTGAATCCCCTATGGATTAACCCAATGTTGAGCCACGATGTTAAGAGCTCAACTGGGACCCACTTGACCATCTAGTCAAGTCGAAATAATATCAAGGAGACTTTGTATCTTATCGAGTGTGATAAACGCAATGTTGAGCGACAATGTCAAGAGCTCAACTAGAACCCATTTGACTGTCTAGTCAAGGCGCTTTTTTTGCATTTGCAAAAATAAGCCTAAAGGTATTTCCCCCTTGGTTATTTTTCCAAAGAAAACCCTTCATCTCTATGGTTCTTACCTCAATTTACTTTGAGGGGGATAACCATCACTCTTTCTGTTGGGAGAGGGGATGGTATGTTGAAGGTCATGTGCTTTCTAACCTTCAAGCCATGGAGCCATTACCTCTATGAGCCATGCTAGCTTTCATTCAACTTTTGATTCATGTAATATTCCCTATGAGCTACGTTGGGCCATCCTTTAGAACCAATTAATTTTCTATCACGTCATTTACCTCTAGATACCTGGGCCATCGATTCTTGGGGCAAATTTTACCCTCTTCCTCAATGTCCATCTCATAGGTTTCACCACATATGATATGAAACGGGGTGTCATAAAATCTAATATCTAACCAACCCAAATGATTTTCTCATATTAAACTAATCATTTAATATGGGAGAATAAACGAGAACAAGGGTTGGAATATAGACATGTGCTTACGGGTCTATCTCAACACGGGGCTAATGGTAAAGGGGTCCAAAAGAGAGATGATGTATCAAAGAGCAAGGCTAGCCAATGGAGCTTAAAGACCTTATTCTTAGCTTCATTGAAGACTCCAAAGGTTAGTGTTTTAGCGGCTAACACATGCTAGACAGATTATACACCAAGCTAGGGATGTACTATGGATATGCAAAATATTGCCTATCCACATTGTATAAGTCTTGGGCTCATTGGGAGTTCCAAATTGTGTATGCTAGCTAGAGGGCTCAAACTTAATCCCATATTAGGAAGGCTTGTGGTGCATGCTTTTATAAGAAAGCCTTTTATGCAAAGAGGCTTCATTCTTGAGTATCCACACTTGAGAGCTATCTTTTGAGTGTTCACTTTATGGATGGCCTTGCCTTGAGCTTAATCTCCATGCTTAGAAGGCTAGTGCTAATCTTTTGTAATTAGAGAAGCATTTCTCAATCTAATCTCTACTTTTTTCATTAGTCTTAATTCTTCTATATTCCATTATGTCATGAAGTAGTTTCATCTTCTCATTATTCTAGATTTGAGTGTGTGTGATGACTTTTTGTTTATTGACCACTCATATCCTTTTATGAGCACTTGATTTGTGATATTTAACATCTCTAATTGGTTGATTAAGTAGGTTCTTAATTTTGTGATTAGAGTATGTGCCCTATTGTTTGCTCGTTTGTGTGTGGATGGGTTTAATGAAACTCAAGCACCATTCACCTTGTGTGTGTTGCTTTTAATTAAGTACCTTGATTGGCATGTGGTGATTGGAGAGGCCAACACCAATGCAATTAGTGTGTGCTTGTCAAGAGTGTGCTTTGAGATTCTAGTCTATGGCAAGTCGGACTTTGGTGGGCTTAATGTGTGTAGGTGATGCTTGACTGATGATTATGGTGTGATTAGAATTAGTGATTCATGGCTAATCTCTATTGCATTGGAAGAGCATTCTCTTGAATTCTCTCATTCGATACATCCAATGATGCTCATGCTTCCATGTCCTAGCCGGGTTTTCGATCCTAGGATTGATAATTTTGTTGGTCTTGGGTTGATTAGGTGATGTTACATTTATCCCCAACATTTGGCGCCGCTGTCAGGGATAGATAACCTAAGCTACTGAGTAGAGGATGTTTAGAATAGAGTAATTTCACTACTAATTTCATCGGTTTTTGAGTGTGTGTAACTCAAATTAGTGTGATTTAATGATATGCGTGCAAGTGATTGAAGCTAATTTTGGAGTTATAAATACCCCAAACCCCCAATTTCACTAATTTCATGCTAACCCTTACTAATTTCGCTTCATTTCCATGATAATTGTACTAATTCCATGCTAATTTTTACTAATTTTTGACTAACTTCACTAAGCTAACCGCTAACATTGATGTGTAATATATGTTCAATCCCCTTATAAGAGGTGGAATCAACACTTTTATCAAGTTCTTTGTGCTAATCCATGCCTAATTTGATGATTTGAGTGTTTGATTTTTGGCCTACAATGGTCAATTTTTGGATTGGAAGAGCAACACGTGTGTGCAAGGTAGAATCATCACGTGGAGCAAGGATTAGCTTGGATGCAATCAATTGCAAGTACATTGGCCTACTCCATTCAATTTTTGAATGATTAATTTGATTCCAATGTGTTGCTAATTTATTGCTCAAATTAGGTGTGTAAATTAATTGACATACTTTGAGAGCCTAATTTGATTTTTTTGGAATGAAATTGATAGTCAATTTTGACTAATGAATGATGTGTGTGTCAAGATTAATCTTGATTTGCAACAAGAATTCATGTGTGCATAAAAATCATTCTATGTGTAATGCACCAAAGAGGGAAAAAACTACCACAAAATTCAAGTGTATGTGCACCTAATCTTGAGTGTGTGCATGCATAGAAATTGATGGAATTGATGATTTATGAATGTGCAATCATGTAATTGATATGAATGTTGAAATTTCAATCATTGGATATGCCTATTTGCCAAAAATTGGGGCAAAAATTGAATGTGTGTGCTTGATTTTCAATGATTGATGGTCGATTTGGACACTCAAATGATTTTTTATCGTGAAATGTTCAGGAAGTGTGTGCAATCATTAGGTGTAAGCTTAAATGCATTGCCAAGTGAGCCAAATTTGAACTTTTGTGCTTAATTTTTGAGTGTGTGCATTGTTTGATTGGGTCAAATTAATGTTAATTTTTGAGAAATTGAGCATGCATGCATTCGTTTATGCTTGATCAAATGTGCAATTTAGCATTGCAATGAGAAATTGATATTTTCATAAAATTTTGGTCTAAATTTGGGTGTGTGTGCCTGCTCAATGGATCCCTTGGCAACACTGCAATATTAGATCCACTCCACTACTCTCTATAATTAACCAATTTGAGCTGTGGGTGTAGATGCTTAAGTGTTGATTTTCAAAGGCTAAGAGGAGTAACAACTAAGGTTTTGGATTTCCAAATAATACACTAAGTAAACACATAAGTTTAATTAGCATGGTTGACAATAACCAAGAGAGTAGAATGAACATTGATTACTTTAATTTTGCACATGAAGGTGCTAATGATGATGCCCCCATGTTTGTCAATTATCTTGTTACTAGGTTGCAGCAAGCTATGGGCAACCCTGCTTTGCAAGCCGAAGTTACTCAACAACTTCGTACTTACTAGATTTCTCTTCCTCTCCAAGAGGAGAGAGAGCTTAGGAGGCCTCTTGATGAGACCCCCAAAAGAACACTCTCTCCCATACGAGAGGAGGAATCTAAAGAACAAGAAATTAATGAATCCCTAAGTACCTCTGAAGATGTGGCTCCACGAAGATGAAGGTCCAGACGGTCGTCAACTCCTCCCAAGAGGAAACGGTCAATCCACAATCCTTCTCCTCGTCACTTTGAAAGGGAAAAGAGGAAACAAAGGAAGAAAAGGGCAAGAAAGAGGTCACCCTCTTCTCCTTCTTCTTCACCTTCCTCCTCTTTCGATGAAAGCTATGGCTATTATCCTAGAAATACAAGAGGAGAGGACATCGTAAATCATACCTTGCATGGAGAAGGTTACAAAAGCTCAAGAAGTTCAAAGAGGGAGGAAAGAGTGTCCCTTTTCTCACCTATGATGGCATCTTTGGTGCTACTGACAATGTATCTATGTACTTCCAAAAATTGGCTCGTCAATGGTGGGCTAGCCTTCGTGGCAACGGTGAAGCCCCAAAGACATGGAAAACTCTATGAGTTTCCATCATGAAGCAATTCCTTGCAAGCGATGCAAAGGACAAAGTGCTTACCAAATGGTGCAGTTTGAAGCTTCTCTTCCATGAGTCTATCCACAAATATGTAAACAAGTTTTGGATTTACATCTCAAGGTTACTGTCTTTCAAAAGATAGACTTCACCAAGCAAAAGCAACAATTCTGTGCGGGATTACCTGAAGAGATGGTCGAGTACGTCAACTCTCAAATGGCCTGGTTCTATCACCGGAGTAATCTACCAACCATGGTTGCTTCGCGCATCCATTTCCAACAAGGGGCTAGACGCAATGTCAAGCCCATGGAAAACAAAGACAAAAGTGATGCAAAGGGAAAAACCAAAGCCTAAAATTCTTCCGAAGGCAATTCCAACAACAACAACAACAATCGGTCCAAGGAGAAGGGAGTTTACAAAGGTAAAAACAAACTCTCCTGAAGAGCTTGAAGCTTTTCGCAAGGACCATAAAAGTTTGAAGTGTGGGGAGCAAGGACATGTCTATCATTCTTGCCTCAAGAGAAATGCCCGCAATGAGACTCCTAAAACTTCCACCATCGAAGCTCCAAAAGAGGATGCTCATTGCAAAGGATCACCTCTCTCTTATGCTTGGGGAAAGGTAAGGGGGCATGATGCTTTCATCTTGTTTGACCCTGCTTCTACTCACAACTTCATATCAACGAAGTTGGCCACCAAGTTGGGCATTCAAGCTTTTGAGATGGGCGATATTGTAACAAGCCTCCTTATTGAGTTTCCCAAGCTCAATAGGAGGAGATCATGAGGCAAGTACAAGAATTGTTAGACAAAGGGATGGTGAGGCCTAGCTATTCTCCTTTTTGTTCTTCAATCCTTTTAGTGCAAAAGAAAGATGGTATATACCGTATGTGTGTGGACTATCGAGCACTAAACCATATCACTATCAAAAACAGATTTATCGTGCCTCGGGTAGAACATCTGTTTAATAAGCTACAAGGCTCTACCTACTTCAGTAGGATTGACCTTAAAAGTGGCTATCATCAAATAAGGATAGTGGATGAAGATATCCTAAAGACCATGTTTCGTACAACGTTTGATCTTTATGAATATCTTGTCATGTCCGTTGGTTTAACCAATGCACCAGCCACAATCGTCTAATGGAGAAAATCTTTAGACCCTACCACCAGAGTGTTCTTTGATGATATCATCATCTACTCCAAGTCCTTGGAGGAACACAAGCAACATCCCCAAGTGATTTTTCAAGCATTGAGGGAGAACAAGCATTCTCTCAACCAAAATATAAGTGAATTTTTCTTTCAACAGATTCAATACTTAGGTCATATTATCTCTCAAGATGGTATCCGTATGGATCCATTGAGATTAGAGGTAATAAAAGCATGGCCTAATCCAAGGAATCTACATGAGCTAAGAAGCTTTATTGGTATGTGTGCATACTATAGATGCTTCATTACAAAATTTTCTCAAATAGCAGGACCATTACATGACTTAACAAAGAAGAACGTTAAATATTCATGGACTGCTAAGGAGCAAAATGCTTTTGACAAGCTCAAAGAGAAGCTTACCTCCCGACCAGTCCTCATGCTTCCGGATCTCTCGAAGCCATTTGAGGTCCAATGTGATGCTTGTGGTTATTGCCTTAGAGCAATCTTGCTTCAAGAAGGGCATGCCATAGCATATGAGAGCCGAACGCTCAATACCGATGAATGGGTCTTGGGCATTTATGAGAAAGAGATTGTATCTGTTCTACATGCCCTAGACACATGGAAGCACTATTTATTGGGGACTCCATTCATTTTACAAACAGACCACCAAAGTCTCAAGTACTTCATGATGCAAACCAAGCTTTTTGACAAACAGATAAGGTGGGAAAATTTTCTTTCGCAATTTTATTTTCATATTGCTCACATTGCTGGTAAGAAAAATCAAGTGGCCGATGCACTTTTACGATGACCAAAAGTTAATGCGGTGCCTATAGCAACTCACAATGATCTATCTTTTATGATAGATAAGTATGCTACTGACCCTAACTTTAAAGATGGAATGTCAACCCTTGCTTTGGGGAAGAAAGAAGAACCATTCACCTTGCAGGATGGTTATCTTCTCCATGGCAATAGGCTATGTGTTACCCACTCCCTTCGTGAGAAAGTCATGTATGAATCCCATGCTCCTCCATATGTGGGGCATAGAGGCATTCAACCTACTCTTCAAGGAGTAGAGACGTACTTCTATTGGCCTACCATGAAATTGAACATACAAGAGTATGTTTCAAAATGTGTGGTATGCCAAAAGACTAAGTATGATAGAGGGAAGAAACCTGGATTACTCCAGCCATTGCCAATCCCTAATTCACCACCAGAGAGTATATCCATGGATTTTATCTTTGGATTACCCAAGTCTATCCATGGAAATATGGGAATATGGACAATAGTCGACAGGTTTAGCAAGCAAGCACACGTTATTCCTATCAAAAAGACTATTAAGGCACACCAAATGACAACTCTCTTCATATCTCAGATTTTCAAACACCATGGATTGCCAACATCCATCGTGTTAAATAGAGATCCTAGAATGACCAATAATTTTTGGAAAGGTCTCTTTGAAAATCTAGGTACAAGATTGAATTTCTCTTCGGCCTATCACTCACAAACGGATGGCCAAAGTGAGATAGCCAATCTTACGATACTCGATCCACTAAAGATTATGTTACAGAAGTAGATCAACGCTCACAATGGAAAAAGTACTTACCTCTTGTAGAGTATGCATACAATAAAACTGTACATACTTCTACGGGAAAAGCACCTTTTGAAATTATTAAGGGAAGACCAAAAAGCCCTTGCTACTTAAAGTACATGGGAAGATCTTCATTGTCAATGAGTATAATCGTGACCTACAAGAATCTTTTCATAAGATTAAGGAGGCTATATCCATCTCTCAACAAAGGAAAAAAGCTGTTGCTGACAAGCACAGAAGGGCCTTAACGTTTAAAGAAAATTATTGGGTCTTACTTAAGTTTCCCAAGGCTCGATTGAGGCAAACAACGGGCAAAAATCCTACAGGCCATCAAAAGTATTATGCTAAACTAGCAAAAAGATACTATTGTCCTTTTCAAATCTTGAAGCCAACCAATGAGATGGCTTATCAAAATCAAGTTGCCCAACCATTGGCTCATACACGATGCTTTTTATGTGAGCCTACTTAAGCCCTTCAAAGGAGAGCCATCAAGTGAACCAATTATTGAAGACCCTCTCAAAATCGAAACCAAGAAAAGGTGCTACAACCTGAAGCTATTCTTCGGCATGAAGACAAGATATTGCGACATGGTAAGATTATCCGACGGTATCTTATCAAGTTAAAAAATTATCCTTTCGAAGATGCTAGATGGATGCAAGGAATATAACTTAAGGATAGTATGAACCTTGTCAATGCTTACAATGCTACATTAGAGTAAGCAAATGTACAAATTTCTTTTGAATGACCAAAGTTTTTGTCTTATAAGACTAGTTCTCTTTTTATTGTGCACAAATTTAAATAGTATGCATGCTTAGAATCATGTTTGTGATGATGACGTCTCTCAAACACCAAGTAAAATTTGTCACTCTACTTGGGAGGACTAAAGAGAAGACATGCTTGCGGCAGCTATGTCTTCCAAGCACCAAATGGATTAGTCGTCCATCTTGGAAAGATGTCGTAGGGTAAAAAGGGATCCTCTACCTGCTAAGAAACATTGACTAATGACTAAGGCTTTATCTCTTCTACCTCATAGTCGAGGATGACTATGATTTCAAGAGAGAGGTAATGTCATAAAATCTAATATCTAACCAAGCCAAATGTTTTTCTCATATTAAACTCATTATTTAATGTGGGAGAATAAATGGGAACAAGGGTTAGAATATAGACATGTGCTTACGGGTCTATCTCAACACGGGGCCAATGGTAAAGGGATCCAAAAGAGAGATGATCTGTCAAAGAGCAAGGCTAGCCAATGGAACTTAAAGACCTTAGGGTTAGCTTCATTGAAGACCTCCAAAGGTTAGTGTTAAAAGTCCTTTGACCTTAGGTAAGCTAGGGTCGAGCTTGAGGTGGGAACCCTACCCAAGCTTGAGGTGCTTGTCATGTTTGATGACTAAGGTGCTTCTCGTGCTTGCTGACTAAGATGCTTGAGGTGCTTGTCGTGCTTGCCGACTAGGGAGCTTGAGGTGCTTATGGGAACACTACACAAGCTTGAGGTGCTTTGTCGTGTTTGTTGACTAAGGTGCTTGTGTTCCAAAAGTCAAAAACATCCCTAAAAGAGAGGGGGCGAGCCGTAAAGCTAGGGGGATGAGAGAGAACACACACACACACACACACACACACACACACACACACACACACACACACACACACACACACACACACACACACAAGGTAAGCCAAGCCTCAAGAGGCAGCAAGGACACATGTCAAGCCCCTATCCATGTTGCCCTCTTAGTGTGCCTAAAGCCTATTGGTTGGCCTCCCAAGCGGTCCCTTGGGGGGTATACTCTCCCACACACACTCACACACACTCTCATTGTGTGAAGTGCAAAGTGCAAGAGCTCCATGTCCTTCTCCAAGCAAGTAGAGAAGTTGAGAGCCTACACCAACACTCTTGGTTACGGAATGCAAATCCAACTAAGAGCCAATGCTTAAGCTTTCCATCTTCATTACTATGCTATTATTTATGCTAGCAAGAAGAGTGATGATAAGTGAGGAACTATTTCTTTCTCCTTTGAATGTTTCTTCTTCCTCTTCCCTACCCTCATTCCCCGCTAGCTCTCTCCACCTTCAAAGGTGTTTGAGGCCTTGGGACTGAGTCTTGGGATAGATCAATTAAGTTCACCCTCTATGTTCTCAAAGTAATCTCACAAAATTGCTCTCTTTAATTCTCCTAATTCCACTATTCTCAAAGTTCATAGGCCATTTCCATTACATAGGGATTTGTTAGCATAGGCCTCCTTAAATTTGATGATTTATGCAAGATAAAATAGCTCTAACCCTATCGATTTATCCATATTTAACACTAGGTTGGTAATGGGGCACTTTCATGTCTGATAAGTGACCATTTTGCTTGAATTATTTGCGGAGTTTTAAGATATATTTTTTCATGATATATATCCACAAAGTTGTCCTATGATTTGAAAAAAACTTTTTTTTTTGCTATATCAATTTCACCATTAGCCTTACTCTTGAACATCATTTCTCAACCCAAACTCTGTGAAAAAATGTGTCTTGTTTTTTTGTCTTTTGTCTAAGTTTGCCAACTTCTCCACCATAAAACTCCAATTTGTGAGGGCTAGAATTTGTAGTATTTTTCAACATGTTTTCATGCTTCTAAGGAGAATCAAATGTTCAAATTAGAAGCTATGTCCTAATTACAAAAACTTACCAATCCTATTTTTTAGCCAAATCTTGCAATTTTATGATTTTTTGGGTGGCTTTAATGAAGTTCAAAGGAAATTTGGATTGCATAGGTGGATTCCATAGCATAAAACAATTTTTCTTTGAGGTTTGGGGCACCTAATACCCCATATAGCTTACTATACAAGGATGGTTCATTTTTTCAAATCTAGCATGAATCAGAGCCATTCTAGTCTAGCTGGTGTGATTTTATCAAGATTGGTGATTTCCTCAGTCAATATGCCCAACTAATGATGAAAAAGTCCCAAATTTGAAATTTCAAAAAAGTAATTCAAATCACCCTTAAGATTAGCAACTGGTCCCTCTTTTGGTCCAGTGAGCAACATGTCATCAATATAGAGCACTAAAGATACAAAATATATCATCTACAAGCTTGACATACAAAGTGCTCTCATTTGTCAAACTTCACAAACAAGAAACTGCAAAAGGCGTCACACCCTATTTTGAAAACCATGTGTAGCCAAGCAAGCATGAATTTCTTCATACAAAGCACGTGTAGTTGCTTCAAACCATAGAAATCTTTCTTAACTTGGCATGCCTTGTTTTCTTGTCCTTTCTCGAACAAAATCATGAGGTTGCACTGCATATGCTTCCTTATGCACACACATTCAAAAACATAGTCTTTATGTCTAGCTAATGTACATTCCAATCATTATGAGCATACCCTTTTGCCACAAGTCTATCCTTACGATGATCAACATTACTATCATGCTTATGTTTTAACTTGAAAATCGACTTAGAATCAATGGCCTTTTTGCTAGGAGGCAAGTCACACAAAAACCATGTGCCATTCTTTATAATAGTATCATACTCACATTGTAGCCAACCAATTTGCTACATTTTATGATTCATCAGATGACAAAGGTTCTTTCTCATCATACATACTAGAAACATCCAACACATAACAAGCTAATGCATAAGAGGTATATGAGAACCTCAACGACTAGGACTAGACAAAGGTGCACCGAATTTACTATCGCTCAAAATTTGCACCAACCATTGGCCTCAAGCTTGCTCATTTTCAAGACTACATATGGTAAAATTGCATCAGAAAATGGCTTATCATTTGAGACTTGTATAGGTTGCACATGTGACTCATTAGGACTTACATTTGCACTCCCACCATTAAATATAAGTAATATTTAATGGTGGGAGTGCAATATTTTACACTTTTTGTAAGCCCATATCTATCCCCTTGGTGCGTGCTCACAAGGGCAAAAGTGCATCTTCCACAAAATTAACATCTTGACAATCAAGATATGTTTTGTTTGTCTAGGATTTGTCTAGTAGATGGTCCCAATTTTTGGTTTTGGATTGATTAATGAGAATCTAAGGGAGATGCTCCTAACCCTTTGATCAAGATGTAGAGGGCATCTCAACGATCATGACAACCAAGGGGGGCATTTCATGTGGAGCATGGGCAAGGGAAATGTGGCGCGCATTATGTGGAGGCAAGGATGTGTGCAGGTAGGAGCACTATGCCAACGTGATGGGGCAAGTCTTTTTGTTTGCATGGCCGCTGTTGCATCGACAGGTGGTAGAGAAAGAGACGTTTTTTTTCCGGTCTTTAGGGCCATGGGATCGCAAATCTTCCTTTCTCCTACCCTTAGTCTCTTGATGGGCATTGCAACAAGGAAGCAATCTTGACTGGATGCTCAGGTAAGGCTAGATGGTTGTAGGGTGAGGTAAAGTGCAAGCATAAGCATTCTGAATATTGGGATGAGCGAGGACACGGGAGCCGGAGCAAACCTATGAGAAGAAGGACCGATGGGGGTGTGCAAGCAATGGTATGCATATCATGCATGGTATATGGCCAACCCTTAGGAAGAGCATATGCTCTGCTGTGTAGACAACTCTACTTGGCAAGCGAAGGGAAATAGAGGCAGCACTATGCAGACCTAGCCATGCGCAGGCAGCCTGTGCACAATAGCGATGGCAACATGGGGAAACTACAGAGTCGTGATGGCAATGGACACACTTTTTTTTTCTTTCCAATTAGTGGATTCCCTTGAAATCCAAGAGAATCTCAACAACTAATCAATGTGCAATTTGATTTTTGACCGAATAGGAGGTGCTATTACACCTCTCATTTGTCTAGGATATAGTCTATAACCTTTGCTTTTTAAACTATAACCAACAAAAATACATTTCACCGCCTTATCATCCAATTGTTGCTAAGGCACCAAAGCACGAGCTAAGCAACTAAACACATGCAAGTGACCAATAGGTGGCTTCTTGCCATGCCATTCCTATGGAGTGATAGATTGCAATGCATTTGTGGGACACCCGTTTAGTACATATGAAACACATGATAGCCAAAATGCCAAAACGCATGTAGTGAAGGTTGAATTTTGTGTGTACATTGTGCGATCTTAATAATTGACCTATTTTTCTTCTCAATGATGCCATTTTGCTAA
Organism: Adiantum capillus-veneris; assembly: GCF_014529385.1. Lineage (NCBI taxonomy): Eukaryota > Viridiplantae > Streptophyta > Polypodiopsida > Polypodiales > Pteridaceae > Adiantum > Adiantum capillus-veneris. The sequence goes on from NC_140931.1 coordinate 164,293,835, forward strand.
GGGATGTAAGGCGTTGTACAATGGTGTTTTGTCCCACAATGCACTAGAAATACATTAAATTTTTTAGACATATACTCCCCCCCTCAATTAAAACAAAAGGTGCCCATAGTACAACTAGATACATTTTCAACCACAAGCAAAAATTGCTCAAATCCCCCTCATGTCTCTTCAACCTCATCCAACTCCTCCTATGTCCACAACCTACAAGCCCCTTCAAGTGACATGTTCTACTTTTATGCTCTCTTCGCTTGCCCCATGTGATCACCCTTGTATGGCCGGTCATCAAACCTTGACAATTAGAGCTTGTCCCTAATAGCTTTAGTTAAGCCAAGCAAGGAAAATGCTACATATGACATGTCTAAGGCATCATAATTCAATGCAATTGCGCCTCTCACACAAAATGACGTTGATAGAGCATGCAAAACTTTTCTTAACTTTTCTGTGTGTGTTGCTTAAAATAGCTCAATTGAATATTTTGCACATGGTTTGATTTTAGGACAATTGGCCAAATGTTTACACCATGGAGTGACTATATAAGTACCTTGGCTTTTGAAATGCATAGGAAAAACAAAACTTTGGACTTCATCCACCTTCCTTTAAGCTTTTATAGACTCTTCATCCTCCCACTCATGAGAGACGTGCTTTAAGTCAAATGTTTATTAAAGTACCATCATTGGCTTGAGAAATGAATTAAAGTAGAAAACTTAGCACAAATTTCTATGAAACTTGGACATGTAATGGGGGTGTCTCAAGCCGTTGCACATTGTAGGAATACCAATGTGCTGTCTATAGCTTAACATGGAGAGTCCTCCAGTTGTAGGATGCCCTTGTGTTGAAATAAAGGTTGTCTACACTATAATAGTAAGTCAAAGACCTTATTGATAAAATCTTCAAACCATTGAAGATCGGTTCTAAGCATGCGCAATGTTGTAATACGTTGGTGGGGTTGCAATGTCGATTTCATCCGCATAATGGCATAATGTGATTGTAAAGGGAAAGAAAACCTAAGTCTTTACTTTGCTTGTGCAATGTTGTATGGTATCACTTTCAAGCATATGGGAGGCCAACCAACTTGGCAAAGTAGTGAGAAAGAAATGAGATCGTTATAAGAATGTGGATTGGACCCTACCATAACATTCATAAGATTCATGGATGGAGAGAGGGAGAGAGAGAGGCTTTGAAAAGAAGAATCAAAAGATCACAACTTCATGGGTTTGGCCCTACTGTCCCTACCATATGCTTCATGAGATTCATGTAAGATGCAATTTTGGAAGGAAGTGAAAGCTTCCAAAGAGAGAGAGAGAGAGAGAGAGAGAGAGAGAGAGAGAGAGAGAGGAGGAGGAGGAGAGTTTTGCATGATTGGATCAGTCTTAAGATTGCCAAAAGTAGACTAAAGATAGTTGAGCTAAAGGAGTCTAATAGTAGTAATCTCGTGATAGAGGGAATAGATAGGGATTAGGGCACGGGCGTGATCACCGTCCCTATCTTTTGAGGTATAGTTAAAAATTGAAGTTGCAGCTTGGTATCGAACATGGGTAGTTACATACCCACACATCCACCTTCAGTGATATGCCCATGATTTGTAACCTGGCCTTCAAATTGAATATGTGGGTGCATAGAGACCCGGGTATGATCTCCATCAGAAAAGCCTTAACTTTAGCAGCTTGTTGCTTGTAACTAAACTTGCAGAGTCATGAAAAGTCGTCCCAACTTTATTCATGCAAAGTGCCTCAATTAGATTTATCGATGGATCTTAAGTGAGAGCGCCAAAGAAAGGGAATTAGAAAGGGGAGCCTAGCATGGCCTATTGTGAGAAATTTGCCATCTTGGGCCGACGCGTGACCGATTTGTGAAAGCTTTTGGCGATGGCGGCATCACTGCTCCTCAACGACAACAAGGAGAGCATGCGTCTCTGCTCCCGATTGTCTTTTCATTTAACTTTTCTTTGCCCAGCTGTGGTGCTCTCAGCAGGCAGTAGTCCCTGCGATCTTTACCTTCACGAGACCTGCATTTGCCTCTCCATCTATAATCGTTCGTTGCTTTCCTGTTTTCACACTCCCCCTTCCGTTTCTCTTCACCATACCTGAAAGGTGAGGTCAACACTCTTTGCATGCTCTCTCTCTCTCTCTCTCTCTCTCTCTCTCTCTCTCCACACACATTCTTCGAATTTCACCTTGCAGAACTCCAATCCATTTTTCGTTTCGTCCCCCTTCCCTTCACATCTCATCATAGCCATTCCTGTTGTAGCAAGAAGTATGCGGTCTGATTTGCGAAAAAAATTTACCTTGTGAATTTTTATGCTTGCAGTGCTGGCAGACGATCATGGCAGACATGCCCAAATTGCTGTATATAATTGTCCAGGATGTAGCTTTTATTGACACGGAGAAAAGCAAAAAGAGTGTGTTGAATTCTTTTAGATACACCAGGCCTATCCTGCAAAGCACTTTGCAGCTTCTTGGATGCAAAGCAAGACATGCCTTCAAGGTGAGCATTTGTTCCCTCGATTTAACAGCATCCCCGTCAGCTTTTGTTGAACGCATGCATCGATTTTGACATTTGTGGCAATCAGATTAGCAAGCGTGTCTTTGAAGTTTTGAGGGAAGAGTTTCCTATTAAAGCTCTGGAGAGGACTGGGTCTGCTTCCAGTGACTATTTCAAGCATGAATTCTCAAGGCCTCTCTCTGATTCTGAGATTGATAATAACAAAGAGTATTCACCAGAGGACATTAGAAGAGCAGCAGAAGAAAATGAGGTTAAACTTAAGGAAATTAGCAAAAAACTGTATGATGTGCAGCAGAAGCGGTCTACAATAGTTCTCAGCCGAGATGATTTCATGGATGTTGTGTGTGATGCCATGTCTGAGTATCGGTACTTGGGGCCTAATCAGCGGAATGATTTTGCTCTGGCAAGCAAGTAAGTAGAAAACCTTTTTTTGGATGAGTGTCATTGACGGACTGAATCTTTTTTTAGTATTTTTACTGTTCGTATCTGTAATGTGTTGACCTTGTTTAAGCAAGGGGTATGTGTGTCCTAGAATGTTAATTGCATAGATGTTCAAAGACTTTCTGAAGAGGAATTGAGCATCCCATTCGTTTAGTCATCAGTAAGAGGATCCTTAAGTCAGCAGAAAGAGGAAAACAGATTAGTTTTGACATGAGGTAAGGTCTGAAGGTTCGCATTGATGGAGGGTCTTGTGACACCCCTGAGGTAGATGAAAATGGTGCTTTTTAGAGATTTGAACAAGGGAACTTTCTTCTTGTAGTACAAGTTGGTGATGTGGCATTGCAATGGCAGATGACATGGGATGGCGGCCATAAATATGGGCCCTTAGATGCCAAGGCAGTGATGACATGGCAACCCAATTCTGACCTGGCAGAGCCTCGTGGAGAAAGGCGGCTCAGCCAAGGGGGAAGCTGCCGATGGGCAGTGCATGGAGAAAAAACAACAGAGCGCTGCGACAATGCTACCTGAAAAGCTCAGATGGGGAGACGACTGAAAAAGCACCCTGGCTGCTATGAGCACCTAAAATGCAGGGCACATGGTTGAAAAGCAGTAGTTTGTGTGTTCCTTAGGAGTCGGAAAAGCTTGACTGGTCAAGACTTGGATCAGCACACCTGTGCCCAAGTTTCAAGAATAGCCAGCCAAAACACGCATAATTTTTGGTAATGTGCCTAACTATGATACATTGCATGGGAAAATACATGAAGCTCTTAAAGCTTTCGACTACCTCCTCTCACTTCACTCTCATATTTTCCTCCTCTCACTTCACTCTCATATTTTCTAGCCTACATTTTGTCATTTTGTGTACTCACTACAAGCTTGAAAATAATTCTGGACTCCATTAGTGGTTGCAGGACCTTTTTACTTTCTAGAAAAACGTAGCGGTAAAGAACTCATGTATTTTATTTTAGCCACTTTTTACACTACGTAATATACATGTACTCTAATTTGCCATTTTGGACATACTGGCTGTACTCTGTTGTATGGTTTCAATATAAAGAAATACCAAGTTTCCAGTCACTGCTTCTCTGCCAAGTGGTCTTGCCACTTTTGGACTTTTGCCACGGGGACACTTCGCCACTTGGACTTTCGGAATGGGCAGCGTGCACATTGGCTTCGTGTGCTATGTGGACTCTATGTGCTGCACCTACTGGAGACCCAAACAATGTCTATAAAGCCTAGTGGATGTCATGACAAGTTGTTGAGGTGGCAAAGCATCACATGACCCAACCAAAGGCAAGGAGAATCGGAGCCCAAATCTGACGTAAATTATATAGAGAATTCTGTATTTACAAATGCTGATGACATGGACAACCGTATGCAAATTGCTGACATGGCATACTTTTTATGCTAGGAAGCCTTTTGTGCACAAGATGATAATAGCAGATGCTTAATAACAAGAGCTTTTAAGTTGCCGTTTTGGCCAAAGTGCCTCAGTGCTAGTTGTAGGAGGATTATGTGTGTTAACTCTTTTTATATTAAACCACCACACTTTGAAGGGGAACTATGTGATGAGTTGATGACATGGCATGGCAGGAGCCAGCACACACACATACGGTCAGCAACGGTACATCAATGGCTCTCTCTCTCTCTCTCTCTCTCTCTCTCTCTCTCTCTCTGTGGCAAGAACGAGGGCGTCACTGTAACCGGCTATGATACTCACTAGGTGATGGAGACGTCAAACGTGTATTTTTCAGCACAATGGGGGGAAAGAGAGAGATAGAGACAGATATGAATGAAAGAGACGGGACTTCACAGCTCGTAGAATCACCAATAGAGAAAGAGGGAATTCAGCTCATAGACAATGTAGAGGAGATAGAGTTTATGTTGTAGAAGAAGAGAGAAATTGAGAGGTGGAGTTCCTCTCCTGCATAGCACTGACCTTTGATGGTATTTCTTTAGCATAGTAGAATTTAACAGCACATAGTGTTCTTAGAGAGAGATGATGTGATGAAAAAGGCCGTCTACAGGGCTTCTTTACCCTTCAAATAGATGTGCACCAAGCTGAGATATATGTGTCACTTGTCTGCACTTTCAATGCAAAGATTGCATGTAAGTGGGTCGCCTATATCGCCATTCTTGAAAGTACCCGTGTCTTCACTTTCCATGCATGAAGTGGTCATGTGTCCATTTTCCATGCATGCACTGTCCGTTCGTGCATTTTCCATGCATAAGGTGCTAGTGTGGCCACCTACTGCTATTTTTGAATCACCACATGTTACCTGCTATTTTTTGGTCACTGAGTCTACCACCCACTATTTTTGGATGGCCATCTTGGCCACCTGCTAGTTTTGCGTCGACAAGACCACCACTTGCTATTTTTGGATTGCCATCTCAATCCACCTGGTACTTTTGGTCAGCAAGCTTCTCAAATAAAGTTTGCAATTTGTGACATCGACCCTTCTGTATTACGTGACCAAGTTACAAACTTACAGGCTTGTAGGCATTAAATCAGCTTATAAGTATCACAAAATGAACATAACTGGTAGTGAATCCCCCCCTGAAATCTGAAAAGTACAACATAGGGGGAAAACCACCAGTGATTCATAGTTACAAAAGATGAGTGATGCATCAAAGGCTAGGGACAAGGGATGGAAGGACAATTGTAGCAGAGAGTTGAAGTAGAAACATGCCACCCAGACGTCAATGAGGAGGCCGAAAACTCCACCAAAGAGTACCAAAGAACCTCCAAATAAGAAGCTCGCAGCCTGCTGTGTCGCCTGCCCTCCATCCTCTTCATGCTGCCCCCCCTTCAGCCCCCACACTGCCTCCTTTGCTCTGGTTCGCCCCCCCTCCCGCCCCCCCTCAGCCTGCTGCCTCCCTCTTGGCCAGTGATTACCATTGCTGGTCTTTTCCCTGCTCGCCCACCTCCATTGCCCCCCCCCCCCCCCCCCCCCCCCCCCCCCCCCCCAAGCCTCAATCTATTTCGCCTCGACAGTGACGTTTATGTGACATTATTGTTGTAGCTTCTCAGAGGGCTGTCTTCACTCGGTCCCACTCCATCACAGTAGCAGCAGACATAGATGGAGGCTCATGCTCCACCCTAGAGGGACTCTCAAGAAGCCCCTTGGCCCGACCTTGCAGAGCCCACCATCCAACTTGCTCTTTCGCCGATAGAGCAAGCGAGCCTCGCAGCAGAGGTGGAGCGCCTCCAAGCGACCTCCGTCATTTGCAAGATCATCGGCACCCGCCCTAGCAGAGGAGAGGTGCGTGATGATTGATCTTCTCCAGGCCCGCCTTTTAGCAGAGGTGGGCAAGATCCTTGACGTTCAGCTTCTCGGGCGTGGCTATTACCAAATAGAGTTTGAGACTCTCGAGATGGCGTCCAAGGTCATTGCGATGAGCCCTTTGGCCATCCGAGCAGTTCGAGCTCATTTTCGACAGTGGCACCATGGTTTCGACCCAGCTACCGATGTGCTTGTCGAGGAGGCAGACCTTCCCATCTCAGTCTGCTTCCTCGGCCTGAGAAGGGAGTACCTTCCGTTACTATCCAGGATAGGCTCAAAGATTGGGATTGTTCTGGAGACACCTCACACGATAGCCTCCATAGCTGCCACGGCAGCTGGAATTCCCACAGTATGTGTTCTGGTTCGGGACACCCACACCCTCCTGAAGGTCATTCTACTACCTAGGGTGAGTCGTGGTTGGCTCCTCCAGAGCGTGGAGTATTCGAGCCTCCCGAATCAATGTTCCATTTGTCGTCAGATGGGCCATCTTGCGTAGGCCTGTCCACGGAGGAGGCCTCGACCTTCACCTCAGGCTCAGCCCCAGCCCCCTAGGGTTGGCTATTAGCAACAGACAAAGTCACAGGGTACTCAGACAGACTCACCCTCCGAGCCTGGAGTTCAGACAGAGGAGGGCTGGCAACAAGTTCGTGGTCGACGTCAACATGGGCCACCACGTCAGCCTTGCCCTTTGGGTGGACGCCAGGCTCTAGGCCAGCAGCAGTGGGTTCCCACAGGGAACCGTTTCGACCCTCTTCAGCAGGACGAGGTCCCAGCTCCACCTCCACCTCCACCTCACCCTCACCTTCGACAGTCCCCCCTCCTCCCCCCGAGTTTTCCTGGCCTCTCCCCTCCGCCTCCTTCTGCCTCTCCTCTTTCCTTCTGCTGTTCCCCGCCCCTCCACTCCTCCATCTCCCACTAGCCCCCCTTCTACCACTTCTCCTCCTGTTCCTACCCCGCAGCTGACCCATGGGGTAGGACCTTCCTCGACTGCTAGGAGATCTCTTGGCAGCGCTTTTGTCACAGTCATTTGGCGCGAGAGAGTGGCAAAGGTATTATTGTGCCAGGCAGGGCTCAGTGGATCACTATGTAGGTTCAGGACTGCCTCTTGGGCTTCCTGAACATCTATGCGCCCAATGTGGCAAATGCACGTGCAAAGTTTTGGTCTCACATTGTGGAGTCTTTGCCGCATGCAAAGCAATGGTGTATTGGTGGTGACGGAGCTGAGTTGGCAACCTGGGAGAGGCTATGAGGCCTCCAGAGTCCAGACAGCTTGGCCTTCTCTTGCTCGGACCGCAGAGTGGGAGGAGTGAATCTATCTCGGATAGATCGCTTCTACGCTAGTGACCACATCTGTGACTTGGGTGGGTCAGTTTGTGAGATCGGCTTGCACTTTCAAAAAGGGCGGTAGACTTTAGACTTAAACCTTATTTGCTTTCACCCATTTAATTTGTCGCCCACTTTATGTGTACTTTCAAGACACAACAAAGGGGAGAGGGATACAGGCTGCTAGATTGCACCTGTATGAGAAGACCGACACCAGATTGGCCCTAACTTAGGCGCCCCTTTCGGTATTTCTTTATTGTTTAAAAGAGGGAATAAACGCTGTGGTTCCCAACAAGCTGCCCCGCACAAACTTGGCTGAATTTCAACTGTTCCGGCCCGATTTCGGCAGCATAACTGTACTAGGACCCTTCACAGTCAGTATTCCCACGCATTGAACGACTTTCCCGACGCATACGGGCACTTTGCAAAACCTGGCGAGAATCTGCAGCACACTGAATTCTCTGTTTTCAGCCCCAAAAATGCGCCAGATCACCTGCACAACGGTTCCCTCGCGACCCCGAACCTCCTGGGGTTATTAGGGACCGTTTAGGGCCAAAACCCTAAACCTGCAAAAATACACAGCAGGCTGTAATTTACTGTTTCGGGCTCCGTTTCGCGTGCCGGTCGCATCCGTAGCAAGTCCTCGAGCTCCCGCACCTGTAGGGCTACTTGCCCTTTGAATCGGACGAGATTTCTGGCGTGAAACCTCTCCGAATTCACCTGTACCTGCGGGGGATTAGCCGCTAGCTAATCCAGTACCTGTGCAAGAGGCTCTTGCCTCGGCAATCGCGCATGAACCCACACAACTGTACATTGGTCAATTGAAAAGCCCACTAGAGGGGCATAACATACTGTCATAGGGGAGAGAGAGGGTAGTGCGTAGCGTGCAAAGCATCACTCCTGGCACCGTACTGTACATAAGAGGGAAAGGAAGCACTCCATAGCTCTTAACCTGTTTGACAAATGCAAAAGAGGCCTCCTCCCAGCTTAAAAATCAGCGCCCATTTTTTTGCAAGAGGAAAGTTCATGAAAAATCGACACTTGGCGCATTTACAAGCATTTGCCCATTTCGGGGTTGCCGCCTAAAAATCTCTCGACCGGTTGCCTGGTTGACTTCACTGCAGAGTAATAAAATGTTCCCCTTGTCATTCTGGAGGTAATGACGCGAACACATTTTCAGGTCCCAAAATAGCAGTTTCCTAAATTTTAGGAGATGCTGCCATTGTATCTTTCTAGGTCATCTGACCCCCTTTGTACACTGTAGCCACACCCAGAATTGAAATGTAGCCTCTGTAGCAAAGGATTCCACTTTTGCTAGTCAATGACTCCACTTTGGCTAACCATAGTCCTTGTCCAACCTTAGTGCTCTCTTGCCCTCAAGCCTGGACTCCCTTGAACAGTTCCACACTAGCTATGCAATGCAGGGCAGTTAGATTTCCCGAGGGGTGTTTCCAAAAAGTGAAAGTAAATAAATAATAAGAAAGAAATCAACAAAAAGGATAGATAGTAGTCACACGCTGTTGACATACCCCCCTCTTGAAATCTCAAACGTCCTCGTTTGCATCTATGTCGTACATGCTCACAGTCAACATTGATGTATTCAACAATTGTCGACACATGTACGACACATACATGCTCATTGTCAACCCTGGTGTATTCAACACCTCGTCAACACCAAAGTTACCCAGAACGGGAACTGGGAACGGGAACGGGGGCCTCCGGAACGTTTCCGGAACGGCCCCCCCTCCCCCCGAAAAAGCGGAACGGGAACGGGGGCCGGAACGGTAAACTCGAATTATGCTTAAATTAGGGTGGATTCAACCTGTATGTTAGTAGAGAGCCACACACACTCATTACTCCAAGTAGAATCCTATTTAGGCATGCTTTGCAATGATGCTTAAGTCTTAAGGTGCGGTCATGACTCATGACACGAATCCACCATTCACATGACATAGAAGCATCTTGATTCTTCATAGAAAGGACATTAACTTAACTTAAAATTAAAAGAGTCCAGACTCCACACAAAAGCTTGGAGCAAAACAATGATACTAGATAGATCATGACGATGGCTTACAAGGCCAGCCAAGGCGCTACAAAAAGATATAAGGAGCAATCAGTCATGACTCATGAGTCATGCTTGAGAAGAGCCTCCTGCCTCCCAATCTGTAGTGGTGTCCTGGATCTCATGAATATCATCCCAATCCTCCTGCATAGGCTCATCCTCATGTGTAGATGCTGCCGCCTCTCCAAGCACCTCTGCCTCTGCCTCCATCTCCCACTGTAGAAAAGGGTCTGTCACTTTAGATGCTGACTTGCAAAGCATTCGTAAGTTTGCATTGACAAAAACAAGGTCATTTGCTTTCTCCACTCCAAGTCGGTTCCTCTTTCTAGATGCAATGTGGCTGTAAACACTCCACAATTGCTCCAAGCAAGAGGAGCTAACCGCTTGGCTGAGAATGCGGATAGCAAGTCGCTGAAGATCGGGACCATCTGAACCATTTTCTTGCCACCACAAGACCGAGGAAATCTTGGTGCGATCAATTTGGGCATCGGCAGTCCCAAATGATCCTCGCATATCCCTGTAAAATGCAAGCTGATCCTTGATTTTGCGCTGCATGTCTCTATCAGGGTGAAGCCTCTTCAAAATAGTGTTCCAATGTGTATTTACCTCTGAATCATGCTCCTGTCCTGCACCTTGAAACTCTGGATCCAACACAAAAGCTGCACCATGAAGAGGTGAACTATAGGAGTTCCACCTGCTGTTGCATAGGTCTTTGATTTCTTCAAGCCTATCTGGGTCCTTCTCAAGATCTCCAAGCGCCTCCACCATGCGATCCATTGCTTCATAAACCTTGCCAACACAAGGTTGCATACCATCTATCACTCTAAGCAAGTGAATCACTGGTTTTACCATTTTGTCAAGAGTCTTGAGAGACTCCCAGAACTCTGGATCCTCTACCTTCTCTGTACAAATGATCCCTGCTGCTGTACGTGCATGGGAAGTCTCAGCAAACTTTGTACTGATGAAGAGCTGCCGCACTGCACTCTGGCACTCCACAAATCGGCCTACCATAAGAAAGTTGTAGGCAAAGCGGGTCTCACAATACTTGAGAAGAACTTTCCCCCCCGACCGCTTCAAGAACTCTGCTCGAAGGACGTTGTGGTTGTTGACAAAAGAAACCACTTTGGCTGTAGAGGCAAAGAGAGGCTCTATCCAAGGTAGTTTGCCGAAATCCTTCAGGAGGTTGTTAAGGCAATGCGCCATACAAAAGGACACCGTGATGTGGGGGTATGTGCCTTCTAAAATAGCCCCGGCTGCCCTGTTCGATGCCTCACCATCAGTGACTAGCCCTATTAGAAGTTCGGACCCAATGGTCTCTATGGCGGAGGCCCACTCTCCTGCAAGGACATCGGCTGATTTTCCTGTTTCTGTAGCATCATGGGAGTGGGCAAAATACATTTCCCCTTTGGAATAGGCAACAATGCCATGAATGGATCTCCTCCTGGTGTCGCTCCATCCATCCGCAATGAGGGTCACTCCATACTTGGTCCATTGCCTCTTCATGTTAAGGGTTGCCGTCTCCACAACGGCCTTCTCTCTATCGAGTAGAGTAGTGCGGAGGGCCTCGGAAGAGGGTGGGACATATCGTGCCCCATACTCTCCTATCCTTGTGCACATAGTCTTGAAGTACTCCGACCTACACATAAGAGGTAACACATAGGTATTAGGATTCAAAGTTAAATTAATAAACTGGTCAATATATCTAAATCCAAAAATGGAGGAATGTCTTACCGAGCCTTTATGAAGGGAATGTGGTCATGATAGAAGAAGCGTGCAACACTTGCATCCACATCCTCCTTCCTTTTCGGATCCCAAGTGGCATGTAGAGTGCGTTGGTGCGGCTTGGGAGTGGAGACTGGCGTAGTATTAGGGGTTGAGAATGGCGATCGAAATGATGTCGCCCCCGTCTCCGCCGTCGCCGCATTACTATTACCACCGATGGATGAAGAAGGTGTAGAAGAGGGAAAGAGCAAATCGTTGGGGTCGATTGCGGGGCGCTTCGGCTTGGCCGCATCCTTCTCTTCCTTGTTGGCTTTGATGGCGGCATCCTTGGCTTGAAAGACCTTCAACAAATGCTCATTGACCTCCTTGCATATTGCCACTTGTTGTCCCTCTAGCTTAAGGAGGTGAGCACGGACTTTGGTTGTGCCGGATTGCCTCTCGAAGCCGCATAGTTTGCACTTCCATGCACGGGCACCACTGGACTTTCCCAACACTCGGGAATGCACTTCGTCCCACCATGATACTTCCTCCTCCTTCTTCGCACCCAAGGGCACACGTTCACTTGATGCGGAAGCTTGCGCCATGTGAGACTCGAGAGAGGGAGGGAGCTTGAGAGAGAAAGGGAGAGGGACTCGGGAGAGATAGGGAGAGGGAGAGGGAGAGATGGAGTGATAGGGAGAGAGAGATGAGGGAGATATGTATTATGGAGAGATGGCGAGCCGTGAGAGAGAGAGGAAAAGGGAGAGATGGAGAGAGGGAGAGTGAGCTTTCACTTGAGCCTTGGGGCTTGAGGAACTTGGAAGAGGCTAGAGCCGACGTAGAGAGCTTGAGCCTTGAGGGAAGGATGAGGCTATGAGCTCTCAACCTTGCCCTTGAGGCATTATATAGGAGTTAGAGTCTACCCCTCCCTCAAACGTTCAAAAACAGTCCCTAAACGCCCCCTGTTTTTTTAAAAAAACGGTCATTTTTTTCAAAATTTGAAATCTGCCGTTCTCGTTCCGTTCCGCTCACGCGTTCCCGTTCCGATTCGTCCGTTCTCTGCCCGTTCCGCCCAGTCGTTCCGGTTACACCCAGGAACGGAACTCCGTTCCGTTGCCGTTTCCGTTTCGGGGACCCAAGTTGGCCGGGAACGTGTTCCGGGAACGGGAGGGGTCCGTTCCGCCCGTTCCCTGTTACTCTGGTCAACACATGTATTGCCTGTGTGTGAACCCTGTCCCAATGACATAGTGGTAGCTTCGCACTTTGCCATTGCTTTGAGTCACTAACTTTCCAATGACAAAATGATAGCTACACATTTTGCCACTGTCTTATAGTACACGTTGGGCCCAGTAACACTTTCGAGCATACCCAAACCGAGAGTTTAAGAATGCAGTTACACATGTACGCTTTAATAGAAGCAATTACTGTATCCTTGACAAACTGACAAGAAATACTCACTTCTATAGCACTAACCAAACTTTTGGACATTCCATAAGAGCAATTGCCAAACTGACAATCTGTACAGCTCTAACATTCATGTAACATGTATTTCATTTGAGCTCACTTTAAATACCATGTACATCATTTCTTTCAGAAGCCATTGTCACACTGACAATCCATGTAGCTTTGAAACTCAAGGGGTCAAGGTAGGTTGCAAATCGAAGGCTTCAAGGTAAAGTGATAACACAGTTGGTGACTCTGCAAGTTCACCTTCTTCCATCCACTTAGCATCCATTGGTGGATAGTTTCTGAACTTTACCAAGTAACGCCTAGTAACCTTGCCTTTCACTTTTCTTTCTTTATGTGCCAAAATCTGTTCCGGGACCAAGATCTTGTCAAGTTCCTCGACTTCCGACTGATCTTCAGTTGCCATATCCTCTGGCACATCACCCACATAGGGTCTGAGAAGACTGACATGAAACGCATTGTGAATCTTCCAACTGTCAGGCAATTTTAGCCTATATGCAACATCATTGATTATGTCGCACACTTGAAAAGGCCCATAGTAACGCATGCTGAGCTTTGGAAACAATCTTTCCTTGCCCTTAATCTTCTTTAACCTTGCTTTTTCAAAGCGTAGAAGCACCCAATCACCAAGTGAAAATACCACTTCACGACGGTGACGATCAACAGCTTTCTTTTGCTTTGCCTGAGTCTTTTCTAAGGCCACTTTGACCTTCTTGTACATTTCATCCATGTCCTGAACATACTTATCTACTTCAAATATCTTGTCCTTTGTATGCAGTATGGGAGGAACTTTCTTGCCACCTTCAACTATCTCAAAAGGTGCCTTGCGAGTTGATGAATGCACTGTATTATTGTATGCATACTCCACCAATGGCAAATATTGCTCCCACTTTCCTTTATGCTCTGACACATAGCACTTCAGCAGATCTCGGACAGTAGAATTTGCCTCTTCTGACTGCCCATCTGTTTGAGGATGAAATGACGAAGAGAATTTGAGCGTTGTGCCCATATTCTCAAACAAGCCTCTCCAGAATAAACTTGTCATGCGTGGATCACGGTCGCTAACAATCGACTGTGGCATGCCATGATATTTGAAAATATTGCTCATAAACAAGCGTGCCATCTGATCTGGCTTTATCTTCTTCCTGACAGGAATAAAATGAGCCTGCTTGCTGAATGTGCAAATGATGGTCCAAATACCATCGTTTCCTGTCTGCGTTTTCGGAAGATCAAAGATAAAATCCATAGCAATACTTTCCCATGGTTTGTCTGGAATAGGTAATGGTTGCAATAACCTTGGTGCCTTTTGCCTGTCAAACTTGACCTTCTGGCAAATTAGGCATTCTCGCACAAAGGCATCCACATCTCTTCTCAATGTAGGCGAGTAGAAGAATGTCTCAACCGCTTTAACTGTAGCATCGATACCACGATGCCCTGCATATGGTGGGACATGACTCTCTTCCATAACTTTGCGTCGCAATGGCTTTGTGACACACAATCTGCCACGCATCATCATGAACCCATCTTTGAGAAGATAGTGTTCATGACGTTGTCCATCCATTAGCTGCTCGAAGACCCTTGCAAAATCTTCATCATTTGCATACTGTTCCCTCATATCATCAAGTTCATGATGATAAGGAATTGACACAGCTGAAATTTGTGGCTTCCTTGACAAGGCATCAGCCACAACGTTCTTCTTGCCTTCCACATGCACAATCTGAAAGTGGAACATGGACAAGATATTTGCCCATCGCATATGCTTCTCAGATAACTTTGCCTGTGTCAAGAAGTATCGCAAGGTCTGATGGTCCGTTTGGACAACAAAGTCTGCACCTAGCAGGTAGTGTTTCCAACTTAAGAGCACATGAATCACGGCCTGCAGTTCTTTTTCATAGACTTGCATATTCTTTTCTGGCCCTTGCAAGATTCTACTCTCATAGGCTACTACCCTGCCATCTTGCATTAGCACTGCACCAATGCTACTACCGCAGGCGTCGCACTGGACCACAAATGACTTCCTAAGATCTAGCAACACAATGATTGGATCTGAAGTCATCTTTTCCTTTAAGAGATTAAAAGCTGAAAACTCTTTCTGTGTCCATCTAAAGGTGACTGCCTTCTTTTGAAGAGCATGTAAAGGGGAAGCAATCTCAACGAAATTTCGGATAAACCTCTGTAATAGGATCATAGTCCCAAGAAACTTCGGACATCGTGCACCGTCTTCAAACCTGGCCATGACTTGATCGCTTCAACTTTTGCAGGATCCATTCTGACACCATCCTTTGAGACAATGTGTCCCAGAAAGTGAATCTCTTCCAGAAAAAATTCACTTTTCTTTGCATTGATGAGCAACCTATGATTGCGTAGCTCTTTGAACACAATGGCCAAGTGATGCCTATGCTCCTCTTCATTCTTTGAGTAGACTATCATGTCATCAAAGAATGTACCAACAAACTGCTGGTGTGGACGGAAAATTCTGTCCATCATCCTATTGAACGTAGCAGGAGCATTTGTGAGACCAAAGGGCATCACTAAAAATTCATAAAGGCCAAACGTTGTTCTAAAAGCAGTCTTGTGCACATCCTCTGATCTAATGCGGATCTGATGGTACCCACTCTTTAGATCTATCCTGCTAAACATAGCTGCTCCTTCTAATTTGTCCAGAATATCATCAATTCTAGGTATAGGGAACCTATTCTTGATGGTATTCTTGTTCAGTGCACGGTAGTCGATGCACATATGCCATGAGCCATCCTTTTTTTGCACCAACAACACTGGAGAACAGAATGGGGATGAACTGGGCTGAATCAGCCCCTTTTCTAACAGCTCCTGTACTTGGCCCATTATCTCTTTCTGCTGAGCCGCACTAACCCTGTACGGAGGCTTATTTGGTGGGCTACCCGCTGGCACCAAATCTATCGCATGGTCCTCGGGTCTCTCTGGCGGTAATTGAGACTGTAATGAATCGGAAAAACAGTCACTATACTGTTGTAAAAACTTTGACCTTTCTTTATCTAGCACAGATAAATTTGATTCATCACAATCTGACACTTCACGTGCAAAAACCAAGTACGCAGAAAGATCTTTTTCATTACAGAAGTAATAGCAGAAGCTGATACAGTGGGAATAGACTCCCCTTGAAGCTTTACATCCAGAATGTGAGTCTTTCCCTTGCTCTGTACAGTGATCTTTTTGTTGTAGGCATCCATGATTCCTGTACACGAAATAACCAAGGAATACCTAACAACACATCACATCCGTCCAGTGGCATGATGTAAAATTCTTCAGCATCTACATAGGACTGGATATGTAGGCGCAACTTTTCGATGATGGGTGTCACAGCCTCTGTATGGCCAGGACATGCCAAAACTGCCTCTGCTGTATACCCCATATCTTCAGGTCTGATTCCCAACTTTGAAGCCAATTCTGGGGAAATGAAGTTGGCTTTGGTACCTGGATCAAAGAAGATAAGCACTGTTTGATCCCTGACCTTTCCCCATGCTCTGCAAAGCTCACTTGCATCTGAATTTGGCTCGTCGCCCACCATATCTGGCACTAGACCAACCATGGGCTTCTTTCTTTTCCTGTCCTCCTTGTCTTCAGAATCAGCTGCCTTTTCTTTGTAGGACAATTGTAAGCAATGTGGCCAGGCTGCTCACAGATGAAGCATTTGTTCTCTGACCTCAGGACCTTCTTTTGCTCTTCCGACTTGCGAGGAAAACGTCTTTTCCATTTCTTTGCTGGTCCCTTTTCTGATTCAGCCGTAGCTTTGTCTTTCCCTGCATTGGCTGGCTCCTGAGTCGCTTTAGGAACCTCCTTGGGAACGTACTTCTTCGCTGAATTTTTCTTGGCTGATCCTTCTTTGACATCAGTATTGAATTCACAATCTTCTCCCTTGAGCAAACCATTGCCAATGTTTGCTACCTCGATGAGCTGCGTCAAAGTAGTGACTTTGGTCTTCGTGTAGTACTTTCTTAATCCTTTGGGTAGGCCACAACAGTATTTTTCAATCTGTTCTGTCAATGGCACAAACCTATAGGAAGTTACTGGAAGTAGAGCTTTCCAAAACTTCCGATTGTAGTCATCGAGATTCTTACAAGTGGCAGCATTAAGCTAGTGCCATTCTGTCATGACATCTGCTTCAAAGTCATCAAATAACCATGCTGCTGCAAAAATGTGCTTGAAGTAAATCCATGTGGACGGAGCTTGCCCTTGTAGCAATAAAGTTGTCCACCATTGTCCCGCATTCCTTGTCAAGAAAGTGGTTGCCTTGCGGACCTTTGAAGCCTCTGTAAAGTTTCCCCCTGCATAGGCCTTGTCAAACTGTTGGAGGAATGAGAGAGCCTTCTTCCTATCATCAAACCCTGTAAAGGTCGTGAAAGTCACACCCTTGCCACCTTCTTTGTACGGAGTTGGCCTCTCCAGCGGCGTTAAATTGTCATATGGAAGTGACTGAAACATGGGAACACTGCTAGGGTTCATTTGTGTTCTCTGACCGCAGTTAAGTTGACCTGGAAATGCCATATTTGGGTGCTGATTTCTAATTCCAGATCTGGAAGTTCCGATCTGGACGAAAGGAGAAGCCAACTCCTTGATCAAAAGAGCCGAAAGGAGAAGCTAACTCCTTAACAAAAACGGCAAATTGATTGACCCTCATAATGCTTCTCCGAATGACCCTCGGAAAATTTTTGAGCTAACTTGAGTTGTTTTGTAGATATGTTGTAATCGCGGACGATCACTCTCTTTCAAGAAGGGGAGATGTCACAAACTGTTGACGTGTCAAAGCCCTGAAGAAGGGAGCCAACTTGCAGATGCCGGCCGAGGGGGCCTAAACCCTAAGAAGAACAAGTAACAGAAGAAGAAGTCCTAGCAACATATGGGGACCTCGTCCGATGGGGCCTTAATTGACATAAAGAATTAAAATAAAGCAGGACCCACACACACACACACTGAAGGAATTGCGTGGAATTGATGACGTGGTAGGTTTCCAAAAATTACATTGACTGATGGCGTGGCAGGCTGTACGGAATTCCACGTTTTGTGCTGGCTGTTGATGTTGCTAGATTGGCTTTATTTGACATAAAAATAATTCTAAGTGAATTATTGGATTTATAAGTAAGAGGGTTTTCTTGCTTGGAACACCAAGAAAAATAATTCTAAATGAATTATTGAAATTTTAGTGAGAGGGTTTTTCTCACTGGAGACATCCGAGTATAGAGTATCCCTAGTGCGTCATTCAAAGTAATGACAGGAGCACTGTGAAAGGGAATATCTGTAAGGCCACCAGGAACGGGTACTTTTGATGCGTCACAACGGATGGGTGATAGGGAGCATTAGTAAGAAAGTAAGAAGTATCCGACCATCCGGGAACGGACATCTTTGATGCGTCCGTGAAGGGGATTGTACCGTAAGTTCAATAGGAAAGGACTAGGTGATGGGTATTCCTGATGTGTCACAAGGTGGGTGAGGGGTGCATCGGAAAGGGGATATCCATAGTCGAGAGGAAATCCGTGAGAGGAAATCCGAACTGGAAAGAGGAATACACGTAAAGACGCAAGCACAAGAATAAAGATGGATTATGAGAAGCCTTTCTTGAAAAACGGAATATTTTAACGAGTTTTCCGAGAAGAGCAGACGCTTTCCCGCGAGGAGTCTATGTCTACATTGCATTTGTGCACGTGGTTGTTCTTAGTTCTGCTCTTTTTTTCCAGATTCTTTCAGAAAACATTAGTTTTATTCAAAATTCAAAATCATCTTTTAAAACAAAGGTTTTGTTTCATAAATCTATAATGCTAATTCAAAAAGCTGTTCTGGAACGAGTATCGCCTCGTCCTTCTGTTTTGTCAATGTGCTAGTCATTCTGATTTTTGTGTCCTTTTGGGACACTTTGTAGCGATATGTCCTTGTTCTCCACATTCAAAACACTTCCCTGCTTTGAAATATTTTCATCTCTTTGGTCTTCTGTCAGTGAAGGTCGTCTATCTTTTCGTCGATTGTTCCTGCTTTGACTGGTTGAAGGTTCATCTGATGGGTAAGTCAATTTACCCGAATGTATAGCAAATCCCCGCTTTGCATGTCCCATCAACTGTTGTATAGACTCGGACTTCTGTTCGAGACAGTAGTCTCGAATTTCTTTGGGAAGCCCACAACTAAATTGTTCAATTTGCTCCCTGAAAATGATCTTCTTAAAGGATGAAACAGCTAGAAAAATTCCCAAAACCTTTCACAGTAAGAATCCAATGATTCTATCTTGACCATCCGAACATGGTTCCAGTCAGTAATCACGTCTCGTTCGTATTCTTGTGTCAGCCATAAAGAAATAAAGAGTTTCTTAAATTTCAACGACTTTGTCGGCGCTTGTTTCCTTAACAACAGAGTGGACCACCATGTCCGTGTATTGCCTTTCAGAAAGGATGTCGCCTGTCTGATCTTGGAGTGCTCTGTAGAGCGGCCTCTAGAGAATGCTATGTCAAACTGTTGGATAAAGGCTAAAGTCTTGGGAGCATCTTGAAACCCTGAAAAGTGCTTGAACTTTACTGCCTGTCCTTCCTCCTCAAATTCTTTGGGCCTTTTGCCCTTGTTGTCGAGGAAATCATATTGATTGGCTCTGTAGAAGTGCTTTCTTTTGGCATAAAACCTGTGATCGTCAGAGTCCAAACTATCGGAGGATGAGTCCTCGGTAGAACTGTAAGAAACTTCAGTCTTCTTTGCCTTTTTCTTGCCCTTTCCGAAGCTTTGCTTTTTGCTTCGCTTTTTCCCTTTTCTGTCTTCGCTCGAATCAAAAGAGCTAGAAGAACTGTCAAAAGAAGAACTGGGTAGTCCTTCAAATCGTACACGCTTCTTCTGCTTTTTGTCGTGTTTTTTGACTTGATCTGCGTATCAACCACCTCTTCCAATTCTTGCTCTGTAAACATCCTCGGAGCAAGAGGTTTCTTGAGTGCTGGTTTAATGGGTGGCTCTGTGGCTTTCTGCCACTGGGTGTGCACTTCGTCGAAGGATTATTGAGTCAAAAGTTTTGCAAATTTTGGATCCTTTGCAATGTTAACCATCATCTTTGTCGCGTCGTCAACCAATTGTCGACGTTCCATCTCTTCAATCTCTGTCTGAGTAGGCCGAGGTGGGCCGTACTCTTTCTCTGAATGCTCATGAGAATCTTCTCCGCGATCTCCTCCTGCATCCCCAGATGCAAAGGAAGTCGATTGATCTCTGTTTGAATCCATAAGTGTCACGAGAAAAGGATCGGATTTCTCGGTAGAAGAGAAATCGGCCGCGCTCTGATACCATTGTAACCGACTTAAGACACCCCAAGTCTAGATTCTGTCGCGACACGAGAGAGAATCACTTAAAATACTTACAATTTTTAAAATCACAGGTCAACTTGGTCGACACGGCCCGACGTAGTGCCGTGCCAAGAGAGATTGGCCCCAAAGACTAACGCCCCTTTTGGTATTTATTTTATATTAATCTTTAAGCAAAGTACAACTCCTGCAGGAACCTCTGCTCTCAGACTTTGCGTCCAGATGCCCTGAAGAGTGAGGCCCTAAGGGCTCTTTTATTCTTACAAGGGATGCCAAAAGCAGAGCCCCAAAAGTAGTTAAACTCACAAGCTTTCAAAATAAAGCAATTGTTCCAAAAGCAACTAATCCCAAAATCTTTCCCAAAAAAGCAACAGTGTGATTTGCGGAAATCCGTACAGCAGCCAACGTAATTTTCGGCCTTGCCACGTCAGCATCATACAAAATCTGCCACGTTAGCATGTCAGCGAAGTTTTCGGGATTCTGCCACGTCAGCAATGCAGCGCAAAATGCGGGATTTTGCCACGTCATCCTGCTGCCTGTGTGTCCGGGCATGCTACGTCACCAATTTGTGACACTATCACATCCACCAAACACTGGAGTATTAGTAGGCGTACCAAGTTCTTTTGCAAGTCTGCCCATCCAAATGGCTTCCTTTGAAGCCTTTGTGGCTGAAATGTATTCAACCTCAGTAGTGCTTAGTGCCATAATTTTCTACAACCTAGAACACCAAGAGACTGCACCACTAGCAATAGCAAATACTGATAGATTTCCTGGTATCCATGTCACTTGCCATGTCTGCATCACAATATCCCTGCAACTTTAAGTCACTTTTGCCATAACAAATACACTTTGATTGTGATTGAAACCGGCCCGTGGGGCGGTAGGCGTTGGCTTTCACCCGAAATTCTTTACTTTAGACACACACACAGAGCACTTTGCAAAGGGAACCTGTAGCGAGGATTAACACCTAAGTACACACATGGCTCGGAAGCTAGAATGCTCCGAGCAGACACCGACAACCTGTAGGCCCCAAAATTGGCGCCCCTTTCGGTATTTCTTTATTCTTTAACAGAGGGAATAAAACCTGTGATCTCCTACAAGCTGCCCCACACAATCTAGCCTAAGAAACACTTGTCCTGGCCCGATTTTGGCAGCATAACTGTACTAGGACGCTTCACAGTCAGTATCCCCACGCAATAGGTGACTTTCTCGACGCATACAGACACTTTGCAAAACCTGGTGAGAATCTGCAGCACGTTGAATTTTTTTTTTTCCGAGAAAAAGATCCTTCTATTAGTTAATGAAAACTGCCCATAGGGCTACATCCACCTCTGCGAGAGAGGGCTACAACAAGCATGATGGGGAGACTCTCCCAATGAAAAAACAGCATATATACAATGAGGCTAAATCAAGAGATGGGAGGAGGGAAGAGCCACACAGGTGGACAGTAGTGCCATCTGAGCACCCCCTGGACTATGGTGTAGAAAGGCCCAGGGCGCCAGAGTCGAAGAAAAGCCTCGCGGCGCTCCCGCATGCGGTCGGAGCTGCCCTGTAGTCCCTCAAGCTCTCCTCTGAGAGTATGGATCAACTCTAGCCAAAAGTCACGAACAGTCTCTGTTGGTGGCACAGGACGAGCCTCAAAGATGCAGAAACAGCGGGCCCGCCAGATGAACCAGAGAGCTAGGCCGCTGATGAGCTCCCAACACTCCTCTCTCTCACTGCACCACTCCTGTGGAGTAATCTTTGTAGCAGGCTGGAGTGTAGGTCCCCCCCCCCCTGTATCACTATCATCCTGCTGGTGGAAGATAGCTCAAACTGAAGTGCTGGGCCCGTGAGGGTGGACCAAGCCGCTGCCCCCCAAGTGTACTGTCGAGCCGTGGAGAGGGCAGGCATCAGCCGAAGAACACGTAGCCACACCTGCTGGGCCGAGGGACAGTCCCAAAGACAGTGACGCTGACTCTCCACCAACTGGTCACAGGCTACACATGCGGCCGAGAGACCACTATGCACCAGCCAGCTCCCTACTGCTGTGGCTCTGTGTGCAACCAGCCATTGGAACAAGGTGACTCGCCTCGGCTGTCTGGAGTCCCACAGCCTCTGCCAAAAAGCTGTCAAGAACTCGACTGTGAGGCCCTCCTCTTGCCAATGACGTGCTGCAGCGGGGCGGGCCTCTCTCTGTGCTACAAGTATATGACGTCCAAGCTGAATAGTGTACTGAAAGAAGGGGACTCCTGGGCGGTTGGCAGAAGAGAAGGGGTCCCTCCATAGCCACTCACCAGGATCCCACTGTACTCGTGCCAGTGGACAACACTCCCAAGCCCATAGCCTCCAGTGTCCAGTCTTAAGAGCTGCTGGGTCAGGGTCTATGACGCAAGTCTTCCCACAGATGCCCACAACTCGGATCCTCTGGAAACAACACTCTGCTACCTGCGGGGCCTCTACTGCAACTCGTTGTAATCGTCCCCCACCCTGAAGCTCGAAGAACAGGGCTGGGACAGTCTCTGAGCAAGCCCTGACTGAAATGAGAACCTCCAGTCGTGTGAAGGCTCCCATCCATCGGGGTGCTAGTGGCTCGAGAGGCGTGAGCCACTCAGCTGGAACTGACTCTGAGATGTCCTGACACATGCTCTGCACCCCTCTTATGCCCTGCAACTGGACAGCCTGCACCTCCTCTGACAAACCTGTGAACTCTAGCCAGTCACCTAGAGAACGCGCTGGACCTGCCGCCATGGGACCCCAAGAAACATGAGGCCGACTCCCAACCAAATGGCCTCTCTGAGTGCTAACCATGGGGTTCCAGACGAGGGGTTGCCGTAGGCACTCCTCCGTGCACGTCGGCTGTCTCTGCTCTAGGCCACGCCGTAAGAGCTCCCGCTCCCAAGATCGAAGCAAACTCACAGCGAATCTGTCCTCCAGTCTCCTGCTCAAACCAACTCGGCGCAGCTCTGAAAAGATCCATCTGGACGAAGGTTGCCAAGGGCCTCCTGACTGAGGCACCCTGGCACGAAGCCTCTGCAACAAGAATTCCTTCCAGGGCTCCTCGCTTGGAAGAAGTCCTCTGACGACAAACTTCCCAAGAAGGGCTCTGCTCTGCTGTGCAGGATCAATGATCCCAAGCCCTCCCTGAGAACAAGGAAGTGTGATGACCGACCAAGCCACCTTGGCTCGGGCAATCTGAGTATCGCGACTTGACCAAAGGAAGTTCCTGATTAGCCTCTCTACCTGGCTGATACAAGAACTCGAGAAGATCTAGCAAGAAGTGATGTACCACATAGTCTCCAACAACATCTGGTTGGCAACTACTACTCTACCAGCCAGCGAAAGTCGTGCTGAGCTCCAATGTAACAGCTTTCTCTTGATGGACAGGAGAAGAGGAGCAATCTGCTGCTCGGGGGACAAGTCCAGACCAACCTGACAACCCAAGTACCGAACTGCTGTCCCTGGAGGAATCCACCTGAAACCCTCTCCTGGCATCCAATCTGGCACAGGAGCACTGGCAACCGAGAAAGCCACTGTCTTTCTCCAGTTGATCAATGCGCCCGATGCACAGCAGAAGGTCTCCAAAGCCTGCTCACATCTGTGTAGATTGGCCTCCTGGCCCTCTAAGTACAAGGCTGAGTCGTCGGCAAACTCAGCGTCCAGAAGCTCATTTCCCTGTATAGGGAGTGCTAAGCCTCTCAAACCAACCTACTGTGACACCAAAAATCTGCTCATCGCCTCCGCATAGAACAGAAAGAGAAAAGGGGCAAGAGGACAGCCTTGTCTGACCGAACGTGTGAGCATGAAGCGCTCACCTCTACCTCCTGCCAATAGCACCTGACTGTGAGCCTGTCTGTACAAAGCTGACACCCCTCTGATCCAAGCATCTGAGAAGCCCATCCTGCGAAGCGTGCCCTCTAGAAAGTCCCAGTCAACTCTGTCGTATGCCTTCTCAAAATCGAGAAGAAGAATCACAAGGTCCTCCCCACGGAGCCGTGCAAGGGCAGAAGCCTCCCAAAAAGTGAAGATGTTGTCAAGGATACTACGTTCCTTGACAAAACCTGTCTGAGTCCCATGTATAAGGCTCTCCAAAAGTGGCTGAATCCTCAAACTCAGAGCCTTGGCAAGAATTTTGTAGGCTGAGTTGAGAATGGTGATGGGGCGCCACTGTCGAATCTCGTCCAAGGAGCCACCCTCCTTTGGAATGAGGTAAATCAGGCCCTCACTCATGCTATCCGGCATCACTCCTGTGTGCATAATGTATTGAAAGGCACTACAAAGATCTGGGCCAAGCAGGTCCTAGTACTCCAAGAAGAAGCTGGGAGTCAGCCCATCCTCACCTGGACAACTACCACGAGGGAGGGCCCTAAGAGCCGTGTGCAGCTCCTCAAGCTGAAGAGGTATCTCTAGCCTCTGGCGCATCTCCTCAGTCACAAGACAAGGCATCTGTGCCCAAACGTGCTCCTTGCATGCATCCTGTCTCTCTGACTCGAGCTCAGCCGACAGTAGCTCACGGTAAAAGTCGGTAGCAACTGCACGCATATCCTCTGGCTCACAAACAACTGACCCATCGGGTCTCCTCAACTGATTGACCTTGGCATGCGAGTGCCGAGGTCCCACTGTCTCAAAAAAAGCACTTGTCACTCTGTCACCCACCTGAGTCCACTGAGATGCCTGTCGGTGAAAGGCAAACTCATGGCGCCTCTCCTCTGTGCAAGCAAGCTCCTGTCGAGCCTACTGTAACTGCTCCTCCAACCATGGACTGTCTGGATGCTGCTCCTGCATCCTCTGTAGTGAAGCAATGCCTCGTCTGAGACGCTGCTCCTCTCGCTGCAGCCCGTCGAGCCAGAGACTCCTGGAGAAAGAAGTGGCTAAGCTGAGCTAGGCCTGAGGCCACTCTGTCTGCAGGTGGAGCCTGGCTGTCCATGCCCTCTGTCCATAGAGCCTCGACCCTCTCTCTGAGTGCTGAGTCCAACAAGACCCGCTCTGGGATGCGAAGCATCGTGCTCCCACTCCTCTGCCTGTCTGCCACTGTGAGGATCACTGGTGCATGGTCCGAGAAGGATGTCCCTGCCAGGATGCCCACTGATCCCCCCAAGTCACTGAAGTGGTCACTAGTGTAGAAGCGATCTATGCGCGATAGATTCACTCCTCCCACTTTGCGGTCTGATCTAGAGAAGGCAAGACTCTCTGGAGGCCTCACAAAGCCAGAATGCTGCCATGTATCCGAGACCCTCAAAGTCATACACAACCTCTCCCAAGTTGCTAACTCGACTCCATGCACAGTAGCATGGCTGCCTCCGATCCTGTCAGAAAGGTCCTACAACATGTTGAAGTCCCCTCCTACACACCACTGGTCAACCTGTGGCAAAGACTCAACAATCTGTGACCAAAACTCTGCACGAGCACTCGCCACATTGGGCGCATAGATGTTCAGGAAACCCACAAGGCCACCCTGAACCTGCATAGTAATCCAGTGAGCCCTGCCTGGCACAATAATCCCTCTTCCCACAATGGCCTGCTGCAATGAGTCCGCAATAGTCATACATACCCCTCCCTGGATGCCTCCAGGTCCAAAAGCAGCTGACCAAAAGGTATCATAGCGTTGTCAGGAGTTTTTTGGAGCAAGGGATTTCGCATATGTACATACACATGCATGGTGCATCAAATAAAGGATTGCCCATTTTCCTTAGCCAGGTGGTTATGTGGGGCCCACATGTGTACAGGTAGGACAACATGTACATAGTGCAGCGATTTTCACTATTACCAGTACCAGTGTGTTTTTTATACAATAATGAGGAGTTGGTAGCGCGTAAAACTTCTCGAGGAAGCTATCCGCGGGCCGACGACGTGAGGTCAGCAGGTGCGTCAGATGGCATCTAGTGGCGTCAGGAGGGCGAACGAGGTCAATATTTGCACGCAGATGAGGACGGACACAACGTGGGTGTTTGCTTGTGAGAATTATGCAGAAAGGTCATCATGAGGACCTTTTTTTGGGGCCACTTCACGTGGTGGCGAGATGCATTATTGGAAAAAAGCTGAGTGCCAGGTGTGCGAATGATGCAAAAAGGTGACAACTATGCACTGCGAGGTCAGTTTTTGGCCTGTTCGGGGTCCGTTTGAGGTCATCTAAAAGGCCAAGGGTGCCCAACTAATAAGGCTAAGTGTGGGAACTGAAAAAACAGAGAGAAGACCAGAAAAAACGTGGAGAAGAGAGGAGGAACAGCCGCAGGTGTGTTTTTTGGGTTTTTGGAGCCTGTTTTGGCCGTAAACTGCTCATCCGAGGTCGGATTTGAGCACTTTGACATTGTAGACTGGGGTTTTGGGCCGTTCCGGACGCGATGGCACTGTCCATTTTGCCAAATTCCTCACTCTTTTTCTGTTGTTTTTCTGTGTAATCTTCTCCGGTGAGTGAAGCTTCTTCTCCAATTTGTGATTGTATCTGGTATCTTGTACCCATATTGTGTGAGCTGTTTGTCCCATTGGTGTTGGCCCAAGCTCATTTGTATCTAAACATCAGAATTTCTTCTCTTTTGAGCTGAGTTTTTGTGTGTGTGTGTGTGTGTGTGTGTGTCTCTGTGTGGAGTGGGCAAGTGGATAGTCTCTCTCCTCTCACTTCAGAGGTGTGTTCCCTGTCTCGGCCAGGTGTGTTGTGTAAGCCGAGTGGTGCCCCATAGTGTGTGTGTGTATCTTCCCAAGAGTGTGTGTCGGGTCGTTATAGAGGCGCTGTGTGTGTTTTCATCCCGCTCACATTCTTTTGGCGCCCCCACGGAGGATCTTCTTCGAGTACCTTCTGCTTCGAGCTTCGAGCTTCGGGATTACAGAGTACAGGTTACAGGTTACAGGAACAGGGACAGGGACAGGTACAGGTGATTCACACAGGTACAGGTAGCTGGAGTACAGTGATGTCACTTGCAGTTGTTGTGGGAATGCATCACTTGGCGCCTATTTGAGCGCATTGTCTGTTGGATTGTACGTTACTTGTGGAAACTGCCATTGTACGCCTTTGTGGAGCCATATATGGTTTTATTTGGCAGTCCCAGCCATTTCCAGACTTGGTCTGGAAGATAGTCATTTCTGAGACTTGACTATACGCGATTTGCATTAGCTTTCGTGTGAGGGTCGATAGCGTGAGGTTTTTATTGAGCTGGGGGATTCTCAAATGTGGAGATCCTTTCGGTGATACAGGTAGCTGGAGCACCCTTTTCGTGACCTCGCCATAGGCTATGTACTAGTGAGTCCTACTTGATGCTCGGGTTCTATTGTTGACAGTTTATGCGTACATAGACAGTCTATATTTTGGGTTCCTACTGCTCTACTTCTGGGGAAACTCTGTCGAAATTTTCCCAAGTTATGATGGCTGGTTTTTTGGTATTTTGAGCCATTTATGTTGTTATGCTGCTGAAATTTTGGCAAAATCAGAGGTTGAGTCAGGTGTGCCTTCTTGGGAGCTTCATGGTTGGCTTTAATGGATGATCAAAATGGCCCTCAGTTCACTCCTTTTCATTTAACGCAAAGAATTCAGATTAATGTTCATGTGTCCAGGAAGATCTTTTTCCAGCAGCGCATAGTCTTTATGTTTGGGCCAAGAAGATTGAGAGAGATCCTGGAATGTCCTTTGCCTGTTGTCATTCCGATGATCAACTATGAAAACTCATTTGATGTGCATGTGTTTGTCCTTATCTAAAGTTGAGCTCCATTGAAGTTTCTAGGGATTGGGAAGTGAAAAGTTTTGGGTTCTTGCACGTGTGTTCGAAGGGGTTCTCAAAGCATCATAATTTGGGTAGCCATGGCTTTCTCTTATCCCGAGTTTCATGGAAGAAGTGATGAAGATGTGGAAGAATTTTTGGAAAAGATGGAGGTTGCCTGCATTAGCAACCAGATTCATGACCCTACGCAAATGTTACGCCTTCTCCAAATTTGTTTGAAGAGTGATGCACGAGCTTGGTCCAAAGCATTTGAAGAGGAGTTGCGTATGGCTGATCCACTTATAAGATTGAGTTGGGACAATCTAAGGCATGGATTGGAAGTGGAGTTTGTGAAGATAGAAGACCCTGACAAAGTGTGGCAAGAAGTACAGGCTTTGGTGCAAAAGGAAGGTGAGCCAGTAGATGCGTACATACGTAAGTTTTCATTGGCATGGGAGCGAATGTGCAAGGCTTTAGCACCACAGGTACCCCCGCCTAACATGATGAAGAAGGACAGGTTCTTGGCTGGTCTTTGGGAGAATATACGTTGGAGAGTGGAGCTAAAGAAGCCTAGGACATATGAAGATGCACTAGAGGTAGCAAGGAACAAAGAGTGGAAGCTGAGGAAAATGAGCCAGTTAGGGGTGGAGTCTTTGCCAATGAGGTCTGAATTTCAGCCTATAGAGTCTTTACAAGGGCGCATGTCAGGGGTTCATCATGAACCAGTGGTTCCTGTTACTACTCAGGTTATGCCAGCAGTGGTCACTACAGCAGTGCAAGATGATGGCCTAAGGCAAGACATGAGGCAAGTGGTTGATCTGATGAAGAATCTCAGCCTAAACATGCTAGGTCAAGTGGGAAATAATCGAGGTCGAGGGCGGTTTGCAAATCAGCCAGGAGGTGAAGAAAGACCTAGGAATGGTGCTGGACAAAGTAATAGTAGGTTTTGGAGGCAGACGCCCACATGTTATAATTGTGGAGAGTTGGGTCACATCAGCCCGCAATGTGATAAGCCACCAAGGATGGGGGGAGACATGTATCCATTGCCAAGACAGGTGCTAACTAGATCAAATGATTATGGCATCGAAATTAAGGGAGACGAAGGAACCAGTGGACTGACCCAGGAGGAAAAGGGAAAGACAAAAGTGCTAAGTGTAGTCACCTTGGAGAAGGCATCAAAGCTAGAGGATACATTAGTGATGCCTATTGGGAAGAGGACCACAGAGGATAAGGAAGGAAGAAGTGCCCCAGGTCCTAGTAAGAAGAAAGGAAAGAGCCATGAAGGCGAGGATGTCAAGGCCAAGAGGAAAAGGAGAGCTCGTCGAAAGTTTCATGTTTCAGATTTTCCACTAGGGGATGGGCAATTAAGCTATGACTTGAAGGAGGATCTGACGAGCAGGAAGGCAGATGTTACTTTTGGGCAGCTTATAGAGATGGTGCCTAAGCTAAAGCGACAGTGGAAGAGGATGGTTAACCCAATGGAGAAAGAGCCAGAGAGAGGTTCAGTGAAGGTGTTGGCAATGGACGAGCTACCAGACATTTGTCCAATAGTAGATGTGTGGCATAAAAGGAAAAATTTGGGACAAGGTTATGTGGATGGCGGAGCCCAAATATGCGTCATAACACACTCATGCGTTGAGAAGATGGGTCTCACAGTGGCTGGGGTGTCAGGTTTTCGGATCAGATTGGCAAACCATCAAAAAGTAAAATGCTTGGGTGTTGTAAAGAGCTTAGAAGTGGAGGCATATGATGCAAAGGCAGTGGTTGATTTTCATGTGATGCCAGCAGGGTTGGGAGCATATCCTATTATACTGGGCAGACCATGGTTACGTGCAGTGGGAGCTGTTCAAGATTGGCGACATGGTACAATTAGCCTCTATGGAAAGACAGGTACCAAGAAGCTTTATAATATGGACACAAGGAAACGATTAGAGGAGCTTTATGAAGATGAGGATGAGTCTAGTGATGAACACTCTTCCACGGTGACAGATGAGGATAGTGATAGCACTACCAGCAGTGACGAGGATGCTGATGTTGCATTTATTTTGATGGATAAAGAAATCCAGGAGTGTGGTTTAGTCGCATTTGCGAATGAAGTTGAAGATGAAAGTGAAGGGCCTTATGAAGTGATTGAAGGGCTGATGCAAACCAAGGTTGAGTTGTCAAAGAAGCAGGAATTAATGACGCAAATGATTAGTGGAGACCTCTCAGCTATGGAGAAGGATATATTTTTGCATATGCTGGCTAGTTTTCCTGATTTGTTCATTACTTCATATGAAGAGATTAGAGGGTTCAAGGGTGAAGAGATGCATATAGAGCTGAAAGAAGGTGCTAAGCCAGTACGGCAAAGGCTAAGAAGGATGGGTCAAGAGCAAATGGAAGCCTTGCGGGTAGAGGTGGACAAGTTATTGAAGGCAGGGTTCATAGTTCCAATGGAGACCACGGAATGGGTGAGTCCAGTAGTAGTCAGTCCAAAGAAGGATGGGAAGTGGAGAATTTGTGTAGATTTTAAACCCTTAAACGCAGCCACTAAGAAGAACCCATATCCTCTTCCATTCATCGATCAGATCTTGGATTCAGTGGCAGGTTATGAGAGGTACAGTGTGTGTGATGGTTTTTCAGGCTATTTTCAATTGAAGATTGCTCTTAAAGACCGCACAAAAACAACATTTATTACGCCATGGGGCTGCTATTGCTACAGAGTGTTGCCGTTTGGGTTGTCAAATGGACCATCTTTCTATCAAGAAAGAGCAAATTGGGTGCTGGAACCATTCATTGGTAGTTGTGTTAAGGCTTTTATGGATGACTTCTGTGTTTATAGCAGTAGGGCTGAACACCATGAGAAGCTGCAGATGGTATTGGCTCGATATGATGAATGTGGAGGACAACTAAATCCAAAGAAATGTCATCTAGCACAGCCAAGGGTGAAGTTATTGGGCCATATGGTGTCAGAAAATGGCATTGAGGCTGATCCAGATAAGGTGAAGTCTATTATTCTTCTTCCATCACCTATGAGTACGAAGCAATTGGCAACCTTTATACACAAAGTGAAGTACATGGCACGGTTTATTCCATTGTCTTCGCAGCTTCTTTATCCATTACAGCAAGTGGCAAAGCATGATCCATTGCAATGGGATGACAAGTGTGAAGAAGTGTTTCAAGAGGTGAAAGAGGTGTTAGGGGGGTTGTCAGCCATGCAGGCTCCTGATTGGGAGAAAGTTTTTTATGTAAATCCATCAGTGGGGGATGATGCCATTGGAGCCATGCTATTGCAAAAGGGGAAGGGCAGCCATTATATGAGGCCAGTGTATTGTGCAAGCCGAGTGAAGTTGGTAGCGGAGAGAAAGTTATCGGAAGTAGAGCTAGTGATGGCTAGTGTAATATTTGCTTGTCGACGATTTCGTCATTACTTGCTACCACGGCCTTTTGTTTTCTTGACGAGTTATGCCTTTTTGCCACAGTTAATTAATGGTATTAACATGTCAAATGTGGTGAAGAAATGGGTAATTGAGCTGCAAGAGTTTGAGTTCTCTTTTCTAGTGGAAGATAGTACAAGGGCTACCCTAGCTGATTTGTTGACCTACAAGGAGAATCCCCTTATTGTTAAGGAAGAGGTGGTGAGAAAGGTAGTTGAAGAAGTGCCACAGATCAGCAATGCACATGTGATCAAATCTAATGAACCCTGGATAAGAAAATTATTACCCACTAGCTGCGTCTCATTCCCGGGTTATTCTTTGATGGTTCATACAGAAAGAGCCATGATGCAGCTTCAG
Source organism: Adiantum capillus-veneris (assembly GCF_014529385.1). NCBI lineage: Eukaryota > Viridiplantae > Streptophyta > Polypodiopsida > Polypodiales > Pteridaceae > Adiantum > Adiantum capillus-veneris. The sequence continues at coordinate 164,325,353 of NC_140931.1, forward strand.
GGGGTATAGCACTTTATGATCCAGAGGGGAAGCTAGTATGCAAGAGAGGGTTCAAATTGGATGCTCATAGTAACAATGAGGCTGAATATGCTACATTGGAAGCCGGATTACACATTTGTTTGAAGCATGGGGTTCGAAGGTTGAGCATAAAAGGTGATGCCTTGTTAGTGGTGAAGCAAGTGTTGGGTGTGTGGAAGAGCAAGAACACCTCATTGAAGGAAATGTGCTTCAGAATTAAAGGCCTGTTAAAAAAGTTTGAAGCATGGAGTATCAGACACATTGAACGTGCTCTAAATGGAGAGGCACATGAAGCAGCTCAAGGCATGATTGGGGAGCTATTTGTGTTGAGGACCACTTTACCTCTTTATCATGGCCGGGAAAGTTTGGCTCAAGAAGAGGAGTTTTTGCTAACAGGAATCATTCCAAAGGAGATTCAGAAGTCTAAGAAGTATGGCTTTGTGCGTAGAGCATACAGGTACAAATTGATTGGTGATGTCTTATACATGAAAGGGGCTGATCTCGTGTTGAGACGTGTACCTTGGCGGGAGGAGCTTTACAGAGTGTTGGAAGAGAATCACGAAGGCGCATGTGGTGGCCATTTTGCTCTAAAGATCACCTTGCATAAGATTTTGCAAGAGGGGTATGTATGGCCTAGTTTGCACAAGGATGTTCACCATTGGTGTAGGTCTTGCAATAGGTGTCAAGCATTTGGGAAGAGAGTGTTGAAGCCAGAGCTACGAAAAACCATTATGGCGTTTGATGTGTTTGAAAAGTGGGGGATTGATGCAATAGGCCCGTTACCTATCACAAGCAGGGGCAAAAGCTATATCTTGACGGCAGTGGACTATCTCTCTAGATGGGCAGAGGCTATAGCAGTAAAACAGATCACTGCAAAGGATGTGGCAAAATTTGTGTATGATGAAATATGTTGCAAGTTTGGGGTGCCACTGGAGTTACTTTCAGATAAGGGGACTGGCTTTAGAGCTAAACTGCTAGATTTTTTATGTGCAAAGATGAAGATTAGGCACCAGCATACCACTCCTTATTACCCGCAGTGTAATGGCTTGAATGAAAGATTCAATGGTGAGTTGGTACAGATTCTTTCGAAAGTGACAGAGCACCAAGGAAAGAATTGGGATTTGGAATTGCCTAGTGCATTATGGGCTTACCGTACTTCGGTGAAGACAGGTACAGGGTTTACTCCATTTCATTTGGTGTATGGAAAGGAAGCACTATTGCCTGTGGAGGTAGAGTTGCCTGCGGTCAAGATGTTAGAGAAGTTGCTTGGGCCGCCTAGTGATGCATTCAAAGAGAGGCTCTTGCAGTTACAAGAGGTCCAGTTGGATAGGATGAGCGCTTTGGAGCATTATGGGCAGAGGCAGGATAAGGCTTTGACAAAGCTAAATGAAAAGGTCAAAAGTAAGGGTATCAAGCAACATGACTTGGTTTTGCGCTACAACAGTAAGCTGGACAACACCTTCCAAAAGAAGTTTCAAATTAAGTGGGAAGGCCCTTTCAAGGTAGTAGAGTGTTTTCCAAATGGCACATATCAGCTGGCTAACCTGGATGGTGTTCTACATAAGTCAAGGGTAAATGGATTGCGTCTTAAGTTGTATCATGCCAGGTTGATGATGGTGGAGCAAGATGAGCTGTCTGTGGATCAAGCTGTGTTGGTGAGGGATGAGGAGACCTGTGATGCGGCGAGTCTCATATCTCTCTTTGCTGCTGCTGATCATGAATGATCTAGCAGGCTAGGGGATGGGCAAATTATGTCAGGAGTTTTTTGGAGCAAGGGATTTCGCATATGTACATACACATGCATGGTGCATCAAATAAAGGATTGCCCATTTTCCTTAGCCAGGTGGTTATGTGGGGCCCACATGTGTACAGGTAGGACAACATGTACATAGTGCAGCGATTTTCACTATTACCAGTACCAGTGTGTTTTTTATACAATAATGAGGAGTTGGTAGCGCGTAAAACTTCTCGAGGAAGCTATCCGCGGGCCGACGACGTGAGGTCAGCAGGTGCGTCAGATGGCATCTAGTGGCGTCAGGAGGGCGAACGAGGTCAATATTTGCACGCAGATGAGGACGGACACAACGTGGGTGTTTGCTTGTGAGAATTATGCAGAAAGGTCATCATGAGGACCTTTTTTTGGGGCCACTTCACGTGGTGGCGAGATGCATTATTGGAAAAAAGCTGAGTGTCAGGTGTGCGAATGATGCAAAAAGGTGACAACTATGCACTGCGAGGTCAGTTTTTGGCCTGTTCGGGGTCCGTTTGAGGTCATCTAAAAGGCCAAGGGTGCCCAACTAATAAGGCTAAGTGTGGGAACTGAAAAAACAGAGAGAAGACCAGAAAAAACGTGGAGAAGAGAGGAGGAACAGCCGCAGGTGTGTTTTTTGGGTTTTTGGAGCCTGTTTTGGCCGTAAACTGCTCATCCGAGGTCGGATTTGAGCACTTTGACATTGTAGACTGGGGTTTTGGGCCGTTCCGGATGCGATGGCGCTGTCCATTTTGCCAAATTCCTCACTCTTTTTCTGCTGTTTTTCTGTGTAATCTTCTCCGGTGAGTGAAGCTTCTTCTCCAATTTGTGATTGTATCTGGTATCTTGTACCCATATTGTGTGAGCTGTTTGCCCCATTGGTGTTGGCCCAAGCTCATTTGTATCTAAACATCAGAATTTCTTCTCTTTTGAGCTGAGTTTTTGTGTGTGTGTGTGTGTGTGTGTGTGTCTCTGTGTGGAGTGGGCAAGTGGATAGTCTCTCTCCTCTCACTCCAGAGGTGTGTTCCCTGTCTCGGCCAGGTGTGTTGTGTAAGCCGAGTGGTGCCCCATAGTGTGTGTGTATCTTCCCAAGAGTGTGTGTCGGGTCGTTATAGAGGCGCTGTGTGTGTTTTCATCCCGCTCACAGCGTCCATGCAAAATCTGACCACATCGCCGAATGCGGCTCTCAGACAAATGGTGCTCCTGAAGCATAAGGAGATCAATCTCTCCTCCCACAAGGCAACGTTGAAGCTCCTGACGCAATCGGCCCCGCTGTCGCTGAAACTGGGGCCCACCTAGTCCCGTCTCGTTCCACGAGACGATCCTCATGGGGAGCGAGAGAGAACAGATGCTATCGCAGCAGCAAGACGAGCTATCTTCGAGGCTGGCTTGGATGGGGAGTAATCCGCATCCGAGCGTCCTCTAGATAGGTGAGACTGCAGTGAGTGCCTGGTCCAAGCCCAAGCAGAGCGAGCCGTGCGTAAAGCAACCTCCTCTGTCCAGGAGTCCTCATGAATGTATACATAGCAAGGCAAACACTGCGTATCAGCAAAAAAGTACACCACAATGTGTCTACATCCTGCTGAGTCTGGGGGTGTCACCGCAAACTTGGCCAGTGGCCACAAAGTCTGCAGCAAATCTGTAACGCCAAGTTCTCCCATGTGGTGAGAGAACTCAAGAACCTGTGTATGCAACCATCCCACCACTGAGTCGAGGGACCACTCTGTCTCAATCCTACCACAAAGGGGGAAGGAGAAACCAACTACTGAGTCCAAGGCCTCTGTCCCCCTAGCGGCAAGGAACAAAGCGTGGACTCTGAAGCAGGCTGCCTCGTGGTCTGCTGCGGAATCACCGAGAAAGCGAGTGAACCTGTAATCGAAGAAATCCCAGCGGCGTCGGAGGTCAATGCTCGTCAGACCACGAGGGATAGCTGCAAGAGAAGATGTTTGAATCTGCAGAGGGGGCCGCATGAAGGGCTGACCCTCTCTCGCTAGGTGACTCGTGGCAAAGGCGCTGCCAAGAGATCTCCTAGCTGCCGGCGAGGGACCAGTCTCCTGAGCCGACTGTGGTACTGAAGCAGGAGGAGGGGGAGAAGGGGCTGGGGAGGGCGGGGGAGAAGAGAAGCGGGGTGGGGCAACAGAGACATGGGGGGGGCGAGGTGGGGAGTGGGCGGGAGCAGAGAGCGGGGGGGGGGGGGGGGGATGAGAAGGAGGAGGGGAGATCGGAAGGCGGAGCGGCTGGCAAGGGTGAAGCGGAGGTGGAGGCTGGCGTAGGGGGCTCCTCCTGCTCAAGAGGACCAAAGCGGTTCCCCGTGGGAACCCACTGCTGCTGAGTAGGCACCTGAGGGCCACTCTGAGTGCCAGGCTGTCGCTGTGGCCCCTGGCGTCGACGGCCACGGGCCTGCTGCCACCCCTCCTCCGCTGGAGCCCCAGGCTCGGAGGGTGGCGCTGAATCTGTGCGCTGTGTCGCTGGCTGTGGCTGCGGCCCAGCCTTGGCAGGCTGGGGCTGAGGCTGAGGCTGAGGTGCGGGTCGTGGTCTCCTCCGTGGACAGGCCTTCGCTAGGTGGCCCATGTGTCTGCAAATGAAGCACTGGTTCGGGAGACCCGAGTACTCCACACTCTGCCTAAACCAACCCCCACTCACCCGAGGCAGAAGGATGACCTTCGGGAGTGTGTGGGTATCTCTGACCAAAACTCGAACTGAAGGGATGCCAACCACCTTGGCAGCTACTGATGCTGCCGTACGAGGTGTCTCTAGGACAGTCCCGATGGCGGAGCCAATCCTGGAGAGAAGTGGAAGGTACTCCCTCCGTAAACCCGGAAAGCAGACTTAGATGGGGATGTCCGCCTCCTCTACTAGCACATCCGAAGTCGGGTCAAAACCATGTCGCCACTGTCGAAAGTGGGCGCGTGATGCTTGGATGGCCAATGGACTCATAGCTATGACCTTGGAGGCCATCTCGGAAGTCTCGAACTCAATCTGGTAGTACCCCCGTCCGAGAATCTGGACATCCAAGATCTTGCCCACCTCTGCGAGGAGGCGGGCCTGGAGCAGGTCTCGCAGCTCTCCTCTGCTAGGACGAGTGCCGAGAACCTTGCAGACAACAGAAGTCGCCTGCAAGCGTTCTACCTCTGCGGCAATGCTCGCTTGCTCTGTCGGCGAGAGAGCAAGTCGAATGGTGGGCTCAGTGGGGTGGGGCGAGGGGGCTTCAGGCGAGTCCCTCTGTGGTGAAGCTGGAGCCTCCATCTGTGTCTACTGCTGAGTCGAAGAAGCGGGCGGTGAAGAAAAAACCTGCAAACAAGTCAGCCAGGCAATTTTCCGAAGAGAAAGTGCTGCCGAGCCAGGTGCAGAGGGCCTTCGGGAGCGGAGAGGATAAGGGGGGGGGGGGGGGGGGGAGGGGGGGACGGCGAGGGCGAAGAGGGCAGCCGTGTAATGTGCGGGTGCACAAGCAGCAGCGAGCGGGGGGATGGAGTGGGGAAGGCAAAGCGAGAGGAGGGCAGCGGGCTGCGGGCAGCGCGCAGACAGGGGGGGGCAGCGGGAGGACTGAGGGGCAACGCGCAGGGGCTAAAGGGGGTGGGGGGACAGTGTAGGGGGGGGGGGGGGGGGGGGGGGGGGTAGCGATGGCGCAGCAAGGGGGGGGCGAGCAGCAGTAGCGAGCAACTTGGTGGACCTGCAGCACGCTGAATTCTCTGTTTTCTGCCCCGAAAATGCGCTAGTTCACCTGTACAGCGGTCCCCTCGCGTCCCCGAACCTCCTGGGGGTATTAGGGTCCGTTTAGGGCCGAAACCCTAAACCTGCAAAAATACACAGCAGGCTGTAATTCCCTGTTTTGGGCTCCATTTCGCGTGCCGGTCGCATCTGTAGCAAGACCTCGAACTCCTGCACCTGTAGGGCTACTTGCCCTTTGAATCGGACGAGATTTCTGGTGTGAGACCTCTCCGAATTCACCTGTACCTGCGGGGGATTAGCTGCTAGCTAATCCAGTACCTGTGCAAGAGGCTCTTGCCTCGGCAATCGCGCATGAACCCACATAACTGTACATTGGTCAAATGAAAAGCCCACTAGTGGGGCATAACATACTGCTCGTAGGGGAGAGAGAGGGCAGTGCGTAGCGTGCAGGGCATCACTCTTGGCACCGTACTGTACATAAGAGGGAAAGGAAGCACTCCATAGCTCTTAACCTGTGACAGATGCAAAAGAGGCCTCCTCCCAGCTTAAAAATCAGCGCCCATTTTTCTGTAAGAGGAAAGTTCATGAAAAATCGACACTCGGCGCATTTACAAGTATTTGCCCATTTCGGGTTTGCCGCTTAAAAATATCCTGACCAGTTGCCAAGTTGACTTCGTGGTAGAGTTGTAAAATGTTCCCCTAGTCATACCGGAGGTAATGACGTGAACACATTTCTCGGCTCAAAATAGCAGTTCCCTAAATTTTAGGAGATGCTTCCGTTGGGCTCCCACTGGTCTTCTGACCATCTATCCTCATTGGGACCGCATCCAAAAATGCAATGTGGCCCAACTATCGGATACTTTCAGTTGGTAGTCGCACCTTGACTTTAGGCCTTTATTGAGTTCGCTTCCTAGTATCCACCAACTTGCTAAGTGCGACGGAGGGACCTATATGATCTTGCTCTGAGCCTAGACATCCTCTTACCATACGAATTCCAGTGCCGACCACTAACCATCTGCGGGTGAAACTACCGTTCACATTGGCCATGCAATGTCCGACCGTTTGCTACTTCAAGAAGAGGGTCTCAAAAATAAAACAAAACCCCTTGGAAAGAAACCAACAACTAAAGTTAGCAGTTACCACGTCCTCGTGACATAGTTAACAGTTGCCACGTCCCCGTGACAGTGATACCTTGCAAATATCTCAGAATGCATTTGACAGCTTCCCAATGCGCTTTGCCAGGATTCGACATGTATTGACTAACAACTCCCACTGCATAAGCAATGTCGGGACGAGTGGCACCATAGCATACATGAGAGAACCACAAGCTGATGCATAAGGGATTCCCTTCATTGCTTTTAATGCCACCTCATCCTTTGGGGCCTTGGGAAATCTGCTTTGCTAAGCTTGGTGTATGGAGGTAAATACTAAAGGTACTCCAAGAGGCTTAGCATCAGCCATATTAAATCTGTCAAGTACTTTTGCAATGTACTGTTCTTGAGATAAAAACAACAATTTCAGCTTTCTATCTCTTTAAATACGCATGCCCAAAATACGCTCTGCATCACCCAAATCCTTCATAGCAAATGCTGAATTTAGCTTACTCTTCACAGCATTGAGACTAGTTTTATGTTTCTCGGCAAGTAGCATGTCATCGACGTAGAGAACAAGTATGATGGTACTACCATCTTCATCTCTTTTCTTATACAAACAATGATATGCATGGCTGCGTTTAAAGCCTTGAGACATTATAAAAGTATCAAACTTCTTATACCATTGCCGTGATAATTGTCTCTAACCATACAGAGCCCTTTTCAGTTTGCATACTAGTTCCTCGCGTGTAGGAACTACAAAACCCTCAGGTTGTTTCATGTATATGTCCTTCTCAATATCACCATGCAAAAACGCTGTCTTTACATCGATTTGATTCAATTCCAAATCAAGCACCGCAACGAGAGCAAAAAGGGCACGTAACGTTGTAAGCTTTACAACAAGGGAAAATATTTTTTGAAAATGAATTCCTTCTTTCTATGCATACCCTTTTGCAACCAATCTTGCCTTGTACTTGGGTTTTTCATCCACGATCTTAATCTTGTACACCCATTTGTTAGGAAGAGCCTTCCCTTTAGGCAATGGCACAAGATCCCAAGTATCATTTGCATACAAGGACTTCATTTCCTCTTGCATTGCAAGCTCCCACTTACTGCTTGACTCACATGACTTAGCCTCTTTATAAGTAAGAGGTTCACCCTCATCTGACAACATTACATGATGCAAAGAGGGATTAAATCACTGTGGTTGCCTTCTCAAACGAATCGACCTGCGTACCCAATGATCTACATTCTCAGGCAACGGTTCTACATCATGAGGCAACTCATTTTCATCTCTATCATGCTGTTGAAAATCATTTTCAGCCAATTCAGGTGGCTGTCCATCCTCATTAGGAGCATCAATATCATGTTCTACCTCTTCTGACTCAAGATTAACGGACTGATTATCAATTTCAGCTTGCGGTAATGCATCATGAGACTCTTTTTCAACATCAATGGATGGCACGAGAGGCTGAAATCTGTTTGTTTTTTTGTCAGAATTAGATTTTGTAGCATTCTTAAGCAATTTTGCCTCATTGAACACTACATCTCGGCTGCGAATTACCTTTCTGTTAGGCGCAGCGGAATCAATGTTGTATTTTCTCAAGATTAGTGATCTTTATTGCTCAAGGTTCCTTTTAGTTCATAGGGAAAGAGAAAGCTTTCCGTCTGTGGAGAGTGCTATGATCACGAACAAAGTGAGTGGATTGTGCGTGCAAGTGAATGAGACTGAGAGAAGGAGAGAGAAGAGATACGACACCCGAGAGGTTGTAAAACCCTCCTCCGAAGGCCCCACTCTCGTCGGCGAGGGTGGTCTATTCTTTGATTGCACAAAGGTGTACAATGCGTATGCAATGGACTATGCAACTTGGTCTATGCCGATGACGACGACGACGACGGCTGAAATCTGAGATCTTCTAATCGCTGAATTTCGGGACTGTTTCGGTGGCTGAAAATGACTGTTTTGGCTGCGTTTTGTTGGGCTAAACTTGGGGAACAATCTGCAACCTGATTGGGGGAAATCTGCTACTGTTCCATATGCTGAAAATCTGCGTTTTTAGGTTGCAAACCAAAAACGCTGACCTGCTGTCCTAGTGTTAGTGATTTGCTGAGCTTCTGCCGCCGAATGGCTGGAAACAGGAAACGCTAGGGCTGCTATGCATCTGCTGATGAAATCGCTACAAAGTTGATGTCTGCACTGCTGAATGCAATGGAGAAAAACGCTGAATTGACCAGCAGATCTAGCGTTAGTAGATGGCTGCAAAAACGCTGAGCTTGCTGGACAAAAACGCTAAGGCTTGAGGTGATTCTATCGTGGGAAAACACCGAGGGCGGGGCTGATCTGCAAGGGACTAACGCCAGAAGGGGGAAGACTTCAGGCGATGCTGATGCTCTGTGAAAACGCCAAGGAAGTGGGAGGTATGGCGATGGGGGGTCATGAGGGGGGTACTCCTGAGAAGTTGCCTGTTGAGCGGGAAGCTCCTGCTGCCTCTTCTACCAGAAAGTGCTAACTTGGGTTTGCTTATATATTAACTTAGCAAAATTGCCCTAGCTACTTTTGTTGGAAAGTCACTTAAAAATAATAAGTGAAAATCCCAATAAATAGGAAAATAGGCTAAATGCACAGGAAAATTCCCCTAACTGATGCGAATGGATTTTGATGGGAATTCCGATGATCATGCTGTGTGCAACCGGAGGATATGCATCTACGCTAAGTGACTGGGCATGCACGGTCTACGAATAGTCTCACAAAAGTGCCAGATCACTGCTAATCTAACTGACTGAACTGACGGGAACCCTGCTATGGTGTAGCTTGTCCACGGACACATAGGGTTGGGATGTGTCACGTGACATCCCCTCCTTTTCAAAGTGAGGTACTGGTACCGAACTGTATGGCGTCGAGGGAGATTGCCAACAGCATCCGGAATCATGGAAGGGACTCTTCGCCGGCCCACTCTGTTGTGTGGGTCGAGCGGTACTTGAACTTCATAAAGGTTTGCAACGCTTGCTTCTTTGGGCCGCGCCGAAAGCGACACAAAGTCTTCTGAATCTCCTTTCTTGCTTCAACTTCGTATAGAGTCCTTGTTCTTCCGTCTTCAAGAATCTCCATGGCTGAAAATTCCTGAAACAATCTCCAACACAAAACCATGAACATACCCATTCCATGTATAGTGAAGGAAAAAAATCTTGTCTTCTCTAAAGACTGTGTATGCAATGTCGATGAACATAGAGATGGAGTGACAACCCGTTCATCAAACACATGCAAACAATGCGCTCGAATCTTTTCTGTTTGATCAAAATCAATCAACTGTGGCAAATCACAATGGAAATGCCCATGCTTGGTGCTCATACAATCATGTGCTCTTTCGGAAACTGTGTCATGCCAAGGAAGAGACATGGAATGTGACTTCCTTACATACAAACTTTTCAGCTTTTCATGAACAATCCGCATACATTCGTGCTCATCCATGAGAGAAATGTGCTCAACATACAATATGTCATGCCTAGGAAAAGGGATCACATAACGATGTTGACTAAAATACCGGAAACCTTCATGAATGAAACACTCGAACAATGTGTGCGTATCAATCATGCGAACACATAATACTTCCTGTGATGGTTCTTTGGACCAAGGCTCGAGAGCCAAGATCACTTCTTCGGGATCTATCGGATCTTCTTGTGGGGGTTCTTTGGACCTCGACTCGAAAGCCAAGATCGGATCTTCGTGATTTATCAAATCTACAACGAGGTTAGCTTCGCTAGAAAAAGCATCTACTAACACATCATCCTGGTGAACAATCACATCATCTTTATGCAACTCATCATACTTGTGAGCAATCACATCTTGATCATGCCAATCATCATGCTTGTCATTGGCATCCAAATCATCATGCTTAGCAATATCATTCAACTCATCATGCTTATCTTTGTTATCCAAATCATCATCATGCTTCATACAATCATGCAATTCCTGTGTATCATGCTTTGGAGAAGAAGAGACCGAGAGAGTCTCCTTTTCCCGATTTTGTTGCATCTGTGCCTGAGCTTGCGAAAAGAGTCGCAATAACTCTTACATTTGTGCTTTGTTCTCGCGATAAAATTCTGCTTCTATGGCTGCGCTTCTTTCTTGGTACTTACGCTCGATGGCTGCCATATCTTCTTCGTAGGCTTTTCTTTCTGCTTTTCGTGCTTCGCGTTCTAACTTCTTGTCCATCATCCTCTTGTCGAAAGCCTCCATAGGAGTTAGTGCAATCGGTGTCGTAGATAGGGAAGGGTCAGAAAAACCTCCTGGTGGGGAAAATTCTTCTTCGCCTCTCTCATGCTCATCACTTCTAAGCAAAGTATCTATTCTGCTTTGAGTGATGATCATTCTGAAGTCGTAGGTTCTTGTGGGTTCTTAAGTTCACGAGGAACTTGGGTTCTTGGGGGGTCTTGGGTTCTTAAGTTCACGAGGAACTTGGGTTCTTGAGGTTCTTGAGGTCCTTGATTTGTGAGAATCTAGGGTTCTTGAGGTTTTCTTTCGCTTGCAAATCGCGTTGGAGAAGGATCTTCTCTTCACCCGAGTTCTACTCCTTTCTGCGGGCGCACCCCTTGGCGGCCTTGCGCTCACACCAAGGTTGCTTTTTCCCACCTCACGTCGATTGGCCGGCCGCTAAGTGCACGGTCCGCTCTCAATGAGTGAAAAGAGACACAAGGGGAGGCTGGACAAGCCCTTCTTTGTTGGGATTCCTGTCACTCTTCAACAAAACACGATTAGGAATCGCCACGCCCAAGTAACAAGCAAAAAAATTTCTTGTGGTTCTTCCCTTGAGTAATGCAGAACACTTCCAAAGCTCTGATACCATTGGTAGGTGTAGCGGAATGAAAGTTGTATTTTCTCAAGATTAGTGATCTTTATTGCTCAAGGTTCCTTTTAGTTCATAGGGAAAGAGAGAGCTTTCCGTCTGTGGAGAGTGCTATGATCACGAACAAAGTGAGTGGATTGTGCGTGCAAGTGAATGAGACTAAGAGAAGGAGAGAGAAGAGATACGACACCCGAGAGGTTGTAAAACCCTCCTCCGAAGGCCCCACTCTCGTCGGCGAGGGTGGTCTATTCTTTGATTGCACAAAGGTGTACAATGCGTATGCAATGGACTATGCAACTTGGTCTATGCCGATGACGACGACGACGACGGCTGAAATCTGAGATCTTCTAATCGCTGAATTTCGGGACTGTTTCGGTGGCTGAAAATGACTGTTTTGGCTGCGTTTTGTTGGGCTAAACTTGGGGAACAATCTGCAACCTGATTGGGGGAAATCTGCTACTGTTCCATATGCTGAAAATCTGCGTTTTTAGGTTGCAAACCAAAAATGCTGACCTGCTGTCCTAGCGTTAGTGATTTGCTGAGCTTCTGCCGCCGAATGGCTGGAAACAGGAAACGCTAGGGCTGCTATGCATCTGCTGATGAAATCGCTACAAAGTTGATGTCTGCACTGCTGAATGCAATGGAGAAAAACGCTGAATTGACCAGCAGATCCAGCGTTAGTAGATGGCTGCAAAAACGCTGAGCTTGCTGGACAAAAACGCTAAGGCTTGAGGTGATTCTATCGTGGGAAAACACCGAGGGCGGGGCTGATCTGCAAGGGACTAACGCCAGAAGGGGGAAGACTTCAGGCGATGCTGATGCTCTGTGAAAACGCCAAGGAAGTGGGAGGTATGGCGATGGGGGGTCATGAGGGGGGTACTGCTGAGAAGTTGCCTGTTGAGCGGGAAGCTCCTGCTGCCTCTTCTCCCAGAAAGTGTTAACTTGGGTTTGCTTATATATTAACTTAGCAAAATTGCCCTAGCTACTTTTGTTGGAAAGTCACTTAAAAATAATAAGTGAAAATCCCAATAAATAGGAAAATAGGCTAAATGCACAGGAAAATTCCCCTAACTGATGCGAATGGATTTTGATGGGAATTCCGATGATCATGCTGTGTGCAACCGGAGGATATGCATCTACGCTAAGTGACTGGGCATGCACGGTCCACGAATAGTCTCACAAAAGTGCCAGATCACTGCTAATCTAACTGACTGAACTGACGGGAACCTTGCTATGGTGTAGCTTGTCCACGGACACATAGGGTTGGGATGTGTCACGTGACACTTTCTTAATTGTGGTAACCACACTTTATAGCCCATTTCACCTTCTTCCCCATAACCTAGGGAGACTCCCTTAATGGACTTCATATCAAGCTTTGTTCTTAAGTCATTGCGTACATGAACAAAAGCTTTGTAGCCAAATACTCTCAAATGATCATAAGAGGCAGGTTTGCCAGACCAAACCTCCTCTGGAATGTCATTTTTCAGTGTACTATTAGGAGAGCGATTGCAAATATGAACTGTAGTTTTTAAAGCCTCTCCTCAAAACTCTTGGGAAAGATTAGCGGTGGACAACATGCAATGCACTCTCTCACATAAAGTGCGGTTGGACCTCTGAGCCACACCATTAGAAGACGGATTATAAGAGGCTGTCAACTCCCTTTTGATCCCATTATCATCACAAAAACGCTGAAATTTAGCAGATACATATTCTCCTCCATTGTTGGACTCGAGACATTTAAGCTTAGCACTCTTTTGAGTAGCGACAAAAGCATGAAACTTCTTAAAAGCATTAAAAGTCTCACTCTTACTTTTCAACAAATGCACCCATCTTTTCCTAGTACAATCATCAATAAATGTAACAAAATACAATGCACCACCAAAAGACTTAACATGCATAGTGCATGCATTGGAGTGAATCAGAGGGATTAGCTTTGCGAGAGACACCAGAGTAATAAGAAGATTTCTTTTGCTATGGGGAGGTAGTAGCGGGATATTCCATACGGGATGGCTACTCGATGAAGAAAACGATGTTGTGCATTCCACAGCCGTTGAGGGAAAAAATTCTAACCGAATGCCACTGTCTACCATTTACGAGTCACCGTGGCATTGACACCACCTTGAAAGGTGTGGAGCGTTACTTCTTTTGGCCGAGACTCAAGAAAGACGTGGACGATTTTGTACGCAGTTGCTTGGTATGCCAGAAGGTCAAGCTTGACAAGCATAAAGCACAGGGAGTGTTACAGCCTTTACCCTTTCCCACCCGCCCCTGGGAAAGTATTACTATGGATTTCTAGACACAGAGTGGGCACGATGGTATGGGGACTGTTATTGACAGATTTAGCAAGCAAGCTCATTTCATTCCAGTGAAGAAAACAACCAAGCTGGATCATTTAGCGAGACTGTTCATTGCCTAGATAATCAGATTACATGGCATGCCTGAGACAATAGTCTCTGTCAGAGATCCCCGATTCACGAGTTTGTTTTGGAGGGCTATTTGGGAGAACATTGGCACACGGTTTCAGTTCTCGTCATCTTTTCACTCGCAGACAGATGGGCAATTTGAGATTGCAAATTCAGTCATACTGGATTTATTTAAGTCTTACATTTCTGATCAGAAGACTCAATGGGAAAAGTTTTTAAATTTGCCTACAACAATACGATCCACTCTTCGACGGGGAGTGCAATTTGAGATTATTGAACGAAGGTTCCAAAGCACAAAAGATAACATTTTTTAAGCCGACTAGTACACGAGGGACTTGGACACTGCTTTTGCCAAGGTCCGGGAGGCTTTAGCGCAAGCTCATGAAAGACATAAGGAGGCAGCAGATCGACACCGTCGCGATTTGAAATTAAAAGAAGACGATTGGGTGCTCTTACCTTTCGAAAAGGTAGGCCTGAGAAAGAAAAAGGGAAAGGAGCGGCTTTTTCCAAAGCTTAGCATGAGATACTATGGACCTTTCCAGATAAAAGAAATGGTAAACGATGTCTCCTTTAGACTGAAGCTGCCCGATACTTGGAGAATTCACAATGCTTTTCATGTGAGTCTCTTGAAACCTTTTAAAGGCGATGTGCTCGATGATGGGGAGCTTGATGAGCAACCCGAAGTGGAGGAAAGCGAGGAGATACTCGTTCCGGAACAGATATTGGCACATAAAGATAGAAAGATTAAAGGTAAAGTGATTAGGTGGTTCTTGGTTAAATTCAAGAACTATCTTGCATTGGATGCGAAGTGGATGGAGGAGGAGGACCTAGCAGATACTCCTTTTGGAAGCATAGCCTACTATGATAGAACCCCGATCTGAGCATGGGTGAATCTAGTGTAGCGGGCTTGCACAAGAGGGGAGTCGCCCTGCTCCTTTGTCAACAGATTACCCCGATTTTTGATATAGAGTCACTGATGTCCCTTTGGGTTTCAGGGATACTGCTGGGCTAAGAGTATTGTGTTATATGACTATATGAATTGGAATTCCCGAAAATGATACTGATTGATTTGTACTTGACTTGTTTGAGTGCAGGAACTGAAAGACGAGATGACTGCAGCATTTCGGTCTCATAAATCTCTATAGACATAGACATGATTGCAATAAGGATTAGTTAATCGGGCATCTGTGAGGTCACGACTGGATCTAGATGCGATTACTAAATACGTTGCCGATTAATCATGGTCTCAGATTTGGAATGAATTTGAATGTGATTTGTCATGTGATGTCCAGTGATGTCAAGTGACGTCTTGTGATGTTCGGTGATGTGACTGTTGATTGGTACATGTGCTAGATGTGTTGTGCGTAGTGCGTCGGTACTAAGAGTCAGTGTCTTAGCAGAAGACAGTTTATGTCCTTTGTCTGTTTTGCAGACATAATTGAGGGCGATTACAATTCTTTCAAGAGGGGGGTATGTCACAAACCGGTGAAGTGACAGGCTTCCAGACACACGGTGATTGCGGCAGAAATGCCACGTGGCAGCAGTAAGGACCCTCGCAAAATGCGCTGGCAAGCTGACGTGGAAAACCATACGGAATTCCGCTTTTTACGGCGCTGATGACGTGACAGCTTGTACGGATTTTTGTAAACTGCGTTGGCTGATTTTTATGGCAGCTTTTGGGCAAATTGCTTTTGAGATTAAAAAGCTTTTAAGTTTAATGCTTTTGGGGCTCCGCTTTTGGGCATCCCTTGTACCTTTAAATAAGTGGGCAAGGCCTCACTTCTCAGAGCATCTGAAAGCAGAGTCTGCGAGTGAGCACCTACCCGCTCTCTTGTACTTTGAACACATTAATACAAAAAGGAATACCGAAAGGGGCGCCAGTCTTTGGGGCCAATACCTCTGGGCATGGAACTACGCCGGGCCGTGTCAATTTTGTGAACTGTTTTGAAGTGAACCTTTGTTGTCACGGTAGAATCTTGACTTGGGGTGTCCAAGTTTGTTACAGCCCCTCGGCCATTTAGTGCAAGTTGGGGTTTAGGGTTAAAAACCCTAACCCTTCTGGTGCGAGGTCACAAACTTGTGACAGTCACCCACACCCACTAGTGGAGCCTGGAGGGCGACATTCATAGCTCACATACTTCTTTCAGGGATTTGTTTTAGTCTCACCCGCCACCCTATGGCAACAAATTTGTCAGCCTCTAGATGCACTAGAGCACAAGGATACCAGGCTCAGAGAGTATCTCATAGGGCCATGTGAGATACGACTATGGCATGTAGAGGGAGATAGAGTGGCAATGATATTTGGAGAGGGGTCACCCTATGGCAGCAGAGATCGTTCGTGCCCATAGATGCCCTACACAAGGATACCAGGCTCAGAGAGTATCTCATAGGGCCATCTGAGATTTTACTATGGCATGAGCAGACCAGATAGAGGGAGATAGAGTTGTCTTTCCTAGTCCGTCGCTATGCTACGGGGGACTCTTCACTATGCATGCCATATGACACTCCCACTGTGGGTCCACCATGGGTCCACCATCAATGAGGTATGATCATAGCTTCATAGAAGTATGGTCATAACCACCAATGCTTATTGTTGATAGCGAGTATCTCGATATATGCTTGGGGAGAACTTAGAAGGATTGGTACAGTTGTTGGTAGCCTCTACAACCCTTTAGTGTGATTGTTTAGGATAACTCTAAATTTCGAGCCAAAGGTTTTGGAACAATCTCTTTTTCAAGATGTTATTCAATCTTTGTTTCACAAATCTTCTCTCAATTGTTGGAATCATGGATCACATTTTTGAAGTCCACTTGAAGAAAACATGAGCAAAGTTCTTGGATTCTGAGGCAACACAGTGGGAGTTGGGACAAGGCGAAAGATGTGACAATGTTCACCAGCGCACTGACACTACCATTGTAAAAAAAGGTACAACCGCAAATCATGGCATGAGTGTGTGAAGAAAATGCAAAGAATTCAGATGGTAGCACATGTGCATGCAAAGAACTAGGATGTTAGCACATATGCATGCAATTTACATGTGCGTGACATTTGTGAAGCTTGTATGATGGGCAAGCAACAAATGAAAGCATTTCTATGAGAGACTTCCACAACAAAACACACTCCTCTAGAGTTGATACGTGTGGATCTTTGTTGTAACGTCTGTTGCTGCTTTGGGTGGACGTGCTTACCTTTTGCTTTCAGTCACGATTTAATTAAAGACATGTGGGTGTATTTCATTCATGAGAAGGTTGAAGCTTTTGGCAAATTTAAGGCTTGAAGAAATGAATTAGGCAAGGAGGTAAAGAAGTTACACACATAAAGAGGAGGAGATTTGAGAGAGTTCTATGCAACAATGGGCATGGCATGAAACATCAACTCACTAATGCTCACCCCCCACAACAACACAATTTGTGGAACGACGCAATCTGACTATGGTGGAGAAGGCTCAATGTGTGCTTCAGGTTAAAGATATGACTATTCTTGTTGTGGAAGCAGTAAATACGACATTCTGTATCGTGAAATAGAGATACGCAATGGTTCTTAAAGGCATGACACCTCAAGAGGCCTACTTGGGCAAGAAGGTACGGCTTTACTTTGGGAGGTTTCTTTTATGGACGTAGCCCTTCCCTTGCCTACCCTGTCTTGGCTAGTGAGTATTTTCTTTGCCTTTTGGCTTTCAGAGTTTATCTGCTTTAAACTCTTCATTTTATCCAAGAAAAAACAGGTTTGTCCATTTTCTCATCAGAGGAGGAAGTAATCCAGGGCGTGCCAGGCTGAGGGTTCCAAACTTGCAAACAAAATTGCAGCTTTATCTGATGAGAGAAGGCTGTCAGAGTTTCGTGAGGCCATATTAGGACTTGTAAGACCAATTATCAAGCAGAAATAGAGTTCATAGTTGGGACAGAAAGAAGGACAAAACAGCGCGTGGCTTAACGGTAAGGTGTTGAAGTTAAATGGGGTGACAATTCTGGAAAAACTGGAACATTGAAGGTGTTGGCACCCTAACACGTCTTCAATGTTTGTGCTTTTTCTTTTCATACCCCGTAAAACCTGTGCTCCTGAGATCCAAAGTCGTGCTATTTATTGAAGAGTTGGGTACAGTTTGAGTACCTGTGTTTTGTTAGGTGCTGTTTTTTTTGTGTCTCTGTTTTGTCGATTCATGCGAAGCTTAACTTTTCTCAATTGAAATGTTCTCTTTTCCAGAATTCGAGAAAAAAAATCGTCAGTAACAATTCTGCTATGTGGAACTAGTGGATGTGGCAAGTCAACCTTGTCAACATTGCTGGTAGTTTGACAACATTATTTGTCTCTGCTACATCTTAGCAATAGAAGTTCATGATTGGTTATTTTTAAAAATTGTGCCCCTGATTGCTCAGCCTTCTTTTTAGGCTAGCAGACTTGGTATCACAACAGTTGTTTCAACGGATTCCATTAGGCATATGATGAGAAGTTTTGTAGATGAGAAGGAGAATCCTCTTCTGTATGCTTCAACATATTCTGCTGGTGAGCATCTTGATCCGGTAGCAGTTGCAGAAGCGAAGGCGAGAAAGATATCAAGAAGATATGGAAATTCTCACCCTGATAATTCTCAGTTTTCAAGGTCGTTATCAAATGGACATGGGCAACATGCAAAGGAGCTTTCCCAGTCCAGTGCAGAAATTGACGTCAAAGGGAAGGCTCCTTTTTTAACTGAAGAGAATATTACTGTCAGCTCCAAAACCATGGCAGTTCAGGGTTACAAGGCTCAAAGCGAGATGGTGATTGACAGTCTTGACCGGCTGATTACTTCATGGGAGCAGAAATGTGAGTCTGTTATAGTTGAAGGTGTTCATTTAAGTCTCAATTTCGTGGTGAGTATTATTGTGTTTTTGCCATTAATATCTATTCTATAGGAGGAGCTGTCTTTTAAGTTGTTATAGCACCTTGTGTTTTGATTTCAGATGGGACTTATGAAGAAGCACCCTTCAATTATACCCTTCATGGTCTATATTGCAAATGAGGAGAAGCATCTGGAAAGGTTTGCTGTTCGTGCCAAGTACATGACTCTAGACCCTGCAAAAAACAAGTATGTGAAATATATCCGCAATATCAGAGCCATACAAGATTATCTGTGCAAGCGAGCTGATAAACATCTCATTCCAAAAGTTAACAACACAAACATGGATCAAAGTGTGGCTTCTATACACGCAACCATTTTTGGATGTTTACGGAAAAGGGAGGGAGGAGAGCCTTTCTATGATGAATTGACAAACACGGTTAAGCTGGTGGATGATGAGTTCAAGCACCAGTGTGCAGCAAACTCTTTGGGTTCCAAGGGTATGCTTCAACTTATACGTCGTAGAGGGTCATCCCGCCAGCTGATGGCACTCGTGAATGATGATGGATCAGTTGCCAAGACATGGCCATTCGAGAGTGCTGACAATACAAGGAGGCTAACCATTCCTGATCACAAATTCGAGGAAAATACCAACTCGTCACACTGGGAAGCTCTAGAAGTGAGCCCTGTTAATCTTCAATTTGGTAATTTTGGCCTTAGTGCTTGGCAAAATGAGATGGGTGGCACGAGCTACAGCGGAAGTGTAGATGGGCTAAGTTCAAGGGGGGATGGGGTTGAATATCAAAGTAGTCATCGAAGTAGCCGCTACGGATCTTCTTGCTCAAGTTCTCCGCGTCTTTTTGAAGGGGCTGAAAAGGAGGTAAATTTTGGGTGCAATACCAACAATTTTTCTTAGCACTATGTTTCTTTTGTTGATAATGTTATGTTTGAATGTGTTCCGACAGCTTTCTAATGAAAATAGAGTATCGGGGAGTGATGAGGAGCAGGATGATGATGCTGTCGAGCCTGATAGTGAAGAAGAGCTTAATGATGTGCGAGATCAGCAAATTGAAGAGGAGGTACATGAGCAAGTGGAGTTTCTCTGTTGACAGTCACCTCTTTGATATATAACTAAAACTTATTGGAAGTGGTTGTAGGTTGAGGGTTCTGTTGGAGATCAAAGCTGTGCTTCAGAGGAGGAGGATGAATATGTGGCAGCTGCTGATGAAGAAGATGACGGCGAAGAAAGGAATTTGAACTCGCTTGACAGTACGAGTAGGACAATAACAAGGATTTCTTCTGATACTGGTTCCAAGTATAATTTTTTGCATCAAAATGCAAATTTCTTGAATAATGGGTCTATCAAAGGTGCTGATAGAACCGAACAGCTTAATTCTACGAAGAGTAATGGGGTGATTGCAGAAGCCAATGGAAAGCATCTGCATTTGCGATCAAAAAGTCTACCCCCCCTTACAACCCTTTACCGGTCATATTGGGACGATCCTCATTCTATAAGAAGTCTGAAGAGAGTTTAGTCCCAAGGCTGTTGCATTTTTGGCCCCCTCCCAGCAATAACCTGCTTCTGTGTGTCAGAAAAGCTTGGAGATTTGATGTATATTTGTGCGTTAAGATAGTGTTTGGCTTTCTACCATGTTCTTTTCCTTGATTTGTCACATTTAGCGCAACCAACCCCCCCCTCCCCCCACCAGTTGAATTTCGGCTTTTGCAAGGCATGCTATAATGTGGCTTTCTACCATGTTAAGATAGTGTTTGACTTTCTACCATGTTCTTCTCCTTGATTTGTCTAACATTTAGCAAACCAACCACCCCCCCCCCCCCCCCCCCCCCCCCCCCCCCCCCCCCCCCCCCGTCTTCCACCCCCCCTTCTCCCCACCACTTGAATTTTGGCTTTTGCAAGGCATGCTATAATTTGGGTGTAACCTTCTGCTTTGATTACTTTTCTTCTGTCGAGGGGTTTCTTACACTTTCAAGAAAACTCTCTTATTAGAAAGCATAGGTGAGATCTGCAAGTTTTGGCATAGGCCTCTATAAGGCATACTATAATTTACTCTCTGTCAAGGCATGTTATAATTTGCTCTGTGTTAAGGCGCACGCAAAAACCTTATGCGTTGATTACCTTTCTTTTTCTGAGGTTTCACATACATTCAAGAAAACACTACTTAGAAAGCATAGGTGAGATCTGCTGGTTTTGGCACAAACACTCTTCCCTTGGCTCTTGTAAGTTTAATTACGGTGAGGCTGTTACAAGTTTGTGCAGAGTGAGAGCAAAGGGAAATAACTGAGGTCTAACATAGTTGTGGAAAACATGCATGTGTGTGAGGTGATTCAGATTGGAAGGAGTGCCTTTTGATTTTGAAAAGCTCTGAGCTAATCCTTGTCCTCTTTGTGTCTATGCAGACAATTTTTCATGGCATTTTGCTCAATCACTTTTTAACCTTCCTAAAAGACGCTTTCCTGCTTTTAGATTCCATGTACATGCATACAAAGGAAACACACCTGTCTCGTTTTGAATCTGATGATGTTGATGTCGTGTCACCCCCAAACCCAAAAGAACTAGTGTTTGCCCAAGCTTTTCCAAGTACGCGAACCTTTGATTTTCGCGAATTTCGCGTAAGGCAATGATGCTCTCGGTCTCACACTTTGGTAGTGCACATAGCACGAGATGGGGACTCCTAGGAAAGTACATTCAAGGAATATTTAACCAAGCAGACCACCTAGAAGGATCTGCAATAGTTAGAGTTGGCTTTCCCAATGTAGGTACACATGCAATATCTCCCATTGTCTCATCTCGAGAGGTACGTCATGGTTTTAACATGGCACTCAATCTATCCTTCTAGGGGTGCTCTAAAACTTTGAAACTATGGTTTTAAACTATTCATAGACAATCTATGGTATACATTGAACATAAGTAGGTGAAAAATGATGGATTGTGCAATCCATCTCTGACAAGACTTTTATTTAAAACTCTTCGCGGTGACGACTACTCATGTAAGGACATTGATGATCCAACTCTTTTGTCAAGATGCTATCAACCATTTAGTGCGATCCATGTTCCTTAGCATATTCACGTGATCTCTATGTCTACAAGCTATTCCACAATATTTTTCAATTTGAGTCTCCTTTGATTGGTCAAATCCAAGCTCTTTGGTCTGTAGTGTAATTTTTGGTCTCCTTTCGGATCTTGGCATTTTTACTTAGTTTTATGGCTTTTCTTGATGACCAAACGCCTCTCTATGGAACGGTACCTCTTTGGTTAGAAAGCACTGTAGGGATGATGGATCACAATCCAACATCTACAGGATAAAAAAATTCAAGCCTCTATCGCATGCTTTGATAGTGGTTTCCAGTGAGCACCGATGAGAGAGACAATGCATGTGTAGCACCATTAGAGAGAGGGGTATGTGTTTGTATACACACATTGCAAGAAAAGAGCACTAGCCTATAGTACCAATTGTAGAAAGCCAAGGTGTGGCCAGTTGTAGGGGGTAGCTAATGCCTATCGAAGTGTATTTGGGAGGTGAGATCCATGATGAGAGGCCGCCTTTGGGTGATTCTGCAACCCATATGGTGCACCTCAAGGGGTTTCCTAGTGCCGCAGTTGATAATCTCTATGTGTGTGACAGTAAACAATAGAAAGTAGCGCTCAATATTTGGAGCTCATGCCTTTTAAAATCCTCCAATTTGAATATTGTCACCATTATGTCACCACCCATAATCAATAATCTTATATATTATCTACTTGTAGCCTTACGGATAATAAGAAGAATAACTCAAGGCGATTAAAAATAAAGCATAATGAGGATAAAATAGTGTTAGGAGATAAAATTAGGATCATTAAGTAAAAGTCCTACTCTAATACCATGTTTGAGAGAGAGAGAGAGAGAGAGAGAGAGAGAGAGAGAGAGAGAGAGAGAAGATATAGAATGATACGGAATTCAATGACATAACTTTGATGAATAATTGAAACATTGAGGATTTAAAACTGAGGGCTTTATAGCCAAGAAAGACTTAGTTGTGTTTGAACTCTCAAATTTGAGCATACTAAGGCAACTTACGCACTACATTATTTAGAATATAGGATGCCCAAAACATGATGGCACTTGAAAATGTTGGCAGGTACTGTGCATCAAGACTTTACACACAACCAAATGGGCATATCGAGCGGAAATGAGGAAGACAAACCATAGGCACCTATAGAAGTTGCAACAGACAAAATGCCTCTCCCCTCTCCCAAGTCATCAAATTCACTTTGATTTCTTGGTGCTACATCACATCATATTTGGGTAGGTAAGAGGGGTCATCCATATATTTTTGAGTTATGGGCAATGAAGTGCACTTGAGCTTAAACTCAAATAGTATGTAACCATTCTTTTGAAGGTGTTTAAGATGCATTAACAAATATTTGTTGTATGACTGACAAGTGCCAAGCACAATTGATTGATGGTCTATGCAATCGATAGTTATCTCATGGACATTTTAATAGATGAGAGCTCTTTATGAGCAAAGTTTATATTATGTCCAATGGAGTGGTTGTAATCATTATTGAGCATTAATGGCTAATATCTAAAAATAAATACATGCAAGAGGGAAATGATCACTCTTGCATGTACCCTATGAACTCTAATGAGAATATGTGCAGGATTATTGTCCCTAGGATACATTTTAAAAATGGGTTATTACCCCAATACATATCTTTACGTGATCGTTTATCAGGACTCTTCTCCCAACCGTGATGGTCATCAAACCCATCCCTGCCCTCGACGCTCTCTGGTAGCCCCTGTTACCTCTACTCTCTCTCTCTCTCTCTCTCTCTCTCTCTCTCTCTCTCTCTCTCTCTCTCTCTCTCTTACTCACACGTTTCCAACATTGCCATACACCACCCCGTGTGCACTACTGTAGCATACAGTGACTTGCCTTCTTGGTCTATGCGCCGATCTCGTCAGCATACTATGCGTGTGTCTCTGTTCGTTTGCAGATGTGAGGCTCCCCTATTTAAAGGTGATGGAATCTCTTCCCCTCACTTAGCCTTGCTTGCGTCATGTGTGTTTTGGAAAGTGAGTTTTGAGTGCTTCTCTCTGAACTTGAGAAATACTGTTGATTACCCTCTTTGCATCATGGACTTGGTTGAGCAGGGCTCTACTTCTCAGGTAGATACTTTATCGTGCACGTTTTTTCAAAAAAGTTTTTGTTACTACAGTATACTCCTCTGGTTTATTCACAGTTGCCTTAGATAATCCAAAACTTTTGCTTAAAATGGTGGGTGAATACCTGTCTCTATACTTGCTCTAGCCAAACTCGTTTCTCTCTTTAAGGGTGAGATTTTACGCTTTGCTACCGTGACTAATTAATAACGAAAGTGTTTTTAAAAAAAAACACTTCAAAGTAGAATGCTTCCTGCTTTATCCTTTGAATTCTAATGTTTTCATAAGGTGAAAAGTTTCAAGGACCTTAGCATATGATTAAGGTTACTTGACTTGCTTTGAAAATATTTGTATTTGGTGATTAGAAACAACACTCCACGGGTTTCTTTCAAAAGTCTTGAGATTTATTGAGGAATTTTATGCTCCTTATAATGGTCTTTTTTGAATGAAACTTTACTATACTGCTGACTTATTGCAGCCTTGAGGTTGTTTGTAACATAGAGCAATCATACTTTAAATCATGCACTAAAAAAGGGGGAGGTAGGAATGATGAAACCTCTGGTACTATTGGGTTTTTAAGACATAAAACCTCCCTGGGGCTGGGATAGTAACCTTTAAAGAAAACCTAAACCTAATGGGTGATTACCATAAATAGTTTGCTAGAGGCAATGCAATCTTTTCTATACTTTTTTTGAAAGTTTTCTCATTTCACGATAACATTTTTTTTTTTGCCTTAGTTGGTTCTATTTTTTTCATCATGATTAGGAAGGATTCTTAAACTACATCCAAATAAAACCAGTTACAAGTTGGTTTTTACAAATACTCAAAAAATGATTTGACAGTCTGTCTTTTTTGATCGAATTGCAAATCCATGTGCAAGATATGTAAAGGTAACCGGATTACTTCTATTTTAAAGTTTTGAAACACTGTGGTTTTTGATTTAACTTGGTACTGTTTGAACAATATTGGAAATTTCCTTGTTTGCCTGATAAAAAAGATTGACTTTGGCGGTTATTGAATACTCAAAATCACTTGTTACCTTGCTAGTACTAGATGGTTTGAGAGATCATAATTGAGATACATCTTATACCTTGGAAAACTAGAAGTAACTTTGCATAAAATCTACACACACAAATTCCATGGGACAAAATTGTCGGTAAGGACACTTGGATCAGAAAGGGTGATGGCATTCTAATAAAAAAAATTTATCTTAGTAAATATGTATGAGTTCTTAAAAAATGGGATAACTATTTGCCTTGTTTATAATCTATAATCTCACTTGGATCTTAAAGATGTGAGTACCTTTTGATCACAAGTTAAAATGAATTAATAGAAAAGAAAGAAACAATCCTTACACTTCAATGGAATCGCAATGCCTTTTTTAGTACAAAAAGACAAATGACAGCTTCATGGTTTTAAGGATGATACCCACATTTATTTTTAGATAGTAGGTTTAAGTTTAAAAAGGTTTTCAAGTAGGACATGGATAACAATTGATACGGTTCATCGACACCTGTAATACGTATTCAAGACCTAACGAACCTGTTGTCTTGTTTACATGGATGTAGGTGAGGACTCTATTTTTACTTAGGATCTTTTTTTAATTGTCTGCTGTCCGTCATTGATACACCTATCCTCTTGCACTCTTTGAATCAAGTAGTCCTGATTATGCTCTGTATAAAAACACTTGAATGATACCTCATTCTTACTTTAATGTACAAAAATGAATCAAACAGTGAGTCTTTTTGTGCTATTCCTTGTCCCTTGTCTAAAGCCAGTTGTCTTTTGAACTGGTATATTCTTTTGTGTATAAATATTAGTTTGAAAACATCAACACACACACACACACACACACACACACACACACACACACACACACACACACAATCTAATAATGAAACACAAACAAAATTATAGAATCAAGAGCGATTAATCACTAATTAGAGAATACTAACACACTAATCATAGCACTATTAACACATTAGACGAGAGAGGAGTAATGAAATTTATTTTTGCAATGGATCTTCAACGTTCCCGACAATCAGTGGTCAATCTCTCCTCCATAACCACCTCCTTCACAAGCTCTATCTCTAATCTAAAGAATCTCTCGTCAAAATGACTTAACTTTCATCTTTAAACTTAAGGTTGTCTAAAATGGGTCCGATCGCTCACTAATGACTCGCCATGCACACACAAGATACACTCAAGAAGTGCTAATTAGAATAATGCAATGCTCAAACTTGTTGGTATACTTGCAATTCCCACCTCTCTCAGTTTCGCCACCACAATATATGCTGCACAGTTTATAAGGCCCCCATATGAGGAGAAGCCAATCGTGCACATATAATTGGTGGATTCCAACTTTGCATGCTGATGAGATCTCTATTTGTGATCGTGGATGGTACGGATTTTTATTGCTTTCACCGAAATATTCCTTTTCGCCGGAATATCTTGGCCGGACGACAACAGGAAGATAATCAGAAAATGGCCGTCCGGTGGGGCCGGTGGTCCTTGGTCTTTGGCCGATGATTTCCTTGGCCAATGGCCGATTTCTAGGAGGAATTGTCTACCCAAAAGCGGCTACACATGGGTAGAATGGTGTGCACACTTGACACACACAACATATCCTTGTGTAAGGATTGTTAGTCCCTTGTATTCCTACTTGCTCTAGTTGTCTAAATCGCCATCTAAGCTCTACCTTGAGAGCGCATGGGTGGATGACGCCATCACTTTGTAATAGTGTGCTAATTTAAAGTTTTTGATTTGTCACTTATCTACTTTGCATCGTATCTCTCTCTACTCTCCTTGCTACAAGATCCTTATTGTATTCCGCAATTCTTACAAAACTTGCACAAACCTACTCTATTCCTACCCTAATCCCATGCAATCACAAACAAACACAATCTAATTACGACACACAAAAGCAATTAAAGAATCAAGAGAATGATTTACAATTAATTAAAGAATATTGACACACTGATTATATCACCATTAACACATTAAACAAAAGAGTGAAGAGTAATGCGATTTATCTTTGAATTAGAACTTCAATGTTAGTGACAATGAGTGGTCAATCTCTCCTCCATGTTCCTCTCTTTCACAAGCTCTATCTTTATTCTAAAGAATCTCCCCTCAAAATGAATTAACTTTTACCTTTATACTTAGGGTTTCTTAAAAAGCGTCTGTCTATCCAAAGCACGAAAATCAACACACAAACACAATCTGGAACTCTCAATGAGTCTAAATGCCTTAAACTTGGTATGACCATAAGATTCTACCACAAAAGGAATTTGATTTTAGTTTTGAATGTTTGAAATGTTTGGTTCCCTTGGCATTAAGAAAAGTTTGGACTCACATTTGAGCCTTGTAAGACTCACATGCCATGTCATCATAGAGAAAGATAACGGAAAATATATTTTTTCTCTTTTTCATACATGCTTTCCAAAAATCCGAATATCTCTTTCATTACAAGGTACGTTTACAAAAAATCCAAAAAGTAATCCACTCACGATAGCACTTCACTGTCTACGAGAGCTAAGAATTCAATGCTGAATATCTCAATCTTCTGTATTTTTGAAAACTCAGCTTTGATTTCTTAGCTCATTCTTCCTCCCCCCTTTCCTCCTTCGCATTCTTGCGCGCAAATATTAAATGTCATCTCCTCCATTGACCTCACCTCCTCCTACAACATACAATTTCAATTAGCCTTGTTTTAATCGAGGCTTATACTTTCTCCACAAGTGACTTCTACAAGGAATCGGAGAGAGGTGCACCATATGCAAATAGAACTCTCGTGAGAGTATGATCCACTCTGCAAGGAAAAAAAAACCACCATTTTTGAAGCTTCGAAGGAGAACTTTAGATCATAGGGCATGAAAAATGTGGATCTTTGGATGAACGACAGAATGTGTCCTAAGCATCCCATCACAAACTCCACTCCACCTTTCAAGGATATAACCTCTTTGGTGAATTATGTGGGAGATGGCCACAATGGCTGTTGGGTTTCAAGCTCCTATTATTGCGTCTAACTTGTGTGGGAATGTGCCTTGCTAGAAAACTTGTACACACCACTCTAATTGTGGAGTTTGCATGGTAAAGGAATGGCTAATTTTAGTCATAGTTTTCCTATATACGTAAGAAGTTCAATATCAATAACATAGTATGAAATTGTTATTTGTCAAAGATTCTCTCTCTCTCTCTCTCTCTCTCTCTCTCTCTCTCTCTCTCTCTCTCTCTCTCGGGAGCGAATCACACCACCTATAAAGTGCATGCAACACTACCTGGAACAACATAATGTCAATCAAAGACACATGTGACACCATAGGCACACGGAGGCAATATCTTTAGCTTGTAAGGTTGAGACCATCCCACACATACAAAAATTTGGAAGGCCAACTAAACCACAATCAAGAATCTCATTGTTCTCAACTACACCACCCAACCCACATACACATAAACGGAAGGAAACTCACATACACATACACCCACCCAACCCACATACACATAAACGGAAGGAAACTCACCAAACCATACCAAAGTCGTACAAAATTGAAGGAACACCATCTCCTCACTAGGATACACCTGTCCCAAAGCCTCTACACTCAAAATCCTCACTCCAAACCCATTTGCAAAAAACACGTATGAAGACATAGTAGAATTTTGGAAGTGCTCAAAACTATAATCTATGAGTACCTTTGCGTAGCTTATGTCGCCACGATTCTAATGACTACTTGCATGCAAACAACAGACATTGTTAGCCTATCACAATGGTGCAGATGAATCTCCAATGCGATGAGAGAGCAGAGAGTGGTGTCAGGATGAAGCTCATGCTCTCTCTCTTCCTCTCTCTCACACAGCTGGCGGCAACTCAAAACTTTGATTATAATTAAGTTCTCTTTACAAAATGACCTAGGTTCCCTATATACTAAGGCTACCATAGGTTAAACCAAAAATAGAGTTCAATGGGTCAGATGG
Source organism: Adiantum capillus-veneris (assembly GCF_014529385.1). Taxonomy (NCBI): domain Eukaryota; kingdom Viridiplantae; phylum Streptophyta; class Polypodiopsida; order Polypodiales; family Pteridaceae; genus Adiantum; species Adiantum capillus-veneris. The sequence goes on from NC_140931.1 coordinate 164,354,100, forward strand.
ATTTGTATTTACAATCTGGAAGTGCCATCGTGCACGCCGGCTTCTGCAACTAGAATAGCTACTCATTACAAATGATGTTTTTTATTTATAATTCATATCATTTCATAACTCTAAAAAAACAAGACTTTGGTATGAAAATTGAGTTATGCTATGCTATTGACCCATGGGTCAACACTTCCTCCCTCCGAATTCATGTCGTCATTCACATGACCTGATTGTCAATGTCGATGCGGTCTTTGTTGTTATTTTTGCTTTTGTTTGCTCCACTGCTTGTACATTGTCTTTTGGATGCCTCTATAAGGTCCTTGCTAGAATCTCTTTTGATGTCCAGTCCTTGTCATCCTTACTATAACTTCAGGAATGACTTAAGGCTTTGAGTCTTCAATTGTCTACCTTTTGTGTCAGCTTTTCTTCATTGGGAACTTCTTTGTTCCTGCATGAAGGTGATTAAAGTCGCATTTTCCACTGTTAGCTTTTGTGTATTGTGTAAATCATTACGCTCCTTATACTTAATACATGACTTAATTAAAGCCCGACAAATCCCAGTTAATTTCCCAAGTTAGTAATTTGCTTCAAAAGGGCCTTATTCGACATCATTCGTGATAGATGACCATCTATGAGCTATCATTGTCCATTTGTCCCCAAAACTCATATACATGATGTAGAAGGTATGTAGATGGCTATCATGGCCTCAGATTTGAAAAAATTGCATCTATGGCTAGGGGTTAGACTTTTACCCTTTTCAATTTTTCTTCACCCTTAACTTGTATTCTCTATTCATAGCCTAATGACAAAGTTTGGCTTGATTTGGACTTAAATTTGGCTTGACCCTTGGTTGCTCCTGCACACATCTGTTGTGATAGATGATTGAATTGTCATTTTTACCCCCCTAGGCTTCATTAAGTCACATACAAGATAGAAGATTTACAATATAAATATCTACTTCATGTGTACGACCGTGTAGTCACATGATGTGGCTGATAGGCAACTTAACACTTGATGGGTGCTTTTGTTTAGTCATATCACCAACTTTTTTTGTCCTTGTAGGCCATCTTGGAGTTTTATGACCATTCTCAGTCATTTTTGGCATCATAATGTTGTTGAAGACTGATCAACATTCTTTTCCTACCTTTGACATTATAGCCTTGTGCATATGCCTTCTGAGACATACCTCATGAAGTTTTGTCATTTTCCTGTACCTTCTTCTTCTCTTTATACTGCTCAGGCATCTCTTTAGTCTTTTCTTCATCTCGATCATGGATTTTTAAAAACATTTTTGGAAGAAAATCTCAAAAAATAACTGAATAAAATCCAAAAATCAACTCAACAAGAAGAAAAGTCATTCGAATAGAATTCTAAACACTATGTACATTGTACACATTTCCCTAGGGGCTCATATATGGCTGTTGTCTTCATACTCCTCTTGTAACGCTATTATGAGGGCATGTACTCTGAATTTTGTCAAAAAATTATCACAAACAAACGCAAAAATTCAATGCAGCTTTCTAAACATTGTCCTCTAATATTCATAATATTAGTTCTGCATTTAGAATGCATCCCCCCCCTCCTATTTAAAGCCTTCCTTGACGACGGAGTATCATCAAGGGTATGTGCTATGATTGGGCAATTAAAAATTGTGCCAATGCAGGCCCTGTAATGTATCCCTATTATGCATACACAATCAATGCATGGAAAAAGTTCATGTTGGGCAAGATGTGGGTATAAACAATTTGCTTATTGGAATTTCTGGCGAGGCTTCCTATTCTAAGCAATGTGATGGTCTTTGAAGCTCATGTGCCATTTGCTTTATTGAAGGTTGTAGAAAAGATTTGGACTTCCTCTTTAGTTGCCTCTGGTTATTTTGCTTCCGAGCTTTTTTTTTTGCATTCATTGCATCTCCTGATCCATAAGCCTTGCGCAACATGGAGTGGTGAAGTGATCGACTTGCTCTCTTCTAACTGTACTGTAACCGTAGAAGGAATTGAAATAATTCAAGTGGCGATGCAATGACAATAGTTTTATTGGTTTCCTTTGGGACCCACTTCTTTGTGATTACTAGATGTCTAGATAGTGATGCTCATTTGGGAACCCATACTTGTCCTTGCTTCATTTGTGTTTGAAGAGAGTTATTTGGGATCCACCTTGTCTTTGTGTGAGTCAGCCACGGTCTTTGCTTCAACCCTTGTACGCTTGGTTGGGGATGGGATTTAGACTTTGGGAGTTGATACTTTAACCGTTTTGGAATCCAAATAAACTCTTGACCTCTTTGTGCTTGAATCAACTTCTTTAGAATCCAAATCTGAGTTGTGGAAGCTTGCAACTTTGTGATTTTCTTAGCCATTCTTGCATACTTTGACTGTTTTCTTGTTGGTGTTGGAGCTTGTGATTTTTCATAAGAGATCTTCATCTTCTTAATCCATACCTGCTTTTGGACTAATCGGCTCTTTGGTATCTAGATTCATTGAACTTTTTGGCTGTGACAAGTTGTTCTTTGCCTTTGGCCTTCCTTGGTTGTTACAAAAGCTGACTTGAGTTCCTGCTGGTAGGGGATGTCATAAGTATTATCCCTATTGCTACTATCCTCAAGATTGAATTCTGGCACTTTCCCTTTGTGGTTTGGACGGTTATGGAAAGTTACTATCTGTTTGCTCTTGGATTGCTGTTTTTGGAACGAATTTTCTAGCCAATTGATCAAAGTGTCGCTAACTCATTTTGACATGGCCATCTTCTTCTTGGTTGAGTCTTTTCTTCCTATATAGGAGCCATGTATGAGGATGCTTGTTGTAGTTGTGTCACCACCGATGATTTTGGAATCTACTTCTGATGCACTTTAGTCTTGTAACAGTGACATTGGTTCTTCGATCTTTGATATGGACAATCATAAAACTGTGCATTACTTGAGGTTTGGTTCATGTCACTTGTCTTGTTTGGATTTCTGTTGTCGGCATCTTCTTGAAGCTCCAAGTCTTCTACAGAGTCATAGAACTTGTCTTCTTCTTCGTCTTTTGATTCGACACATTCCTTTGTTTTCTCTTCATCTCAAGATCTTGTTGATGCTTGGTTCTCTTCTTTTTCGTGAGTCACACTCACTGCAAAGTAAGGAACAATATCAAAGCCATCTTTATCACAAAGCTTTATTGTTGGACCGTCTTGAATAGCGCACACATCCAAAGTAGCCAAGATGTGTTCCCACTATAGTGGCTCTAATGCTTCTTCAAGAAATGGTTCTGGGATATATTGCTTATTTTTGATCGCCATTTCTAGGATACGTTCCTCTTGCTTTAAGATTCTGCATTGCAAAGCTCCACACATCCACAGTTCTTTAGGCTTACCCAAACATGCTGGAAGTTTTGATCCCGTTATTAATGTGGAATCAAACTCCTCAAATGGTGTTCTTCTCACATCCTTGTAGCTATGGTCTTTCAAGTTTATCTTTGTCGTGGTTTACATGTGTCTCAGGTAGATATGGTCATAACCCTAATCTTGGATCATTTTCAATTGCCTCATGAATAGTCTTCCTAGAATGATGTCATACTGTTCTTCTTGCCAAAATCAACAATAGCAAAGGTATGCTCATATTCAATTCCACGAGCAGTAACAACTATTTTTTCTAGAAGTCCTATGGGATTTTTCACGTGTCCGTCTGCAAGCTGCAGTTTCAACTTGGTAGCCCTCACTTACTGGTTTTCCCCATTGTTTCTAGATCTCTTTCATTGCGATGGTAACACTAGCTTCACCGTCAAGAATTGCCACGGTTTTTACACCTTGGAATTTCACTAGAAGAGTGGTGTTCCCATCTTCTTCCTCATAGTACTCACCTACCTTGTTTAATGGAACTGACCTAGTGTCTAGCTGAGGCATTTCAAGATCTTTGATCCCTTCCTCGTTTGAGTCATTGGTTTTTTTATGCCAAATTTCTTTAGATATTTACCCACATTAGTCCACATGTTTGGTATTATCCCATGCAACTCAGCTAATGTTACACACATGTCATTGGGGTATATAGAATATCTATTAACCTTTTGAATCGATGACCTTGTTGGAAGACAGTCTCTGTGATGGGATTGCAATAACATATGACTTGGCCTCGTGCTCTCCCGTATAGGACGGTAGTGTTCTTAGCAAATGGGGTTGGCTGTCCATCACATATACAGATCCTTTGTCTACCCAATATGATTGCACTTCTAGATTCATTTGAGATTCAGTCTCAATTCCTCTATTGGTGGAAGAAACACTCCTCTTCCATCACCTTATTGGTTTACTCGTCTGCTTAGCTCACTGTCTTCATTGGCCTCTCTGAATTTCCGCAATTTGTCAAGACCATCTATTTCTTTACAACCCTAAGATATAGCTAGGTGAAATCTCTTAGAAGAGTTATCTGTGGTATTCAACACTATCCTTGTTTCTGATGCTGGGTCATTGATCTTTGGTTCGTGCTTGTGAATGGAATCTAGCTCTATTCATTCCTAGTTTGGTGGGGTTATTGGTGTAGGTGGGACAACAATCACATCTTTAAGTTTTCCAACTGGTGGTTCTAGTAAAGCTTGGGCTGTTTGAATCATTTTCTTGCACATTTCAAGCCTTTGCTTTTCTAGTTCCACATAGGGATATGTCATCCACGCCTATTTTTGGGTTTGGTTGTTTTTGATCCGTGTGTCATAGACTTTTAACAGGGTGTCTAGGGGTTCATTAGCTTCTCGACCAACACTGATACTTCTGAACTAGCACTTCTCAGTTTCTCATTCGTGGATGGTTCTTCTGGAGGTTGAGACATCTGCGTAAGACAAGTGAAACACTTTCCTCATGTTGTCTTATCTTCTCTTTAGCTTGGGTAAGCTCCTCAGCTAGGGATTTCTACTCTCATTCCCTACATGCTTTCATCCTAGCCTTTCTAGCTTTCCAACTATTCCGTTTTCTCTTGATTTTTTGAATAGGTGCGTCGATCTTTGGTTCATCATCTGTCTCTGGTCGCACACCAGTTGTCGTTTTATCTATCTTTAGGTTCTCATCAGCTTCCTTTTGAGCTTGCGCTTGTGTAACTACTTGTACTGGTATGGCATGTTTGTTTTTCGAGTAGCTGAACGATTACCTGAGACATTCATTGTGATCTTTATGACTCGGTTTGGGTTTTTTGGATAGTCAGGGATCAAGTGATTGATGCCACAGTCAAGACAATAGGCATTTACTTGAGTGATCTTTGTATGAGGACATTGTTTGAGTAACAGGTTGTCGCAGCTTTTTTGATACTATGTCTCTGGTTGATGAGCTTTTTCTTGCATTTTCCCTTGGCTATAAACAGACTCTAACCTAGCTAAGCCGCCATTCACAATGAACTGCAATGTCCTTCTGTCCATCTCATACCTTATTTATTCAAATTGAAATGAAGATGGTGGAGGTTGTACCTGACTCACCACTCCATGTGTTTCTCTCATCTTTTGTCGCTTCGAAGGATAGTATCCACTTTGCTTGTTATAATACATTATAGTTGGTACTAGAGCTTGTTTATCAGATGCTTTCATTATCAATGTGTATCTCATGTCTACATGCATTCTAGCACTTGGCGGTGGAGGTTGTTGTCCTAAGATAGGCTGTGGCCTTGAAACTCCTACTAGACCTGGCGCATTCCCCGTAACCTATCTAGGTGGAGTAGGTGCTACTCGAGCAGGTTGTACATACCTCTCCCTGCGTATTCCATGCTATAATAGAACTCTTCCCTCGTATGGTTTATCCATTTTCTCTTAATTTTGCACCACTTAGGTTCCCCCGAATCAGACCTTACAAGAGGAGTTAACCTCTTGACCATGTCGTTGATAACCTTTTCTCGATATATAGGTGTTGTTGGTTTTGTAATGAACTCACTCATCTGTGAATCACTATGCTGAGAGGATGTGTCGTTCTCTTGAATCTCACAATCATTTTCTTTATATTCCTCACTATTATCCATAAGATAAAGAGCTTCTTTGATCACTTTGTTTAGCATCATGCTCCTTATCATATGCATATGCTTCTAAAGACCCGCATGTCTCATTCCCTAGATAAAGATCAAAATCAATTGTGCTTGCGTAGGTAGTTCCACTCTTGGTCAGAACTTGACATATCTCTTGAGCCATAATGCTGCTTTGCGTATTGATTCACCCTCTTTCTACTTGAATCTATGAATTTGTGAGATTGTGTTGTGAGCTATGCCTTTTTCTAACTTTTTTTTGATGAATTCCTCAAATAGCTCGTCTAAAGTCTCAAAATCCCGTCTTTCCACTGAGTCGAACCATGTAGCCGCATAATCTTCTAGAGTCAGTCTGAATCCCACAAACCGTGTTGCAAAATCCAAAACTTTCTCTGCTCTAATTACTCTTTTGAAAGCCGCTATGTGATCTCTCAGATCTTTATCTCTGGAGTATTTTCTATTTACCCATTTTTGGACTTGGGATGGTCTGAATTGTCGTTTTTCTACAATTCTAACCATAGACTCTTCCAATTATTCTCTCGTTTCAGGCCTTTTACTATGCCTAGGTTCTTCTTAGAAGGGATTGGTTGTTTTGTTGGAGATTGGTCCATTAGGGAGATTCACTTGAGGAGGCATGTCTGGCATCTCTGTGATCATGTCATCTCTCATTATCACTCTAGGAGGGAATCCATGTGGCTCCCTTTGTGGAATTCTCATAAGAATTCTTGTGTTTAGTGGAGGTACTCTGTGGTCCTTCATTGACCAAATATCCACCTATATCTAATGCAGTCTGTGGATTTGTGCTTTCTACAGCTCTGTATTCTTGTCCATACTTGTCAACAACTATATATTTCCATTGACCGTCGACTCTGTATGTATAGACATATAAGAGCTTGTAATATGTCAGATCTCTTGGGTATGGCTCTGAGCACCTATAAAGATTGACCTTACTACCATCAATGTATTTATACAATCCTTCACTCTCATGATGTGTCATCCAAATTCTCTCGACAAAATTGGTCTTTATCAACTGCAAGTTTGGAAGATCCATTATGGATAGATGTTCCTCTAGCACCGAGATCCCGAAGCTTGTATAAGCTGAGTTTAAATATGAAGTGATGGGGAGGAGCTAGGAGCACAATGGAAGAAGAATACGCACGCACACACTCACACACACACCACCATAGCCACACACAGGTTGAAGGGGGAGAGCCAACATTCTGTATGCCCCCTTTCTTTCTTCTCTTATCTTATGCACTAAGGAAAAATACACATTGTACTTAGTGTTAGTGGCTCACACAAGTGTATAGCTGTACACTTAGGGTTAGCGGCAGTTAGTGATGGGCGGTCAACGTTCTGTATGCCCCCTTTCTTTCTTCTCTTATCTTATGCACTAAGGCACAATACACATTGTACTTAGTGTTAGTGGCTCACACAAGTGTATAGCTGTACACTTAGGGTTAACGGCAGTTAGTGATGGGCGGTCGGCCACATGGCCAGTAAACCTAACATTCTCCCACTTGATGGCCAATGTGGGAGACTATAAAAATGGAAGAGCACCACTCTTCACCCAATGCCCATTAACTCACGACAGTGTTGAAACTGATGGCTGGAGAGACTCTTAGTGAGTGCATCCGCTGTGTTCTCTGACGTAGGAATCTTCACTAAATCAAGGCTCTTATTTTCCAGGCATTCACGACTGAAGTGATAGCGCACATCAATGTGTTTCGTTCTGGAATGAACAACCTCTTCTTACGATCACGAGTAATGCGCATACCCAAAATGTGATTGGCTTCACCCAAATCTTTCATGTCAAATTGACTTTTCAGCTTGGTTTTCAAGTCAGCAATGTCCTTCTTAGAATGACCACCAATAAGCATGTCATCTACATAAAGGATAAGCATAATAAGCTGTCCATTTGGTTGTCTTTTTATGTAAAGACATGGATCCTCATTATTGCGCTTATAGCCTAGGGAACGCATAAATGCATCAAACTTTTGATACCATTGTCTGGACGATTGCTTCAAGCCATAGAGACTTTTCAGAAGCTTACATACCAAATGTTCCTTGCCCTTTAGCACAAACCCTTCAGGTTGCTGCATATAAATATCTTCCTCGAGATCACCATGTAAGAAAGCTGTAATGACATCCATGTGATCAAGCTCCATATCTTCAGTGGCAACCAAAGCAACCAACATTCTTAGTGTCGTCATCTTGACCACTGGAGAAAAGATTTCCTGGAAATCTACACCATATTCTTGCTTGAAACCTTTAGCCACTAAACGAGCTTTGTAATTCTCAACATTGGATGCAATCTTCTTCCTTGTAAACCCATTTACAAGGCAAAGCTTTCCTACCTTTTGGCAATGGAACAAGTTCCCATGTTTTGTTCTTTGCAATACTGGATAGCTCCCTCTTCATAGCATGTTCCCACTGAACCTTATCATTGGCTAGCATAGCCTCTTTGTAACAAGAAGGCTCACCACTATCTGTCAGCAACACAAAGTCCACGCCTGGAACAAACCGTTTTGGTGGATGTGAGACTCTTTGAGATCTCCTCGGCTGATCAGAGCTTGTACTAGCCTGTGTAGTAATTGGCTCTGGAGCTATCTGTGCAGGAGGTGATACATCGGAAAATGTCACTTTCCGGAATTCAACCTCTTTCGTTGGTTGCCTATGCATCTTGGTCTCATTGAAGACAACATCACTGCTACGGATTACTGATCGACTTTCCGGATCCCATAAACGATAGCCAAATTGACCATCTATACCATAGCCAATAAAGATGCATTTCCTGGACTTAGGGTCAAGCTTAGCACGCAACTCCTTGGGTACATGTGCATAAGCTTCGCAGCCAAATGTACGAAGTTTTTCATAAGACAACTTATGTCGTGACCATAACTCCAAAGGTACACGAAACTATAATGAAGCATGTGGTGATCTATTGATAAAATACATAGCAGTGTATAATGCTTCAGCCCAAAACGCTTGCGGTAAAGTAGCCTGTGATAGCATAGACATAATCCTCTCTTGGATGGTCCTATTCATTCGTTCGGCAACACCATTTTGTGCAGGGGTATAAGGAGCTGTAAACTCACGCTTAATTTCCCTACTTGAACAGAAGTCTGCAAACCCTTTGGAGACATATTCTCCACCATTGTCTGAGCGTAAAGCTTTCAACTTATGTTCAGACTGAGTTTCTACACTAGATAAGAACTTTTTGAAACAAGAAAAAGTCTCATCTTTAGACTTCATGGCATAAACCCAAACATGTCGTGCTGCATCGTCAATGAATGTAACATAATAAGACGTACCACCATGGGATTTAGAAGGCATAGGCCCACATAAATCACTATGCACAAGCTCTAAGGGCTTTCTTTCTTTGTCAAAAGACTGTGTACGATGTGCTCGTGTTTGCTTACCATATTGACAGTGTTCACAAAAGGGAAAATCAGAAAATGATAAAGACGGTAAGTAGCCCAAACGAGAAAGAGTTTCCATTCCCTTCTTTGACATATGACCTAACCGGCTATGCCGCAAAGCAACAGTTGGCAGCTTGGTTATAGAAAGAACACTGTTCTTGTCAGATACATAAAGAGGATAAAGTGTACCAATTTTAGAACCATGGGCTAAAATAAGATGACCTTTCGCAATACGCCAAGACTGCTGATGAAAAGTGACTTTGTAACCCAAGTCATAACCCAAGTCATCAAGACGTCCAATCGAAATCAAATTTCATGTCAAAACTGGAACATGACGCACATTATGAAGGAGTACGAGCGGAAGTGCGACGCGAGAGAGAGTGCGAGAAGAAGAGCACGACGATATGGTGAACTCGCTCTACTGTAATGTGTAGAGCATAGTGAGTTCTTATTAGGTTTTTACAAAAGAATATGTGTACATACCTGGCGGCCCGCCCACTTACCTGGGCGACCACATTGGGCTTTATTCCCCAACAACCTCCCACTTAAAGTCCAATGTGGTACTTTAAGTGTGAGAGAAGCTACTATACAAGCTAATATACAAGAGATGTAGAGAAGTGATGTACTACCCTACACCTAACTGCTTGCGAAAATGCGCAAAGCTCTCTGAGGGAAGTCCTTTTGTAAGTAGATTAGCAGGATTTTCTGTGGTGTGAACTTTGACAAGCTGAAGTTGCTTATCCTCGAGCATTTCCTTGATGAAATGATACTTCACATCCACATGCTTTGTCTTTGAGTGATAAACTGGATTGCGAGCCAATTGTATAGCACTTTGACTATCACAATATAACACAGGCATCTCTTCTTTGATTCCCAAATCTGTTACTAGTCGATTAAGCCAAATTGATTCTTTGCATGCCTCTGATGCTGCAACATATTCAGCCTTTGTAGTAGACTGAGTAACACAATCTTGTAATCTAGAACGCTATGATACTGCTCCACCAGCCAATGTAAAGACATACCCTGACGTAGACCTTCGGTTGTCTAAGTCACCTGCATAATATGAGTCTGTAAAACCCTTTACACTTAGCTCCTGACTCCCATAGCATATACGCATACTCTTTGTAGCTTTCAGGTATCTCAATATTCCTTTCACTGCCTCCCAATGTTTCTTGCCTGGGTTTGACATGTATCGACTTACTACTCCCACTGCAAATGCAATGTCTGGGAGAGTAGCAATCATTGCATACATCAAACTACCCACTGCAGACGCTTATGGAATCTTATCCATTTTAGCCTGTTCTTCCTCAGACACAGGACAATCTTGTTTGCTAAGTTTCACATATGGTGGCAATGGAACACTCAATGCCTTTCCCTTCTCCATATTGAAACGTTGCAAAACCTTGTCAATATACTCTGTTTGAGATAACCAAATCAACTTCTTTGATCTGTCTCTCTCAATGCGCATACCAAGTATATGACTTTCCTCACCCATGTCTTTCATGTCAAACGATTTTTCCATCTTTGACTTCAAAGCTGAAAGTTCTTCCAAGTGCTTGCCAGCAATCAACATGTCATCCACATACAAAATAAGGATTAGCCAATTGCCATCCTTAGCCTTCTTTGTATATAGACAGTGATCGAACTCACTACGTTTGTAGCCTTGAGAAAGCATAAACTTGTGGAATTTATGGTACCATGCCCTCGGTGATTTTTTAAAGCCATAAAGACTCTTTAACAACTGGCATACCCAATCTTCCTTGCCTTTCTCAACAAACCCTTCTGGTTGCTGCATGTAAATTTTGTAAAGAATGAGGATGCAAGAGAGCTACACAAGACAAGCACAAAGCACACAGAGATGGAAAGCTTCTTCTTCTTCTTCACAGAAAAGAGAGTACAAAATGACTAAGTGCTAAAGCTGAAAAGTAGCACATATGTACATGCGGTCACTAAGTGTGAACTCGCTAGAAGCGTACTAGGCTGGCACTATAAGTGTAGTCCAACTGTAGAATCACTGACAGAGATCCTCTGTGTCGATCACCTAACGCGCCAGTGAGTAAATGCCGTAAGCGGCCAAGACCCGTAGTGGATGCCAGCTCAAGGTGTAGAGCTTGACATCTCAACAGTCCCCCTCGAGCTCTACATGTCGCAGAGTCCAAGCATAGTCCGGAAACGTCGAAGCTTCTCAGCTCCGAGGGCCTTGGTAAAGATATCCGCTATCTGCTCCTCTGTGCTGACGTAGACCAAGTCGATGTCGCCCACCAACACTCGCTCTTGAACGTAGTGGTAATGGACCTCTATGTGTTTGGTCCTGGCATGGAACACTGGGTTCCTAGCCAACTGCATGCTACTGAGGTTGTCACAATGGATGAAAATCTGTTGGTCCACTTGCACTCCCAAGTCCTCAAGTAATGTGCGTAGCCAAGCTACCTCGCACACCGCAATTGCTGCACCTCTGTACTCGGCCTCTGTGCTCGATAAAGCAACCGTAGGCTGCTTTTTGCTACTCCAAGTAACAACATCACTCCCAAAAGAGAACATGAAGCCACTCGTAGATCTCCTATCAAGAATGCTACCTGCCCAATCTGCATCTGTATACCCATACAATGCTAATGGTGCATCTGCTGCATAGAACAATGCGTAGTCAAGAGTACCTTGCACATACCTAAGTGTGCGTCATAATCCATCCAAATGTGGCTTCCTCGGAAGCTGCATGAACTTACTCTCCAAGCCTACAGTGTAGCTCAAGTCTGTCCTCGTGATAGTTAAGTAGATTAGACTACCCACAATCTTCCTGTACATGTTGACATCCTCAACAACATCACCCTTCTCTGCACTCTGCTTTGCATTCACATCCAAGGGAATAGAAATTGGCTTACAATCAGCCATACCATACTTTGACAACATGTCCAAAGCATACTGTCTCTGTGATAGCCATACACCCTCTCGAGTCCTGATCACCTCAATGCCAAGAAAGTAGCGCAACTCGCCTAAATCTTTCATTTCAAACTCCTGTTTGAGAAGACCCTTCACATGGTCAATCTCCATAGCATTGTCACCAACAATAATAAGGTCATCTACATATATGGTAATGACCACAATCCCCACATCACTCTCACGTACATAGAGTGAATGATCAACATGAGCTCTCCTAAAACCAATACTGACAAGATACTTGGCAATCCTGTCATACCATGCTCTAGAGCCCTGCTTCAAACCATACAAAGCTTTGAGAAGTCTGCATACATAATCTGGGTAACCTGGATCGACATAACCAGGTGGCTGATCCATATACACTTCCTCTTGCAACTCACCATTCAAGAAGGCATTCTTTACATCCATTTGATGCATAATCCATCCTCTAGATGCAGCCACTGCTATGACAGCTCTCACAGTCGTCATCTTTGCCACTGGAGCAAAGGTCTCCTCATAGTCTATGCCATACTTCTGTGCATAACCCTTTGCGACCAGCCTTGCCTTGTGACACTCAATGTTACCATCAGCCTTATGCTTGGTTTTATACACCCATTTACAGCCAATAGCTTTCTTGCCACTTGGCAATGGCACCAACTTCCATGTGTCGTTTGCTTCCAATGCAACCATCTCTTCATTCATTGCATCATCCCAATGCACATTTCCAACTGCATCCTCAAAACATGTGGGCTCCACATCCTGTATCACCTTAGCCATGTAGGCTTGGTGATGCGCTAGATACCCATCATAAGTCAATTTCTGAATTGGATTTCTGACTCTATTAGATCTGCGCGGTCCTGGGTCACTCCTTTGCCCTCTAGCATCTTCTTGTACTTTCCTTACACCAGGTGTCCTGACAGCCGGAATTCCAAATTCCTCATCAAGACTTTGTTCAGAACCATCTGAATCCATGTCTACATGTGAAAAACCTGATGATGCATCAGCCATAAAGGGAGGTTCATCAACCTTTTCCTTTCCTTTTCGTGATACATTCCCTGTACCTGTTGGTGGAGTAACCTGCGTACGTAGTCTACCATTCCATGGTTTCTCAACAGAGCCACGAGAAGAGGACTCTTGTGGTCCACTCAAAACCTGTGACTGTGGCCTCACATTTTGTACAACCATATCATCTTTTACATCAGCCCCAATAGTGCCATGTGCATTACTGTACCTGCTGCTCATCTCATCAAAGACTACATCTCTGCTCACTCGTAATTCTCGTGTAGTAGGATTGTAGCACCTGTACCCCTTTTGTTCAAGGGAATATTCCACAAGAATACATTTCTCTGCTTTAGGATCCGATTTCCTACGCAACTCATCTGGTACATGCACGTAAGCTATGCAGCCAAACACTTTCAAGTGTGCCAAATCAGGCTTTGTACCTGTAAACTTTTCCTCAGGTGTTACATCATGCACCACAGCTGTAGGTGTCCTGTTCATAATGTACACAGCTGTATTTACGGCTTTAGCCCAGAAATGATGAGGCATGTTCTTCTCATTCATCAATGCACGTGCAACCTCTGCAATGTGCCTATTTTTCCTTTCTGCGACCCCATTCTGTTGTGGAGTATATCTGCATGTAAACTGCCTGCGTATACCATGCATTCGCAGAAAATCTGAAAAATCATTGGAGAAGTACTCTCCCCCTCCATCTGACCTCAATGTCTTGATTTGCATATCTGTCTCCTTCTCAATCATGACTTTGAAGTCTTGAAAGTGACCAAACACTTCACTTTTGTTACGCATGAAGTAGACCCATACTTTCCTTGTATGGTCATCAATGAAAGAGACATAATACTTGCAACCATGTATACTTGCAGTATCGGTTGGACCCCAAACATCTGTGTGCACCACCTCAAGTGGCTTTTTACATACATTGCGCTCATGTGGAAATGAGCCCTTTGACTGTTTTCCAAACTGGCATGCTGCACACACTTTATGCATACCATCCACCTTGAATTTGGGCAAACCTTTTACAATCTGTTTTCATTGCATGCTGCGCAATCTCTGCTCATTGACATGGCCAATGCGTTTGTGCCAAATGTCAACATCAGCCACAACACCTGTGCCCTGTGAAAATAATGTAGCTTTTACCTCAGGCATGTCTACATTCAGCGTAAACATTCTGCCCACACATTTGCCCTCTGTGATCGGCTTACAGCCATTCTGGAAATCTTCTACATAACAGCCATTTGGATTGAAGCGAACCTGCAAACCCTACTCAACCATTTGTCCAACAGAAACAAGATTCTTTGTAATGTTTGGGACATGAAGTACATCTGCTAAGTACTTTGATTTCCCACTCTTCGTATTTAGAGGTATGTCCCCTACGTGAGCAATGGGGTGAGCTGTGTCATCTCTTGTCTGCACATAGCCTGACACATCTGGTTTGCGCATATCTCTAAACCACTCTCTACGAGACGTCATGTGATTAGAGGCACCTGAATCCACATACCAAATATCATCTTGGGTGGAATTATCTGCAGTCATTGTATTCATTACATGCTGCATAACAAACATGCGCTCGTTTTTGCTGTCATCTGCATCTCTGCTAGTAGATGCATAGTTGCCCTGTTCTCTCTTTCCACTTGCTTTTCCCTTTGGACAGTCATGTGACATGTGACCTCTTTCACCACAAGTCCAACATTCTCTGCTATCTGGAGTATGTTGCTGCCTGCTTGATCCTGCACCACGACCTCTTTGACTCCCCCTGCCTTGAGACTGGTTTTCCCTTCCACCTGTATTGTTTTGATTTGATTGACCTTCCAGAAATTGGCCCCTGCAACCCCTTGGGCCTCGACCACGACCTCTACCTCTACCTCTATTGGAGTTAGAATAGAAGGCCTGTTCAGAATTATTTCTGCCATGAGAAGAAGATGTGTCAAGGTTCTTCTCCTCAAGAATAAGCATAGAAATCAAATCTTGGAACACGGGGATGTCGTCTCTTGTATTCATGGAAGACCTAAAATGTACATACTCATCTCCTAGACCATCCAAGCATGCACGGAAAATGTCATCGTCTTCCACTGAGACTTTAATAGATCCAAGAGCCTCAATGATACTCTTGATCTTCAAGGCATAATCATTGATTGAGAGGTTGTTCCTCTTAACCTGATTTAGCTCCGACTTTAGTTGAAGCTTCCTGGCCTTGGTGTTCACCTCGAACACTCTGCCTAAGTTTCTCCATGCAATGGTGGGGATTTCAGCATCCTGTAGATAGCCCATCATGACATCTGTGATGCTCATAGAAAGCCAATACATCACTTTGCTCTGGCCTTGTTGCCAGTCCCTCAAAGCTTTCCTTTGTTCTGCTGTAGCATTTGCCTCGGGAATCTGTGGTTCCTTTTCATTGTCTCCTTCTACATAGTCCCAATAACCTTTTCCTTTTAGGAAATTTGTTATTCTGAACTTCCATGCAGGGTAGTTATTTTTCTCAAGCTTCTCAGTAACAATCTGACTGAAACCGTCAGACATCTTGAAGCACTGAGACAAAATAGCTGCAATCTGCAAAAACCTGCAAATCTGCTGAACCTGCTATCGTGGTACCTGTAACGCTTTCTACACTCAACGAGTGTCCACAATCAAGCGTACATACAACCACTGTACTTGTACAGTAAATCTCTGTATACTTCACTTTGGAGACCTGTTCAGAAACTTGTGCGAAAAACTTGTTCAGAAACTTATCTGGTCGTGGATTGCGAACGAAGGGATTGTGATGCTCTTGCTCTCTTAGCCTCTCTTGCCTGCACTAGGCTCTGATACCATGTAAAGAATGAGGATGCAAGAGAGCTACACAAGACAAGCACAAAGCACACAGATATGGAAAGCTTCTTCTTCTTCTTCACAGAAAAGAGAGTACAAAATGACTAAGTGCTAAAGCTGAAAAGTAGCACATATGTATATGCGGTCACTAAGTGTGAACTCGCTAGAAGCGTACTAGGCTGGCACTATAAGTGTAGTCCAGCTGTAGAATCACTGGCAGAGATCCTCCGTGTCGGTCACCTAATGTGCCAGTGAGTAAATGCCGTAAGCGGCCAAGACCCGTAGTGGATGCCAGCTCAAGGTGTAGAGCTCGACATCTCAACAAATTTCCACATCTAAATCACCATGCAAGAACGCTGTCTTGACATTCATTTGGTGCAACACCAAATCTAATATGGCAACCAATGCAAGAAAGAATCTCAATGTAGTCATCTTGACCACCGGAGAAAAGACTTCATCAAAGTCAATGCCTTGTTCTTGCTTAAAGCCCTTGGCAACAAGCCTGGCTTTGTACTTTGGTTGACTATCATGAGCGGTGATCTTATACCTGTAAACCCATTTCCAAGGTAGAGCCTTTTTGCCCCATGGTAATTTAACTAGCTTCCATGTCTGGTTTTTATGCAGAGGTGTCATCTCTGACTGCATGGCCAATTGCCAATTCCCGGAGTCCTTCATTTGCACTGCTTCCTTGTAACATGAAGGCTCATTGCAATCGGTCAACATGACATAGTTCATAGATGGAACAAACCTATCAGGAGGTCGCATGACACGTCCAGATCTACGCACAATAGGTGGCTCAGGATCAGCCACAACCTATGGTTCCAATCTATCCTGTCCTTGCTCCTCTTGAGCCCTGACATTTTGTCTTGCACGTGCAGGTCCATCTTCTTGGAAGACAACTCTTCTAATATCCTCAACCCTCTCTGGTTTAGAATGATATTTGGATTCATTAAAGTGAACATCATTGCTGCGGATAACCTTTCTGGATTCGGGATCCCAAAGTCTGTACCCCATCTCACCAGAATTACCATAGCCTAGAAAGATGCACTTTCTACTCTTTGGCTCAAGTTTGTTCCTAAATTCCTTTGGAACGTGAGTATATGCCTCACAGCCAAAGACTCTGAGATGTTTGTATGAGGGCATTTTGCCTGACCATACCATCTCTGGCACTGAATCCTTCTGCAAAACCTTGCTAGGAGATCTATTTACAAGATGAACAGCTGTTGATACAGCTTCAGCCCAAAACCCATTTGGCAGCTGTGCATTAGACAACATACTTCTGACCTTCTGTTGTATGGTTCTATTCATCCTCTCAGCAACACCATTTTGAGGAGGATTGTAAGGAGCAGTAAGTTCACGTTTTATACCTTTTGACTCACAAAAGTCCTGAAAGGCCTTTGAAACATACTTTCCACCTTTGTCAGTGCGTAAGCATTTAAGCTTCTTGCCACTCTCATTCTCCACAAGTGTCACAAACGTTTTGAAAACACTAAACGCTTCATCCTTGTGCTTGAGAAAGTAAACCCATACTTTCCTCGAGTAATCATCTATAAATGTCATAAAGTAAGAAGCTCCCCCTAGAGATAGGTTAGGCATAGGTCCACACAAATCACTATGAACAAGTGCCAACTGTGTATCTCTTCTACTGCTTCTATGCTTATGTGGCTGCTGTGTTTGCTTACCATACAGACAATGTTCACAGAATTCAAAATCATTAAATGAAAAGCCAGGCAAATAACCAGAACGAGACAAGATTTCCATTCCCTTCTTGGACATATGTCCTAACCGGCTATGCCACA
Organism: Adiantum capillus-veneris; assembly: GCF_014529385.1. Lineage (NCBI taxonomy): Eukaryota > Viridiplantae > Streptophyta > Polypodiopsida > Polypodiales > Pteridaceae > Adiantum > Adiantum capillus-veneris. Next base: position 164,372,000 of record NC_140931.1, read on the forward strand.
AAGAAACGTTCGGCTGCTCGGTTACATTGATTACATTTTTAGAGACATTTGATACATAAATCATGTAAAGTCCTCCAGACTTTACTCCATGTGCTACTGTCATAGAACCCTTGGATATCTTCCACATGTTCTGTCCAAAAGTGGTGACGTAGCCAGCATCATCAAGTAAACGTGTGCTGATCAAGCTCTTTGTAATTGCGGGAACATGTCTCACATTCTTCAGCGTGAAAGAAGAGCCATTCTGAAACTTCAATCGAACATCTCCAACACCTAAGATCTCACATGTTTGCCCATTGCCTAGCCGAACATGATCTTTAGTGGTCACATAAGAAGTAAACCACTCCTTGTTTGGAGACACATGAAGTGATGCCCCTGAGTCTATAATCCAGTCACTCAGTGCATTTCCATCAGATGCTGTAAGAAGAGCGGAGTCCATTGTATTCCTCAAGAAGTAGATGTCTCCTGACAGTAGACTGTCATCCTCTGCAACAGTGTTTGTCACATTTATTTCTTGAATCTTCACTGAGGACTTGTTCTTCTCACCATGGTCTTCAGCTTTCTCTTTGCCTTTTTCTGCTTTCCATTCTTTGCAGTCTCTTTTCATGTGACCCTTCTTGCCACAATGGTAGCATTCTATGTCACTCTTGCCTTTAGAACTGCGGGACTTGCTACGAGACTGATTCCTCTTTCCACCTTTGTACTTTTCTTTGGTCCTTCCCCTGACAACTAAGGCTGTTCCTTTGCCTTTGTCCATTGTCTTTCTATTGGTTTCTTCAGTAAGCAAACTTCCTTCTACACCTGCTATGTTCAAACCATCTGGAGGTGCAGAATTACTCAAAGCTGTGCGAAAAGTGTCCCAACTTTCCGGCAATGTGATCAACAAGAACATAGTTCTAACAGGTTCATCAAACTTGACACCTTGAGATGACAACTGACTATAGATTGTGTTGAATTCATTCAGATGATTGGACATAGGTGTCCCTTCTTTCATCTTCAAGTCAACAAGCTTCTTAAGCCAGTATACCTGTGAAGCTGCACTCTGCTTCTCATAAAGATCACTCAGCTTTAACCATGCTTGATAAGCCAACATCTCGTCTGCTACATTGAAGTAAACGCTTTCTGCCAAAGTCAGCATAATGGTAGAAAGTGCCAATTCATCCATTTCGCTCCATTCATCTTCGTCCATATCTTCTGGTTTTATCCCTTTGAGCTTTATAGGTTTTATCTGCTTCTTTTGTACCAACACGTGCCAAATCTGCTTCTTCCACAATGGGAAATTGGTTCCATCCAGCTTCTTGGTATTGTAAAGAGCAGTGTCCTGTGATCCAGCCATAGCTACGCTTCACAGTAGTTTACTTTCCTGGGAAAAATTCGGCAGAGTTTCCCCTGTAAACTGACCTCTGAACCAATATCAACCTGTCAAATGAACCAAGAAAGCTTCAGATTCTGCAGAAATTTTGGCAGAGTCTCCTTTGTAAAATGGCTCTGGTGTACTAAAAACAGACCAAAAAACAGCTCAAAAAACCACTGTCTCTCTAACACTGTAAGCTGTGGGTAAACCTGTCTTGCACCTGTACTGTCTCTGACTGTCCTGTCACTGTCCTGTAAGCATAGACTGCGACAATGACTCAACGGCAGTAAAGAAAAGATGCAATCCCAACTGTCTAACTCACAATCAATACATCCTAGCTGCCTATCTAAGGGTGCTCGAGGGATCGCTCCAAGACCTGTATCACCGGAAGGATCTCAACACTCAAGAATCCCCCAGCTCAATAAAACCTCACTCGACCCTCAACAAAGGCTGTAGTAAATCTGACAATACATAGACTTCCCACAAAGTCATACATCCACAAATTTCCCACTATATGCTGTAACCGCTGCAGCGGTTGTTTGCTGCGTGACTCACAACCAGCAAACCCTCAACAAACATACATCATCTCTGACAATACATCCCATGTGGAAGTACCTGCAATGTCAGGATGAAATCTGGAATATCAAGCAGCAAACACAAGCTATCTGATGAACTAGTGGATGTCGCCTACAGTCTGTGTGTAGATGCGCCCGTGTCGTATGTGACACGCCTCCAAGAACTGTGAGCCGTCCTTCGATGTGTAGACAGCCACAAATCAACACTCTGGGAGTGTCGATATCCTCAGCACCTGCAGTCGTAGGCCAAAAACCTCAAATTTGCAGAGTCGGATCTGCACCCGCTTGAGACCACGTAGTCGAAAATGGCATGCGTAGAACTTTGTCGAAGCCGAACGGTGACCGAGATGACCTCAGAATGAAATTCTGAGCACACCGAGCCCTATGGGCCTCACCAAAAGATTTGGGTCCGTGTCTTTGCCTGTCGAATTTCACTCCAATCTGAGCTGGTGACTCTAGCCTCCTGCAGTGCTGCCCCGAGCCTCGATCTGAGCTCTGATACCAGTTGAAGGAGTACGAGCGGAAGTGCGACGCGAGAGAGAGTGCGAGAAGAAGAGCACGACGATATGGTGAACTCGCTCTACTGTAATGTGTAGAGCATAGTGAGTTCTTATTAGGTTTTTACAAAAGAATATGTGTACATACCTGGCGGCCCGCCCACTTACCTGGGCGACCACATTGGGCTTTATACCCCAACACATTATGTATGGTAAACCTCACCCCATTTGCCATAACAATAAAAATATCACCTATGCCCACAATGTCACAAGAGTGGCTGTCACGTAGCGTAACAGTGCCAATGGTTTTTTCATATGTAGTAAACCAATGCCTATGAGGTGTGACATGCAACGAAGCGCCTGAATCAAGAATCCATGTATGGGACACTCCACTAACAAGTAGCTCTGCTGGCATAGAACTCTGCAAAGATAGAGTTTCTTGTGCATCATAAAATACATCATTATTTTTAGTCAACATATTGATGTCTTGTGCATCACAATCATCTTGCACTATGTTCAGTTCTTCAATCTTAACCGAACTCTTTGGTTTCTCCTCTTTATCATCATTGTCTTTGCCTTTGCCTTTACCTTTGTCACGCTTCCAAGCATAACAATCCTTCTTTATGTGACCAAACTTATCACAATAATGGCATTGAACATTGCCACGACCAGGAGACTTTGATCTACCCTTTGAAGCATCTCTATTGCCCTCTTTCTTGGATTCACGATTCCAAGAACGACCTTTATGCTGTTTTCCATCCTTTTGCACATAATGAGCTTCTCCATGATGTGAGCTATCCATAGCCATGCGGTGCATTTCCTCTGACAAAAGAGAACTAGTGACATCAATGTACACTAGCGTACCATTAGGAGCAGAGTTACTGATAGCTGTGCAAAAGATATCCCATGAGGGTGGCAACGAACAAAGTAAGAAGATTGCTTTCATCTCGTCATCAATATTGATCCGTTGTGTACGAATATGAGCAAATAGAGAATCAAAGTCATTAATATGACTGGCAACACTGGTTGACTCCTTCATGCGAAGGTTAAACAGTTTTCGCATCATGAAAACCTTATTACTTGCCGTATATTTTTCATAAGTGTTGCATAACTTTTGCCATAAAGCATAGGCAGATTCACATTCTAGCACTGAAAAGTATACTGACTCAGCAAGGTGCAATCTAATAGTAGATCTGCATAGCTCATCAAGCTCCTCCCACTGAAACTGAGTCAAATTCATCTCTTCAGTCCGTGTCGCATAAATAATAGGCAATTTCTGTTTCTTTTGGACAAGCACATCTTGCATCTGATGCTTCCAAAGCTGAAAATTAGTGCCATCAAACTTCTTTATGTCATAAATGTCACGGTCTTTGCTAGTAGACATGGTGACAAAACTACCAAAAGATTCTGGGAAAATTTCGACAGCGTCTCCTTTGTATTTGGGACTATGTCAACCAAAATACGAGACAAAATGACCAAGTATGTCACTCACAAAGCATAGAAGAGAGCAATGCCTCTCAAAAGCACACTGTATAGAGACCAACTGAGGTGCATAAATAGTCAAACTGACCATAGACTGCCAACTCGGCGTCAAAAGCACCTATACCACTCTATACATATCCTATGGCGAGGCCTCGTAAGGGATTCTCCAGCTACCTGTATCACCGAAGGTATCTCCACATTTGAGAATACCCCAGCTCAATGAAAACCTCACGCTATCGACCCTCAACAACGTAGGTTATGCAGCAAAAAACGTATAGCCAAGTCTTAGAAATGGCTATCTTCCGGACCAAGTCTCAGAAATGGCCGGGACTGCCGTACTAGCCAAAAGATGGCTCCACAAAAGCGTACAATGGCAGTATCCACAAAGACGTACAACTCTGTCAAGACACTCAAACAGGCATCAAAAGCATGTGCCTGCAACTAAACATCCCTACGGGGAGTCAATCCGCTCTCAAAAGAGCTCAAACATTGTCAAAAGTGTCAACATATGCATGTACGCATAAACAATTGCTCCCACTGGAACCATAATATCGCAAGCACTGAAACCTATAGCCTGTACCTGTACCTGTACCTATACCTGTACCTGTATCTATAGTCGAAGAAGACAATGCTGTCAAGCTCTCACTCTATGTGTGTGTATGAGGCCACTCCGAAAGAGGCTACACACTCCTGACTGAGCCGTGGGCTCTCGTGGATGGAAGAGACTGCAACAAAGGTACCTGTAACTGGCTATGGAAGCACTGCAGCACAAACTACCACAAGAGGGCTGAAAATTTCAGCTCTTGAACCGTAGCTCGAATGGGGTTTCTGATGGCTCGAATGGCTCTAAAAGGGGGGTAAAACCGCAGGACAACTGTTGGAAACGCTCTCGGGAAGCTGAACTTGCCAATGGTGAAATCGGAATCCTGTTTGCACTCTTGAAAGTGTGTGAGCATGTGGAAACGATTTCGGGAATGAAACCGCTTTGATACCAGATGATGGGGAGGAGCTAGGAGCACAACGGAAGAAGTATACGCACGCACACACTCACACACACACCACCATAGCCACACACAGGTTGAAGGGGGAGAGCCAACATTTTGTATGCCCCCTTTCTTTCTTCTCTTATCTTATGCACTAAGGCACAATACACATTGTACTTAGTGTTAGTGGCTCACACAAGTGTATAGCTGTACACTTAGGGTTAGCGGCAGTTAGTGATGGGCGGTCGGCCACATGGCCATTAAACCTAACATGAAGTAGACATGATTTTTTGTCTTAATAGCTCTAGCTTGATGCAAGAATACTTATTTCAATGTGTTCAAGTGTTTTGGTTAGGAAAAAGTCAAACTATGTCCAAAACCGCGATCGTTTCCTCACAATCCTCTCAATTTGTCACTTTTAGACACCCCTAACTTCCAGATGCATTTTGAGGCCTTAAACGACATTTTTTTGAGCGCTAACCACGTTTGATGGTTACACTAATTCTTTTAGAGCTAATTTGGAGCTTTGTTTTGATAAAAAAAGCTTCTAAATTTGATATTGGGACCTCAAATTATGGCTAGAACAGTCTTCTATTGCATTCAATCTTCCTGTAGGTCAATTCTGGCAATTTCAATGTGTCAACACTAGATGGTCCACTTACAAGTGTCCAAATTTGGTTTTGGAATGATATTTGAGATTCTAGGGTCAAAAGGAAGTCCTTTGACTAGTCAAAGTTCTTGTCTAGCCTCAACCTATGCTCTAACCACTCTAAGTCTCAGTTTGTGATTCTGACACTTTTAGTCAATTCTATCACTCATTTTTTTGTTCTGCTGCTTGCAACTTCCCTGGGAGGTTAGCTAAGCCAAAGGTGATCCAAATTGAATGAAATTTGGTCTCTATGCCTATTTTGTGATGGCAAACACTTCTGTAAGCTCAGATGTAGGTTTTGGCTTCAAATTTGGCACTTGAGACATCATATGCATATGATGTCTTTTGTGGCAAAATGAAGTGAATTTTATCCCAAGGACTCTTTATCTTTCAAGCAACAATCAACAACTTTCAGAATTCAATCTCAATACTTTTGTGCAAGTTATGATCGATAAAAGCATGAACCTTGCCCAATTTTCATCTTTTGGTGCTTTTTAGACCAAATGTGCTCCAAATGCAATGAAATTTTGGTGGCTAGGGACTTATTTTATGCTTAAGGACACTAGGGTTTACTCAGATGTTTGATTTGACCCAAATATGGGCTAAAAGTATTCATAAACGTATGATGTCTTTTGGCTCAAATTTCACTTCTGCTTCTACCCAAGGTGCCCCTTGATGGATACAACAATAGTATGTGCTCACAAAAAAATTTGGATGTCAAAATTGCTCAAAATCACTACTTTTCACTCTTACCTTCTTGGAAATGCAAGAATCTTCTTAAATTCAAAGATATGTGTCAAAATGAGATGAAATTTTGCAAACAAGCTTAAATTATCATTTCCAAATCTCTTGTGTGGTCAAAAGTGCAATTGGACTTTCAGATCTTGACTTGAGACATCATACACGCATGATTCTATGTGCTCCAACAAATGCAATGAAATTTGGTCTAGAAGCTTGTTTTGTGGTGCTAAACACCCTAGTAAACTCTGATGTCAGATTTGGTCCCTGAAATTGCCCTTTAGACATGATACATGTATGATATCTTTTGGTTAGAATGAGGTGAAACTCACTCTAGAGATCCCTCACTACACTGGTAACCCACAACAGCTTGTAGAATTGAATTCCAACACTTTTTGTGCTAGATAAGGTTAATTCAAGCATTCACTTTGTCTAGATCCGTCTTTTGGCCTTTACAAGCCCAAAATTGCTTCAAATTCGATGGAATTTTGCCTACTTGCTTCCTAAATGCTCTAAATCACAAGGATGCACTCAAATGTATCTTTTCATCTCAATATGGCCTCCAGCACATCATACGTATATGATGTCTATCTGGTCAGTATGGACTTCTGTTTCTACCCCAGGTGCTTCTTGGTATGTACTACATGTACATGTGCTCATACCAATTTTTGGGTGTCAAAATCGCACAAAATCACCACTTTTTGACAAGGAAAATTCTCCGAAAGAGTAAAATCCCCTCAAAACACAATCTATATGCCCAAATGAAATGAAATTTGGTGTATGTGCTCAACATAACATGCAAAATAGGGGTGTAAAGTCAAAAAGTCAATTTTGATGCTAGAATTACCCGTCAGACATCATACACGTATGATGTGTGCTGATGAGTTTTTGGCCATAATTTAACTACAAGCATCCGCAAGTCTCCAAATGCTGGTTTTCAAGCACTTTGACCAATCTTCATGCAAAAATATGCTCAGAATCACAAGTTTCTCTTGTTTTCGTTTTTGACACTCTGTCTTTTGTCTTTTGGGTGCCAAGGGTTGTTAAAAACCCTAGTCTTAAGATGAACTTAGGGTAAAACCCCCCTTTCGAACACTTTGGTGCAGCGTCAAATTTGGTCTCCAAGTTCCTCTTGAGACATCATATGCATATGCTGTCCAAGTTTGCAGAATTTCAGTTTTTCTTCATAGAACTCTTGCAAATGCCCTCTTATATGCACATCAATCAATCATGAAAAATATCAACAGAAACCTGTTTATTGCATTTTTACCCTCAAAATGAACTTTTCAGAGATCATGAATGCAAAGAAGTACTTCAACAAATGAATCAGTGATGAATAACTCTATATCAAAATCAGATCACTTACCTAAAGCTACTCCTACTCATCGTTATGGGGTTCTGCATCTATGAGTATGTTAGGAAATATGACGTAGCTAAAAAGATATTTAAGTAAATTACTTAATAGAGAGAGATAGATTTCACACACAAGAGATTACAGAGTAGAGAGAGAGAGAGAGAGAGAGAGAGAGAGAGAGAGAGAGAGAGAGAGAGAGAGAGAGAGAGAGAGAGAGAGAGAGAGAGAGAGAGAGTACACACGATATACGTGGTTCACCCAATGTGGGCTACGTCCACGGGAAAGCAGCCACTCAATGGTACTTCAAAACAAGAAGTAGGTTACAAAGGGATTATACCCTTAATGGAGCTCCCTCCTTGCTTCACTCTCACCACCTCACACTCACCTTGTTGCATCAACTTCACACTATGAAATGTGTGAAGAAATGTCCTCCTTTTATAGGCCAAAAGGGCTGCCCTCTCTCATGAGAGACAGCTATGTGTAGCCGCCATTGTGTAGATAAGTCCAAATCGGACCCTCCAATCCGCCCATGTATGGCTGCCCTTGAGAAGACAAGTTCACTTTTGAATTCGGCCACCGGCCATTGACTACCGGCCACCAGCCAACCGGCCAACCGACCGGTCGTTTTCCGACCACTTTTCGCCGTCCGGCCATAATATTTCGGTGAAAAGGAATATTTCGGCGAGGAATATTCCCCTAAAGTTGCCCCTAAATTTTGGCCGTGAAAATTTTGGTTTCCGGCGAGTGATTTTTATTTTCGGCGAGTGATTTTCCTTCACGCCGCACGATGGCTTCTCCTCATAATGGGGGCCTTACAAATGTGCGTTTTTACCACAAAAAATTACAAGGGGTAAATAAGGCTCCATACTTAACAATCTCCCACTTGGAGGCTGATCTCCAAACCAAACATGTAACTGCTTTCCATCCTGGCTTCTTATCCTTGAATGCCGATTGAAGATGAGCAAAAGCTCAACTTCTCCTTGTTGACCACCTTTGTAAACATGTCTGCAAGATTTTCACTTGTATGCACCTTTCCTAGCTTTAGCTGTCCCTCTTTCGAAAGAGTGCGTATGAAGTGATATCTCATCTCAATTTGATTTTTCCTTGAATGAAAGACTGAGTTCTTCGCAAGATGGATAGCGCTTTGGCTATCACTGTACAAGACACAATTGTCTTGTTTGAATCCAGGCTCTTCTAAGAATCTATGAAGCCACAGAATTTATTTGCTTGCCTCTATCATTGCTACATACTCTGTTTTCGTGGTAGAAATTGAGAACACTTTCTGTAGCTTTGAAGCCCAGCTTACTGATGTGCCTCCAACGGTGAACACATAGCCAGTAGTGCTCCTTCGAGTATCTTTGTCACCTGCCATATCTGCATCAACATACCCTTCTAGAAAAATAGTAGTTCCTCCAAAATACAAAGCATTTGTTGTCCACCCTTTTAGATACCTAAGTATCCACTTCACAGCTTGCCAATGCTCTTTACCTGGGTTGTCCATGAACCTACTCACAACTCCCACTGCATGTGCAATGTCTGGCCTTGTCTAGACCATAGCATACATTAGAGAACCTACCGCTGCAGCATATGGAACTTTAGACATATAGGCTATCTCCTCTTGTGTCTTTGGACACATATCCTTCGTTAGTTTAAAGTGACCAGCCAAAGGTGTAGAAACTAGTTTTGCATTTTGCATTGCAAACCTTTCTAGTACCTTCTTGATGTAATCCTCTTGAGATAGCTTTATTGTCTTCTTCGTCCTGTCCCTTGATATTTTCATATCAAGTATCCTCTTTGCAACACCTAAATCTTTCATTGAAAAAGATTTAGACAGCTCCTCTTTTAGGTCTTTGATATCCTGCCTGTTAGCACTTGCAATCAACATGTCATCAACATACAACATTAGGATGATGAATTTTCCACCTCCCAAATTCTTCATGTAGACGCAGTGATCCGAGTTGCATCTTGTGAATCCATGATCCAACATCCATCGATCAAACTTCAAGTACCATGTCTTGACGCTTGTTTTAAACCATACAAGCTCTTCTTTAATCTGCAAACCATTTTCTCCTTACCTTTTACTTCATACCCTTTTGGTTGAAGCATGTAGATTTACTCCTCTAAGTCACCGTGAGGGAATGCCGTATTTACCTCCATTTTCTCAAGATTTAGATCATGAGTAGCCACAAGGCTTAAGACAAGCCTCATTGAGTTCATTTTTACAACAGGAGAAAATATTTCATTGAAGTCAATACCTTTCTTTTGAGAAAACCCTTTTACCACAAGCCTACACTTGTATCTTTTCTTCCCACCTTCTTCTTCCTTCACCTTGTACACCCATTTGTTTTGAAGTGCCCGCTTACATTTAGGCAACTCAACCAACTCCCATGTTTGGCTGCGATGTAGTGAGTCCATCTCCACTTGCATGCTCTTCGTCCATTCTTCTTTGGATTCATGTTGCATAGCTTCTTTGTATGATTCCGGCTCTCCAGAATCTGAGATCAAGAGATGGTTGAAGGAAGGAACAAACCTTTCTGGAGGTCTACTTGCTCTTGTAGATCTTCGGGGAATAGGTTGAGGCTCCTCAATTGGTTGACGTTGTTGCACATTGTCCCTGTTTGCAGTCCTTGAGTCTTCACCGTCCTCAAGATCCATGTTGTCATCACCTATTTCTTTTGTTTGTTTTCTTTCTAAGTAGTCTTTGTACATATTTTGTTCGTTAAAAATTACATCCCTACTCCTTAAGATTTTACCATCTGCAGGATTCCATAGGCGATACCCAAAGTCACCTTCTCCATAGCCAATGAAGAAACACTTTTTGGACTTTGCATCTAGCTTTGATCTTAGGATTCTATATATGTGCATGAAAGCCTCACACCCAAACACTTTGAGGAATGCATAATTCACCGGTTTACCTGTCCATGCCTCTTCTCGAACTCCCCCATCCAATGCCGTTGAGGGTGACCGATTGATTAAGTACACAGGCATACTTACAGCTTTCGCCCAAAGCTCAAGCGGTAGGCCTCCATGTAGCCGCATGCTTCGTGATTGCTCCATGATTGTCGTGCTCATCCTTTCTGAAATCCCATTTTGTTGAGGTGTCCTTGGGCTTGTCCTTTGCCTCTGAATGCCATTGCTAGCACAAAAGCCTTCAAAAGATTGGCTGCAATATTCGCCTCCATTGTCGGATCTGAGGCATTTAACCTTAGTACCTGTTTCATTCTCCACAAAGGCTTTCCATCTTTGAAATATGGAAAATACATTGGACTTATTCTTCATGACATAAACCCATGTTTTTCTAGTCGTATTGTCTATGAATGTTACATAGTACAATGAGCCACCAATGGAAGGTATACTTGTAGAACCCCAAACATCAGAACGAACTAACTCAAGTTTTTTATTTTTTCTTTCTTTTCTTGATTTTTGAAATTTTACTCTCTTTTGTTTACCATAAACACAATCTTCACAGAACTCTAAGGCCACTTCTTTCAAACTTGATAGAATCTTTTTTGTTTGAAGGATTTGCATTCCTTTGGCACTCATGTGCCTAAGTCAGTAGTGCCACATCGCACTGTCAACTTCTATAGTTGCTGCACAAGCTGAAGGTTGCGTGCTAACAATACACAAGTAAAGTATACCGACCTTTTCTCCCTTGGAAACCACCAAAGATCCCTTTGAGATCTTCCACCGTTTGATTCCGAATGCAATGTTGTGACCTTCATCGTCCAATTATCCTGTAGAGATCAAAATTTTTTCGAAGAGAAGGAACATGCCTAACATCTTTAAGCTTCCATTCATTTTCGTTAGCAGTTTTGACAGAAACTGTACCTTCGCCGACAATCTCACAAGCTTCATCATCTCCCAAGTATACATACCCAAAATTACCTTTGGTGTAATCTTGGAAATGTTGCTTGTGTGGTGTTGCATGGAATGAAGCCCGAGAATCTACTATCCATGAATTAGACACATTGTCTAATGAGAGAATTAGAGCATCTTGCTCTACTTTACCTGCCACATTGGCCTCCGATGTTGGCTTGTTGTCTTGAGACTCAGTCTCCTTCTTCTTCTTGGACCAACAATCCTTCTTGACGTGGCCCTTCTTGCCGCAGTTCCAACATTCAAGAACTGACTTTGTGTGTGACTTGCTTCGTCTTGAGCGATCACAACCCTTTTGGTTTTTGAACCTCTCCTTAGACCTTCCTCTTGTTTCCATTGACAATGCAGCACTTAATGATTATCCTATGCTTCTCCTTCGTATTTCCTCGCTTAGGAGAACACCCACAACATCATCAAACTTAAGAGTATTTGTGCCAGAAATAAAAGTACTTATAGCCATCACAAGGCTGTCCCAACTATGCAGCACTTGATGATTATCCTATGCTTCTCCTTCGTATTTCCTCGCTTAGGAGAACACCCACAACATCATCAAACTTAAGAGTATTTGTGCCAGAAATAGAATTACTTACAGCCATCACAAGGTTGTCCCAACTATTCGATAGAGATGATAGTATAAGGAGAGCTCGCACTTCGTCATCGAGATCGATTTTCATCGATCGAAGCTGACTTATGTTTGTGTTAAAGTCATTTAGGTATTCTGCAACTGAACCATTCTCTGCCATGTGTAGATTGAACAAGTGCTTCATAAGAAATACCTTATTGGATGCCGATGGTTTCTCGTGGAAGTCGTCAAGTGACTTCATCAAGTCCTCCGTGGTCTTCATCTCCGAAACATTGAAGGCCACCATTCACGCCAAGCTTAACCGGATTGTTCCCAATGCCTTTCGATTAAGGACAATCCATGCTTCATCTGCCATTGTTGCGGGCTTCTTTGCAAGACTGACTAGTGGCAAATAGAGGTCCTTCTTGTAGAGATAGTCTTCAATCTGCATCTTCCAATGTTGGTAGTTTTTTCCGTTGAACTTCTCAATCTTGAGCTTCCCTTTCTCCGCCATAACTCCTACTCAATTCAAGGAATCCTGCGAGCAAACCTAACTCTGATACCAGTTGTTAGGAAATATGACGTAGCTAAATAGATATTTGAGTAGATTACTTAATGGAGAGAGATAGATTTCACACACAAGAGATTATAGAGTAGAGAGAGAGAGAGAGAGAGAGAGAGAGAGAGAGAGAGAGAGTACACACGATATACGTGGTTCACCCAATGTGGGCTACGTCCACGGGAAAGCAGCCACTCAATGGCTTTAGTACTTCAAAACAAGAAGTAGTTTACAAAGGGATTATACCCTTAATGGATCTCCCGCCTTGCTTCACTCTCACCACCTCACACTCACCTTGTTACATCAACTTCACACTATGGAATGTGTGTAGAAATGGCCTCCTTTTATAGTCCAAAAGGGTTGCCCTCTCTCATGAGAGGCACCCATGTGTAGATAAGTCCAAATCGGACCCTCCAATCCGCCCATGTGTGGCCGCCCTTGAGAAGACAAGTCCGCTTTTGAATTCGGCCACCGGCCACCAGAATTGACTTTCAACCACCGGCCACCGGCCATTGACTACCGGCCACCGGCCAACCGGCCAACCGATCGCTCATTTTTCGACCACTTTTTGCCGTTCGGCCATAATATTTCGGCGAAAAGGAATATTCCAGCGAGGGAAAAAAAAAGTCTCGGGGGCTTCCGTCCCCAAGGCCCCTAAAGTTGCCCCAGAATTTTGACCATGAAAATTTTGGTTTCTAGCGAGTGATTTTCCTTCACGCACGATGGCTTCTCCTCATAATGGGGGCCTTACAAATGTGCATTTTTACCACATAAAATTACAAGGGGTAAATCAGGCTCCATAATAAAGTAGAAAAACTCTTCACTACCACACATGGACTAGAAAACACTTTTATCACCTCACAAATCACTCGACCACCACCAACTACTCTAATCTACAACTAATACTTCAAATCCTAACTAAATCTATGTAGTCGCAGACCCTCAGCAAGATACACACTTCTTGGTTGTCCACTTGATCTTGGAATATCGTCTTCCGGATCCACTTAAGAAAAATTCTCTCTTTAGTCAAAACTAAATCAAGAAACCATCACACGAGTGTTAGTAGGGTTACCTACTCAAGTCCTTGTGTCACCGACAACGACGCCAATGTTGCGGGAGTGAATCACACCACCTATAAAGTGCATGCAACACTACCTAGATCAACATAATGTCAATCGAGGACACGTATGACATGATAGGCACACATAGGCAATTTCTTAAGCTTGTCAAACTGAGACCATCCCACACATAGAACACTCTGGAAGGCCAACTAAACCAAAATCAAGAATCTCACTGCTCTCAACTACACCACAAAACCCACACAAATGGAAGGAAACTCACCAAACCATACGAGAATCGTATGAAACTTAAGGAACACCATCTCCTCACTAGAGTACACGTCCCAAAGCCTTTACACTCAAAATACTCACTCCAAACCCATCTGCAAAAAATGTGTATGAAGACAAAGTAGAATTTTGGAAGTGTTCAAAACTAAAATCTACCGTACCTATGTGTAGCTTATGTCGCCACGATTCTAATGACTACTTGCATGCAAGAAAGAGACATCGTTTGATACACATGTGACCACAAATATCTCGTAAAGATGCATTGGCATGTCTGCTCCATTTTGCATGGAATGCTTGGTGTTGTTGCATAGCTCTCTCTAAGCCTCTCACAACGGTGCAGTCGAATCTCCAATGCAATGAGCAAGCAGGGAGTGGTGCCCGGATGAAGCTCACTCTCTCTCTCTTCCTCTCTCACACACAGTTGACGGCAACTCAAAACTTTGATTATGATTAAGTTCTCTTTACAAAATGACCTATGTACCTTATATACTAAGGCTACCATAGGTTAAACAAAAAATAGAATTCAATGGGTCAAAATGGCTTAGTATTTACAATCTGGAAGTGCCATTGCATGTCGGCTTCTGCAACTAGAATAGCTACTCATTGCAAATGATGTTTTTAACCATAATTTGCATCATTTCATAACTCTCAAAAAATAAGATTTTGGTATGAAAATTGAGCTATGCCGTGCTATTGACCCATGGGTCAACACTTTTCTTCTTCTTCTTCTTCTTCTCTTATTACCTTTCTCTACACGCTCTCCCACCATGATTCTTCTTGGTCACCATCCACCATAGCTTGATGGGAGGTTGCAATGCCTAACAGTGGTATTAGAGCCTTGTGGCATCCTTGGCAAGCCCAGGCGGCAATCTGGGCAACATATCAACACGCCGTCGTTAGTAGGCATAGGTGGTTGTAGCAAGGCTATGATACCACAAGTGCTTGGGCTGAAGGAATGCCTTGTTGAAACCGCCTACGCCTGCTAATAAGGATATGCTAATATGCTACCCAAACTGCCACTTGAGCTTGCGAAGGATGCCAAAAGGCTCTGATACTATTGCTAGGCACATCAAGCTATGGTGGATGGCAATGAAGGGGAGGATTATGGCGATAACAAGTAGAGAAGGGTAACGAGAGAGAGAGAGAGAGAGAGAGAGAGAGAGAGAGAGAGAGAGAGAGAGAGAGAGAGAGAGAGAGAGAGAGAGAGAGATTTTTAACAAAGAACAACTACATGGTATGTTATTGATCTCAAACTTCTTTCATATATAGAAAAATTATGACTAGAATTAGCCATTCCTTTACCATGCAAACTCCACATTTAGAGTGGGTGTGTACTAGCCTACGAATAGGGATTTCCACATAGATTAGACACGATAACAAAGGATTGAAACCCAACAATCCCCCCCTCAAGCCCAAACCACTGATAATGGGCCAAGAACATACCATAGAAGAGTTCAACACACCACCTAAAACAACAAGTAGAAGCCTCACCTTGACAACAACATCGGGGTGTGTGTGTTAGGATTTGGATCGTGCTAGCTATGGTGGATGAAAGAGAAACATGGTGCAAGTGTGTGAGTGTGTGTAAGCAAGGTTATCACTCAAGTGAATTAGGTTCCAAGATAGGATTAGCTTGGACTCATAAACACAATCTTGAGTATTGACTTAGCTTAGCACAAGCTCACCATAGACAAGCATGTAGTGCAAAATGAGTTGTTGTTTATTGATTCAAGAAATGAGCTTTAAGTAGCTCTACAGCCTTGCTCCACAGTATGTGGGATAAATCCACTCTCCTCTCCTTGACTGACACCTTAGGACAAAGCTCACACTTTACAATCCTCCCCTTGAGGTTTGGACTAAGACAAGATACTGAAGATGCATGATCCACACAGGCTAACAAAATCCACATAGGATGGTGATATCCACACAAGATGGTAAAATCCACACAAGAAAGATCCACAAAGGATGGTGATGTCCACACAGGATGATAAGCTGGTATCCACAGAGGAAAAATTCCTCCCCTCCAAGTAGAGAGTCTGCATCTTCAAAATGGGTCTTCCCAAACGCTGTCTTCGTCTTCGTCCTTTTTGTCTTCTAATATGTGAGCTGATCCTCTGTCAGGTCTCTTGCGTTCGTTTCTTCTGTTGTTGCTTCTACTGCTGCTTCTTTCTCCACTACTACTACCTCTACTTGAGTAGCACCGAGAAGGAGGGTGTCCCTTCCTACCACATTTGTTGCAAGGTTTGTTTGTGTAGCAATCTTTCGCTATGTGTCCCATTCTTCCACATTCATAACACTTTCGTCCGTTTGTCGATATTGATCGTGAATATCTTCCCCTTGAAGATGTTGCGATGAAAACTCCTCCTGATGGGGTAAGTGAACCTCTTTGTTTTCTTTCTTCTGCTTGGACTGAGTTGATGACATCTTGAAATGGTGGTGCTGGTTCTTTTTCTTCAAGAATTGTGACTAAGTGGTCATAAGAAGGTGGAAGTGCACTTAAAAGTATAGCCACTTTGTCATCTTCTGGTACTTCAACTTGGATGTAAGTGAGTTGTGTGACAATGCTCTTAAGCCTGTTCACTAGGCTAGCAATATCCTCCCCTTCAATCATAGTCACTTTGTAAAGCTGTCTTTTAAGACTAACTTTGCTTCTTTTGGCCCTAGCTCCAAAATTACTTTCTAGGACATGCCAGGCTTCATGTGCATGCTTACATTCATCTATGAAATGCACATAGTTATCATGCAAAGAAGGTATGATAATTCCCAATGCTTGTTCATGTTTGGCCAAATTCTGTGCACTTGCTATGAGTGTAGATGCCCTAGTGTGCACTCCATCGGGTTTGGCTTGTTGCTCTAATGCAGTGCTAATGACAGACCACAAACATTTTTTCATTAGATAGCCTCTTAACTTCGTTTTCCAAGTGTGAAATCCCTCCCCATTGAATTTCTCTATTTCCTTGTCCCCCATTTGTGCCAGCAGAGGGGTCTTAGCTTAGGAGACTCTCCTAGCCAGTGTCTGCCTCTTTACACGGCGCACAAATAAAGAAAGATGATTATTGATTTGCAAGTTATTGTGCTTGGCTGCAAGATTTGAAAAGATGAGAGAGTAAGAGAAAATTCCTTTGAACTTTGTGAAGCTCCTCTTCACTGTTGGTGAAGCCCCTCTTCACAAAAGTCACCTTTGGTTGGGGTTCTTTGATGCCTTTGAGGCTTTGAAAGCTTTAGGGTTTATTTGCCTTGGAAAAGCTCTTGAAGCTTGGCAGGGTCTTTGCTATAGCTTGGTGGGAGCAAGCCCTTAAAGGGGTCTTCGGAGGTTCGAGGCAGCTGGCCACTTAATGGGAAAGGAGGCTTAAAAAACTAGTGGCCTTTGAGGGCTTGGCATAAGAGGCAGTAGGCTGTGGGAGCAAGGGCTTATGTAGCCTTAGGCAGGAGCAGCACCGTGGGAACAAGGGCTTAAAAGCCCTCGGAAATGCCTTGGAGAAGCGCGAGAAGCAGGGCCAATCAAGAGCTTTAGGGGGAAAGGGCTTGCCAAGGCGCGCGTGGGTATCTACCCTAGCGGACCCGTCGGTCAATTAAATTGCAGCTTACCGCGCTTGTTGAAGTCCGCTGTCGGTTATGTGTGGCCGTGGGACTCCTCCCCAGCGGATCCGATTCCTCAAAGCATGCCGATTTGATATTTGAGTGGCGTCCGCAAGCACGGGCAAGCGCTGCTTGTTAGAAACGGTCCCTAGCAGACCCGCCAGGCTCCAAAAGCGCTTTTGCAATCCCAATTGACGTTCGCCTGACTTGCCCAAGTTGGGTATGCTCAACTTGAACCTCGGACCCCGCAAGGAAATATTGGACAAGCTCTTTTGGGCTAGCCAACAAGCCTCACATGCTTGGTTGTGGAAGAACTCCGAAAAAGAAGATCTTAAGCTTAACTCAGCAGGCCTTTTCCAACACAAACTCACACACACACACACACACACACACACACTATTTTTAGGCAAGATTGGGGATAGCTTCAATGGATTCCTCGGGCTCACTTTGCAGAGCTTGAAGGCTCTACGGAGAGCTTGCGTCGAGTACTTCGAGATGAGGTTAATGTTGTTAGGCAATTGTGAAAATGGAGAAATTAATTGGAGGTGCAAATCACTAGAAAATTGACACAAAAGTGACTTAGAAATGCAAAAACTGGATGCTAATCTTTTCCCTAATCAAACCTATCTAGCCATGGAGGGTAGTGGCCTCTTGGGTGTGCCAAGGACATGCCCACACACAACTAGATTAAGGCCTAATTAGTGAGATGCAACTAGTCATGAAGAATGTTAATGGGCCGTGATAATGAAATGCTAATCCATCTAATGGAGATGCTAATGATTAACACACACTAATGCATAATGAAAATCCTAGCTAGCACACCATGGCTCTGATACCAAATGTTAGGATTTGGATCGTGCTAGCTATGGTGGATGAAAGAGAAACATGGTGCAAGTGTGTGAGTGTGTGTAAGCAAGGTTATCACTCAAGTGAATTAGGTTCCAAGATAGGATTAGCTTGGACTCATAAACACAATCTTGAGTATTGACTTAGCTTAGCACAAGCTCACCATAGACAAGCATGTAGTGCAAAATGAGTTGTTGTTTATTGATTCAAGAAATGAGCTTTAAGTAGCTCTACAGCCTTGCTCCACAGTATGTGGGATAAATCCACTCTCCTCTCCTTGACTGACACCTTAGGACAAAGCTCACACTTTACAGTGTGTACTTCCCTTGGACAACAATCAAAGTGGGGACAACAAGACCTCAAACCAAAGAGACACAGGGAGGTCTTACCACTTTTTATTTGTGGCAGTGTTTATAGCCCGTACAAATTTATTGTACAAAAACTAACAACTGATAAACTTGACAAACCTATGACATAGAAAAAGAATTATTTTTTTTGAGCTCTGCATATGTTGATGTATCATCTTGTTGTAGCAAACCTTTGATTTTGCCGTTTCTTTCATTGATAAGGTCACATTTTCCTAGAGCAACACATTAGGGCCAAAAATGGCTAGAAAAGGGTTGTTTGTGAATATAAGGATTAAAGAATAGTTTAATAGTCATTTGATATGTATACAAAAGTATGGAACTCTTGTCTCCTCTATCTTGGGTCTTGATGGTCTTATTTTGGTGGAGAACGACTAAATGCCTTGATCACTTGGCCAAAACTGCTATATTTAGGTGCTTTCGGCAATTAAGCCCATTAAATTTGCGGCTCAAAGTACTGAAGTTTGACCTTTTGTTCTACTTTATATTTCACAAAATCATTGTCAAAAGATACAAAGTCTTTGTTTGAAGGCTCTAAAAAGAAGGTCATTAATGACAAATCACCTACTTTTTTCAAATGTCTACTTTTTTCACCTTCTCTCCATAATGTGAGAGGTTTGCTCTTTTTTTTTTTTGTCATTGTATTTTCATTTTTCTTATTTGATTTCTGAGTTTCCATGGTGTCTTCTACACGTCGCCCTTCTCATAACATAATTTCTTGTGACTTTCATAATGTTAAAGAGAACGGTCTTTGGAAACCCATGTCTTTTCGTGTGAATGGCTAGGCAACAATGCTTCCTTCATGCAAAGGTGTGCACATGGTGAAGAGAACTAAGAAAGATAAAATAAAAAACCATTATAAAGGTCATGTTCTTTCTTTCAAAGTGACCAACAATGGCTAGATAGCTAAAGTTCAACATGTGTACATGGCCAAGGATATGGTGTTAAACTTGGATGAACATTCCATGATCCATTCTTACTGTAAGGAATACAAAATCTTATCTATTTGATACAATGAATTTAACATTCTCCCATTGTTCTCTCTCATTTTTTGATTCTACTTCGGTTATCTTTCCTTCAACAACTGTGGAGTGGCAGCCTATGGAGAGCCTAAGTTGGACATTCAAAGAAATTCATAAGAGGGTTGCATATGTTATGTATGCTGACAAGCCACCTTCCTTTTACAAAAAAAATGGATTTGTTTGTCTATTTTGTAGAATATAGGGCTCCATAAAGAGAATTTGCATATGGAGAACTACATGAGTTTCCCGTTCCCACCATAAAATCACTTGATTGGGAATCCCATGATGCATGTACCATATCAAGCTTCAAATCCAAGATCAAAGAAGACATCCTTAAAGCTATGTCTCTCGGTAGAATTTTAAAAAGTTTTAAAGTTCAATGGTTCTTGCCTACTACCAACGATTCATATACAAGTATGCAATCATTGCACAACCCTTGTATAGGTTAATAATTATCTTTGATTGGACAACAGAGTGTGAGGAGTCATTCAAAAAACTTAAGGATGCACTTATATTTTCACCAATACTCAAAGCGCCGGATTGGGATAGAATATTCCATGTTCACATTGATGCCTCGGCATTTGTAATAGGCTCTTGGCTCAACTAGGAGAAGGAACAATGGACTTCCCAGTCTGCTATGCTAGTCGATAGTTGAACAATACAGAAAAGAATTACATAACCACGGAAAGAGAAGGGTTAGGAATGATATATTCTTTAAAGAAATTTAGGCATTATCTTATGGCTAACAAATTTGTCTTCTTCACAGACCACCAAGCTCTCTTGTATCTGGTAAACAAACTTTGCAATATAGATGCTTACCTCTTTATTATCAGATGATTCCAAAATGGTCTCAAGAGATAGTCACTCTTTTGACTTATGGTGGTGAGTTTGATAAGACTGAACAAACCCATAAGCAACATATGATTTGTAACAGTTAATGGCCTAGTAACTCTTTTGACTTATGGTGGTGAGTTTGATAAGACTGAACAAACCCATAAGCAACATATGATTTGTAACAGTTAATGGCCTAGTAACTTGTGTGTAGCAAAAAATAACATGAACGTAGTGAGCATTTCATTAGAATAGATTCCTAATGAGCATAGCAAGAGTGCTTGGATGGAGAGAGAAACAAAAAGCATAACACCTAGTTAGATAGGCATGAACAATACTTCAAAAGAGAGAGAAATTAAGCTATTGACAACTGTTGAGAACCGGATTTACATGGGGCCAGTCCCCCCTCCAAAAGGCTTTGTATTATAGGTTTCCCCCATCAAAGGAGACATTTCACAATACAATAATTTGTGTTCCTTCAATAATTTGCTGGTGCAATGAAGATGGAAGCTTCAAGCACCATGCACACACTTATAAAACACAACATCAATTCCCTTACGGTTTCAGACCCAAGACCTCACACACCTTCGAAGATGGTGAGAGCTAGCGGGGTATGAGAGTAGATTGAGAGAAAGGAGTAGTCTTACGAGAAAGAAGTATATCTCCTCACATAATCACTCATAATAGCTTAGCATAGCTTAGTAATTAGCATGGTATAGGATATGAGCGTGCATTGAAGCTTGGATCTTGGTTGGATTTGCATCACAAAGCCAAGAGTTGTTGGTGTAGGCCTCCCTTCTCACAAGCTTGGAGTAGATGATGAGCTTTCCATTAAAGCTTGAGAAGGAGAGAGAGAGTCTTCTTGCTTCACACATGAGATTGTATGAGTGTGTGTGTGATAATGCCTTGTCAACATCAGCCCCCTCTCTCTCTTGGTCGACCCCTCTTGAATTTTACTCATGCTGGCACCCCATTGGACAGCGCAAAGCTTAGCCAATCATAATTGAGAAGCATAAGTGATAGTCTTTTGACATGTTTACCCCTTTCCCCTTTTGTGAGAGCTTTAGGTATTTAATTAATGCAATTAAACTCTCATTGGACCCCTTTGTCTTTTGGCCAATAGGAATTGGGCAAGCATTGGGCTACTGAATGCTCATTGGACCCCTTGGGAGACTGTCCAATAGTCTTCTAGAGAGCTTAATTCTATTGGTTCTTTTATCAAGTGTTTTTAAATGAACTAAACTAGATTTACTGTAGACTAATTCTCATTGGTCCACCTCTATGCCATCCAATAGGATTTGAGCACCTTGGGGGCAACTAGGCTAGGGAGCTGACATGTGTCCCCTATTCCCTTTGTATAAAGGGCTTGCAAGAGTCTATGTGTGTGTGTCTGTGTTTCCCTATCATCCCCTACTAAAAGGGCTCGCCCCCTCCTATGTAGGGATCTAGGAAGACTTTGTGTACACTTACAAAGCATCCAATATCCCTAAGGTTTGACCATTGGACTTTACATTGAATTTTGGAACCTTAGCATTTTGGAAGTCTTAATGGG
Source organism: Adiantum capillus-veneris (assembly GCF_014529385.1). Classification (NCBI taxonomy): domain Eukaryota; kingdom Viridiplantae; phylum Streptophyta; class Polypodiopsida; order Polypodiales; family Pteridaceae; genus Adiantum; species Adiantum capillus-veneris. The sequence continues at coordinate 164,394,167 of NC_140931.1, forward strand.
CTGAACCTTAGGGTCTTTGAAGCCCATTGTTGCACATTGATATTTTGCAGATGGCTCCTTCTTTGGATCCCTATTTTCCCTCCTTTGGATCCCTACTGTGGCCGGTCTACCAGCTTAACCAATATTCTAGTTTTTTCTCCCCTGGTACTTTCCCATATTAAATGATCAGTTTAACATGAGAAAATCATTTAGGAGAATTAGATATTAGTTATTATGACATTACCTCTCTCTTGAAATCATAGTCGTCCTCGAGTATGGGGTTAGAGAAGATAAAGCCTATTCATTAGTCCTTGTTCTAGCGGGTAGAAAATCCTTATCTTAACCCTACGACATCGTTCTAGAATGGATGACTAATCCATTTGGTGCTTGAGAGCCTAAGCTGCCGCAAGCATGTCTATGCATTAGTCCTATCAATCTTCCATAGTAGAGTGACAAGCTCTACTTGGTGTTTGGGAGACGTCGTCTCCGCAAACTTGATTCTAAGCATGCATACTACTTAACATTTGTGCACAATAAAGAAAAAGGAAGTCTTATAGGACAAAAACTTTGTTCATTTTAAACATTTTTTCATTTGCTTGCTCTAGGGAAGCATTGTAAGCATTGAAAAGGTTAAGGTTATCCTTTAATTGTATGCCTTGCATCCATCTAGCATCTTCAAAAGGATAGTTATTAAATTTAATAAGATACCATCGGATAATCTTACCGCCTCTCAATACCTTGTCTTCATGTTGGATAATGGACTCGAGCTGCAACACCTCTTCTTGGTCCTCGGTCTCCGGTGGGTCTTCAATAGTTGGTTGTTGACGTGGCTCTCCTTTGTAAGGCTTTAGTAGGCTCACATGAAAAGCATTGTGTATGAACCAATGCCTGGGCAACTTGAGTTGATAGGCCATGTCATTGATTGGTCTGATAATTTGGAAGGGACCATAGTACCTTTTTGATAACTTAGCATAGTACTTTTGGTGTCCCGTAGGATTCTTGCCCGTCGTGTGCCTTAATCGAGCCTTGGGAAATTTAAGCAATAACCAATCATTTTCTTTAAAGGCTTCGGATCTTTTGTGCTTATCAAAAACATCCTTTTGCCTTTGCTGTGAGATAGAGATAGCATCCTTAATCTTTTGGAAAGATTCTTGTAGGTCTTGACTATACTCATCCGCAGCGAAGATCTTCTCGTGTACATTAAGTAGTAGGGGACTTTTAGATCTTCCCTCAATTACCTCGAAAGGTGCTTTTCCCATGGAATTATGTACAGTGTTATTGCAGGCATATTCCACTAAGGGCAAGTACTTCTCCCATTGGGACCTTTGATCTACTTCTGTTACGTAGGATTTTAGTACATCAAGAATTTTTAGGTTAGCTATTTCACTTTGGCCATCCGTTTGCGGGTGATACGCTGAAGAGAAGTTTAGCCTTGTCCTAAAATTCTTAAAGAGACCCTTCAAGAAATTACTGGTCATTGTAGGATCTCTATCCGATGCTATGGACATCGTCAAGACATGGTACTTGAAGATTTGTGATATGAAGAGGGTTGCCATTTGATGGGCTTTGATAGTCTTTTTGACAGGTATAAAATGAGCTTGTTTGCTGAACTTGTCTACTATCGTCCATATTCTTGTATTCCCATGGGTAGACTTGGGCAATCCAAAGATAAAATCCATGGATATGCTCTCCCATGGTGAATTAGGGATTGGCAAAGGTTGAAGCAATCCAGGTTTCTTCCCTCTATCATGGGTCAAACCTTAGGGATATTGGATGCTGTGTAAGTGTACACAAAGTCTTCCTAGATCCCTAAATAGGAGGGGGTAAGCCCTTTTAGTAGGTGATGAGAGAGAAACACACACACACACACACACACACACACACACACACACACACACACACACACACACACACACACACACACACACACACACACACACACACACACACTTGTAAGCCCTTTACACAAAGGGAATAGGGGACACATGTCAGCTCCCTAGGCAAGTTGCCCCCAAGGTGCATTCAAATCCTATTGGATGGCCATAGAGGTGGACCAATGAGAATTCGGCTAGAGTAAATCTAGTTTAATTCATTTAAAAACACTTGATAAAAAATCCAATAAGAACTAAGCTCTCTAGAAGACTATTGGACAGTCTCCCAAGGGGTCCAATGAGCATTCAGTAGCCCAATGGCGTGACTGATTCCTATTGGCCAGAAGACAAAGGGGTCCAATGAGAGTTTAATTTCATTAATTAAATACCTAAAGCTCTCACAAAAGAGGAAAGGGGAACAAATGTCAAAAGGCTATCACTTATGCTTCTCAATTATGATTGGTTAAGCTTTGCAGGGTCCAATGGGATGCCAACATGAGTAAAATCCAAGAGGGGTTGACCAAGAGAGAGAGGGGCCTGATTTTGGCAAGACATTATCACACACACACTCTCACACAATCTCATGTGTGAAGCAAGAAGACTCTCTCTCTGCTTCTCAAGCTTTAATGGAAATCTCATCATCTACTCCAAGCTTGTGAGAAGGGAGGCCTACACCAACAACTCTTGGCTTTGTGATGCAAATCAAACCAAGAGCCAAGTTTCAATGCATGCTCATCTCCTGTACCATGCTAATTACTAAGCTATGCTAAGCTATTATGAGTGATTATGTGAGGAGATATACTTCTTTCTCGTAAGACTACTCCTTCTTCTCTCAATCTACTCTCATACCCCGCTAGTTCTCACCATCTTCGAAGGTGTGTGAGGTCTTGGGTCTGAGACCGTGAGGGAATTGATGTTCTGTTTTATAAGTGTGTGCATGGTGCTTGAAGCTTCCATCTTCATTGCACCAGCAAATTATTGAAGGAACACAAAGTATTGTATTGTAAAATGTCTCCTTTGATGGGGGAAACCTATAATACAAAGCCTTTTGGAGGGGGGACCGGCTCCATGTAAATCCGGTCCTCAACTATTGTCAATAGCTTAATTTCTCTCTCTTTTGAAGTATTGTTTTCATGCCTATCTAGCTAGGTGTTATGATTTTTGTTGCTCTCTCCATCCAAGCACTCTTGCTATGCTCATTAGGAATCTATTCTAATGAAATGCTCACTACGTTCATGTTATTTTCCGCTACACACAAGTTACTAGGCCATTAACTGTTATATTGAATTTTGGAACCTTAGCATTTTGGAAGTATTAATGGGATGAACCTTAGGGTCTTTGAAGCCCATTGTTGCACATTGCTCTTTTGCAGATGCACCCCTCCTTTGGATCCCTACTGTGGCCAATCTCCCATCTTAACCAATATTCTAGCTTTTTCTCCCCTGGTACTTCCCCATATTAAAAGATCAGTTTAACACGAGAAAATATTTTAGGAGAATTAGATATTACTTCTTATGACATGATTAGACAAGCTTAAAACTTTCAGCTAGTAGGTGGACGCTTGTACCATCTAAGCTCTGAAGGAATACCGTGACTATGCATTAGTCTAGAGGAATACGAGTGCTATCGGATGGAAGCCCATGTACAAGACATAGACTTCCACTATTCCCAAAAGAAGACACACCAACGCCTAAAGCAACTTGGCGTATATTGGCAAGATATGCATGCGGATGTACATAGATATGTTCTAAATTGTGCTACATGCAGAACAACCCACCGGTGGACTATGCCACATTATTTCAGATTGAAGTTCCACCTCAATGGAGTCAATAGATGGTAGATTACCTGACAACAAGAAAATTCCTTGAAAATGTCATGCACGCTAGACAAAGAGCCATTGCATTGGAAGCTCAAGACTTCATGTTAATTGAAAATCATTTCTACAAGAGAGGAAATGATAACCAACTCATAATATGTGCAACATAAAACTAATATTTTCCTATCTTAGAGAAAGTACATGGAGAGATTACCGAGGGCCATTTCCCAGGGGATAAGATAGCTAAAATTATCTTAACTGCGGGAATATGATGGCCAACATTGCACATGGATGCGGATGAATATGTTAAGCGATGTGATGATTGCCAACGTACCAAGGTACCTTTAAAAAGAGATGAGATGCCACTACGGCCAATGATGGGAGCAAGGTCCTTTGCTGAATGGGGCCTAGATTTTGTGGGAACAATCTCACCACCTGCTTACACATCCCATGTCCAATATATCATCGTAGCCATGAAGTATTTCACCAAATGGGTTGAAGCAAAAGCCACACAAAAAGCATATGCCAGGACCACTACACAATTTCTATATGAAAATATCTTCGTTAGATATAGAAATTGTGATTGATAAAGGCACACGTCATAATAATCAATATCTAATTCTCCTAAATGATTTTTTCATGTTAAACTGATCATTTAATATGGGGAAGTGCCAGGGGAGAAAAAGCTAGAATATTGGTTAAGCTAGCAGACCAGGCCACAATAGGGATCCAAAGGAGGGAAAATAGGGATCCAAAGGGGGGTCCATCTACAAAAGAGCCATGTGCAACAATGGGCTTAAAACACCCTAAGGTTCAACCCATTAAGACTTCCAAAATACTAAGGTTCCAAAATTCAAAGGTTGTGTCCAAAGGCCAAACACTAGGGAAATTGGATGCTTAGTGTGTGTCACAAAAAGTCTTTGTCGATCCCTACATAGGAGGGGGCGAGCCTTGCAAGAAGGGGATGAGAGAGAAACTCACACACACTCACACACACACACACACACACACACACACACACACACACACACACACACACACACACAAGCTCCCTTTACACAAAGGGAATGAGGGACACATGTCAGCTCCCTAGCTCAGATGCCCACAATGTGTACCCAATTCCTATTGGATGGCCTTGGAGGTCGACCAATGAGAATGAGGCTAGATTAAATCTAGTTTAATTAATTTAAAAACACTTAATAAAAGAACCAATAAGAATTAAACTCTCTAGGAGACTATTGGACAGTCTCCCAAGGGGACCAATGAGCATTCAGTAGCCCAATGGCTTGCTTGATTCCTATTGGCCAGGAGGCAAAGGGATCCAATGAGAGTTTAGTTGAATTAAATAACTAGCTAAAGCTCTCACAAAAGGGGAAAGGGGACACATGTCAGAAGGCTATCACTTATGCTGCTTAATTACCATTGGCTAAGCTTGGGGAGGTCCAATAGGATGCTAGCAAGAGCAAATAGCAAGAGGGGTCGATCAAGAGAGAGAGGGGGCTGATTTTTGCAAGGAATTATTACACACACACTCAAAGAATCTCATGTGTGAAGTAAAGAAGACTCTCTCTCCTTCTCAAGCTTTAATGGAAAGCTTATCACGTACTCCAAGCTTGTGAGAAGGAAGGCCTACCCAACAACTCTTGGCTTTCTGATGCAAATCCAACCAAGAGCCAAGCTTCAATGCATGCTCATCTCCTCTACCATGCTAATTACTAAGATAAGCTATGCTAATATGAGTGATTATGTGAGGAGATGTACATCTTTCTCGTAAGAATACTCCTTCTTCCTCTCAATCTGCTCTCATACCCCGCTAGCTCTCACCATCTTCAAAGGTGTGCGAGGTCTTGGGTCTGAGACCGTGAGGGAATTGATGTTGTGTTTGATAAGTGTTTTGCGTAGTGCATAAAGTTTCCATCTTCATTGCACTAGCTAGTATTGAAGGAACACAAGAAATTGTATTGTAAAACGTCTCTCTTGATGGGAGAAACCATAATACAAAGCCTTTTAGAGGGGGGACCGGCTCCATGAAAATCCGGTCCTCAACTGTTGTCAATTTCTTAATTTCTCTCTCTTTTGAAGTATTGTTCATGCTATCTAACTAGGTGTTATGCTTTTTGTTGCTCTCTCCACTTAAGCACTCTTGTTAATCTCATTAGGAATCTATTCTAATGAAATGCTTACTATGTTCATGCTATTTTCTGCTACACACAAGTTACTAGGCCATCAAATGTTACATTTGTATCAGAGCTCAAGGTTTCTCTTTTCTTGCTCAAGAAGGGACGTCCTCAAGCTAGCTATAAATGGTTGGGTATTATTAATTGCATGTGAGTAAGTAGAATAGGGATTTTTCAGCCTTGTAGTGTGCCTGCCTTTCTGCAGTTAACGGGGCATCACCGTCGAGAGCTATGGTCTTAATAGTGGAGTCCTACGGGGCTTGCCTACGGCTTAACCACTATTGAGCTATTAGAAGCTTGACAAGAGCCGGTGCTGTTTTGGGGTTTAACGACCCTCTCTTCTATTCCTTGCAATTGATGGTATTTGAGCCATAGGTACAGTAGTTTGAGTGCTTTTTCTAAATGGGTAAAAAGGAGTAGAAACTAGGGCTTGAAGTGCCAAAGTAAACCTAAAAAGTTTACACCTAAAAGTTGTTAGAATGGTTGACAATAGTAAAGAGAGTGAAATTAATGTTGATAACTTTGATTTGGCTAATGAGCAAGCTACTAATGATGCCATGATGCTTGTTAACTATCTTGTTTCTAGGCTTCAACAAGCCATGGGCAATCCATCCCTCCAAAGTGAAGTGCAACGGCAGCTTCTTACTCATGGGATTCTCCAAGCTCCCCATCATGACAAGAGAACACCTAGGAAGCCTCCTTGCGAGACTTCCAAAAGAGGTCTTTCTCTGATTCGGGAAGAAGAAGAGGATCCCTATGAAGTTCTCAAAAATTTGCTCCTTGATGACACATCTCCTTCTCAAAGGAGAACTCAAGAGCCTCCACCAAAGGAACGAGAAAGAAGTGAGTCTCCGGCAACCTCGGCGGAGATGGCTCCATGAAGACGGCGGGCTAAACGCTCTCCATCACCTCCAAAACGGAGAAGATCATCGCATTATTGTCCACACCATACTTCAAAGAGGAATGAAAAAAAGCAAGAGAAGAAAAAGGCGAGAAAGAGGACACCCTCTTCTCCATCTGCTTCATCCTCTTCCTCTTATGAAAGTGATGGTGAAGACAATGAAGATCAAGGCAAGAAAAAGGGGAGAAAGAGGTCACCCTCTTCTCCATCTTTCTCAAATTCTTCATCTTCTGAAGCAAGTGATGGTGCAACCTTTGAACCATCAAAAAGAAGAGGCCATAGGAAATACTATGCCACGTGGAAGAGGTCATCCAAGCTCAAGAAGTTCAAAGAGGGAGGGAAGAGCATCTCTTTCCTTACCTACGATGGCACTTTTGGTGCTACAGACAAAGTCTTGGCCTTTATCCAACAATTCGATGCGGCGTTTAGAGATGAGGGCTTCATGGAGTCCTCTAAGCTACGCCATGTAGCTATGCACTTTCAAAATTCCGCGAGACAATGGTGGTCTAGCCTACGGGCCAACGGTGAAGCTCCACAAACATGGAAAGCTTTAAGAGCTTCCATTATGAAGTAGTTTTTGTCCATCGATGCCAAAGACAAAGTACTTACCGAATGGCGAAACTTAAAGCTCTCTCTCTCTCTATGAATCCATCCACAAATATGTAGACAAGTTTTGGGACCTACAACTCAAAGCCATTGTCTTCAAAAAGTTGGATTTTGGAGAGCAAAAGCAACAATTTTGTGCGGGCTTAACCGAAGAAATGGTGGAGTATGTCAACTCCCAAAGGCCACGCACCATATCGGCGGTAATACATCATACTATGGTGGGCTCTCGAATCAATTTCCAAACAGGGGCTAAGAGGAATTCTAAGCCCCCTGAAAACAAGGGTTCCAATGAGCTGTAAAGTATGGATCCTGATTTACCCCTTGTAATTTTATGTGGTAAAAACGCACATTTGTAAGGCCCCCATTATGAGGAGAAGCCATTGTGCGTGAAGGAAAATCACTCGCCGGAAACCAAAATTTTCACGGCCAAATTTTTTTCCTCGCCGGAATATTATGGCCGGCCGGCGGCCGGAAAGTGGTCGGAAAATGACCGGTCAGTTGGCCGGTGGCCGATAGTCAATGGCCGGTGGCCAGTGGCCGATGACCAAATTCAATGGCCAGTGGCCGAATTCAAAAGCGGATTTGTCTACACAAGGGCGGCCACACATGGGCGGATTGGAGGGTCCGATTTGGACTTATTCACACAAGGGCGGCTACACATGGCTGCCTCTCATAAGAGAGGGCAGCCCTTTTGGCCTATAAAAGGAGGCCATTTCTACACACGTTTCATAGTGTGAATTTGATGCAACAAGGTGAGTGTGAGGTGGTGAGAGTGAAGAAAGGCGAGAGCTCCATTAAGGGTATAATCCCTTTGTAAACTACTTCTTGTTTTGAAGTACTGAAGCCATTGAGTGGCTGCTTTTCTATGGACGTATCCCACATTGTGTGAACCATGTATATCGTGTGTACTCTCTCTCTCTCTCTACTCTATAATCTCTTGTGTGTGTGAAATCTATCTCTCTACATTAAGTAATCTACTCAAATATCTATTTAGCTACGTCATATTTCCTAACAACAACTGGTATCAGAGCAAGGTTTGCTCGTAGCTAAATTATCTCAAGGAAAGGATTCCTTGAATTGAAAGGGAGTTATGGCGGAGTAAGGGAAGCTTAAGATTGAGAAGTTCAACGGCAAAAACTACCAACATTGGAAGATGCAGATTGAAGACTATCTCTACCAGAAGGACCTCTATTTGCCACCAGGCGGTCTTGTAAAGAAGCCCGCAACGATGGCAGATGAAGCATGGATTGTCCTTGATCGAAAAGCACTGGGAACAATCCGGTTAAGCCTGGCGTTAATGGTGGCCTTCAATGTTTCGGAGATGAAGACCACGGAGGACTTGAGGAAATCACTTGACAACTTCTACGAGAAACCATCGGCATCCAATAAGGTATTTCTTATGAAGCACTTGTTCAATCTAAAATGACAGAGAATGGTTCAGTTGCAAAACACCTAAATGACTTTAACACAAACATAAGTCAACTTCGATCAGTGAAAATCGATTTCGATGATGAAGTGCGAGCTCTCCTTATACTATCATCTCTACCGGATAGTTGGGACAGCCTTGTGATGGCTGTGAGTAATTCTATCTCTGGTACAAATACTCTTAAGTTTGATGATGTTGTGGGTGTTCTCCTAAGCGAGGAAATGCGAAGGAGAAGCACAGGAGAATCATCAAGTGCTGCACTCTCATTGGAAACAAGAGGAAGGCCTAAGGACAGGTTCAAAAACCAAAAGGGTCGTGATTGCTCAAGACGGAGCAAGTCACACACAAAGTCAGTTCTTGAATGTTGGAACTGCGGCAAGAAGGGCCACGTCAAGAAGGATTGTTGGTCCAAGAAGAAGAAGGAGAGTGAGTCTCAAGACAACAAGCCAACATCGGAGGCCAATGTGGCAGGTAAAGTAGAGCAAGATGCTCTAATTCTCTCATTAGACAATGTGTCTAATTCCTGGATAGTAGATTCCGAGGCTTCATTCCATGCGACACCACACAAGCAACATTTCCAAGATTACACCAAAGGTAATTTTGGGTGTGTATACTTGGGAGATGGTGAAGCTTGTGAGATTGTCGGCAAAGGTACAATTTCTATCAAAACTGCTAACGGAAATGAATGGAAGCTTAAAGATGCTAGGCATGTTCCTTCTCTTCGCAAAAATTTGATCTCTACAGGACAATTGGACGATAAAGATCACAACATTGCATTTGGAAACAAACGGTGGAAGATTTCAAAGGGATCTTTGGTGGTTGCCAAGGGAGAAAAGGTTGGTACACTTTACTTGTGTACTGTTAGCACACAACCTTCAACTTGTGCAACATCTACAGAAGTTGACAGTGCGGTGTGGCACTACCGGCTTGGACATATGAGTGCCAAAGGAATGCAAATCCTTCAAACAAAGAAGATTCTACCAGGTTTGAAAGAAGTGGACTTAGAGTTCTGTGAATATTGTGTTTATGGTAAACAAAAGAGGGTAAAATTTCAAAAATAAGGAAATGGAAGAAAAAATAAAAAACTTGAGTTGGTTCATTCTGATGTTTGGGGTCCTGCAAGTACACCATCACTTGGTGGCTCATTGTACTATGTAACATTCATAGACGATGCAACTAGAAAAACATGGGTATATGTCATGAAGAATAAATCCGATGTATTTTCCATATTTTAAAGGTGGAAAGCCTTTGTGGAGAATGAAATAGGTACCAAAGTTAAATGCCTCAGATCCGACAATGGAGGTGAATATTGCAGCCAAGCTTTTGAAAGCTTTTGTGCTAGCAATGGCATTCAGAGGCAAAGGACAACCCCAAGGACACCTCAACAAAATGGGATTTCGGAAAGGATGAACACGACAATCATGGAGGGAGCACGAGGCATGCGGCTACATGCAGGCCTACCGCTTGAGCTTTGGGCGGAAGCTGTAAGTACGTCTGTGTACTTAATCAATCGGTCACCCTCAACGACATTGGATGGGGGAGTTCCAGAAGAGGCATGGACAGGTAAACCAGTGAATTATGCATTTCTCAATGTGTTTGGGTGTGAGGCTGCACATAGATAGAAGCCTAAGATCAAAGTTAGATGCAAAGTCCAAAAAGTGTTTCTTCATTGGCTATGGAGAAGGTGACTTTGGGTATCGCCTATGGAATCCTGAAGATGGTAAAATCTTAAGGAGTAGAGATGTAATTTTTAACGAACAAAATATGTACAAAGATTACTTGGAAAGAAAACAAACAAAAGAAACAGGTGATGAGTACATGGAGCTTGAGGAAGGTGAAGACTCAAGGACTACAAACGGGGACAATGTGCAACAACGTCAACCAATTGAGGAGCCTCAACCTATTCCCCGAAGATCTACAAGAGCAAGTAGACCTCCAAAAAGGTTTGTTCCTTCCTTCAACCATCTCTTGATCTCAGATTCTGGAGAGCCGGAATCATATGAAGAAGCTATGCAACATGAATCCAAAGAAGAATGGACGAAGAGCATGCAAGTGGAGATGGACTCACTACATCGCAACCAAACATGGGAGTTAATTGAGTTGCCTAAAGGTAAGCGGGCACTTCAAAACAAATGGGTGTACAAAGTGAAGGAAGAAGAAAAGGTACAAGTCTAGGCTTGTGGTAAAAGGGTTTTCTCAAAAGAAAGGTATTGACTTCAATGAAATATTTTCTCCTCTTTTAAAAATGAACTCAATCAGGCTTGTCTTAAGCCTTGTGGCTTCTCATGATTTAAATCTCGAGCAAATGGATGTAAATAGGGCATTCCCTCACGGTAACTTAGAGGAGGAAATCTACATGCTTAAACCAAAGGGGTATGAAGTAAAAGGTAAGGAGAAAATGGTTTGCAGATTAAAGAAGAGCTTGTATGGTTTAAAACAAGCATCAAGACAATGGTACTTGAATTTTGATCGATGAATGCTGGATCATGGATTCACAAGATGCAACTCGGATCACTGTGTCTACACGAAGAATTTGGGAGATGGAAAATTCATCATCCTTATGTTGTATGTTGATGACATGTTGATTGCAAGTGTTAACATGCGGGACATCAAAGACCTAAAAGAGGAGCTGTCTAAATCTTTTTCAATGAAAGATTTAGGTGCTGCAAAGAGGATACTTGGTATGAAAATATCAAGGGACAGGACGAAGAAGACAATAAAGCTATCTCAAGAGGATTACATCAAGAAGGTATTAGAAAGGTTTGCAATGCAAAATGAAAGACCGGTTTCTACACCTTTGGCTGGTCACTTTAAACTGACGAAGGATATGTGTCCAAAGACACAAGAGGAGATAGCCTATATGTCTAAAGTTCCATATGTTGCAGCGGTAGGTTCTCTAATGTATGCTATGGTTTGGACAAGGCCAGACATTGCACATGCAGTGGGAGTGTAGTGGCAAACTGTGAAGTGGATACTTAGGTATCTAAAAAGGACAACAAAAAATGCTTTGTATTTTGGAGGAACTAATATTTTTCTAGAAGGGTATGCTGATGCAAATATGGCAGGTGACAAAGATACTCGAAGAAGCACTACTGGCTATGTGTTCACGGTTGGAGGCACAACAGTAAGCTGGGCTGCAAAGCTGCAGAAAGTGGTCTCACTTTCTACCACGGAAGCAGAGTATGTAGCAATGACGGAGGCAAGCAAAGAAATTATGTGGCTTCACAGATTCTTAGAAGAGCTTGGATTCAAACAAGACAATTGTGTGTTGTATAGTGATAGCCAAAGCGCTATCCATCTTGCGAAGAACTCAGCCTTTCATTCAAGGACAAAGCACATTGATGTGAGATATCACTTCATACGCACTCTTTTGGAAGAGGGACAGCTAAAGCTAGGAAAGGTGCATACAAGTGAAAATCCTGCCGACATGTTTACAAAGGTGGTCAATAAGGAGAAGTTGAGCTTTTTCTCATATTCAATCGGCATTCAAGGATAAGAAGCCAGGATGCAAAGCAGTCACAGGTTTGATTTGGAGACAAGTCTCCAAGTGGGATATTGTTAAGTATGGAGCCAGATTTACCCCTTGTAATTTTATGTGGTAAAAACGCACATTTGTAAGGCCCCCATTATGAGAAGAAGCCATCGTGCGTGAAGGAAAATCACTCGCTGGAAACCAAAATTTTGACGACGGCCAAAAATCAGGGGCAAAGAGGACTTCTTTATCTCTCCTCTCAAGCATGAGGATGTAATCCTAGGGACACCATGGTTTGATCACATGGCTGCGAATGTTAAATTCCCTAAAAGGAGAATCTCCTTTAAGTTAAGGGAAAAAGATATGCATATAGATGCTAAGGAAATGGGTAACACTATACCCATTATACATACACAAGCTTTCAACAAGTCAATAAAGAGCTCTATTTCCGTGTACATGATTTTTGTTAAAGATTCTCAAAATGAACCTAATGTTTTAGCAAAAGAAAATATACACAATCAAAAGGAATTAGAGTTATCCAATTTTCTAAAGAGGTTTCAAGATGTCTTTATTGACGACATCCCTTGTGAGCTACCTCCTAAATGAGGCAATGATGACCATGCAATTGAACTTCTTCTAGGAAGTTCACCGCCTAACAAACCTCCTTATAGAGTTTTTCAAGATCAACAAGAGGAGATTATACGGCAAGTGCATGAGTTAGTTGAGAAGGGCATGGTTAGGCCTAGCTCATCTCCATTTTGTTCTCCTATGCTACTAGTGCAAAAGAAAGACGACACATATCGTATGTGTGTCGACTATAGAGCACTAAATAGGATCACTATCAAAAATAGGTTTCCCGTTCCATGGGTAGAAGACCTATTTGATAAGCTACAAGGATCCACCTACTTCAGTAGGATTGACCTAAAAAGTGGCTATCATCAAATAAGGATAGTTGATCAAGACATTTTAAAGACCGCATTTCGCATTACATTTGGTCTTTATGAATACATTGTCATGCCTTTTGGCTTGACCAACGCACCAGCCACATTCAACCTCTTGATGGAGAAGCTATTCAGGCCTCACCGAACCTTTACTAGAGTGTTCTTTGAGGATATCATCATCTACTCTAATTCATTAGATGAACACAGGAGACACCTCCAAGTAATATTTCAAGTTCTAAGAGAGAATAAACTTTATGTTAATTGAAAGAAAGTGAATTTTTCTTACAAGAGATTCAGTATTTAGGTCACATTATCTCTCAAGATGGCATCCAAATGGATCCATCAAAGTTAGAGGTAATAAAAGGATGGCCTAAACCAAAGAATCTTCATGAGTTTAGAAGCTTTATAGGTATGTGCGCATACTATAGATGCTTTATAGAAAAGTTCTCACTAATAGCAGGACCATTACATGACCTAACAAAGAAAAACGTTAGGTACACATGGTCTGCCAAGGAGAAAAATGCTTTCGAAAAGCTTATCTGTCAACCTGTGCTTATGCTACCGGATCTCTCAAAGCCATTTGAGGTCCAATGTGATGCTTATGGTGATTGTCTTGGAGCTGTTTTGCTTCAAGAAGGGCATGACATAGGCTATGAAAGTCGAAGGTTCGACCCTATTGAGAAAGCTCTAGGCATATATGAAAAGGAAATCCTTGCAGTTCTACATGCCTTAGACGCATGGAAGCACTATTTATTGGGGACTCCTTTCATTTTGCGAACGGATCACCAAAGTCTTAAGTACTCCATGATGCAGACCAAGATCTTTGACAACCAAATGAGGAGGGAAAATTTTCTTTCGCAATTTCATTTTCATATTGCTCACATTGCTGGAAAGCATAATCAAGTAGCCGATGCACTCTCAAGATGACCGAGAGTGAATGCGGTTTCCATAGCAACTCACAATGATCTATCTTCTATGATAGATGAGTATGCTATTGATCCCGATTTTAGAGATGTGATTTCAGCCCTTGCACTAGGAAAGAAAGAGGAACAATTTATTTTACAAGATGGTTATATTCTCTATGGCAATAGACTATGTGTTGCTAGCTCACTACGTGAGAAAGTAATATATGAATCTCATGCTCCTCCTTATGCAGGATATAGAGGGATTCAGTCTACTCTAAAGGGGATTGAAACATATTTCTATTGGCCTACCATGAAAGAAAACATACAAGAGTATGTTTCTAAATATGTGGTATGCCAAAGACGAAGTTTGATAGAGGGAAGCAACTTGGGTTGCTTCAACCTTTGCCAATCCATAATTCACCATGGGAGAGCATATCCATGGATTTTATCTTTGGATTGCCTAAGTCTATCCATGGGAATACAAGAATATGGATGATAGTAGACATGTTCAGTAAACAAGCTCATTTTATACCTGTCAAAAATACTATCAAAGCCTATCAAATGGCAACCCTCTTCATTTCACAAATCTTCAAGTACCATGGCTTGCCAATGTCCATAGTGTCGGCTAGAGATCCTAGAATGACCAGTAATTTCTGGAAGGGTCTCATTGAGAATTTAGGAACAAGGCTAAACTTCTCTTCAGCCTATCACCTGTAAACGAATGGCCAAAGTGAAACCTAACAATTCTTGATCTACTAAAAGCCTATGTAATGGAAGTAGATCAAAGATCCCAATTGAAGAAGTACTTACCCTTAGTGGAGTATGCCTGTTGGCGGATACGCCGCGATGGACGTCAGTGCAGCGAGAACTCACCTAACAAGATTTGTCAACTAAGGATGAAGCTCGACCCGCAGGCGCATGGAAGCAAGCATAGGGTGTCAACCTACACTCGACCGACTATTGACTACTTCCTACAGAAGTCTCTACCCAATGTCTAAGTTACAACTTTCAAGAGTACACAAGAGGAGATTTCCTACAACGCTTTCAAGAGCTAAATACCCATCAAACGTTCTCGAAACGCTACGGAACTTGAGGAAAATCCTATTAACACCAATAGGTCGCTCTCCCTAAAGTCCGTGACCCAAAACCCCAATGGTGCAGAATCACGTAGGATGGCTGGTCGAAATTTACAGGTCCACGTTTTTTGAAGCTAACATGCCTAATGTGTAGCTCTACTCATTGTGAATGCGTGGATATGCTGAAATGCAAAAACAGACATCATATGCTCACCGAATCACCAGAAATAGCTTGCGGGTCAATCTCACGAGGCCGGGCCGTATACGCGCAATGTAGGTGTTGACGTGTATCTCTCTCCGGGGGCAATATGTTGCACTTCTCTGCACTCGATTTCGACCACTAGTGTGCGCGTTGCGTCAAGATAAACTCTCACTCTCTCTCGTACACAAAATACGCTTCTCACAGACACTTATGAAAATGACAAAAGGGTTTTTTTGCATAAAGGTCAAAAGTGGTATAAATACCTTACAATCTCAAACCCTAATGTTCCAATTTGACCATTTACTAAGTCTAAATGTCAAAAATGGGATACAATTTGGAAGCTTCTGCAAGCCCCACTATTTACAAAGGTGAAATGACGGTTTCTTCTCAATTAAGGAATGATCACAAAGGAAATTAGTATCCCGCCGGGCAATCATCCTCCGTTGAGTGTGTCCAGCCGCTAACACTCCCCGCCTCCTAGATCATGTTGTCCCCGACATGACAGTAGAACTGCTTCTTTAGTAGAGGCTTTCGCGCATCTTCAGAACAGACTCATACCGTGCATGATGGGCCAGTAATGTAGGCCTAAATATATCTGTATCGATGGTGAAGAAACCGGTGTAGAAGGATTCTTCAAAGGCCTGGAGATGGTACGAGGGAAAAAACATTATTCGCTGGTAGAGGGCATGTATCACCTCATGGGAAGGTTGAGAAGATAGTTCATAAGCACATCTATATGTATCTTGGAAGAAAAATATGCTGTCTGTTGCCTGTCCAGGTTTAAAGATCTCAAAAACTTCCCAGAAGGGTTTTACATATCTTCCTGAGCATAATGCATAGGAGGTCAAGGGAGCCAGTGAACAATTTAATGGCGCCCGTTAGGGTTTTCACCATGTATTGCTCACTCATTCTCTCACCTGCCTTCAAGATTGACAGCTTTGGGTAGTTGAGCCATGTGGGGTGGCTTTTGTTCAGCAGTTCTTGTTCTTTCTAGGTCCGCATCCTTGGTAGAGGGAAAAAGCTAAGGTTGTCTTTGATTATTTTAGGCGCCTCTACCAGATGTACTAAATACTGTGGGTATTTAGTTAGCCATGCCTTCCTCCATTTTGGCTGAGAGTCCACAATAAGCTTAACACCTTCTGGTTTGGTGATATCTTCTTCGTATAGTGGCACTATCGGCTCCTCTTTAATCCTCTTGTTTAGTGTAGCAGCTTCATACTTGAGAAGAGGATATGGGACAGAGGGTTGTAGCCATTCATGTCAAACGACATTTGCATCTAACTTCTGAATGGTCATAGATTTCAATATCCTCTACTCCCACTGCATTGATTCTTTGGCGGTGTCTTTTATGGCTGCTTCTATTGCGTTTTGTAGATTGTCGTCTTCTTCTTGTGTCAGATCTCGGGACTCTTGGGATGGTCCCACAAGGATGTCCTCTTGCATTGTTGTGTCCACTGGATCTAACACATTGTCTATATAAATTCCTTCGATAGCTACTGGCCCTGTGCTCAATTGTGGCTCTTTAGTTTGTTGTTGGCCTTTTAGCTCATCAATCTGCTTTTGATATGCTTTCTTTTCCTGTTCATCTTGATCCCCAATGGTCACTAAAAGGTCATTCAATTTAGAATTGGCTTTCTCAGCCTCTTCTAGCTTCTTCTTGGTGTCTTCATTTTCAGTTTGCATCTTCTTGAGATCCTCGTCCATCTTCATTTTCAAGGCTGCTAGCTCATCTTTCATGGCCTTGTTCTCATCCTCCAAACGGCTTTGCATCACTAGGGAGCCCTTGGACAACATCAATATTTGTCTCTTATCTAGTGTCAACTCCTTTTGGAGTTCGTTCATCTGTTCTTCATACATATCCTTCTCTGAAGCAGTGCTAGTTGAGGCCGCGGCTCTGACTCTGCCAGGAGATGCCCTTAGCCTCTGGATTGTCTGATCTTTCACTTTTATTTGATCTTTCAGCTCTATAACTTCGTCCTGGCTGGCCTCATGTTCTAGCTCAGCTTTTTCCTTAGCATTCCTCAAAGTCTCCAATTCTTGGACTCATAGGCAAGCTGGAGTGTCAAGTTGTCCCTTTCTTTCTCCGCATCCGTCAGTGATTTGGTGATTTTCTTATACTCATCTACTCTTTGAAGCTTTTGGTCTGCTGACTCTGACTTTCCAGCTCTTGGCATCTTTTTAGTGCCGCGTCCAGATTAGCTTGCAGCTTGTCTTGCTTCTGTGTGTTCTCTTGGTCCTGCTTTTGCAGCGAGTCCACCTCGGCTTTGATTTGAACTTCATTTACTTTGAGATTATCACACTCAATCTCAGTGGTCATAGACCTTTCTCTGAGCCCAGTGAGTCTTTTCATCACCTCATCCCAATCATTGGCTTGTGTCTGTAAATCCATTGTATTTGTGGCCATTTCCTTCAACTCCACCAATCGAGGGCTCAGCATATATTCTTTGGGCCTAGTGCTAGACAACTGAAAAGCTGCATGAGTTGCCTCTTCTCAAGAGTATCCAGCAGCTAGTAGATCAAGGAATATTCTATAGTTTTTTGCTTTTGGATCTGGCTTCTCTAGCTCTGGTTCAGACTCTTTCTCTTTGTCATGTTCTTTCTTAGAGACTTGCAGCTTCTCAGATTTAATTAACTTCTCAGTCTGTAGAGACTAAGGAGGACTAAGAGGAGGTGGTGATGGTGGAGGGCTGGATTCTCGGCTTGATGGTGGGGTTGGTTGCTTCTTCTTGAAGTCTCGATCAACCTTTGTTTTCCTCTCTCTTTCTGCATTTTCTTGCTCTTTCAGCAGCTGTCATCTCACATCATCAACTTCTTCTTCGGTAAAAGGTATGGTTGGAAAGTTCTCAGCTGTCGCATCTAGGATCTCAAAATTCTTTATGTAGTCTTCGAAGAGATCCCTATTTGCCCTTCAAGAAGATCCAGACATTGCCTCAAGTGAGGGCTTCCATAATTCATTTAGATCTCCTTTTAGCATTTGTTGGGCTTTGAAACTTTCCATCAACCTTTCTAGCCGAGCAGCCTTCTGGGATTTGGTCTCTTTTGCTGGCATTTGTACAATAGCTTTCTTCCGTTGGGCAGGCTCTTCTTCCACTGTCTCTAGCTTTCTCTTTAGTCTGGTGGTTACCCTGGGAGCTGTATGTTGTTCCTCTTGCTTGTCCTCTGTCAGCTTTAACCAGTCATTCTGTGATGGAGGAAGAGGCCACTGGCCCCTTGCATGTAAAGCTTCATATATAACCTTTGTAAGCATCTCCCCTGGTGCAATGTATGTAGTATTCGGGGTTCCTATTCTCACAATGTTGTACTAGAGGTACGCCGCATAATCTATCTATTTTGACCTGCTTGTCTTCATTGCCCATGTAAATGTCGTTCCAATTGCTGCCGGTGGTGCAGTGTACTTTTGAGGTCTCTTTGTGCACATATGGAAATATTGGTTGTAAAGTTGGCACATGGTTGCCACCATTGGATCAACAACATCCTCGAAGGTGTAGTTATTTTTTATTTCTTTGTATACCTTTACCTCTTCTCGCCTCTTGTTGACAGTGTCACCTTTGTTAGAGAGGTTCAATGCACTTGCGACCACTTCTGGCGCGACTACAATTACTCTGGTCTTTCCTTGCAGATCCATCACTTTGGCTATGCCGTTTTCTTTGATTGTGGTGATGAATTCCCAGACTCTCTGGATGTCAATTCATGCTGGCAACGCTTCAAAATAATTGTGTAAGTCCAGATTTTCCAAGAGAGATAGTATATCTGGCTTTCTCGTGAACTCATTGAGTTCCTGAGGTATCATTGGCAGCTCTATGGCATTGCCTTATGGGTCCTTGAACATGCCTTGGCATATCCTGAGGTCATTTGCTTCCAGTAGGTTGCTTTGTAACCAAGTGGTAATGGGCTTTATGGTTCCTACTGGTATTACAAATGGCTCCACTTCATCTAGGTAATCTTTGTTGGTCATTCTTTTCTTCTTTGCTGGTGACTTAGCGGCTGCCATGGATCCTGTTGCACTCAGTAGTCCAAAGTTAGCGTTCTTTACAGATTTGCTGGTAAACTGAGTTCTGACTACCCAAATGACTTGAAAATGGAAATAAGAACTCAAAAGGGACTAGGGAAGCCATGCATGTGTCCAAAGTAGGTTTTTGGCTGAAAAATAAGCATATAGACATCCTACGCGTAGTATGTCTACTTCCTCTGATTTTGATGAAACTTGACATGCTTGTGGCCCTTGACCTGTACAACATGGCTATGTACTGGGGATTTGGTTTGGACATCAAAAAGTGCAATTTTGAGCAGATTTAGGCTTTTGGCTCACAAAATGGGTAGGATGCCCTATATGGATGGGCAAATGATATCCAATTGGATTGAAATTTGATATATAGGCTTCTTATACCATGTAAAAGACTCCCATGATGAACTCCTGCACAGAAGGTCAATATGACCTTGGAGACATCCTATGCGTAGTATATCTCTTATCTCACAATGACTTGATTTTGGTTCAGTGGGTAGCCCTTAGCATGTCGAACATGGCCCTGTTCTTAGATTTTGATTTGGATAAGCATTGGTGTTGTTAAGAGCATGTTTAGTGTTTTTAGGCTAAAAAAAGTGCATCTTTGAGGTTTTGGGGGCCAAATGTGATGGGTCTCGCTTGAAATTTGATATATGAGCTTGTGAAGATGTTATAAAAATATGTGGAACTCAAAAACACCAGCTGGAGGTCAAATAGGGCATTTAAACATCCTACGGGTAGGATGTCTATTTCCCTATTTTTTCATATCTGACTCCACAGTTAGCTTGGCAATGTGATAATGAGTATATTGTGCAAGTTTCATGTGATAATGAGTATATTGTGCAAGTTTCATGTGATTTGGACTAGTTTTGGTAGGTCTATGACCCTTTATTGCCTCTATGCTCTGACTTTCCGTTTTTTTCATGCATATGAGGTCAACTCTTGTCCAAATGTGATGAAGCTTGATGGCTAGCATGTATAAGCTATGTAGAAGCTGTAAATGAGGTGAGATATTGAGTTTGGCTTGCAAAAGAGGCCCTGAGACATTCTACGCGTAGGATGTCTTCTGAGGAATTCTTTTGGAAGAAGTGCTACTAGTCTATGCCCTTAGCCCCCCTGAGTCCCCTTTAGGCCTTATTTCAATAAAAAAGTCAAAAAGATAGATAGGAAACTCCCTGTTTGGCTTTCAGAGCCTTTGAGTCGTTTTCTAACTCTTGGAGTGCTTTTCGGCGATGAAATTTCTTGATGTTAGTCTCCATAGCTTCATGGTTCCTTGGGGAACCTTGCCATATGGTTTTTGTTGGCTTTGGCTTCACCGGAGCTCCGTTTGGCGATTTGTCGCTCTGGAAGCGCCCGTGGTTGCGTTTGCATGCCGTCGGATGACTTGTGGTGGTCTAACACCATAGGACTTGGTTGTTGATGGTCTAGGCAAGCCGCTCGTGAAGTTTGGTGGCAAACGGACATCCGGTTTGGCCGTGAGAGCCAGTTGACGCTTTGTGTGTCCAATGCCATTTCTGAAGCTTAGTCCCGCTTCGGCTCGCCTTATGGCCATGTGGGCTATATAGCCTTGTAGAGAATGTCGAGATGCTCCTACCCATGAGTTTTGGTAGCATTTGGGCGACTTTCCACCGATTTACCACTTGGTGGCCTCTTGCAGGGCTTGTGGTGCCAAGGTTTTTCCCAATGGTTTTTTGCCGCTTTTGTGCATTCAAGAGTAGTCTCCTATGCTAGGGTAAACCCCATATGAATCCTTATTGCTATTGGGTTAGCCGTTAGGTGGATACCTCTACCTGTAGGTCTCTACTGTCCGTTCCCCTTGTGAACCCTACACTAGTTTTCGCGATAAAACATCAAACATACGCGAAAAGCTCAAGGTGTTGAGCCTAACTCTCATATCTGGAGCCTGTCAGATGGTCGTGCATGTCATAAAAGCATCTGGAAGTCCGGTTCGTTCTAGGTGGCTAGAGCTCTCTCTCAAGAAGGAAATAGTAGAAATGAGCTCTAAGTGAAGTGAAAAAAATCTTATAATGGGGGTCCCCGGACCACTTTCTATGAAATTTGACATGTGCTCCTAACTTCTTGCGAGATGCAGTTTAGGCTCGAAAAGTTCCTGGTTTGAACTCCGTTTGCCCAGTTTCTGAGAAATTTGACGTTTCGGTCAAAATCTGGCCAAGGCACATCTCCTGCTACATTCACATAATTGCACCCCCATTGTACCATAGGTTGTCCTATAGTCATTGATTATCCCCATATTTTTGGTTTTTCATTACAATCGTATTTCACTTGCTTTTTGTATTTTTGAAGTTTTTATGCTGATAATTAGTAAAATTAAAAAGAAAATAGCAAAATAAACCCAAAAAATCCCCAAAAATCACAATAATTCAAAAACATCACCGCAAAACACTATGTACACTCACATGCAATTTTTACGGCCGGATTTCTCCGTTTTACTAATATTTTGCTCGAAAAATGGCTATTTTTACATATACACACACACACACACACACACACACCTAGAGGCCTAATTTGACGTTTGGCCCCATATACTTGTAGATTCATGCTGTATAAGGGCATATGTACTTAGGTTAGTCTAGAAAATTTTGCAATCAACTGACAACCCTTCAAAATAGTCGAAAAACATGCCCTTTTTTGCTCTTTTCACCTTCCTTGGGTCCGCATTGAGAATGCCTCGCCCCCTCCTAGTCGGAGTCCTCTCAGACGACAAGGTATCGCCTCAGGGTATGTGCAGTGCATGGGTTAAAAATTGTGCTAATGCGCGGCCTTGTAATGTGGCCCTATTTGATGCATACTCGGTCAATGCATGGAAAAATTAATGTTGTGCGAGAGGAGGGAATAAGCAAGATGCTTATGGGCATTCAACGTCAAGGTTTCCTATTTGTTCTTGGTTGGGTTGGCAGTTTTTCTTTGCAAGCAAAAGTTGTAACTCTACAGCTCTTTGTTTGATCGTCTTCTTTGCAAAAGTTGCTTGGGTTACCGCTGCTGTCGATATGGCCGTGGTTGTCTCCGTGGAGAGAATTGTCGTGGCTGATGTGGCCGTAATCTTTTTCTCTTTTGCTTGCCATTTGTAGCTTTTTTTGGATGCGTTTGTAGGTTTATTGCCTCTTTTTTGGCCTTGGTGTCTTTTCTATTGATCGGCCTCCGCACAGATTGATTTGCCGATGTCGTTTGTCTGGTTGCTGCTGGTTTTGCTTGTACTGAAGGGAGTTCCTGTAGCATCACTTTGGGGATCCAAACGCGTTTCTCATGTAGTTGGCGATTGAGCATGTAGTTGGCGATTGAGCATGTTCTTTGGTATCCATATTTGTTTGATGACTCTGTTTGGTGTTTGCTGAACGTGGTTTTTCGGAGGCTGTCTGCTAGTGCACTGTGGTTTGTAGGCTCGTTCATATAGATCTTTCCGTACCCATACTTGTTGTTTGCTTATTGCTAACTTTGATCTATTCTTTGTCGCCTGTGGTATATCATTTTTTGATTGAAGACAGTTGGCTATTTCTTGTGTATCCTTCGTAGGTATCTTTGCTGGTTAAGTGGCACCCATCTATTTTTCTCTTGATCAATTGATTATGGCACCATTATTGGGTTCTTTCGGGTTGTCCTAGCAAAGGCTACCACTTGGTGTTCTTGTGCTTGTTGAATTCTGACTGTATTCGAACTCCAATCTATCTGCACATTATATTCTTTCTGCCATGGTTGTCCCAATAACATTTGTATAGTGTGCTCGCATCCTCAACCACATAAAACTTGTGGGGATAAACATTCTGATGTACTTGTATATGCAATATCGTCCAGCCCAATGTGCTTAATGAATTTGAGGTACTGCTTTCCAGCACTTGTTGAGTAGGATGCAGTTGATCTTCGAGCTAAAGCTGATTATATAATTTGCAAGAGATCATATTTGCTTGAGCTCCAGAATCAAGCAATGCCGTCGATTCAACTTGATTGCTACCCACTTTGACTGCAATTATTGGTTCCACTGTGTCTTCACCAAAATTCGTTAATCGAATAGCATTTATTCTCAACGGTGATCCACTTTGTCATTGTTGTCGTAGAAGCCTTCTTGTTGCAATGCGTTCTTTTGCTTCTGCTTGTACTTCTTCTCGTACCTTTTGTTTCTCCTTCATCCGTTGTTTTTCTTGATGGATTTGTTGAAGCATATCCTGTGTTAGTGGTAAATGATACTTTTTTAACTGACACCCACTAATCCAATTTGGCATTTCTTCTCCTGCCAATGTAGCAAGTTTTTGATAGCTCCACTTTGTGATAAGTCACTAATCACAAAGGGTCCCATCCCTCGCTTTTTAAGTTTTTTGGCATGTTGCTTCAAAGTATAAACAAGTACATAATCACCTGTTTTGAACTCTTTCGTATACACATGCTTGTCAAAAAACTCTTTTTGTCTTCTCTACAGATCTCAGTCAAAGTTCATCTAGATTTTCAAGATCATCTATTCTTGAAGAGAGCTCATGGCCTATCCATTCTAAGTGTTTCGCTACTCGTAGAGTTGGAACTAAAAACTCTCTGGGTAATATAGCATTTAGTCCAAATACCATGTTGTATGGTGTGGTTCCGATTGATGTTTTGTAAGGTACCCTGTATGCCCATAGTGTTGAGTGTAATTGTTGATCCGAGTCTATCCTTGATTTTGATACAATTTTAGTCAAAACAGTGCATAGTTTTTTCTTTGTGGCCTCAGCTTGTCCATTTTCCTGTGGATGATATGGAGAAAATTTTCTATGTATGACCATGAATTCCTCTAACAGGTATTCAATGACTTCATTAAGAAAATGTGTTTCTCGATTACTAACAATTTCTATTGGTAATCCATATCGTACAAAGACATTCTCATACAAAAATTGTGCAGTGGTTCTTGCGTCTGCTTTTTGTGTTGCTTTGGCTTCAACCCATTTTGTCCGTAGCCACAATGATATATTGGGTATGGGTGCAATATGTAGGGGGTGAAATAGGCCCCACAAAATCAATTCCCCATTTTGCAAATGCCCGTGCTCCCATCATTGGCCGTAGTGGCATCTCATCTCTCTTTATCGGCACCTTAGTGCGCTGACATGCGTCACAATGCTTTACAAACTCCTCAGCATCCATGTGCAATGTAGGCCACCATATTCCTGCGGTTAAGACAATTTTTGCCGTCTTATCACCTGAAAAATGGCCTCCACTTATTCCTCCATGTGCGTGTTCTAGAATCAGCAGGTATTCACTTTCACTTGCACAGATTCTAAGTTGATTGTCCTTTCCTCTCTTGTAGGGTTGATTTCCAATTAAATTAAAGTCTCGAGCCTCCAACTCTATAGCCCTTTTTTGCGCTTTTGTTATGTTTTCAAGAAACGTCCTTGTTGTTAATAAATCAATGATTTATTGACTCCATGTAGGTGCAATGGTTCCTGAAACAATGTCGCATGATCCACCGGTCGTTTGGCACTACATATAGTACAATTGTTAACATAAGCATGTGTGTCAACATACATAGTTGGCCAATAAACTCCTAAGTATTTCAATCTTTGGTGTGTTTTCATTGTTGAAAAATGAAATGCACAATCTTGGATGTGTGCTTCTTCAAACTCGAATTCCTCTGTATTTATACATAATCGTAGAATTTGGTCCGAGCCTAGATGGTACAGTCGTCCTGCAATCAAATGAAAATTTTTTGTTTGTCAAAATGTTTGTTGTTTGGATTTGTGTTCCTTGTTATCAAATCTACCTCCAAAGTAAAGAATGCTAACAATTTCCTGAGACCATTTGGGTATCATTTCAATATTGAAAAGATAAGCATCAGGTATGTCATCATCTACTCCTTTAGGAGCTTCCTCGTTTTGTAGCCTTGAAAGATGATCCACCCGTAGATGAGTTTTACACTTTTTTACTACCACTGTGAAGTCAAACTCTAGCAAAATAAAAAACCATTGTAAAATTCTCCCAGTATTGCATGGTTTATTTACTAGATACAAAAGAGCTTGATGATACTAGATACAAAAGAGCTTGATGATACTAGATACAAAAGAGCTTGATGATCTGTGAAGAACACAAATTTGTTTGCAAGCAAGTAATGCCGAAATTTCTTTACAGCATAAATCATTCCTAATCCCTCTCTTTCAGTGGTGGTGTGTTTTTTTTTGAAGTATTTAGTTGTCGGCTCGCATAAAAAACTGGGATATCCACTGTTCCTTCTCTAGGTTGAGCCAGAATACTCCCAATTGCGTATGTAGAGGCATCAATGTGAGCATGGAATATCTTTTCCCAATCTGGTGCTTTAAGTACAGGTGCTGATACAAGGTTTTCCTTAAGCTTTTTGAATGAAGTTTCACACTCCTAAGTCCAGTCGAAACTGACTAATAAGCGATATAGTGGTTGTGCAATGACCGCATAAATATATATGAATCTTCGATAATATCCACAGTGTCCCATGAAGGATTGTACTTGTTTGGCATTAGTAGGCTTGGGAAAGTCTGCTATGAATTTAATTTTGTCTAGGTCAGTGGTTATGCCATTTCTTGAGACAATATGTCCTAAGATGCGGCCTTGCCTTACCATAAAAATGCACTTTTCCGGGTTGAGACAGATTTGATATGTTCTGCACCTCTCAAATACCTTTTGTAAATGGTTAATATGTTCTTCTCGTATAAGAGAGTGGAAACAGAGATCATCCATATATATTTCTAATAATATTCTCAGGTATTTTTTGAACGCATGAGTCATTAACCTTTGGAAGGTAGCTGGGGCATTGGTTAGGTCAAAAGGCATAACTCTATATGCATATATTCCCCACTCTGTGGCAAATGCTGTTTTGTGGTGATCCTCTATTGCAATTTCCAATTGGTTATACCTTGAAAACCCATCTAAAAAGGAATAGGCCCGTTTTCCTGCCACCCTCTCAAGCACATGTTGTGTGATCGGCAAGGGATAATTATCCCTTATTGTGGCTACGTTCACTTTTTTGAGGTTCACATACACATGTAGCTTTCCGTTCTTTTTGGGGACAACCACAATGGGTGACACCCAATCTATATGCTCAATTTCATAGATGAATTCAGCATCCATCAGCTTGTCAATCTCTTCTTTGAATCGTTTAGCGAATGTGTCATTATATGTGTAAGGACGTTGTTTGCTAGGTTTGGCATCTGATTTCAAAGGAATTGTATGTTGGCATATCGATGGATCAACTCCTTTGAGGTCTTTGTAGGACCATGCAAACACATCTTTATACTTCTTGAGAAGTTGTGTTAGCCTTTCTTCTTCTTCAGGCTCTAAATCAATTGTTATATAGACAGGCTGAGGCTCTTTGCCTGGCGCAGCAAGGTCTATCCGTTTTGCATTTTCCGGCCCATCGTAAGATTCCTGGTTTATTCTTTCCCTTATTGGTGGTGTCACTATGATTTTTCTGTCTTGGATGGTGAATTTTCGATAGTGGATGGTACATTCATGTTTCCTTTTTCTGAATCCTCATTACCATCACTTTCTCCCTCAGTAGTCCATACCTCTTGTAACGACCGTTTTAGTTCTTGGTATTTCTTTTTACGCTCCATTTTGGTCCACTTTGGATCTTTTGTCTTTTCCTGTTTTGATTGTTGAGGTTTTCTTGATTTTGTTTCTGTTTTAGTCTTCCGTGCTTGTTTTATTTCCTCATGTGTCCTTTCCCTTTGAACTCTGGAGAATCTTCCTGATATTTGGTCTTTTACACAATCCTCTACCTTGACAAGCATTAGATAGTGAGTTTTATCTTTTATCCTGGGCATGTGGTTCTCTCTAATTTTGTTTTCTGTTCTTTTTTTCCTATAGAGTTCGTGACGTCTAGGGTGTTGATTTGAAAAATCATGAAATCTGATATCTGCAGTTGTTTCCCTACTCTTGCCCGAGCTATCTGAACACTCGTTATTTTCATCGTGACTTAGTTCCAGATGCTCATAGGAGTCATAAAACTGAGTCTACATACTCATCTCCTGCTGGTATAAGGCTTACCATGTAATAGGGTAGCACATCATAGCCATCCTTATCGCAAAATTTTGTCGTTGGGCTATCTGTAATGGTACAGACATCCAATGTTGCTAGTAGGTGTTCCCATTCCAGAGGTTCTAAGGCATCTTCGAGAAAAGGTTTCAGAATGTAATCCTTGTCCTCAATAGCTCTTTCTAAGATGCATTCCTCTCTTTTTAAGCTCCCACAATGTGAAGCTCCGCACATCCATAGCTCTTTTTTCTGCCCTAACCATGCTGGGAGTTCGGACCCTGCCAATGTAGCTGAATCCTCTCTTCCACTAGTGTCTGGTTTGCATCCTTGTAACTATGGTCGTTTAGGTATATTTTGGTTGTAGTCTCCCCACGTCTGAGGTATGCCGTCGTAACCCCAATCCTGGACCATCTTTAATTGTCTCATGAATGGTCTTCCCAAGATGATCTCGTAATTGTTCTTTTTGTCGAAATCAACTATTGCAAATATATGCTCGTACTTGATTCCGCAAGAGGTGACAATTACTTTTTCTAAAAGTCCTAAAGGCTTTTCCATGAACCCATATGCGAGTTGCAATTTCATTATGGTAGCTCTCAAAGCCGGTTTTCCCCATTTTTTCCAGGTTTCTTTGGTGGCGATAGCGACTCCGGCTCCACTGTCAAGAATAGCTTTGGATACTACTCCGTGAAATTCTACTGGTAGTGTGGTATTTTCATCTTCTCCCTTGCAATATTCTCCAACCTTGTTTAAACGTAATGGCGTAGTGTTTAGTTGAGGCTTGTCCAATTCTCTGATCCCTTCTTGAAGCTTCCAGGTAGGGTCTTTTACTCCAAATTTTTCTAAGCATTTGCCTACGGTGGTCCACATGTTTGGTCGTAACCTCAGGAGTTCGGCTAACGTGATTGTGCATGCCACAGGGGTGGAAAATAACTCAATCAACCCTTGTGAATCCATCACTCTGTTGGAAGAAAGTCTTTGAGATGGGATTTCTCTCACCTCAGACTTAGCTTCATACTCCCCTAGGTAGGAGAGTAGAGTTTTTAGCGAGTCTGGTTGGCTGTGCCACGAACTAATTGAACCCTGGTCCCCCCCTTGTGAATGCATATCAAAGTTCATTTGTGATCTTGCCTCAAACTCTTCAATGGGAGGTAAGATCTCGTTTTTCTCCTTTCTAGTGCTATTTATTTGGTGGTTCACCCTGTTAGCTTCATTTGCTTCCCGGATTTGCTTCCATAGGTCATCTAGACTGTTACAATCCTTACCCATTTCTACCATTTTTTAAGGCTGGAAACCATCAATTGTCTCATCTGTTGTATTTGGCACTATGATAGGATCTCTCCTAGACTCAGAGACAGTCATGAGTCTCTCCTTTGTGTCTACTTGTTTCTCTAGAGTTGGTTTGATAGGGGTTGGAGATGGTACCTCGTGCCAACTTGCAATTTTACCAAGAGGATTTTGTATCAAAGATTGGGCTGTTTCAATCATTGTTTGACACATTTTCAACCTCTGTTTTCTATTTCTGCATATGGATAAGTCATCCATCTTTGCTCTTGGTTTTGGTTGTTTTTGAGTTTGGCTTTGTATGCTTTTAAAAGTGCGTCCAGCTGCTCATTTACTTTTTCTACCAGCACTGATCCTCCCGATCCTGCACTTTTTGGTTCTACTATTTCCTTGGCTCCTTTGGTTGTAGCAGCATGTGAACTTAAACTAGTTAGATCCTCTAACCGCTCCAATCTATCCTTTGTGTGTTTTAACTCCTCGGATAGAGCCGTTTGCTCTTGTTCTCTCCTGGCTTTCATACACACCTTTCTAGCTTTCCAAGTGCTTCTCTTATTTTTCATTTCTGCACTTGGGGCATCGATCTTTGGCTCTTCAATTATGGGTTTGTTTGTCATTCGTTGAGCTTGTGCTCGTGTCACTGCCTGAATAGGTATTACTGTCTCGTGTTCTGACCCTCCACTGGAAGGCAATGCTTTCAGCATGTTCAAAGTAATTTTTGCTCCTTTGCTCGGGTCCTTAGGGTAATCAGGAATCAAGTGAGTAATTCCACACTCGGTGCAATACACGTTGACTCTAATGATTTCATTGTGAGGACAATCCCTTAGCCAATGATCTCCTCCACACTTGTAGCAGGGTCCCTTAGGCTGTTGAGGTGCTCCTTGAGCTCCTCCCTATTGGTATGCATGCCTCTGTCCGCCCATGCCTCCGTTGGCTATGAACAACAGTGTTCGTTCATCCAAGCTGTATCTTCCTTCTCCTCTTACCTGTGCAGCTATTGGTGGTCCTATACTTCGAATCATGCTCCAAGGTTCTGGCGTTGGGGGTTCTTTCGGTGGATAATAGACAAGAATTGCTTCATATCCATTGGAATCTTTGTAATATGCATGCATAGGTACCAAAGCCTTCTCTTCTGGTTCGTTTACCGTTGGTGTGTATCTTATGCTGATCGGTCGTAATCCTGGTAGGGGTGGTTGTTGCCCCAATACTGGTTGTGGTCTTTCAACACCTACAAGTCCTGGTAGGTTGCTTGCTTGATACCTAGGCATCGCTGGAAGTTGAGGAGATGCTACTTGAGCTTGGGGAGGATAAGGTTGCTCTCTCACATATCCCTTGTTATAATAACATTCGTCCGTCACATGGTTTGTCCATTTTTGTTCAATAGAACACCACTTCGGCTGCTTAGCCTGAGGCTTGGCATACATATTAATTTGTTTTAGCAATTCCTCCACAAGCTACTCTTGGCTTACAGCTACTTCTCCTTTTGGTGCTGTCTTAGCGGACTTGCTTCCACTTTGTTGTGAGGATGAATCGTCATCAAGATCCTTGAATTCACCCTCCTTGTAGAACGCACAATTGTCTACAAGGTAAAGAGCCTCCTTAGTTAACTCATTTAACGTCGTGCTCCTCTTCATATGTAAGTTCTTCTGGAGATCTGCGTTCCTTAGTCCTTGAATAAATATAAGCATAAGTTTGGAATGGGTTGGCAGTTCTTCCACAGGGCAGAACTTCACATATCTTTTTAGTCGTCGGGCTGCTACACAGATTCCCCTTCTTTCTGTTTGAATTTATGGATTTGTGAGATTGTATTATGAGCTATCCCCCTTTGTGAGAATTCCTCAATAAACTCATCAAAAACCTCCTCCATAGACTCGAAATCTCTACGCTCCACAGAGTCAAACCAAGTAGCGGCATCCTCTTCTAGGGTAAGTCCAAACCCTGCAAATTGAGTAGGGAAGTCCAAAACTTCTTTAGCTCTAATTACACACACAAAGGCTACTACATCATCCCTAGGATCTTTGTTTCCCGTGTATTTCTTGTTTACCCATTTTTGCACCTGAGAAGGTCTAATTCTACGATGGTCTACAAATCTCATCATTGGTTCTCCTCGTCCTACTCGATATACCTCCTCTTGCATTCGGTAGTGGGAGGGTTCCTCTCCCAGAGGTGCCCCTAAGCCATAATTTTTTATGGTTCTTGCAAGAGGTGGTTCATCTCTTCTAACTCGTTCTATGGGTTGTCTTCCGGGCTCTGTCGACTCTTGAGTTTTTGGCTTACTCTCACCTTGATACTGTGAATAGAGTGGTGGTTCTTGTAAATATCTTAGCCCTCGTGCGGCTGAATAACCATCTCTATTTCGGTCTTGTTCTAATGTCGCACTTTGTTGAAGCCATGCCTGCAATGATGGTTGGGTTGCTTGTTGGTTCTGGTAGTTGAACGTCTGTTGTCGGTTAGAATGTGATGTTGCGTCGTACTCTTTTGAAAATGGATTTGTTGACTTGCTAGGGGTATAGGTGGACCTTGGTACTTCTTCGGGGGAATATGTTGATGTTTCTCGAACTGTTGTCTTTTCTACCTCCTCTGGGAGAATTCGTTTGTATTCTCGCCCGTACCTGTCAACAAAAATGATATCCTTCCCCATAGCAATATCATAAGAGAATTAGTAAAGAACCTTGTCTTTTCTTAATCATTTGGGTAGGGTTCTTTGCATCGAAAATAAGAGACTACTCCCTCACTCTCATGCTTGTAAATTCCCATATTCTCATTATAGGTAGAGACCCTGGTTGTTTTTTTATCATACATAAAAAGAGCTCCAGGTCGATCAATTTTTGGAGGCGGCTCTTGAGCCTCTGAGACCATTTTTCCTTTTGCCACACTATCTCCATATCTATTGTAATCCTCAGGGTTACTAACTATCAGATAGTGGTTCCCCTTTTTGTCTCGGAATCTATCTCCATCATCATAGACTCAAATTATCTCCAGTCTCTGAGAAGGTCTTTCCTCTATACAAATACACTTGCGTCCCCGATAGTCAGAATAAACTAGGGCTCCCCTAGAGTTTGTTCCTTCTAAGAATATTATAATGAACTTGGCATTGTTCAAAGGGTTTTGGGAGGTACTTCCTCCTAGCATTGGTCCTTCATCGGAGAAATCTCCTGGCTGTTGACTACCCATCATGAAGAAGGACTTATCTGATGAAGTGTCAGTATCACTACCCTCCTCAATGATCGGTGCTAATGGATCTAGCCTTGCCTGAGTTACACTTTCTTCAGTGGATACTAAGCTACCCTGATCACCTGCCACTTTTTGGTCTCTAGGAATGTGTCTTCCTGATCTTAAAATCATCAACTTAGCAATGCAATTTATCACAAATCAAACCACTCACCTGGCAAGGGATCAATTTCCGCACAACTTCTTGCCTTGCCGTTGAATATACTTGTACACAAGCGTTTAATTTCGGCAATCAAATTAAATCATTTAACCGCTAGAGGTGGTCTTAGTAATGATCGGTATAATTGGAGGGTTAACCTCAACCACTACTGTACTCTATACACATCGGATGTTCTTGATTAGGTATGCTAATCTGGAACTGTACTTTACCCAAGTGTTTGTCAGTCTAGAGGTAAAGTCTTAATTCCGTCTTTGCTCCGTCAAAAGGTCAAACAAGGTCCAATTTCACTTATGAAAGAAGTTTTGGAACTCTTAAGTCAATTGGAACATCACTCTATGTCCACAGTCAGATTTTGACTTCAATATCATGCCTTAGACATACTACGCATAGCATGTCTAACTGCTCAAAATTGCTCCAAATTCAAACCACAGACTCCTCTTAAGGTGCTGATCACTCTGGTATGCTCACAGTTGGATTTGGAGTGCTAAATCATTGTGAACACATCCTACGTGTAGGATGTATAAGTGCTCCGTTTGACTCCAACTTGAGCCACAACTTCCCCTTTATGTCAGCAACCCAATGCTATGCTTAGATTTTAGTTGGGATTTCAAAAGACCCCAAATTTAGCTATTCTAGCCTTTTCAGTCAAAAATGCTAAAGTCTGCTCCAAACCCAATTTTCTCACCCAATTGAGATGAAACCTTTCTCAT
This sequence comes from Adiantum capillus-veneris, assembly GCF_014529385.1. Taxonomy (NCBI): domain Eukaryota; kingdom Viridiplantae; phylum Streptophyta; class Polypodiopsida; order Polypodiales; family Pteridaceae; genus Adiantum; species Adiantum capillus-veneris. The sequence goes on from NC_140931.1 coordinate 164,426,901, forward strand.
GCACTCAATCAATCATGTAGATCATGCTCATGAAGACATCCTATGGTTTTGGTCTTAAAATAATGCCTTGGTACAATTTGGGTAGGATGTCTGGAAATTCCTTTCTTTTGGCCTTATCCAGTCAAGATATGGTCAAGTTCCCCCTTCCAAGTGAATATAGGGTAATTCCTACCTTCTAAACACACTGGTCAACTCAGATTTTCAAAATTCTCACCAGAACAACCTCTAGACATCCTATGTGTAGGATGTCTATTGCTCCTTTTCTCAGACTAAAGTGCTACTTTGCCTTCCCTATGCTCTCAGCAAGTGCCAATATGCCTTACAAGTGCAAAAATATGCAAATTTCTCTCAATTTAAACCTTTTCTAAACTTTTACGTTTTCTGAGTTTGCCTTTTAGCTTTTGGGCAATCCAATAAGGGAAAAACACTCAATTCTATGTTACTAGGGAGAAACCCACGCTCTGAACACACAGGTGATCTCAGTTTCCCCAAATTCCCTGACAAAAACCCCCTGGAGACAGGCTATGTGTAGGATGTCTCTATTGTCTTAAAATTTAAATTTTTTTTGACAGGAGTACTCCGTATGCTCTGTATACCTCTCCAAAATACTCCCAGAAAAATTTGGACTCCAAAAAAGCTTCCAAACACAAGTTTTTGTTCTTTCCTACTTAGCATTTTCTACTTTCTAATGAGCCTATCAGCAAATAAGACATTCATAAGATGCGCTAGATCAGCAATTATGATATCCTACTTACCCTACTCCTACTCATCATGTGAGATGGTGATTTTAAGTGCTTCGGTTGCTTCCTGGCCTCGCACGAATTCTCAAGCTCACCTAACACCACATCTACCACCCTAACTCCTACTCTCTACACCACAACTTAACTAATACCTAAAACTACCTATGTCAGAAGATCTAGGCCAAGCACACGCTCCCTAGACTCCTCTAAGACCTAGAGAGTCCACCACCCTCTGATCCTATCTAAATGTAAAATAAGACTCTGGCAAGCCAGAGAATCCCTATCCTCAAGGACAAGTCTCAATCACCTACCTAGGGTTTTCATCCCCAGCAGCAGTGGCGCCAATGTTGGCGGATACGCCGCGACGGACGTCAGCATAGCGAGAACTCACCTAACAAGATTTGTCAGCTAAGGACGAAGCTCGACCCGCAGGCGCATGGAAGCAAGCATAGGGTGTCAACCTACACTCGACCGACTATTGACTATGTCCTTCAGAGGTCTCTACCCAATGTCTAAGTTAAAGCCTTCAAGAGTACACAAGAGGAGATTTCCTACAACGCTTTCAAGAGCCAAATACCCATCAAACATTCTCAAAATGCTACGGAACTTGAGGGAAATCCTATTAACACCAATAGGTCGCTCTCCCTAAGGTCCGTGACCCAAAACCCCAACCCTAAACACCCGGTGCAGAATTGCGTAGGATGTCTGGTCGGAATTTACAGGTCGACGTTTTTCGAAACTAACATGCCTAATGCATAGCTCTACTCATTTCCAACGTGTGGATATGTTGAAATGCGAAACAGACATCATATGCTCACCGAATCACCAGAAATAGCTTGCGGGTCAATCCTACGAAGCCGATGTTTACATGCGCAATGTAGGTGTTGACGTGTAGCTCTCTCCGGGGGCAACACGCTGCACTTCTCCGTACTTGATTCCGACCACCAGTGTGTGCGTCACGTCAATATAAACTCTAACTCTCTCTCGTACACAGAATACGCTTCTCACAGACACTTACGAAAATGACAAAAGGGTTTTTTGCATTAAGGTCAAAAGTGGTATAAATACCTTACAATCTCAAACCCTAATGTTCCAATTTAACCATATACTAAGTCTAAATGTCAAAAATGGGATACAATTTGGAAGCTTCTTCAAGCCCCACTATTTACAAAGGTGAAATGACGGTTTCTTCTCAATTAAGGAATGATCACAAAGGAAATTAGTATCCCGCCGGGCAATCATCTTCCATTGAGTGTGTCCAGCCGCTAACAATGCCTACAATAACACTGTACATACTTCCACAGGAAAAGCACCTTTTGAGGTAATTGAGGGAAGATAAAAAATTCCCTTGCTACTTAAGGTACACAGGAATATCTTCGCTACAGATGAGTATAGCCGAGACCTACAAGAATATTTCCAAAAGATTAAGGATGCTATCTCTATCTCACAGCAAAGGCAAAAGGCTGTTGCTGACAAGCATAGAAGAGCCCAAGCCTTTAAAGAAAATGATTGGGTCTTACTCAAATTTCCCAAGGCTCGATTAAGGCACACGACAGACAAGAATCCTACGAGACACCAAAAGTACTATGCTAAGTTAGCAAAAAGGTACTATGGTCCCTTCCAGATTCTTAGGCCAATCAATGAGATGGCATATCAACTCAAGTTGCCTAACCATTGGCTCATACACAATGCTTTCCATGTGAGCCTACTACAACCTTACAAAGGAGAGTCACCGCAAGAACCAACTATTGAAGACCCATCGGAGATCGAGGACCAAGAAGAGGTGCTGCAGCCCGAGTCCATTCTCCGACATGAAGACAAGGTACTAAGAGGCGGTAAGACTATCCGATGATATCTTATTAAGTTTAAGAATTATCCTTTTGAGGATGCTAGATGGATGGAAGGCATACAATCAAAGGATAACCTAAACCTTGTCAATGCTTACAATGCTTCCCAAGAGTAAGCAAATGTACAAATGTTAAAAATGAACAAAACTTTTGTCTTATAAGAATCTTTTTCTTTATTGTGCACAAAAATGAAGTAGTATGCATGCTTAGATCAAGTTTGTGGAGATGACGTCTCCCGAACACCAAGTAGAGCTTGTCACTCTACTATGGAAGATGATAGTCCGACTAATGTGCAGACATGCTTGCGACAACCTCAGGCTCTCAAGAGCCAAATGGACTAGTCATCCATTGTGGAATGATGTCGTAGGGTAACATAGGGATCCTCTACCCGCTAGGAAAAAGAACTAATGAATATGTTTTATCTTCTCTACCCCATAATCGAGGTCCACTATGATTTCAAGAGAGAGCTAATGTCATAATAATCAATATCTAATTCTCCTAAATGATTTTCTCATGTTAAACTCATCATTTAATATGGGGAAGCTCCAGGGGAGAAAAAGCTAGAATATTGGTTAAGTTAGCAGACCGGGCCATAGTAGGGATCCAAAGGAGGGAACATAGGATCCAAAGGGGGGGCCATATGCAAAAGATCAATGTGCAACAATGGGCTTAAAAGACCCTAAGGTTCATCCCATAAGACTTCCAAAATGCTAAGGTTCCAAAATTCAAAGGTTGTGTCCAAAGGCCAAACACTAGGGAAATTGGATGCGTAGTGTGTGTCACAAAAAGTCTTTGTAAATCCCTACATAGGAGGGGGCGAGCCTTGCAAGTAGGGGATGAGAGAGAAACTCACACACACACACACACACACACACACACAAGCTCCCTTTACACAAAGGGAATGAGGGACACATGTCAGGTCCCTAGCCTAGATGCCAACAAGGTGTACCCAATTCCTATTGGATGGCCTTGGAGGTAGACCAATGAGAATTAGGCTAGATTAAATCTAGTTTAGTTAATTTAAAAACACTTAATAAAAGAACCAATAAGAATTAAACTCTCTAGGAGACTATTGGACAGTCTCCCAAGGGGACCAATGAGCATTCAACAGCCCAATGGCTTGCCTGATTCCTATTGGCCAGGAGGCAAAGGGGTCCAATGAGAGTTTAGTTGAATTAAATAATTACCTAAAGCTCTCACAAAAGGGGAAAGGGAGACACATGTCAGAAGGCTATCAATTATGCTGCTTAATTACCATTGGCTAAGCTTGGGGAGGTCCTATAGGATGCTAGCAAGATCAAATAGCAAGAGGGGTCAAGCAAGAGAGAGAGGGGGATGATTTTTGCAAGGCATTATCACACACACACTCATAGAATCTCATGTGTGAAGTAAAGAAGACTCTCTCTCCTTCTCAAGCTTTAATGGAAAGCTTATCACCTACTCCAAGCTTGTGAGAAGGAAGGCCTACACCACCAACTCTTGGCTTTGTGATGCAAATCCAACCAAGAGCCAAGCTTCAATGCATGCTCATCTCCTCTACCATGCTAATTACTAAGCTAATCTATGCTGATATGAGTGATTATGTGAGGAGATGTACATCTTTCTCGTAAGAATACTCCTTCTTCCTCTCAATTTACTCTCATACCCCGCTAGCTCTCACCATCTTCGAAGGTGTGTGAGGTCTTGGGTCTGAGACCGTGAGGGAATTGATGTTGTGTTTGATAAGTATTTTGCGTAGTGCATGAAGTTTCCATCTTCATTGCACTAGCTAGTATTGAAGGAACACAAGAAATTGTATTGTAAAATGTCTCTCTTGATGGGAGAAACCATAATACAAAGTCTTTTGGAGGGGGGACCGACTCCATGCAAATCGGGTCCTCAACTGTTGTCAATTTCTTTATTTCACTCTCTTTTGAAGTAATGTTCATGCTATCTAACTAGGTGTTATGCTTTTTGTTGCTTTCTCCACCCAAGCACTCTTGTTAATCTCATTTGGAATCTATTCTAATGAAATGCTCACTATGTTCATGCTATTTTCCGCTACACACAAGTTACTAGGCCATTAAATGTTACAGCACACATTTTGTAAATGAAGTTATTGAAAATCTTCTTGACAAATTCATGATTATTCATAAGAAGTTTTCCCCATATCACCCACAAGCCAATGGACAAGTTGAAGCTACTAATAAAACACTTTGCACAATATTGACAAAATTGTGATGGATTCACGAACGGATTGGGACCAAAAGTTACATTTTGCTTTATGGGCATATAAAGTGGCCTATAAGACATCCATTGGCCCAACAACTTTTTACAAATTTGGTCTTAATGCCATTGTGCATGGTTCAAGCTCAAAAAACACAGGAGATTATTTGGATTCCTAAGTGAAGTATGATGAAACTCTATAATAGGCCAAACAAACCAACCAAACACCACTTAACAAATCAACAACCCACCAAGTCAACAAAGAAAGTCTAGATAGCCAAAGAGTTATGCCAAGCACAAAAAGATCAGCTTTGGAAGTGGATTCCAGTGGCAAAAACAAAAGGCCACCATCAAATCTATAGGCAGGATAAGGCACTGCAAAAGCACCAGGTATGGCGGACCAAATAACCAAGCAAGTCATCAACATGGCCGGTCTTGTCAAAATTTTCCAGATGCCTATGAAAGCTCGTGATGCACTACTCCACCAAAAGCTATATGGGTGCACATTATTGCTTCACCCACCTGGTACCCATATTTTCCAATTTTTCCAAGAGGACTGAGGACACGGGAAAGGGGAAACATGACAGAACTCATATCAAAAGTCTTCTTTACATATTGCCATGCACTGTCTTACAATGATTTAAACCTTGTTGTGCTTTATTTCCCAAAAATACCCTTCTATCTATTTTTGGCCTATTCTCCAAGATGTTGTAAGTATTCTCCTTATTGACAATTGAGTACCAATTTTAATTTATTGCAATACAGTTTGACACAAATTTACTCTATACTTTGGCAATATGTTTGAGATAATCATTTGCTTATGAAAAGCAACAAAGTTGCTTATTATTGGAAGAGACATAGTTTTTGTTTATTATTACTATTAATATTGAGAGAGAGAGAGAGAGAGAGAGAGAGAGAGAGAGAGAGAGAGAGAGAGATATCTTTGTGGGGGGATAGAGAGAAAGTGTTTTGTAAAACATGAAATATTGTTTTGGAAAATTCAATCTTTCTATCCTACTCTATCTCTGTCTCTCCCTCTTCATCTCTCTCACTTTCACTCTCACTCTCCGTCTCCCTCTCTCCCACCCTCCCTCATGCGTTAAGGGGGTGCCCACTTAACACATGAGGGAGGGTGGGAGAGAGGGAGAGGGAGATTGAAAGAGATGATGAGGGAGGGAGAGAGAGAGAGAGAGAGAGAGAGAGAGAGAGAGAGAGTAAAATAGAAGGATTGAATTTTCCAGAAGAATATTTCATGTTATTTGATTTAAGTATAACACAAATAGAGGGATATCAATATATTATATTTTAAGCAAGATTTTTTTGTTGGATTATTTTCGAGCTTTACAAGCCGAGTGTTAAATTAGCCATAGTGTATATATGCTTGAAGAAAAGTTTTCTTCTCCTTAGGAATTAAGAAAGTTAAGAGGTGGTTCATAATTTAAAAACCTTGTGCCTCATTAATAGGCTTAGTGGAAATGACCTTTTTTTTAAAATAATTTTCCTCATCCTCTCTCTCTCTCTCTCTCTCTCTCATGTTTTAACATTTTTGACCCTTGCCTGCAACAAGAGAGAGTGAGACTCCATTTCCTTGGGTTCTACTTTGTCGATTTGCCAAAGTTGGAGAAAGCAAGATAGGTAAGTTGGGACCCCAAGCGACTACAACCTTTGGCCGATACGTTCTTATCTGAAGGATAATATGAGCCAAAAGGATGCTTTATATGCTCATTGGATGCACCGGGGCATCCTATTGTTGATGCAATGATGACATCTTGTACACGTGCGATCCCTTGTGGCAAGAATTGAACAAAGAGTTTGAGGCAAGAATTAAAGACACTTGCTGGGCTAATTTGATGTCAACAATGACATCTTGCTAACGTGGGATCCCTTGTGGCAAGAATTGAACGAAGAGTTTGAGGTAGAAATTAAAGACACTTGCTGGGTGATTTGTTCGGTAAAATGGTCTACACATGAGATGGAAATCATAGGGTGGTCCCACGGATGGGTGTTTTGAAAGAAAGTAAGTCTTACTGTCAAAAGAATCATCTTATTCATTTATACAACTCGTTTAGGATTTTTCCATTCCTTTGATTTTAGGTACTGCCTACGAGAAAGACATAAATTTTAGGTACTGCCTACGAGAAAGACATAAATTTTCACCCCAAAGTTTGAGTTAAACTGGTGGCTGTGGACTTTGCAAACAAGGCAAACATGCTAAGAAGGTTTTGTGCATAAATAAGTAAGCTAATCTATTGCTTGACATCTTCACAACTTCAAGAACATTTTTACTAAACGCCTTTGTTTACTAAAACCATGTAGATTGAATGATACTTGTTATGTGGCCACTTCCTACATAGATATGTTATGGATGGTTCAAGCAATGGAACTAGCTTCGAAAGAGACTATCATGGCTAATCTTCCATGTGATGTTACAGTTGGATGTAAGCCAATATTGACAAAAGAGTCAAAAAAAAATCTTACTACAATGTTCCACTTGCTCTCATGTTGCAACTTTTGCATCAGGGGAGTTACTCATAATTATTCATGGATACCAGCATAAAACTTATTGTGTATGGTGGGGAATTGACATTGCAATGGAAATTCATTTGAAGGATAAGAATGCACTGGCCCTAAAGAAAATTTTGGCCGAGAAGGAAACGATGCTCCCGTCAGAGTTCCAGGTGCAATGCAAAAAGGCATTTTTTGAAACAGATGGGCCATCTAGGAGAATGACAAAACATGCTTTGGCCATTGTTGATCTAACATTGGGAGATGATTGGTGGAGGTTGGTAGTACTTAGCATGTTTTTATTGGTCAGAAACATCCTTAGGGTGTGGATATTAAAATAGTCTTCCAAGACATTGCACACAATCAAGTGGAACAATCGACCAAAGTGGATTCAAGAAGAACAATTGTACAGATTGGCTTATGAAGATCTCCCTATAAGAAAAAAGACCTACTTCTTGCATGAGATGGCTTCACGTGATCCTGATGATGTAAAAAGTTTGTACATCCCCCAATTTGGTAACTTTTGCTACTCCCATAGCCGCCTGAGATGCGATTGAAGTGTCAAATTTTTTGAAAGATAATATGTCTAATTAAAATTGTAGAATCATCTATCTTTCAAGAGTGGTTATGTATCAAGGTTTTATTGTCCTCTATTGAAAGAGAGGCAAAAAAGGTGTATAACTTTGTCACAAGTCTTCATTTGAAAGAAATTTGTGGTTTGAATCTTGAATCGTCTTTTGAGGATGCCAAAAAGCAACATAGGGGTAAGACCTTTGCTTATGAGCTAGGTGTAATGAAGAAAGGACCATCAATGAGGTGAGCAAGGCATTGGAAAACATAGGCTGGGAGGTGTCTTTGCAAGTGTGTGGATTTCAATGTTCTGCTCGGTTTGAACAATTCCTTCAAATGCTAATGACGTACTTTATTTTGATAGATGGTTGCATAAAAGAAGCTTCAACATTAGAAGTGTGAGAAGTCTAGACACATTGCTTGATGAAACAAAATCTGATTGTATTTTCAACCTAATGCAGATTGCACAAAATTTCAAGAGCATTGTTTACAAGGATATGCCATGGTTTTTGGAGTACGATGGGGATACTTCCCTCCAAACGAGGAACATGCACACAATGACACAGTGAAGGAAAGGGAGGATCAAGCTCGTGGTGCAACACAACATGCGTCACAACATGCCCGCACAGTGCCATCAGTTACAGAGTCTAGTGTGTAGATGTCTCATATAGAGGAGATGGCTACTATATCCTAGGTGTGGGAGTTGTCACTTATATCAAAAACTGGATTGTTACTTTGCTACTAGGACATGACATTTAACAAATTTTGTTTTAAATAGGAGGTAGAGCATTGTGGAGAAGCTACAGGATCACAAATGAAAAAAGTAGACTGTGTTAGCATTCAAAATAAAGTTTAGGCATGTTGAAATTTTGATTGTTCAATTTTTAATTTTGATTAGGAAAGAGATTTGGATTGTCTGCAAAGGAAGTAATTGACTTTGCAACATCTAGAAACAAGAATATTAGATGTCTTGGACTTGCTGATAGTTACCTACTGATTTGGCGGTATGTAGGACCTGAAAAGTGTTTTCTAGCTATTGTGTGACACAAGGTGAGGGTTGATCAACTAACTACCTAATGTGTTTTGTGCTATTGTAGATAGTAATGACAATCATATTCAAATTGCACATTTCAATTCTGAGAAGATAGAGGAGGACAAGAAGAATGCATTGTTGAACATTGAAAGCCACACATTATAGACAAATTCCTTACACTGTTTTGTGAAGGGTCCACCATTGAGTCTGCAGGGAACATGTCAATCTTATTTGTGCCATCTAATACTCCTAGCATGGGCTCCTAGATTTTGAAGTACCAGAGTGGAACAAAACGGAAGTATTCTTGTTGTACAACTTCCTTTTTTCAAAATCATTTTGATTAGAATTGCTTAATTGTGGTCGATGTTGATTGTAATCTTGCATCTATCTATGTCCATTGGTGCCATTCATCCTTAGTTGAGGTGTAGCATGATTTGTACATAGTGGTGATGGAAGAGAAGAATAACACTTTCTGATTGGTTTCCCTTTTGAATTTGAATCTTTATCTTTTGCACATTCAACATCATGATCTAAATAAATATGTAAGGGCCTTTTCCTAGCCCTTATGCAAGGCCAACACATCTAAGCCACCTACTTAAAAAGATGAAAAAGAAAAAACAATGTTGGAGTAAATTCCGATTCAATCCAAGCACCAAGGTATACTTACAAGCCACTCCCGACTTACACCATGGGAATAGGGGAATAACCAATGCATGGTAAATTAGCTTTTCATTTTGAAAAAGTTAACATAAAGAAAAAGATAAGAAAAAATGAAAAGGAAAAAGAAAAAGAATATTAGGATAAGGATAAGGTGAGTAAGTAACTTGTTGAGAAAGTTTTGATAAGTCAGATAAGTTATCAAAGAAAGATAAGTTATCAAGATAAGGAAGAGAAACTATCAAGATAAGTGAAAGCACTTATCATAAATGTGCATAAAAAGAGGGCTTCTCTTCTCATTTTTCACTTTTCTCCTCCATTTTTAGGATGCAACTGGAGAGTAAGTTGTAGAGAATCTTGAGGAAGCTATAGCCAAGCTCTTGCAACACACACACACACACACACACACACACACACACACACCTCCTACACACTTCTCCTACACACATCTCCTCTCCAAGAGAATACATGGCCAAAAACTATAACCATGCTTCCTATAACTTGCTTGATCTTCTTCTTCCCATTACACTCTCTCATAACCCCTAAGCTTTCCATAGCTTGAATCTCTTTTGCCTCTTTCCATTCTCTCCTTCTAAGTAGCCTAATTGGTGTTCTTGAAGAGGGACTCTTACCATACACACACCAACACCAACGTATGGTGTTCTTGAAGAGGGAGAGAGTTGAGTACATCAACAAGATTCTTCAATAACCCACATAAAGACTCTTACCATACACACACCAACGTAATGTTTTCTTGTCATCTTCCTGCCATTGCACACCTTAAACTTTGGGTTACTCTTCATTCTACATTAAATCATGCTTAAGTTCTCACGTTTACGTAAGTAAACTTACTCTTTCTTAGAAGGACAAATTACTAAGTTTTTCTTGTTAACAAACAACATTGCTAACCACTAACTACGATGTTATTTCAAGTTCTTTAAATACTAGACTTATATGGCCTAGATAGAGTTCAAAGCACTCTCTTTATCCATTGATGCTTGGAGATCATAATTAATTAAATAATATGCATGATGAATGGTTACTAATATGTATAATTATCCCTAATGCCCTCAATCATTTTGTTAATCGACTTTTAAGTTAGTCTCTTACTCTTGTTCTTTGAAGTTAATCTTATTTAAATGACTTAAAAGAGATAAAATGAAAGAAAATTAAATATTGGAATTTCTTTCTTGAACTAACTTTAGTTTCCCAAAAGAGGCAATATAATTTTTCTAAAAGAAATGCTCTCATAAAAAGTCTCACAATCTTTTCTTCATGCATTCATGTTAAATAAAGAAAGAATTGTTTTTTTCTCAATAAAGTGTGTGCGTAAGATTTTTAGTGACATAATTAAGCTAATATCTAATTCTCTCAAGAAGAAAATTAAGTCTTGAAGAATAATTCTATCATAAACAAGGGAGTATTTTTTGTAATAGGATTCTCATTCCAAGTAAGGTTACTGTAAGGACGCAGATCCTACGGGCAAGGCCACCGGCACGGCCGGAGAGTGTGTACGCTAGGGGAAGGCTATAAGATAGCATGATTGGGTGGAGACTAGCACACACATTACTCTCATCCTTTCATTGGAGGGGGAGGGGGGTAATGTAAGGACAAGGGTCCTACGGGCAAGGCCACCGGCACGACCGGACAATGTCTACGCTAGGGGGAGGCTATAAGATAACATGATTGGGTGGAGACTAGCACACGTATTACTCTTGTCCTTTCAGTTATCCTCCTCTTGCCAATTGGAAAATCGCAAATCCTTAAACCTCTCCTAGAGCTATATAATTAATCCTCTCCACGATAGCAAAGGTATGCCTAAATCCTTTCTTTAAGGAAGAATTTGTTAATCATTTATACACTATTACATGAGCATTTTTCACGACACTAGCATGTCCACTCTTAGGAACTTCGCAAATTTTTGTAACGCTTACACTACCATGCATGAAAGGGTTTCACTCTTGCATAAGTACTCAAAGGAAGTTTCTTGATTATTTTTCTCAAGATTGCAAGTTGGTGCATTCCGAAGTTTTGTGTTTACCACGCATAGATCACACCAAAGCAAAACTCATTGTAGAAAGCATATGCATTGTTCATTTCAAGGTTTTCTACTTTTAAGTTTGTTTTGCAGAGACTCGTTATTTTCTTAAGGTCTTATTTGACTAGACATTAAAAGGAAATAGGAACTAAGGGATTATAACTCAAGGAACTCACTCTAAATTTCAACTAGGATTAAAACTTTACCAAAAAGATTTGATGTGGATAGCCCTAGCAGAACATAGAAGATTTATGTGTGAACTTTGTCTTACATGTTTGGAAAAGGCCGGTGCAGGTGTTTACCTATGGGATACAACAGGGGATGTTCCTTTTTGGCTAGGACTGACAACCGTTGGTCTATGTTCTGAGCTTAAGTTCATTCATTATCCTAGAAATGAGATTGAATGGGAGTGTGTCCGCTTATCTTGAACAATCTTTTTTTTTCTCTTTGTTCCTTAAAAATGTTAATTTAGAAAGGTCTTATTAACTCTGATTTTTGTTAGAAAAAATTGTTACCAAAGCTCATTGATATGAGTATTTTCAAGAGAGCTTCTCTTGCTCTATGTGACACTAATACCTAGTCACCATTTGCGTTTTGAAAAAAAAAAATCCTTTTTGTAGGAAAAATGAGGTGGACAAAATGTTCAAGCATGGTTTTTGTTTCTTTCTAGAGAAGTTATTTCCATTTCCTCTCTTTACAATTCCAAGAACTTCTCCTTCTCAAGAGTTCTTGGCCATTTTCTATTTCTGTTTGCTATTATACAATGTTTTTGAAAACGTCTCATTCTTGAGAGTTACATGCCATTTACTGTCCATACCTCACTCTCTTCCTACAAAAGCTGTACTAATCTCTTTATTTGGCCAAGGATAGAAACTACGCTTTAATACCACTTGTGAGGGCCATGCTAGGGACCATCAACTGCACCACCTCCAAATGGATACACCACAATTCTTGACATCCCTCCTGCTTGAGAGGATTCCTCCTGAAAAAATATTGTTCCCAACACCAAGACAAGATTCCCCATTTAAGTTCCTAGCCTTTGTTCCCCATTTAGGTTCCTAGACTTTCCAAGGTTCCTATTACCATAAAACTAGAAGAGTTTCTTAATCAAATCACATCATCCTCCCTTATCTTGATCCCTTTACGGATCCATTTTCCCTCCTCCTTTTTCCGTCGGCATCAGGCCTACCCGAACTAGGCCGATTTCCAAACGCATCCGTGTTAAATCTAATTTCATCACTAAGAGACTACAGTGACTCAAGGCTCGGGCCATGGGTAAGGAGTTGAGAGCATCATTGGTCTAGTAGGTCCAGTATTTTCACAGATAAGGAAGGCATAGACCTTTATTACAGCTTAAAAGATCATTCTAGCTCTCATTCAATTTTGTGTACGCAAGATGAAAACATTATATATGTATTAAGAAATACTAAGGATGGTGTGGTTGAGAAAAAATCAAGTTATTGCAATCAAGGGAATGGAACCATTTGCCTACAATTAAAGGGAACAAGATACAAGTACAAAGCATAATAGTACATTAAAGTTAATTAATCGGTCAAGAGACAACGTCTATTAAAGTATTAGCTTAAATAAACCCAAGAAGGAATCACCAGGCTCAGGATCCAAAAAGATGTCAAGATATATTCCCACAAAGAAATGAAAGAAAAACAACTCCTAATAAATTATTTTCAAGTCCATAATATTGGAATTTTCATGATTGTTAGCCATAGGGTTTTTAAGGGCAGTCCTCTCAAAAGCATGAAATGGGAGAACATACCATTTACAAAATGCTAAAGAAGTGTTTCTATTAATCGTCAATTATTTCCCCAAATGTAGCTTTGGACGTGATAAAGAGAATCCATCTTTTGAAATGTCTGACTTTTTAAGAGATCCTTGTGTATTTGTGATATTTATGAACCTATCACTGAGAGAAAGTGGTTTTTCCACAGCCAAAAGAATAAAATACCACATAAACTCCCAAGAGATAGAGCTTCTTAGGACTCGCCTATAAGCTAACACTTCAGATTTGGTGCTTCTTGATACACAAGCGCCACCAGCACCTCAAGTTGTCCCTGTACCAAATTAGATGTCGCTTGCTACAACACTCGTAGAAGATTTTGGATGTGACAAGGATCTAAAGGCCTTGTTCAAATATGTGCAACCACGTCCATTTTTAGGCATGGATGATGACGTGCCTACTCAACTAGAAGAATGGATAATTCAGATATATGACTACTTTTCTCTTGTCGGCTACAATGCAGTTTTTCAAGGAATAATGGGGAGAGCTAAGTTAGAAGGACCAGTAAAAACATGGTAGAAGTTCAACTGCCAATCTTGCCAAGTAGCATAGGTGACCCAAAGCTGGGATGACTTAATGCAATGTTTCAAGGAGAGATATCTTCCCCTAGATTGTTCCACCACTAAGATAAAGTAATTTCTTTGTTGCAAGATGGTAAATAGGTTTGTTTCTTTCAACCCTCTATTTCTTATAAGTAGTTAAAACCCTGATGTGCAAGTTTATTGTTTTTTGCTATGGATTTTTTCTATTTATTTGCTTAGATGAAAGCAAAGAGAAACCTAGTTTGAACTTCTATTGGATGTAGACATTACAAGCCTATGATACAAAAGTCTACTTACAAGAGATTGATAGGGAAGTTTAGCTTACACAATAAAGGCATGTTACTGAAGCAACAAGGAAATAGTTCTTTGCTCTAAGAAGCTAAAAGATTGCTAGGATTATAAGCTCATTATAAGGGGGTGTCTTGGCTTGTTTTCATGCATACCTCTCAAGAACTTGAGTTCCTTAATGTATAGGAAGAAAAAAGTCCGTAGCATGTAGTAATAGGCATGTAGATTCAACACTGCAAAGGCTATAAATTACTGTCTGTTTCTTAGTTGCTATTACATTATATATTTCCAAAGAGGGGCATTCTTTTTTATACTTTTTCCCAATGAGTTTGTCAGCACTGCCATAAGGCAATATTTCATGTTGTTTAGACACGATTGTTTCAACCTTAGACTGGACTATATTTATATAGGAGGCTACATAAAATTTTATTTTGACGCTGCATCTAAAACATCTTCCTATAACTATTCTATTCCAAAGCCTTTTGGGGCACTATCCTAAACTATCTCGTGTCAGCATGGGACAATTTATGGAAATGTTCCTTTGGGTAGCATGATTGGGATACAAGGTTGACATGAGTGGACCTTACAAAGAGAGTTGCATTTGTAATGTTCATAGTTAAGGAAAAATTATGTGTTCATGCTTCAAAGTTTTATTCAAATGTACAAATGAGCGATAGTTATTTGGTGGATTTTGTATATGTTAACTAAAGTTTGCTAGGTATTACTATTAAATTTTTGATTTGCTATAGGTGTTTATGCTTCAATGTTTTATTCAAATGTACAAATGAGTGATTGTTATTTAGTGGATTTTGTATGTGCTAACTAAAGTTTTCTAGGTATTACTATTTAAACTTTTGATTTGCTATTAAATGATGCATGGTCTCTTTTTTTTGAATGTAGATCCAATTCTTCTAGAGGAGGTCCTAGAAGATGTGGCAGGAGTGCATCCACTCCAGAACCTGTTTATAGTGATCAACTAAGCTTGGTTGTTGAAACAGAGTTATCGGATGATAGCAATAGTCATGACATTAGTGTAGGCTCTTTGGATGATAGAAATAGTCATGAAATTGGTTTAGACTTGGATATGGTAACAAATAATTTCTTCTCCTATGGTCTCTCTCTCTCTCTCTCTCTCTCTCTCTCTCTCTCAACTTGATATGGAAAGAAATAATTCCTTAATGTTCACTTAAGTGTTGGGAAACAAATAATTTCCTCTCTCTCTCTCTCTCTCTCTCTCTCTCTCTCTCTCTCTCTCTCTCTCTTCTTGTTCCACATGGAATTTGCTCGGTTTTTGTGTTTGCTCGGTAAAGTTTGCTCGATGCTTGGTAAAACTCTGTTAGGAGAAGGCCCTTACAAACTCCCCAGCAAAAAGAAAGAGTTGTCCTCAGATCAAAACAATACAGGAGGGTGGTAAATCTTTAGCCGCAAGCTACACCTTTAACTTCTAGGTAATGCTAATTCGTTCTTCTCTAGTTGCTTTATCTATATAAGACACAATTTATCCTCATCTCTTACGTATTCTTACCTTCCTCTTTATCGTTTCTTCCAATCTCCTTGTCAAGAATCTCTTAGGATTGTCCCTTTTTATACCTTTCTGTTGTCTCGTTGCTCATTACCCTACTTCATGGATTAGTGGCAAGAGCTAATCTTATATGTGGACATTTCTCATGTGCAAAAAACAAGTTAATCAGTCAGGTGGGATTTTGTGAAGCAGTATGAGAGTCTGCTTTTTCCTCACTTGGGAACTTCAATAGGTCAAACCAAATGGTGAACGTTGTGAGACATAACAAGGGAGACACTTTGGGGTCGGGATCACTTTTGCAGCATTGTTCGCTTCGCTATGATAATTGAAGCAATGGGTTTGGGTCCTCAATACTACTACGTGATGAGGGTGATGTATTATGGGTTCTCCGAGCGAGTCTTTTTGCTTGCACAGTTTCTTCCTCATCAAAAGATATACCTTTACCCTCACTTTGGTCTACATCTTAGAGGTCCCTTTAACTTCTCACCTCATACTCGAGAGATCAATGCAGCAATTTCAAAGTGAATTCTTCCTATGGATAAAAGGCCTAATATGTGTCGCGCTTGTGATAGTTGCTTTTGTGATCATGTGATGGATGGGCTTCTTGACTTGTAAAAACCCATCTTTGTTGTATCTCGTAACAAGTTCATCGTTTATAAAGATCTTGGTTTTTGTCTTAAATCCTTCTTTCTTTGATTTCTCTTGACAAGAACAATAAAATTCATTCTTGGCTTCCTATCTCGGGTATTTTGTAGAATCTCTTGAGGGGAAAATGTAGCTAGCTTAGTTACAAAGGATAACATTAATCTTGATATTATGTAGCAAAAAAATTCGTACTACAAAAGGTAGCATTTCTTGAATGACACAAAAAGGTAACAAGACGGAGCTTGTTTTTATTGATTACATTGGCTACGGAAGATTAATATGATCACAAAAGTAGAAAGATCATTACAAGAAGATGCCCCCTTGATTGGGTGGCACCTATGGCAGTGGGCCTTCTTATGAAAAAATTCTAGTCATTCATAGCACTGAATTTGCCTTCCACTTTGAGTGATTGGAAGAGAATTCACATGAACAAAGCACAGTGGTGATTGGGGTTGGACAGCTAGCTTTGATATAAATGGTACTTTTGTTGTTGACACGGTTGACCAGGGTAGGAAGGAAATTCTTGCTTCCTATTGGTTGTAGCGTCTCTCTAAAAAAGGCTCTTATTCTTTGACTTGTCCTAGATTAGAGAGACTATGAGTGAGGCAGGTCAAAGGGACTCTACTTCGAGAGCCAAATCTTCTCCAAGCCCAAGGATGAAGTGACTTAGCTTTTGTTCCTCTATCATGAGAGGAGCATATCGTGCAAGTTGGGACAAACACTTATCCATAGGTGCCTAGAGATCATACTTAACTAAATAGTATGCATGATGAATGGTGACTAATATGTATAATTACCCCTAATTACCCTCAATCATTTTGTTAATTGACTTTTAAGCTACTCTCTTACTCTTGCTCTTTGAAGTTAATCTTATTTAAATGACTTAATACAGATAAAAGGAAAAAAAATTAAATATTGGAATTTCTTTTTGGAACTAACTTTAGTTTCCCAAAAGAGGCAATATAACTTCTCTAAAAAAAATGCTATCATAAAAAGGTTCACAATCTTTTCTTCATGCATTCATGTTAAATAAAGAAAGAATCGTTTCTCTTTTTCTCAATAAAGTATGTGAGTAAGCTTTTTAGTTAACATAATTAAGCTAATATATAATCCTCAAGAAGAAGTTGAGTCTTGAAGGATAATTCTATCATAAAGAAGGGAGTATTTTTTGTAATAGGATTCTCATTCCAAGTAAGGTTATCCTCCTCTTGCCAATCGGCAAACCCCAAACACTTAAACTTCTCTTAGAGCTACATAATTAATCCTCTCCACGGTAGCAAAGGTATGCCTAAATCCCTTCTTTAAAGAAGAATTTGTTAATCGTTCATACACTACTACATGAGCATTTTTCACTACACTAGCATGTCCACTCTTAGGAACTTCACAAATTGTTTTTACGATACACTACCATGCATGGAAGGGTTTCACTCTTTCATAAGCACTCAAAGGAAGTTTCTTGATTAATTGTCTCAAGATTTCTAGTTGGTGCATTCCAAAGTTTTTGTGTTTACCATCATGCATAGATCACACCAAAGCAAAACTCATTGTAGAAAGCATATTCATTATTCATTTCAAGTTTGTCTACATTCAAGTTTGTTTTTCAAATTCGAAGGGGGAGTAAGGGGATAGCTTCACAGAATTGATGCCCGTGTTGCTTAAAACTCTCATCGCTTCCATGGAGACTCTCCCATCAAAGTTCTAGGTGCAGCACAAAAAGTCCATTTTTGAAATAGACGGGCCATCTAGGAGAATGACAAAACATGCTTCGGCCATTGTTGATCTGGCATTGGGAGATGATTGGTGTCAATAAGAATGATTGTACGGATTGTCTTGGGAAGACCTCCCTATAAGTAAAAAGACCAACTTCTTGTGTGGAATGGCTTCACGTGATCCTTCTGATGTAAAAAGTTTGGACATCCCCTAATCTGGTAACTTTTGCTACTCCCATAGCCGCCTAAGATGTGATTGAAGTGTTTAATTTTTTGAAAGATAATGTGTCTAATTAAAATTGGAGAATTAGCCATATTTTAAAAGTGGTTACGATTCAAGGTTTTATGGTCCTCTATTGAAAGAGAGGCCAAAAAAGTGTATATCTCTACTAGAAGTCTTCATTTGAAAGAAATCCCTGGTTTGATTCTTGACTTGTTTTTTGAGGATGCCAAAGAGAAACATAGGGGTAAGGCCTTTTCTTATAAGCTAAGTTTAAAAAAGAAAGGACCATCAATGAGGTAAGCAAGGCATTGAAAAACATAGGGAAGAGGTGTCTCTGCAAGTGTGTGGATTTCAATGTTCTGCTCGGTTTGAACAATTCCTTCAAATGCTAATGACGTACTTTGTTTTGATAGATGGTTGCATAAGTGTAGCTTCAACACTAGAAGTGTGAGAAGTCTACACATATTGCTTGATGAAACAAAATCCGAATGTATTTTCAACCCAATGCAGATTGCACAAAATTTCAAGAGCATTGTTTACAAGGATATGCCATGGTTTTTTAAGTACAATGAGGGACACTTCCCTCCAAAGAGGCAAAGGCACACAATGACTTAGTGAAGGAAAGGAAGGATCAAGCTCATGGTGCAACACAAAAAGCGTCACAACATGCCCCCACAATGCCATCAGTTACAGAGTCTAGTGTCTAGGTGTCTCATATAGAAAAGATGGCTACTACATCTTAGGTGTGCAAGTTTGTCACTTTATAAAAAAAACTGGATTATTACTTTGCTATTAGGCTTGACATTTAAAAACAATTTTTTTTAATAGCAGGTGGAGCATTGTGGAGAAGCTAGAGGATCACAAATATAAAAAGTAGGCTGTGTTAGCATTCAAAAGAAAGTTTAGGCATGTTCAAATTGTGATTGATTAATTTTTAATTTTGATTAGGAAAGATTTGATTGTCTGCAAAGGAAGTAATTGACTTTGCGAATAACCCTTTCTGATTGGTTTCCCTTTTGAAGTTGAATCTTTATATTTTGCACATTCAACATCATGAGCTAAAATAAATATGTAAGGGCCTTCTCCTAGCCCTTACGCGAGGCCAACACATCTAATAAAAAGATGAATAAAAAAAAATGTTTGAGTAAAATTTCGGGTTTAATCCAAGTTCAAAGGTATACTTACAAGCCACTCCCGGCTTACGCCATGGGAATAGGGGCATAACCAATGCATGGAAAATTAGCTTTTCATTTTAGAAAAGATAACATAAAGAGAAAGATAAGAAAGAAAAAGAAAAGGAAAAGGAAAAAGAAGATAAGGATGAGGATAAGGTGAGTAAGTAACTTGTTGAGAAAGTTTTGATAAGTAAGATTTCAAAGAAGATAAGTTATCAAGATAATGAAGATAAGCTATCAAGATAAGTGAAAGCACTTGTAAAAAATGTGCATAAAAAGAGGGCTTCTCTTCTCATTTTTCACTTTTTCTCCTCCATTTTTAGGATGCAACTAGAGAGTAAGTTGTAGAGAATCTTGAGGAAGCCATAGCCAACCTTCTTGCAATACACCAACACAAACATACACACACACACACTTCTCCTACACACACCTCCTCTTCAAGAGAAACCATCGCCAAAAGCAATAACCATGCTTCCTATAACTTGATCTTCTTCTTACCATTACACTCTCTCATAACCCCTAAGGTTTCCATAGCTTGAATCTCTCTTGCCTCTTTCAATTCTCTCCTTTCAAGTAGCACACCTGGTGGTCTTGAAGAGTGGGAGAGTCGACTACATCAACAAGCTTCTTCAATCACCCAGAGCAAGGAAAAGACTCTTACCATACACACATCAAAGTAATGTTTTCTTGTCATCTTCATGCCATTGCACACCTTAAAAATTGGGTTACTCTTCATTTTACATTAATTCATGCTTAAGCTCTCACCTTTACATAACAAAACTTTCCTCTTTCTTAGAAGGACAAATTATTAATTTTCTCTTGTTAACTAACAACTTTGCTAACCACTAACTATGATGTTATTTCAAGTTCTTTAGAGTACCAAGCTAATATTTATTAGAGAGAGTAGAAAGCACTCATTTTATCCATAGGTGCCTGGAGATCATACTTAACTAAATAGTATGCATATAGAATGGTGACTAATATGTATAATTATCCCTAATTTCCCTCAAACATTTTGTTAATCAACTTTTAAGTTACTCTCTTACTCTTGTTCTTTGAAGTTAATCTTATTTCAATGACATAGTAGAGATAAAATGAAAGAAAATTAAATATTGGAATTTCTTTTTGGAACTACCTTTAGTTTCCCGAAAGAGGCAATATAACTTCTCTAAAAAAAATGCTCTCAAAAAAAGGCTCACAATCTTCTCTTCATGCATTCATGTTAAAAAAAGAAAGAATCGTTTCTTTTTTTCTCAATAAAGTATGTGCGTAAGCTTTTCAGTGACATAATTAAGCTAATATCTAATTCTCTCTAAAAGAAGTTGAGTCTTGATAGATAATTCTATCATAAACAAGGGAGTATTTTTTGTAAGAGGTTTCTCGTTCCAAGTAATGTTATCCTTCTCTTGCCAATTGAAAAAACCCAAACCCTTAAACCTCTCCTAGAGCTACATAATTAATTCTCTCCACGGTAGCAAAGGTATGCGTAAATCACTTCTTTAAAGTAGAATTTATTAATCATTCATACACTATTACATGAGCATTTTTCACTACACTAGCATGTCCACTCTTAGGAACTTCAAATTTTTTTTTAATGCTTACACTACCATGCATGGAAGGGTTTCACTCTTGCATAAGCACTCAAAGGAAGTTTCTTGATTATTTGTCTCAAGATTGCAAGTTTTTGTATTCTGAAGTTTTGTGTTTACCACACGCATAGATCAAACCAAAGTAAAACTCATTGTAGAAAGCATATGCATTGTTCATTTCAAGTTTGTCTACTTTCAAGTTGTTTTGAAAATTCAAAGGGAGGAGTAAGGGGATAGCTTCACGAAAGTGATTCCCGTGTTGCTTGAACATAAAACTCCCATCGCTTCCATGGAGATGCTCCCGTCAGAGTTCCAGGTGCAGTACAAAAAGGCCATTTTTGAAACAGACGGGAGATCTAGGAGAATGAAAAAACATGCTTTGGCCATTTTTGATATGGCATTGAGAGATGATTGGTGTCAATAAGAACGATTGTATGGATTGGGTTGAGAAGACCTCCCTATAAGGAAAAATACCTATTTCTTGCATGCAATGGCTTCACGTGATCTTGTTTATGTAAAAAGTTTGGACATCCCCCAATTTGGTAACTTTTCTACTCTCGTAGTTGCCTGAGATGTGATTGAAGTGTCTAATTTTTTGAAAGATAATATGTCTAATTAAAATTGGAGAATCAGCTATCTTTCAAGAGTGGTTACGGATCAAGGTTTTATGGTCCTCTATTGAAAGAGACACCAAAAATCACAGGGTATTCACTAAGGGTTACCGTGTATGGTATCACATGAGTGTACAATAGGGGGGTTTTCTAAGGCCAAAAAGGATATATTTTACATAGGAGGGTCCCATATATAGGGGTTAAAGAGGCAATTTTGTTGCACGCAGGTGGCGTCCCCCTATTACTACTAGTGAATCCCCTGTGCCAAAAATGTGTATAACTTTGTTAGAAGTCTTCATTTGAAAGAATTTTTTGGTTTGAATCTTGAATCGTCTTTTGAGGATGCCAAAGAGCAACATAGGGGTAAGACCTTTGCTTACGAGCGAGGTGTAATGAAGAAAGGACCATCAAAATTGAGGTGAGCAAGGCATTGGAAAACATAGGCTGAGAGGTGTCTCTGCAAGTGTGTGGATTTCAATGTTTTGCTCGGTTTGAACAATTCCTTCAAATGCTAATGACGTACTTTATTTTGATAGATGGTTGCGTAAGTGCAACTTCAACATAGAACTGTGAGAATTCTACACACATATCTTGATGAAACAAAATCCGACTGTATTTTCAACCCAATGCAGATTGCACAAAATTTCAAGAGCATTGTTTACAAGGATATGCCATGGTTTTTGGAGTACGATGAGGGATACTTCCTCCAAAAGAGGCAAAGGCACACAATGACGTAGTGAAGGAAAGGGAGGATCAAGCTCCTGGTGCAACACAACATGCGTCACAACATGCCCGCACAATGTCATTAGTTACAGAGTCTAGTGTGTAAGTGTCTCATATAGAAGAGATGGCTACTACATCGTAGGTGTGCGAGTTGTCACTTTATCAAAAAACTAGATTGTTACTTTACTACTAGGACTTGACATTTAATTTAATTTTTTTTAATAGCAGGTGAAGCATTGTGGAGAAGCTACAGGATCACAAAAGAAAAAAGTAGGCTGTGTTAGCATTTAAAATAAATTTTAGGCATGTTCAAATTTTGATTGTTTTAATTTTAGTTTTGATTAGGAAAGAGATTTGGATTGTCTGCAAAGGCAGTAATTGACTTTGCAACAAGTCTAGAAACAAAAATATTGCATGTCTTGGTCCTACCGATAGTTACTTACTCATTTGGAGGTATGTAGGACCTGAAAAGTGTTTTGTAGCTATTGTGTGACACAAGGTGAGGGTTGATCAACTAACTACCTAATGTGTTTTGTGCTATTGCAAATAGTAATGGCAATCATATTCAAATTTCACATTTCAGTTTTGAGAAGATAGAGGAGGATAAGAAGGATGCATTGTTGAGCATTGTAAAGCCACACATTGTAGAAAAATTCTTTACCCCGTTTTGTGAAGGGTCCACCATTGAGTCAACAGTGAACATGTCAATCTTAGTTGTGCCATCTAATACTCCTGTGCATGTGCTCCTAGATCTTGAAATGCCAGAGTGGAACAAAATGGAAGTATACTTCTTGTATACCTTCCTTTTTCCAAAATCATTTTGATTAGAATTGCTTAATTGTGGTCGATATTGATTGCATCTATCTATGTCCATTGGTTCCATTCATCCTTAGTTCAGGTGTAGCATGATTTGTACATAGTGGTGATGGAAGAGAAGAATAACCTTTTTGATTGGTTTCCTTTTTGAAGTTGAATATTTATCTTTTGCACATTCAACATCATGAGCTAAAGAAATATGTAAGGGCCTTCTCCTAGCCCTTACGCAAGGCCAACACATCTACCCCACCTACTTAAAAAGATGAACATACTCACAAGCCACTCCTGGCTTACGCCATGGGAATAGGGGCATAACCAATGCATGAAAAATGACCTTTTCATTTTAAGAAAGTTAACATAAAGAAAAAGATAAGGAAAAGAAAAAGATAAGAAAAAAATAAAAGGAAAAAGAAAAAGAATATAATGATAAGAATAAGGTGAGTAAGTAACTTGTTGAGAAAGGTTTGATAAGTAGGATAAATTATCAACATAAGTTATAAAAGAAAGATAAGTTAACAAGATAAGGAAGATAAGCTATCAAGATAAGTGAAAGCACTATAAAAAATGTGCATAAAAAGAGGGCTTCTCTTCTCATTTTTCACTTTTCTCCTCCATTTTTAGGATGCAACTAGAGAGTAAATTGTAGAGAATCTTGAGGAACCTATAGCCAAGCCTCTTACAATACACACACACACATACACACACTTCTCCTACACACACCTCCTCTCCAAGAGAATCCATGGCCAAAAACCATAACCATGCTTCCTATAATTTGATCTTCTTCTTCCCATTACACTCTCTTATAACCCCTAAGATTTCCATAGCTTGAATCTCTCTTGCCTCTTTCCATTCTCTCCTTCCCAGTAGCACAATTGGTGGACTTGAAGAGGGGGAGAGTCGACTACATCAACAAGCTTCTTCAACCACCCAAAGCAAGGAGAAGACTCTTACCATACACACACCAAGGTAATGTTTTCTTGTCATCTTCATGCCATTGCACACCTTAAACATTGGGTTACTCTTCATTCTACATTAATTCGTGCTTAAGCTCTCAGGTTTACATAAGAAAACTTTCCTCTTTTTTAGAAGGATAAATTACTAATTTTCTCTTGTTAACGAACAACATTGCTAACCACTAACTACGATGTTATTTCAAGTTCTTTAGAGTACCAGGCTAATATGGATTAGAGAGAGTAGAAAGCACTTTCTTTATCCATAGGTGATTGGAGATCATACTTAATTAAATAGTATGCATGAAGAATGGTGACTAAGATATATAATTACCCCTAATTCCCCTCAAACATTTTGTTAATCGACTTTTAAGTTACTCTTTACTCTTGTTCTTTGAAGTTAATCTTATTAAATGAGTTAATAGAGATAAAAGGAAACAAAATTAAGTATTGGAATTTCTTTTTGGAACTAACTTTAGTTTCCCAAAAGAGGCAATATAATTTCTCAAAAAAAAATGCTATCATAAAAGGCTCACAGTCTTTTATTCATGCATTCATGTTAAAAAAAGAAAGACTTGTTTCTTTTTTTCTTAATAAAGTATGTGCGTAAGCTTTTTAATGACATAAGTAAGCTAATATCTAATTCTCACAAGAAGAAGTTGAGTCTTGAAGGATGATTATACCATAAACAAGGGAGTATTTTTTGTAGCAGGATTCTCATTCCAAGGTTATCCTCCTCTTGCCAATCAAAAAACCCCAAACCCTTGAACCTCTTTTAGAACTACATAATTAATCCTCTCCACGATAGCAAAGGTATGCCTAAATCCCTTCTTTAAAGAAGAATATGTTAATCATTTATACACTATTACATGATCATTTTTCACTACACTAGCATGTCCACTTTTAGGAACTTCGCAATTTTTTTTTGCTTACACTACCATGCATGGAAGGGATTCACTCTTGGATAAGCATTTAAAGGAAGATTCTTGATTATTTGTCTCAAGATTTCTAGTTGGTGCATTCCAAAGTTTTGTGTTTGCCACGCATGGATCACACCAAAGAAAAACTCATTGTAGAAAGCATATGCATTGTTCATTGCAAGTTAGTCTACTTTTAATTTCGTTTTGCAAATTCAATGGAGGGAGTAAGGGGATAGCTTCACGAAAGTGATGCTCGTGTTGCTTGAACATAAAACTCCCATTGCTTCCATGGAGATGCCCCACGGATGGTAAGTGATGCAAAGAAAAGATATGGGATTTGTTTATGATGGGATTAACTTGAAACTTACGTCGAGACAAAACCTTAAAACTTCCAAGAGTCTCGTTATATTAGGTAGAGGTGGCAAAGCAGGGGCGATCAGGTAGAAGAAGAAGATAATTTTAATGTCACCAAGAAGAGGGGGGCAAGTGGGGGTGGTTAGGGTTGAGAAAGCAGGTAAGGGTGAGAGAGTAGAGAGGGGCTAGTGCGGTAAATAGGGGCGAGAGAGGGTAGGGTTTCTCAAGTAGGTAGGAGTGAGAGGGGGTAGGGTTGATAAAGTAGGTAGGGGCAAGAGGCGGATCAGGTAGATAGGGACGAGTGGGGGTGGGTAGGGTTGAGAAAAGCATGGGCAAGAA
The DNA here is from genome assembly GCF_014529385.1 of Adiantum capillus-veneris. Taxonomy (NCBI): domain Eukaryota; kingdom Viridiplantae; phylum Streptophyta; class Polypodiopsida; order Polypodiales; family Pteridaceae; genus Adiantum; species Adiantum capillus-veneris. Next base: position 164,452,697 of record NC_140931.1, read on the forward strand.
GATATCAACGAGCAGATAGGTACGAGTGGGTTAGATAGGAGTGAGAGGGGCTATGGAGGGGCGAGGGAGATTGGATAGGGGCAAGGAGTTTAGATAGGGGCGAGAGAGGGTTTGGGTAGACATTATAAGGAAATAGGAACAAAGGGATTATAACTCAAGGAACTCACTCTAAATTTCAACTAGGATTAAAACTTTACTGAGAAGATTTGATGTGGATAGCCCTACCATAACATAAAATATTTATGTGTGAACTTTGTCTTACATGTTTGGAAAAGTCTGCCACACAGGTGTTTACCTATAGGATGCAGTGGGGGATGCCCTTTTCGGCTAGGACTGATAACCATTGGTCTATGTTCTGAGCTTGGGTTCACTCACTATCCTAGAAATGGTATTGAATGGGAGTGTGTCTCGGCCGGCGGGTGATTGGGACCCGCGAATGCGTCTGGAAATCAGCCTAGTTCGGATAGATTTGATGCCGATAAGAAAAAGAGGAAGAAAAATGGATCCATGAAGGAATCAAGATAAGGGATAAGGATGTGATTTAATTAAGAAACTCTTCTAATTGTTTGGTAAAAAGGAACCTTGGAAAGGCTAGGAACCTAAATGGGCTATTCCGCAATTGTTCTCATCAGTCGGACCTTTGCTCTGCTTCTCGAATTATTAATTTAAAAAGAATCTAGAGTAGATTATTTTTGTAATCCTTTCCCACACAAGATAAAGAAAAATAAGAAATGAGTCAAGGGGCCGCCTCCACACATGGTGGAGGAGACATGATACCCACGTCCTGGGATGAGGATAGGGATATGCCTGGAGGAGTATATGTGATTGCTTGAAAGATAACTAGATATCTTTACTAATACTAAATAAAAAGGGTATTAAAATATTTTAAAAAGGAAAAGGGTGGGAACGACCTGATAAATGCACACTTGCAAGGGTATGCAATAGTTTGGATGGGCTTTCAAATGCTTGAAATGTATTCTTGGTTCAACATGTTTTGAAATACTATTTTCTAGTATCATAGTACTACGTTGGGAAGGTGAATTTACCAAATGGTTTGGTGGGTGGGTGATTCTGGAGGGTTGATTTTTTGTCCAAAAAGTTGAACCTAGTTTTATGTTGTCCATTAAGTTAAGTCAAAAACAGGATAAGAGATTTTGATCTACGAAGCCAGAGTCAAACTTGGGAATGAGGGTTTTGTGTAGCTATTAAATACACTCATCTTAGGGGAACGCTCTGACGGCTGTGCTTGGCCATAACCGAGAAAAAAACATCAATGGCCTTAAACCAAGGGTGAAGTAGAGAACACCCAACAATTGACCTTGGAAGGTTGAGTTCACAATTAATTTGATGACTTCGACTGAAAATTTCAAAGCAATAAGGAGAGGTTAAGGGTTTTGCAAGAGAAAAGTGAATGTTATCACCCACTTGAGTTGGCATCAAAGAGTGGGAGGAGTCCTGTCTTGGTGTTGGTGTCAAGCGGGAGGGATGTCAGGAATTGTGGTGTATCCATTTGGAGATGGTGCAGCCGACGGTCCTTGGCATGACCCTCACAAAATAACTCTTCCCAATCTATGAGAAAAAAGATTTATTGACCTTAGTACACAAAGTATACTCCAAACCAACAATATATTTGGATCTGAAAGTATAGCAAAAAACTTTTTCTACAATTTTAGGAGTAAGTAGACTTTGCCAAAATCTGCATGTGTATTGTATAACAGTTTCCCATGTCCTAGATTGAAGAGTATCCCATGCATGTCTAGATTTCTATTTGTATCAAGAAAGGAGAAAGTACATCATTACCATTCTTTGAAATTTCTTCCAAGTTTGTGGTTGTTTGTGTCATTTGCAAGCTACATTCCACTAAAGAGAAGCACGCTTTGTCATTTGGTTTAATGCACACTTGATTGTGTCTCGTTCGTTGAACTTTTTTCCTTGAAAGTAGTCATCAAAGGATGATAACCAAGAGAATCATATGTGCATTCTTTCTTCCATCATACTTTAAAAAAGTAAATGCCTTCTTAGAGATCTTGTTTTGTTTTGTCTTGGCTTCCAAAGAATGCTTAATCACTTTGATAAGCCGCTTGACTTTGTTTTCATTTTCATGGTTGCACTTGTGAGAACTTTGCTTTTGTAACTTCACTAGATTTTGTTGAAGGAGAGTATGTGCAACATGTTCCTTTTCAAGCTCTTCAAAAAGAACATCAATCTTTTGATCCATAACAAGAGAATCTTGGGTGGCCATAATTGATTAACTCAAGCAAAAGAAAAGTTAAGTATAGATGTAAATCCAAAGTATATGCAAGATTTAAATTGAAAAAAGGAAAAATATAATAAGAGAGAAAATAAGATGATATTTTTGTATGTTGAATGAGCGAGAAAAATTCCAAGAAGATATCAAGTGAATATGCAAAGCCTTTAAACAATCCAAAATGGTGGATACAAGCAACTAAGAGAGCGTCTTCTTATTTTGTTGATGCATTTGGATTGACTTTGAGGTTTATTTTCAACACTGTGATTGTCCCTTGAGAGCGTAAGCAATACATGAATTGTCTTTGTTACTTTTTTCAATTGTTTGCAACGTATTCATCGAAGTAGGTTGCTCATACTTGTGATTGAAACTATTGAGATGAGGAAGCTTGTTGTTCTTGCATATTTAGCAAAGATAGAGCCTTCCAAAAGCAATTTTCTTGTGAGTCTTCATGCCAAAATTTAATTGATTTTCCCTCAAGAAGTGCTCTTCTTTGCTTTTACACACTTTCTAGATGTTTTCAAAGCTCTAATACCACTATTGGCTTCTTGAAATATTCCCAACAATTTCAATACAACTTTGATTCACTAAATAAAAAAAAATTAGCAATATAATTGTGTGAATAATCACAACACACCAAGAAAGCAACATAAATAAGAATCAAAACACAAGACACCATATTGGTACCAACCATTCACCTCAATCAATATGATTGAGTATTTGCCTTCCGCCTCTTTATTCTCTCATGGAGCATGAATTGCAATAACATAAATATATGAAATATAAGATAGCAAGAGAGAAAATTAGCATAAAAGATTAAGAGAGAAAATTAACATAAAAGAGGGCAAAAAATGTATCTTTTGTAGATTTTCTTTGATGGAAATTTTGATGGCTCCATTGGATCTGAAAGGGGGGTAAAAGTGCAAGTCACCTGCTCAAAATGTTCTCGAAGCACTCGTCTTCCTTGTCAAGAGTCAAGAAGTTGATTCTTGTTAAAACAATCATAGTGCATGCAAAGATGCGATTTTGGGATTTTCTTTCTCTCTTCATGTGCTTCCTTCAAAGAGTGGAGCTCTTAAGGAAGTGAGATAGCTAGTGGAGTCATGAAAGAGTTGATCATAGTATGCATAGATGACACAACGATTCAACACCCATGGTCTAGATATAGAGCATCTTCCACCCTATCAATATGACACTCACTCAACATGTATCTGCCTCTCATGGAAATGCAGGTCCTGACACATGCTCTCCACCCCTCTCATGCATTGCAACTGATGCTCTATAACTCCTCTGGCAAACCTGAGAACTTAAGCCAGTTGCCTAGAGTGCATGTTGGACCCTCTCCCATGGGACCCCAAGAAACATGAGGCCTACTACCAACCAAGTGGCCTCTCTGACCATGGGGTTCCAAACAAGGGGTTGTCTCAAGCACTTCTCCATGCAAGTGGGCTGGTGCTACTCCAGGTCACTCTATAGCTGCTCCCAAGAGCAAAGCAAGCTCGCATCAAAACAATCCTCCATTTCATGTCAGCTTACTCAAGACATATATGTCAGACCCAACTCACATTTTTTATGATTCTCTATTGTCTACTTCCATCAATGGAACTTTTGAAGTATACCCTCAAGATATTCTTCAGAGTAGAACAAAACCTTTTCGTAACCAAATCATCATTTCCCTCTTCTATCATGGCCTTGCTCTTAGTGTGTAGAACCTCTTCCAATTTAATTCTTGTTCTCTGAGAAACCTCTAGTGCATGTTGCAGTTCTATGATGATGTCAGTCTACTCAAATCTACTTGTTAAGATGAGCAAATGATCTTCTGTAAATTCCGCTAGCTATCTATTCTGATCAGCAATCCGGTCTTTAAGCACATCTATTGATATCCTTTGCTTCTAAGCTAGTGCTACTGACTCTTTGGCACTTTGATGAGCTTAAGTTGATATTGCTTTTCTTTATGTTCCAAGGCAAGCTTACTGCTTTGAGCTATGCTTTCTTGTACTTTCCTGGCCATCATTTCTTTTTCATAAAGCTCCTTGTACTTTGCTAGCTCTCCACATGCTCTAATTGTGCATCTCTTCTTTGAAGATCTTCTACTAAAAGTGTGTTGGTCTCGACCAACTCTTTGTTTCATTCCTTGTTGACCACTGCTAGGCTGAGATTGACATTGTTCTCTTATTCTCTCTCATATTTGAGAGTTATTTGTGTGATTTTATTTTTTAAATCCTCAATTGCATTTTATCAAAGGATTCTTCTTCCACAGTGATTGTACTTTTCTAAGCTTTTCTGTATCTCTTCTCTTCTGAGATGCATCTCTTTGTTTTTTACTTCTTTCTTCCTCTACCTTTTTCTTTCTCTCATGTTCTTCCTTAGCTCTCTGCTCTCTTTCCTCCACTCTCTTAGTGTATGCAGATGCTGGCTTTCTTTCTTGTGTAGTGGGATCTAGTTGTTGAAGCTCTATTTTTTCTTCATCAGTCTCTAATCCTACTGAATCAAAGCTGATGGCCCCTTCATCCCTAACATACTCCAGTTGTGTTGTTTTCTTTTCTCTTGTGGTTCTTGCCGATGTAGAAGGTGTTGCTACCTTTTTTTCCTTGGGTTGGTGTACTTCTTATGCCCATTCATTTGAATCTTGGGCATCCTCTAGCGAGTCTCTTTCTTTGACAAGATATGTTGCAATTTTTGTCAAAAATTTGGCTCCCCCTTGGTGTGGGATGCTGGACTGCTTAGCCCATTGCTTCTTTTTGGTTGTCGATACTAGCCGATCGCATCCCCACTTTGCATCCCCACTTGGCCAAGTCGACAGATAGAGTCGATGTTGTGGTACTAGATTGTGTAGACTTGATGCTAGATTTCTGTCTGGTCTTGTATATCTGGTCTATGTATCAAAGTGTAGATGTTTGATGCAGGACTCTCATTAAGTGCTCAGTCCTCCATTCCTTGATGCTGCTAAAGGTTGGCAACTTCATTGTACTAAAGTCTTCATCTGCATAGCCTTGTGGTTTCACAAGCTCTCCTTTGGCAAATTTGTAATTTTTGCTATCGCATCTGGGGTGATTTTCACAATTACCTTTTTCCGATGTGCTTTTGTATGTGCTGCTGTCATTTTCTCTTTGTCTATCTTTTATAGAGTTGTTATCAATTCATGAGCACGTCTGTAATTGGCTCAAACTATCAACTCAAATAGAAAGTCCTCAACTCCTAATCTTGAGATGGACTTGTCAAAATTTCTGGTGTATAAGCAATGATGTTGAAGTCCTTTGGCATCTGTGGTGCCTCCCATCTTTTACCTTGCTCATCCTTCCACATACAGTTGAAGACTGTGAGATCGTGCTGCACTTGAATGGACTCATCAACAAAACAGATTCTTGAACTTGTGATGTGTTCCATGTCGATCAGATAGATCTTTTTCTCTTTCAGCTTGTAGATACTTTTGTGTCTCATCTTTTTGGGAGTGTCTGATCTTGTAGCAAACAAATTTAAAAAAATCCAATTTTTACCTGAATAGTCATCAAATGTCACACATTTGTGCAATTAGTTCATGCAGAGTTAGTTTGGTCAATATCTTGAGCTCAAAGTGTCCAATTTTGGCATATGAGTGTCATTGGGATCCTCTTGAGATGTACTTCATCAATGTCTAATCTAGTCTCTAAAATTTGACAGATGGCAGCAACAACAATTGGTGTTAATAGCAACAGCAATCGGTGTCAATAGTGCCAAATCTAATATTTTTTCACATATTTGGTATATTCATCTTCTCTTGATCCCATCCATGCTATGTATGATCAATTTGGACACCTAAAACATCAAATTAGGCCCAAAAAGGATCTGGATCCTTTCTAACTTTGTCTTCATGGAGTCAAGTTGGAATTTTTGACTTTTGACCTCCCTTCTGTTTTGTGTTCTATTCTTCAAATGGGTTCCCTGGACTAGAAACATGCTATACATGTCATTCCACCCTGGCTCAGAGTGACAATTTTAGGTCATGTGGCAAAAACCATGGTTGCATCCCACTGTGCCCATTTTTAGCAAGATTGGTACCATCTGATTCCCCTTGGTGTGTAGATTCTACTGCCACCTGGTTTGGTCATGGTTTTGCAGTTGGGCTCAAACCTTTCTTGTAGCTTCCTGTAATCACTTATGAGCTTTTGGAGGGTTGGGTTGTAAACTTTGTCCTATGGGCTAGCCAATTTCCCTATTTTCAGGAAAACGTACATTTTATGATAAGTTGAACTTGAGGGCCGCTTCTCAAATTTTGGACCACCTCTCTCTTGGTATGTACTTGATGGCAAGGCTTCAAGGCATAGTGCAGAGGAGGAGAGACCTAATGCATGAAAATCATAAAAAATCTATGTTTTTATTTTGTACATATCTATGGTTTTGACACATTTGGATCACAAAAATAAGGAGAAGTAGGAGCAAACCCTCTTTAAAAAGAAAAAACAATGGAGGTTGATTCTACCACGAAGTCACTACCTGACGTTCACTACAGGTGAAGAATACGAGTCAATTGTGAAAGGAAGAAGAATCTTCTGCATTATGGATTTGGAGTCAACAAAATATTATCAAATTCAAGCATAATTCCCTTTTAGACACAAGGCTTGCACATAGAGTCGAGAAGGGACCACCTGGAAGACTTTTGGAAAGAAAAAGGCACACACATATTTTTGTGGGATTTTTATCTATTTTTTAATTCCATACGTAAAAAAGTTTTCAGCAAAAAAGTTGTAGACATTGAGCTAATCTTTTTTTCCCTATTTTTTAAATAATTTTTGGAGCTTTGGTTTGGGAGATATGGCCGAAATGGTGGAGCCTATCTGTCCACATGGGGAAGAAGTCATGATTATCCAACTCCACACACATAATTTCTTGTAGGTTTCTCCATTATTACTGGATTCTCATATTTTATCAAGATTCTCTTAAATTTTACAAGGAAGCTCTTGGATTCAAGCTATGGAAGGTGGCATGGAGACAAAGCTCGCCATGATGAAAGCGATTAGGAGAAAATTGGTCAATAAGCAAGGCATATGGAGCTCTCTCATTGGTGGGATGCCCCTAGCTGAGGTTACTCTGTAATAACTCCTCTTGCTCATAATCTCTTCCTAGATCACTCTCTTGGCCTATAAAAGGAGGCCTTCTCTTTTGTAAACGGACACACAATCAAGCTCTAGCACTCACGCTCTCATATGTACATCCTTATGTATGCACCTTTACACACACATAGTTCTACTATGGCATAGTATTGGCTATGGTCCTTTGTCTTGGTTTCTTAATGGCCAAGAGGTTAGGGTTCCCATGCACACATGAGTTTATGAGATGTGGATTATGTGAAATTCCTCTCGCAAATGTTTACATGGTGTCTATGAAGCCTATATTAATGAAGATCTAATGATCTATCCCTCTCTCTCTCTCTCTCTCTCTCTCTCTCTCTCTCTCTCTCTCTCTCTCTCTTCTTCCTTGTGCTATGTTCCAACCCCCTACCATGTGTCCTATCCGCATTCCAAGCTAGGTGGTGCCCCTATTGTGTACCTCCTATGATAAGGCTATCGTGCATAGTCTTGGTGTAGAGGCCACCAGGTATCTTTTACGCTTCCACCTCTCATTTGGTGCCCCCACATAGGAGGGCTTTGCAAAGACCTTCAGCCAACAAAGATTAGTGATGCATCCCATCAATCATGGAAAAGTGGCTACAAGAGTTTTCAAATTGGAGGACTAAAGAAGAGGAAACTGTAGAAGCACTCAAGTCCTTCATCGAAGTGTTATTGCCAGGTTGTAGCATCATCGATATCCAAGATGTAAGCTCCCCATCTTGCATTGCTCATGCTAATTGCAAATCAAGAGCATTAAGAGGGAGGGCTATGGAATGTCATCACTGCTCTCAACCAAAGCATTATCTCAATGAGTTCTAACAGAGGAGGTGAAGAAAGAACGGTGAGATGAGGTGAAGAAAGAACGGTGAGTTTTTCTTTTGAGAAGCGCATCAACACTCTCACATCATTCAGGTTTTGTGTAGCACTAAGCGTTTTCTCTCCAACAGTCAGAGAAGACTCTTCAACTACATCAACCACAAAGTCCAAGCCACAAAGCCTAAAAAATCTGGTGGAAGCAAGTGAACCTACGCTCTCTCTAGGCCTAGGGAGTTCAAGTCAAGTACGACCACCCAAGCATTGTCGCCAATTGAGGTAGATTCTTCTTGCCCAGTCTGTTTGAACCCAATATGGAGGATTATGTGGACTTCAACAAGAGGTAGAGGCATGTGGTGAAGGTGTCACCTCGTGAACACTTAAGGTATGCAACTCTAGTCTTCAAAGCCTTTCCCTACACCCAACGTGGATAATAAAATAGGCCAGAAGTCTTTCCTTTTCGTTTCTTGCAACACATGCATGTAAATGTGTACATTGATAGGAAGATATTCTATCAGCAAAAGATTGTTTTCTTGCTTGGAGCAGAGATGCTTAATGAAATCCTTACCTCCCCATGTTCCATCATCTTTCCCATTCTTGATTACTATCACTCTTTTGATGTAAGCATCTTTATTCTATTCTAGCCTTGTGCTATTCTTAGCTCTTGCTCAAGTTTTCCACCCATGTATAAACCTTTATGAATCACTAAGTCATTCCAAAAAAAAAAAGAGGTTATAATTGTCTGCTCATTGATTTACTACCAAGACAAGTGTCTCTTTTCCCACGTTCAGTGTGGCAAGAAGGGAGAAGACATCACCACTGCTTTTTTGGATAACTTTGACATCGCTTGTGTGGTTTCCAACAAGGATGACGACGCCTCACGTCTATGAATATTTCCTCTACTGATGAAAGTAGAGGACAAGTCTTGGTGCAATGCTTTGCCCCAAGATACCAAGAATGCATGGGACTTACTACGTGCTGCATTCTTCGCGAAGAGGTTTGGTGGAGGCACAACCTCAAAAAAGTTATGGAAGCTGCTGACAGAGTTAAAGCAGGGAGGTATGATAGAGTATGCCACTTACGAATCCAAGTTTTTGGATTTGTGGGAGCGATGGGTTGCCTCACTGGAGGAAGGTGAAGGAGTGCCTAATTTCTTGAAGAAGGATCGTTTCATTGCTGGCCTCTTGTTGCCACTTAAAGAGAAGGTGAAGGGGAGATTCCCTGCAACGTATGAGTTGGAAGTGGAAGTAACCCACCTTAAAGACAAGAAGCTGTGCATGCAAGCAAGATTCAACGAGTCAGAGGAATCAAGCTGAGTCTGAGTAACCCCAATAACTGCAACAGTCACTTAGAGGACCCAACCACAAGAGGCATTAGAAGAGCAACAAGATTTGTTGAGAAGTATCACTACTCAACTAGAGAATCTATCTGTGCATTTGGTGAAACAAGGCCATGCACACAATCACAATCAAGATCAAGTGAGAGGAAAACAAAGGCAAAACCAAGAATACCACTGCTACAATTGTGGGGAAGATGGGCATGGCATGTATTACTGTCCACATTCAATGAAGAAAAATTTTGACAAAGGAGCCAGACAAAACCAGATTTCACCACCAAGAGCAATACCACCACCACTGAGAGCACCACAACAAGTACCACCCGTGAAAATCCTACAACCACCCATTCAACCACATCCACCACCACCACAACTTCTCATTCCACCCTTACCCCCACCACTAGTCGGCAACCAGACAGTAAGTGTCATTAATCTTGAAGGCAAGGGAAAGGAGAAAGTGGAGGAGGATATCAAGGGAGTGGCAAAAGGTAAGACCAAGGTTAAAGGAGCAAATGCCATGGGGGTAAAGCGTGCTAGGCATGGTGAAAATTTCTAGAAGGAAGAAAAGATGAAAACTAAAGGGGAATCTAGCAAAAATCTACCCAAGTCATGACCTGCAATTGACATTGTAGACTTCTCTTTGGGTGAATGTTCTAAACCATATGTTTTGCTTCAAGATGTTTTTTTGCAGGGCCCAAAAATCACATGTCCCCAGTTACTCCACCTAGCACCTAGGGTGAGGAGACAATGGACAAAGATGTTAAGCACGAGATGACCAAAGCCAAAGATAGCTGGTGCTATCTCTGGGAGGAATGTAGATGACATACTGCCAATTATGGATGCTCACATCAAAGTGCAGCACATCTCCAATATCTACATGGATGGTGGCGCACAAATATGCATCATGAGTGAAAAAGTGATGCACCATTTGGGTTTAGAGGTGAGTAGTCTGACACCATGTTGAACCAAAATGGCAAATAATGTAAAAGTTCAATGTGTTTGTGTTATAAATGCAGTTAGGATAAAGGCATTCGACACCGAGGTAGAAGTGGACATTTTTGTCATGCCACACAAGGGGGAGGGCTATACTATCATTCTAGGGAGGCCTTGGCTTATGGCTATGAGAGCTAAGCAGGACTGGGACACTCATAATCTAGATGAAGGATGCAAAAGGGAAGCCAATACTTTATGACATGAAGACAAGTCGGAAACACAACATGGATCTAAAAACCTCTGGGGATGAGTTTTCTAGTAGTGATTCTCAACCACCTCATAGGAGGAGTCAATAGTGACTGAAGAAAGTGACAATAGCATTGAGGTGATGGGGGTCATTCTCAAGGACCCTAAGTAGATGGAGAAACCTGATGCATCATCAAACCAAGGGGAGACACCAAGTATACAACCTCTGGTAGAAGAAAGTAAGCTACATCGAATGCTCTCTAGTGAGTTGTGTGGGAAGGATCGTGAAGATTTAGGAGTAATTTAACAAGAGACTTTTCTCAAAGAGGTAATCAAACTTCTAGAAGAAGGTTTCATCTATCCTCTTGAAGACTCGGAGTGGGTTTCTCCGGTGGTAGTCACTCCAAAGAAGAATGGTAAGTGGAGGGTTTTTGTTGATTACAAGCCCCTTAATGCAGCCACAAAGAGGGATCATTTTCCTCTTCATTTCAAGATAAAATTCTCAATGAGGTAGTAGGACATGAGCGTTACACGGTATGTGCTGGCTACTAAGACTACTTCCAAATTAGCATCGCTGAAGAAGATCAAAAGAAGACAACCTTCATCACATGGGGATGTTTTTCTTACAAAGTTATGCCTTTTGGTCTCACCAATGCTCCAACCACTTTTCAATGCCATGTGACATTTGAATTTTAACCATTCTTTGGACAATCAATCCATGTTTTTATTGATGAATTTTGTATCTATAGCTCCCACTCTCTTCATTTGGAGAAAGTTTATGAAGGTCTACCTGGGCTATAGGCTTTGGGTAGCCAACTCAACGTGGAGAAATGACACATTGGTGAAAGCAAGTTTACTCTTCTTGGCCATGGGATCTTTGCCAAGGGCATTGAAGGTTGATTCTCTCTGTGAAGACAAAAGGTCCACAATGTCTCGAATTAAGCTTTTTACACTTACCCATTGATAAAGAGCTACGTTTAGTTTTCACTCTTAGAAACACCATGTCTCCTTCTTCAAAGAGTCAAATATATTGTTTAAGTTTAGTGTAACTCTTTTGTCTATCTTGAGCAGTCTTTATATCTTGGTGTATAAGGTTTGTTTGCAATTGCATTTCATCCAATATATTCTTGGATGGTTGAACCCTTATGAGAGGGTCTGTCTATTTTAATGAAGTGAGACACCCTTGTCCACCATGTCTTCTTCTTCAAAGAGTAAAATATATTATTTAAGGTTAGTGTAACTCTTCTGTCTATCTTGAGCATTCTTTATATCCTGGCATATAAGGTTTGTTTGCAATTGCATTTCATCCAATATATTCTTGGACGGTTGAACCCTTATGAAAGGGTCTATCAATTTTAATGGAGTGAGACACTCTTGCCCATACAATACTTGATAAGGAGGCATTCCAATTGAGCATTGGAATAAAGAATTATACATAGATTCAACCAAATACAAATATCTGGTCCATTTACTCTACTCATGCATACAATAAGCTCTTAACATATCTTCAATGATTTAATTGGTCCTCTCTATTTGTCCATCAATTTGAGGATGATAAGTAGTACTAAAGGCCAATTGGGTTCTTGTACCTCAAAATAGAGCTTTCCAAAAAATTGCGGTAAACTTTGCATCACGATCCAAAATTATACGATGAGGTAAGCCATGATACATAAAGACACCTTTCATGAAAACTTCAGCTATATCATGACACATTTTTTCTTTACTTTAATGAAATACTTAGAAGCTAAAAGAAAAGAATATTACTCCCAATGAGTATATGCTAGGAGCGTTCTCTATCTTGTGAAAGAGAGAATTTTTTAAAAAAAAATACCAATGAAACCTGAGTTAGATTTATCTTTCTTTAATAAGGCATAAATTCACTTTTGCATAGATTACATTTTTGGATGCATAACCAATCATCATTTTCAAACACAGGTTACGAGCATGCTTAAAACCAAAATTAAAGAAAAGATTATTGACATGAGATGACACAATATTGAGGGTTGAATTTCATAAAGACAACCCCCCTCAAAAGGCCTTTCATTACTCATTTTCTTGGAACTTTTTACAAGAAAGAGAAGCTTGAGTATACATGACAATAAACAAATGTGTCATTTTTATAAGCATATCAACAATCACAAAAATAGAGTCATATGTCAGAGATGTAGGAAATCATCTAATAAAATCCATGGAAATGCATTCCATTTCATATGTGGGGCATCAATAGGTTGAAGCCTACCAAGGTATTGAAATCATTCAACTTTCATACGTTGGAGAGGGGGAATGGGGAACACACCCGACACACAAACAACTGCCCCTATATAGCTGAAGGTATCACAACACCCCTGTCCTCTCAAAAACACCTTCGAAAAAAACAACTTTCACTAGCAAGGCCTCGCCTACACTCTACTCGATGCACCTATGGCCAACAAGATCACCCACCCACATACACACAACTCTATTACTAATCTCGACCCTCTCAACCCACACGACTCCTCTTACTCACTCTCTTTGTGCACACACACATGTCGTCGGTTCGGGGGGGGCACACACTTCCACACTGTCGACACCACACGACACGAACGAGAGCAAGAGCAAGAGAAAGGGTGAAGGGGAAATCAACACTTGATAGGGGAAAAGTGGGTTTCATCTTGCTTCGAGAAAAACTGATTACAACCTTCAGCACACCATGGCCATGGCTATTCCCAAAATAAACCCTTTCACTACACAGGTACAACCCTCTTTGCAGAAGGCTCCCAAAATGCTTCTTCGCTGCTCGCTAAACACTTCTTTTGCGACAAGTTCTTCAACTGCTCTCGCCTTTCCACATTCGCCCACGCAAAGAGGCACCTTGGCGATTCTTCTTATTTTCTCTCCTTCTCAAGCCACTATGCGGCACTCCACAACTGCTTCAATGACTTTCCGCATGTCGCTTCGACCATCACTTGCACGGGTCGCTTCCTCCTCTTGGTAGCTTTCGTTGGCTCTTTCCTCTGCAAAGTGCTCACTCTTTTGAGCCGCTTCACCGACAAACCGTGCCAGCTTCGACCGTCGATTTCGAGCACACGAAGCCTTTTTTCCTTTTCTTTTCTCAATTCTCCTTCCTTGCCAAAAGAAAAAAATTCCAGCTCGAAAACAGAACTCCTCCTTTTTTCTTCTTTTTCCCCTTTTACTTTTTCAAGGCAAAAAAAAAAAATCCTTTTTTTGGCAATGGCGCGGGAGCTACTGTTCTCTACTTAAGTCTCCCCTTAAAAATAAGGTTTGAAATTCTTTTTTTTCCTTCTTCCCCCCTTGAGTCCAACCACCCTTTTACCTTTCTTTTTCAATTCACAAGCAAAGGGTTTTTAGTCTTCACTTCCATGCATCGGTGCTTTTTACTCGCACATGCTTGTCGGCCCCTTACCCATTCGGTCCTACCATACCAAATTCCATCTCGTTGAAGCCATATCCAGCTGTCTTGCATCCTCGAATGGCGACCCATAACGTTAGAAAGAAACCCGATCCACCTTTTTTCCTCGGTCGTCCACGAGCTTGGCTTGGACGTATCCCGATGTCCACAACTCTGATCAGCCGTAAACTCTGGTTGACTTTCCATATTGCATGCCACTTTTTAGAACTCTAGCGAGCTCAAGAAAACTTTTGTCGGGGCACCTACTGATGAGCACATACCCGACCCCCGGCAAATATTCTTCAGGCCATAACTTGCTCCTCTGAGCTCCGAATGGCAATCTAAAAAGACCGGCATGCTCCATAGCTTGAGCTTGACATGTGTATCCACTAATTCCAATTTTTTCCACCCGTCTGTACGTGTCTTGCCGGTCGGAGATCTGCAAAGCCTTCCATCTTAGGACAATCATAACTTTCACACCGGGACCCCGTTTGACGAGCTGTCTAGACGGGCTCATAGAGCATCTCGAAGACCATATTCTAGAGCACCAAATCAGCATTTCAAGCACCCTTACTTGTCACCACCACTGGAATATTTTGGGACCTTTTTGGCCTAAAAAATTGTATTACACATACACTTCCACTATCATTTGGCTACCCAGGTCCTCCACATTGGCCTTGGCCCTTTGTCCTGTACTTGCTAGTACCCATGCTTGGCATAGAGCGCGTTCTCGCCCAGTCTGACTTTGGTTGCACCATCATTGCCCACCCCCCTGTTGAACATTCATGTTCAACCAAAAGTAGCTTTATTGAACTTGAAACTTGCAATACTCTGCAAACACCCAAGCACGTTGGCAATCACACCACCATATGTACAATATGTATAATATGTACAAAACTGCATGTCTGTTACTCTTGAGCCCTTTCAGGTGGGTTGCCCAACCCCCCTGGTCAAAATTTAACTTACATCGGGCACCACTCCCCTATCAAAGTACAGCTTGATCCGTACACCATTTACCATGTGCCTGAGAAGCTTACCATTGGCTCTCACCAGCTGATAGGTCCCATTTAAAAAATCCTTCTGCACTTTGTATGGACTTGTCCATTTCCTTTTGAAATTCTTTGGGAAGGTGAAGTCCAAGTAGCTCTCATACTTCATTACTAGGTCCCCTTCTTCTATCTTTTTTCTTGGAAGACTCTCATTGACTTTGGCCATTCTCCTTTCCCGTTGCTTCACGTAGTAGTCTGCTGCTGCCTCTCTATCCATCTGCAATGCCTCAAGGCCGACAATCCTATCTTGTAAGACGGCTTGTGGAGTGGCATTGATGCACCACATACCTTTTAAAGCACCCAAATGTGCATGCACTGGCAACACTGCCTCCTTACCATAAACCAATTCAAATGGCGTAAAGTTGGTCGCCACTTTGTAGGATGTCCTGTAGGCCCATAGATACTTCTCTAGATTGATCTCCCATTCTGTCTCCTGCTTATATACATACTTTGTCAGCATCTTGATGATTTTTCCATTGGCACTCTCCACCAGACCATTGCATTGGGGATGATGAGTCGAGGAAAATGAATGCTGAATCTTTAGTTTTTCCACCAATGCCTGCATAATCTTGCTTCTGAACCCTTGCCCTCTATCAGAAATGAGTACCCACGACACTCCAAAACAGCAACAAATGTTATCGAAAACAAAGTGGGCCACAACCTGTGCATTTACCTCCTTCACAGCTTTGGCCTTGACCCACCTAGTGAGGTAGTCGATGGCTACCACAACATATTTCTTGCCACTTGTAGACTTAGGGAGTGGACCAATGGCATCCAAACCCCACTTCTCGAAAGCATTCTGAGCAATAATGGCTTCCTGTGACTCAGCTACCAAACGCCTCTCTCCTATAGTCTGGCATTCATGGCAGGTCTTGCACCAATAGTGCACATCCTTCACTACTAAAGGCCACAAAAAGCCCGCTCTCAACACTTGAAACAATACTTGACTTTCTCCTGGTGTCCGCTCTCCTCATGACATTGCTCCAGCACCAAGTTAACCTCTTCTTTGTAGAATACTCTCCTCAACACCCCGTCTCTACCGTAGGTCATTAGGTCTTCACCTATTAGTGTAAATTTGCGAGCTTTCTGAACTACCCTCTTTCTCTGCAATTTAGACAAACCTTGAGGACACTTCCCGGTACTCAAAAAATCTTCCACCTCCTTCAATGACTCCCTACCTGTGTATGTGGCCGGGGCCACATATATACCTGTGACATGTACCTACACCGTACTACTTGCTAGATGGTCTGCCTCTTGGTTGTGCTCTCTCTTCACATGCTTGAACTGGATTTCTCTAAAGAACTTCAACAACGTTTTGATGGCAAAGAACCGATGTTATAAGGAATCCCACTTTACCTGCCATTGGCCTAGAATTTGGTTGATGACCAAATGACGCATTACTTTTGACCACCAACCTGGAAATGCCAAACTCGACGCATTGCTTCAAACCTAGATGGAGGGCAAGATATTATGCTTCATTCTTGGTATGAACATCCTCCAAATCATAGGCTTTTGAGAAGATTACTTTGCCCTGTGGATCGTGTATCACCACACCTCCTCCAGCTTTCTTTATCACCCTCCTATATGCACCATCAAACCACATGGTAAAAGCTCCCATCAGATCGGGCTCCTCCTTGGCTTCATCTTGTACTACTCTTGGATAAATTGGCAAATCCACGGCTTTGCTGACCAAAATGTCCGCCAAATGGGACCAACTTGTATGGTCAATTTCAAACTCGAACTCAAATTCTTGCAACTCTATCACCCACTTCATGATCCACTTCCCTGGCTTTAAGTGTAACACCACTTCAGGCAACATATTGTTAGCCGTCAACACATAAAACTTACGCACAATGAGAAGCCCTTTGAACTTTCTACAAGCAAAAACCAATGCCATGACCCACTGCTCCGCTTCAGTGTAAGCCACCTCTCCAGGACTTATCACCCTGCTTTCAAAGTAGATAGGCTTATAGCTCCTTCCTACCTTCTGCAGTAACACCACCCCAATAGCCATGGTACCTACCGTCATTGACACATAGAAATCATCCTCTTGGCTTAGAGGGCACAGAGTTGACAGCTGACACAAAATTTCTTTCACCCTGTCAAAAGCTTCTTGAGCATCTTCATCCCATTCAAAGCCATGCACCTGTTGAGCCCTCTCTTGGAGAGGATACACATACTGTGACAGCATCCAAAAAAAACACGACAAGTACTTTAGCTTATGTACAAAGGATGCCAAGCCTTGCGCACTAGAGGGAGGCTCCATTAAGACTAGAGACTTGACCTTTTCTGGATCTGCCTCAATTCCATTTTGTGACACCACATGACCTAGCGACTGCGCTCGAGGTTGTGCTAGCTTGCACTTATTAGGATTTAATTGACCTCCTTCTTCGTCCAGCCTTTGAAAACCTAGCCGGAGCTGGGACCAAACACCCTATTCATCCAGTCTTGGAAGGTGGCATAAGCATTTACTAAACCAAACGGCATCCTGCGATAGGCAAAGCACCCCCATGGAGAGATAAATGTCGTCTTCAACTGGTCTTCAAGAGCAACCCCTATCTGAAAGTACCCTGAAAATCCATCCATAATAGAGTACCTCTCATGACCTGCCACTTGATTTAAGATTTCATCTTGGAATGGCAGCGGGTAGTGGTTTCTCTTGGACGTCGCATTCAATGGCTTGTAATCGACGCACACTTGCCATTTTCCATTCTTCTTAGGGGTGATAACCACTCGAGAAACCTACTCCGACTCCTTCACGGGGCATATGATACATGCATCTAACAACTGGTTAATCTCCTGCCAAGAGCCTCCTTTTGAATCTCCCCTAACCTCCTTAGCTTCTGCGCCTTTGGTTTGCACCCTTCTTTAAGAACTATTTTGTGCTCTGCACCCTTTGCTCCTCATAGATCCTCGTACTTCGTTGCAAATAAATTCAAAAAAGAGGCACACAGCTCAACATAGCCTTCTCTCTCTTTCTTTGTCAAATCTTTGCTTAGCATAGCAGTTACCTCCTCCGCACCTATGCCATGAACCTATGGTTGCACCTCTCCTTTTACATGGGAGCCTTCAACAGTGACCCCAAACAAGTCGGCATCTATCTTTAGCATATCATTCTCGCTTTCCTCTTCCTCAATATCTATGTAGCCCTCATCATAGGCCGTCTCGGTCTCATACTCATAGCTTGTCGTGTCATCTTTGTCTTTTTCTGCCATAGGGTGAAAACGGCTCTCTTTGTGTTCAAATCAAGCACCACATGTCTCCCTCTCTCTTTGTCAGGCAAGGTGAACACCCTGCTCCCCCAATCCTGTTTAGCCCCTATTGCAAGTATCCATGGCTCTTTGTCTTTTTCTGCCATAGGGTGAAAACGGCTCTCTTTGGTCTTCAAATCAAGCACCACATGTCTCCCTCTCTCTTTGTCAGGCACGGTGAACACCCTGCTCCCTCAATCCTGTTTAGCCCCTATTGCAAGTAGCCATGGCCTACCCAAGATGATTGGATAAGCATTGTCACCTGCTTTCATCACAAAGAAATCAATTAGGCACTCAATGCCCATCACTTTCACTCTTACATCTTGAGCCACGCCCAAACACCTGGCTTTGGTATGGTTAGCCATCCTCATGCATACATTTGATTTAGCTACTGCTTTGACCCCTGTTTCCTTCATAGCAGCCTTCGTCATGATGCAAACTTGTGCTCCACCGTCTATATAGGCATGAACCTGCATCCTTTTTTCAATGAACGCATCCACTAGAGGAAGGACGTCGGGCTACCCACGCTCAATGCCATGTTTTGTATTGCATGCACATTTTCCTTAGCCTTTGGTAGCCTCGTGCTGACACTGGTAGACCACTGTCTTCGTAGCTTGGGATTTAAAGCCAACAACTGACCAAAGGTAATGTTAGCCTCTTGACTTTGAACGTTGCTTACCAGGTCATATTCAGGGTAGTCGCGCCCTAGCTGAAAGTCTGCTTGCTTGATTTTGCAACGTCTCCTCTTCTTGCTAGTTTTCGGCTGCTCCTTGCCTTCGTACACCTTCTCCTTACCTTTACGGGCCCTGGTCTCCTGCTCGGTTTCTGTCTCCCTTTCCATCCTTTCTCTTTTGTTGGCCAAAATTTCATCATCCTGCTTATCCACTCTGATGATATTCACCCTAGGGACTTCACCACCATCCGGAGAAGCTGGTTGCACTTGATTCTCAACTACCTGCTCCCTCAGGCCATTGAGCTGTGCTTGGCCTCTACCTCTGCCAAAGAGTGGATAAATACCACCTCTTTCTCTGAGTGGATGAGGGCAATCAGGCGCATAGTGTCCTTCTTCACCGCAATTCCAACACCGGCCAGGCAGTGGCCTTGCCCTACCCCTTGCTCCTCTTGGTGGACCTCTATCCATCATGCTTAGCTGCAATTCTTGCATTTGCTCAGACAAATCCTGCACGGTTTGCACCCAGTTTTGTGGCACAACAACTACACCTCGGTTTGTCTGGTTCTCATCATGAACTACATCTCTCAAACCCTGAGGTTGGACCACTGCTTCATAGCCTGACACACCCTGTTCAATCTTCCTTTTTATTTTTCTACTTTTTGCCTTTGCGATGGCCATCGCACCATTATAGTTTTCTTGGCTCTCAAAATCCACTTTCTCCCTCACTTTAGGATGCAGGCATGCCATGAATTTATTGAGCTTGAAGTAGTCGTCATTGGCCAATTGCATGGCACCTGCTAACTCTGTCTAGCACACTTCAAAACAATCCAAAAACAAACTAAACTCTTCACTTACATCTTGTTTGAGTGCCTTCAGTTTGATATCCATCTCGATTGGGGACGCCTCTTTGAGGAAATCATGTAGGAAACGCGCTTGTAGAGCCGGCCAAGCATGCCTCGGCTCACCTTCCAAAGCTTCGTACTATACCTTTGCCTTCCCGCGCATCACCAAAGGAAATGTCTGCATCTTGTTGTCCTCGTTCGGTATACGCAATGACAACATATACATCTCAAATTCTGCAACCCACTCATCAGGATTTTCTTCACCTGTAAAAATTGGCCCATAGCTTTGAGACGCCATGTCGACCAACACCAAAACTGCTTCTGTTCACTTAACTGGGAGCAATCACTGTGCTCCTCCGTGGGGGCACCAGAAGATGGAGAGGGGGAATGGGGAACACACCCGACACACAAACAACTGCCCCTATATAGTTCAGGGTATTCACAACACCCCTGTTCTCCCAGAAACACCTTCGAAAAAAACAACTTTCACTAGCAGGACCTCGCCTGCACTCTACCAGAGGCACCTACCACCAACAAGATCATCCACCCAGACGCACACAACTCTGCTACTAATCTCGAACCTCTCAACCCACACGACTCCTCTTACTCACTCTCTGTGCACACACATGTCGTCGGTTCGGGGGGGCACACGCTTCCACACTATCAAATTCTTCTTATTTTCTTTCCTTCTCAAGCCGCTATGCGGCGCTCCACAACTGCTTCGATGACTTTCCGCATGTCACTTTGACCATCACTTGCACGGGTCGCTTCCTCTTGGTAGCCTTCGTTGGCTCTTTCCTCTGCAAAGTGCTCACTCTTTTGAGCCGCTTCATCGACAAATCGAGCCGGCTTCGACCATCGATCACGAGCGCACAAAGCTTTTTTTCCTTTTTTTCTCAATTCTCCTTCCTTGCCAAAAGAAAAAAACTCCAGCTCGAAAACGCTGCTCCTCCGTTTTTCCCCTTTTACTTTTTCAAGGCAAAGAAAAAATTGCTTTTTTTTGGCAATGGCGCCCGGCGCTACTGTTCTCACTTAAGCCTCCCCTTAAAAATAAGGTTTGAACTTCTTTTT
Organism: Adiantum capillus-veneris; assembly: GCF_014529385.1. Lineage (NCBI taxonomy): Eukaryota > Viridiplantae > Streptophyta > Polypodiopsida > Polypodiales > Pteridaceae > Adiantum > Adiantum capillus-veneris. The sequence continues at coordinate 164,473,634 of NC_140931.1, forward strand.
GGCCCGCTGAAGAAAGGCCTTAGTGTTGGGCCGGGTTGGGCGTCCTTTGACGGATGGAGTCCAGGTGGACGGTCAGTAGGTTTTTAGCTTTGTGTGAAGGCGAGGGCTGCAGGACGACATGACTCGATGTGATAAGAGGAGGAAAACAAGGAAGTCCTGCTGAGGATTGCATTGACACTGTGGAGAAGGCGTGCGAGTTCATGTTACTGTCACATGACGCTTTCGCCAGCTCGCGTGTGGTTGCAGCTTGTCTCTCTTTCACTCTCTCATAGGAAGCCCTCTTCTTGGCATCCCTATTGTATGTGAGATCTTCACCCCACAGTCTGTGGGTGAAGAGTGTTTCACTGCTGCCTATGTTGAGAAAATATGGACAAAATTTGTGAGTGCTACCCAGAGAGAGTTTGAGTCTGCTTTGAATGTATTTTGTGAGTCCCGAAGTGCAGAGGACGCCAAAGCTGTGAGGATTAAAGCTAGTGCAGAATGCTTTTTCTTGCCATATCTAGTTGACAACTGTAGCTCGGTCTTAAGCCAGGCCGAAAGTGTTTACGAAGATATCAAACAATTTGTATCTTAATTGCAAGCCCTTAAAGGCTTGGCAAGAAGAACAAACCAGCAAGCGAGCAAAATTGGAGAGGAAGAGGAATCAAATATTTGTAGCTAAGCTGCTGGAGTATGATTGTTTGCAACCTGGAAGTGATGGTAAGAAAACATTTTACTGTATAATCTTTCAATGTAGGGCTAAGCTTCTAGAGTATGGTATATGTGCATAGGTAAAGATTTGCATGCTAAAAACTGAAACTCCGAGTTATGCTGGACAACCTCACAGAATAGGCTAAATTGGTTCGAGAGCAATTAAATGAACTGGTATGTGTGCCCTGACCACTTTTACCTTCGTGTGCCCATTTACATTGTTAGGAGCTACACAACCTCGAAAACGAGAGATGATGCTACAAGAAAGGTACAGTGACTAATTCTCTACTCTAAAAACTGGCTTTTCCTATCATCCCAAAAATTTCGATTCTTTTTCAACCATATGCACATTGAACCAATCAAGGCACATTAGTTGTTGTTATGCATATGCATAGCTTTGGTGCAATGGTTATGTGAGCTCGACTGTGCCATCTAAATATGCGAGCACGTATAATATCCGTCTAAATATACGCACCTACTAGTTATACCGCACATCTTCCAAAAACCCTACTGCACATCTTCGAAAACCCTATTGCGTTGGTTGCTTGGTAGTCACAACATTTGTTGAGCTAAAATGTTATTAAGTTACTAGTGCATTAGTATTTTCAATAAATTAGTCTCATCAACTTAGAAAACAATTTTTGGCCTGCCCTAGCGACGCCTTACCTTTTTGCTAATGAAAATTAGAGTTCTGAATTTATTAAAACTAAATTGGAAAAATATTTGATTGGCTTAATGTCATAGCAGTCCCTCATTAGTAAGGCAAGAATGTAAGAGCATTGATGAGGGTTTTCCCAAGTGAACTGTTTGGAAACACGTGGATCAGTACACCAATTTTATGTGTTCAAAAACAGGCTTTCTACGTTACAAATAAAGCATAAATTTCAACAACATGCTTTCTACATTACAAATAAGGCATAAATTTCATGCAGACTACATACACTTTGTCAAGATTGAACACATGACATTTCTTGTCTACCATGCATAACTTTTAGGACTGGTATTGTCTCAAACACCTTGCTTTTCTATTTGGTTAGTGCTTTACTTCTTACCCATTCAAAGTGGCAGGCAATCTATTCTTCTTGATTTGAAAGTTGATGTAATTGTCATGTTCCTAAAAGTTGTGGATTTCTAGAGCTTCCATCCATTGATGCTAACCACAATTGCAATATTCTGGAGATGGTAAATCGTGTCGAAGCAGCAACTCAGACCTGGTGTAGAAAGCTTCAAACAAGACAATCTCAAGTGAATGCAAAGGTTGGAAGGAGTAGTTCCAAGTCTTCATGGGAACCCCAAAGGATGGTGCCGTTGACTTGGAGAAACGAGAAGGGTTGGTCGATAAGGCAAAGACCCTGTTGCTCTTACTGAAGCAAAAATTCCCAAGCCTTCTAGACATGAGCAAAATTCAATATAACAAGGTTCTTGAGGTCTCGTTTTGGGTTAATCGTAGCGAAGTCTAACTTCATTTTGGGTGCTTCAGGATGTGGGTTAATCAATCAAGAGCTATTCGAGGGTGCTCAAAAGCTTGGCTTTCAATGTTCTTTCAAGGATGTTCTTGCAAATTTATATGTGTGAGTGTGGTTGTGTTGGCACCTAGTAGTATCAAGTGTATAATTATGTCTTTCTCAATGCAGATGATGCTCTTCGGCCATGGGGAGTCAGTGCACCTAGTAGTATCAACTATATAATGTCCTTCTCATTGCAGATGATGCTCTTCGTGTTAGAGTTTAGGCATCTCAAGTGAACTGCCCAATGTGAACCCATTATTTATTTTGGCTTTAGGTATTTATTTTTACTTATTTGTCCAAAACTTGGGTAGGGCAATTTGCTGAGGTTGGTATATAAGCAACCCTCAGCCCCCATAATTGACATGGTATCAGAGCTCGGCGCTTTTTGATCACGGGAGAGGATCAACACAAGTTGAGAGGATGAGCAAAAGATCCATTGCAAGGGCTCATGCACTGTCTGAAGCGTTTTTGGAGTCGCCAGATCGCAAGGTGCAACAGGGAGCATTTGATGCATTACAAATCATTGGTTCAAAAACTGAGGATAAAAGAATGGAGAGAAAGATTGAGGAACAAAGTGGCAAGAAGCGCCACAAGAGAAAACATGGAGAGGGCGATGCAGGTTAGACGGACGGTCACAGGAGCTCCAAGCGGCAGATTGCTGACAACGGGCGTCGAGGTCCTTCACAGTTGGATGTGCGAGGGCATGTTGACATCCTTAACGGCTGCGTCTCTTCCTCGAAAGCTGGTAGGGCGGCTGCTTGTCGTGCAGCGCGTGCTTTGGCGAGCTTGCCATGCAAGCTGAAAATGTTGGGCTCGTGGTTGAAGAAGGGTCTGTTGCTGCGTTTTTGACTGTGGACAGGAGTCGGCGGGCAGCGTTTTGGATCTTATCCATTGCAGCTCTTGTCTCTGCAGCACCCGACAAGACGGCAAGCAAAGACCTGCTGTCGTCCAAGGCCACCTTCCCCAAGCTCATGGCTCCACCAGACCCATCCACAGTGCAAGCTCTCTCTTCGCTACACACACACGCGCACTCTCTCCAACATGCACCGGTCTAGAGGTAAGCACAACTCCATCAGATCAGGCAAGCATATTGGCATTTTATACCCACGCATATCCTACATTCTTGCTGAGTTAAATCTTTTCAAGCTTTAGACTACCTCTCTATCCAAGACTTGTACCTTATTCGCATGTCTTTGAGATGCTCAGCTTAGCTCAATCTTCTTTTTGATCCTTGTAGACCAAGATCATCATCATCATACAAAGCCGATTCTGTATTGTGCGCTTTCCAATTCAGCTGTATGACAAATTATGGATCCTTAATTTCAGCTCAAACCAATTGAATCATAATTTCTAGTGGCCACGGGGGGCTTCTTGGGGCTTAATCAATGCTAATTTGAACATTCTGGAGAGATATATTGGGAGCTCTTGTTAAGAAGGGCACTTGATTCAAAGATGATGGAGATGGCCACAAAGATGGAGATGGAGGAGGTGCGATCAGAGGAAAGAGCTATGTATGGGCAAGGAGGTGGTGCAAGTGAGGAAGGGGTGATGTGCTCAGGGGGTGCGAGCGACGAGGGCTTTGATGAGGAGCTGTCTGTGCTGCCGCGCCACACCAAGGTCATCGTGATAGGCAATAATCGAACAAAATCTGTTCTAGTTGGCCTGCAAGGAGTTGTGAAGAAGGCGGTTGGCCTTGGAGGCTGGCATTGGCTAGTACAATGCCATGAAATTATATCTCATTGCATTATCTTGGGAATGTCTGCTTTTGCTTATCTTGGGAATGTCTGCTTTGCTGTGTTGCATTGTCTTGACAGAAAAACAAACATCCCCCATACCACCTCTGTCAATCTTTGAAGACCTCTCTCTCGCACCTGAATTCCACATTTTAATTTTCATGTTCAGGGTTAGATTTTATTCTGCCTTTGAAGTAAGCATTTTCTCAGCTGCAATGAGAGGAATCTATTAATATTTAAACAAAAAATTACTAATCATCTCTGCAGGCCATCGTGACTCCTCACCTTGTTTTTCCTTCTTCCCCCCTTGAGTCCGGCCACCCTTTTACCTTTCTTTTTCAATTCACAAGCAAAGGGTTTTTAGTCTTCACTTCCATGCATCGGTGCTTTTTACTTGCACATGCTTGTCGGCTACCCGTTTGGTCCTACCATACCAAATTCCATCTCATTGAAGCCATGTCCAAATGTATCGCATCCTCGAATGGTGACCCATAACGCTAGAAAAAAACCCGATCCATCTTTTTTCCTCAATTGTCCGCCAGCTTGACTTGGACGTATCCTGACGTCCACAACTCTGATCAGCGAGCCATAAACTCCAGTTGACTTTCCATATTGCATGCCACTTTCTAGAACTCTACAAAGCTCAAGAAAACTTCTATCAACACGCCTACCGATGAGCGCATACCCGACTCCCGACAAATATTCCTCAAGCCATAACTTTCTCGTCTGAGCTCCGAATGGCAATCCGAAAAGACCGGCATGCTCCACAGCTCGAGCTTGACATGCGTATCCATTGATCCTAGTTTTCGCCACCCGTTTGTACCTGTCCTACCCATCGGGGATCTGCAAAGCCTTCCATCTTTGGACAATCATAACTTTCACACCGGGATCCCGTTTGACGAGCCGTCTGGACGGGCTCATAGAGCATCTCGAAGACCATATTCTAGAGCACCAAATCAACATCTTAAGCACCCTTACTTGTCACCCCCACTAGACCATTTTGGGACCTTTTTGGCCTAAAAAACCGTATTAGACATACACTTCCACTATCATTTGCCTACCCAAGTCCTCCACATTGGCCTTTGCCCTTTGTCCTGTACCTGCTAGTACCCATAGCTTGGCATAGAGCGCGTTCTCGCCCAGACTGACTTTGGTTGCACCAACGTTGACATGTCAAACATCTTGTAACATAGTTCAATACATCACACTTTAATTCTGGCCAAAAGAAACTCTTTCTTATAGTAGCATAAGTTTTAATGTATTATAGATATCCTACAATAGATATATCATGAACTTCCTATAGTATTTGAAGTTTGAGCCTACCATGATTTGGGATACAATGTTGGTTTTGTTGAAATAGAGGTTATTGTCTTCAACATGGAAGCCTTTGATTTTCCTTTCTTATTGTTATCACCAAGCTAATTCGAATACCATTTTTTGGAGCTCTCATTGTAAAAACAATTAATTATTTTGATGAATCGGGAATATTGTAACTTCTACTTTCCAGATAAAATTTGTAATTGATGAACCATGGCTACAAGCTTCTAAATTGTATCAACCTGTCTTTAGTTAGAGCCCCAGATTATTAGTTTTGACCACCAAAAACCTTGGCTAAGGTATAAAAGCCAATTTTTGTAAGTTTTTGAATAATGAAATACACAGCGTGAGCTAACGGCACTCACTTCTCTCCTTCTTGCGCTTCCTACTCCCTCCCCGCTTGTCCCATTATTGTAGTCACGGGAAAAGCTCTACGCATTGAATAAGCATTTCACGGTATTTTGTAGCTACAAAATCAAAAACTAAGTATAGGTGGGCATTGGGGTATCATTGCTAAGCATTTACATGCATTCTGGGTTCTCACTGCTATTAATAATTGTGATTTTTTCACTTGACCTAAAGTGAGATTTGAAACTATAAGCATGTGTACTTAGTTCTTATAAACATATCCTAGAAGTTTTGTGATGTTTGGATATCGTTTGATGCTGTAACGGATGTGATTTGTTGGCCGATGAGCGATTAGCTTTTGGTGAATTCTGTCATTTGAGTGTAGCCTGAGTTAGATGCGAGTTTTTTGTTGTTTTCCAAGAGATTGAAAACCTCTTGTAGCATCTATGCACTAGTCAAGTCAGCTTCGTCCCATGGATTGACAATTATATTCGTGGTTCTCGCTACGTCTGCAATAAGATAGGAGTGAGGTTAGACACCCGTCCCACATTTGGCGTGACTTCCGGGGATCAAAGAGACCTAAACTAGAAAAAAACACGAGCATCTTGTGAAGTTATCCTTTAACTTTCTCTAAGCTCTCCTAGAGTCAAAACTTTCTTTTTAAAAATGGCATAGCTTAAGATTGTCGTCTTTTGATGTGTAGAGGTAGCTTGGAAGTAAGTCGTACTTGTTAATAAGTACCTTTAGGATTGCAAGATTGTAGAATTAGATTAGGATTTTGAGAATGATTGATGGACAATAAAAATCTTAAGATCAAGGCTCAGAAAACCATAAAAAACAAGAAAACGAGTGTTTGTGGACACTTTCCACAACCCCATTGCAGTAGAAACTAGGAGTAGGATAAGTAGAATCTGAGGTGGATTTCAAAACATTGCTCTCTCCAAAAGAAACAATTGTGAGTTCTTATGTGAAGGTTGTAGAATTTTAGGTCTACGGCTAGAAGTAGTACCAAAAGACTGTCAACCACTCAATCCGACTGGAGAGTATGCTTTAAAAGTTGTAAGAACCAGTGGGTAAGCTCAAGGACACATTGAGGTAAAAATTTTAAGAGTTTGCAAAAGCTCAAATTATTTACTTTTTCGTGATATTTTAGGCCAAATTAAGTTTTGACTTGACTATGCTCATGAAAAGGAAAAAGTTCAAAAAAGTGTTCATTTTAGCCTTAAAGTTATAATCATGATTATTTACGTTCAGCTCAAAAGTGACCAAGGTTGATACCAGAAACTCTATGCATGTGTACAAACAACTTTTGTAAAGGCCCATAGAATTTGGATCACCAAATTGACCAAAAACTAGAAAAGAACTAAATTCTATATTGACTTTCGAGAACTTGAGTGTAAATTGAGAAAATTTGTTCAAACTCAATGAAACTTGACTTATAGGCTTATATTGATGTGATAAACATGTGTACATGCTCAGTTGATCAAAAAGATACAAAAATTTATCAGAAGTAAATAATCGTGATTATTTACTAATGTCCCTTTTTTCTACTTTTTTGACCAAGTCAACATACCACTAGCTTTAGCATGTTGTATTAAGCCCACAAATCAAATTTGGTAAGATTTGGATCATTGGATTGAAAATTGTGGCCAAAATTGCAAAGTCAGTCTGCAGACACAAAACTGTTGACCATTTGAACAAAAATTATCCAAACTTGATGAAACTTGGCTAGGGAGCTTAAGTTAAAGTGCTTAACATATCTGTGTCAAGATTGTTGCAAAAACTTGCAAAAAAATAACATGAGTAAATAATCACGATTATTTACATCTGTTACAAAAATTGATATTCTTGCACATTTGAGTATATCACAAGGTCAAGCATGTCAACTAGACCACACAAATCAATTTTGGTGAAATTTGGATCACAAAAGTGAGACTTAAGCCAGGTTCTTGAAAACTGAGTCTGCGGACACGAAACAATTGATAACTTGAACAAATTTTGTTCAAACTTAGTGAAACTCATCTAGAGACCTTAACAAGTTGTATACTTGGCAAATCGAGCCAAAAAGTGTAAAAAACTGAGAAAAGTAATAATTGCGGTTATTTACTACTGCTACACAGAGATACCATTTTTTACTTTTGAACTTGTACAGTGTTAGACCAACGTAATACAAGGTCACCGGGCAATTTTGGATTCAATCAGATCCAAATTAGTACATGTTTACTCAGTTTCTAGGTTGTAGATTAGTCCTTTGGCTTTTTGCAAAAGTGGAATCTGAAAGTCTCAACAGCCAACTCACTTAGCTCGATTTGAAGTGATACACATAGACCAGTCACAATAGTTAGCAAGAATTATACAGTCTTTGTGAAAGAATAGCTAACTTGATTAAAACTGATATAGGAATCAGGTTGCCCACAAGGACTTGAAACCTTGATAGAAGTTGCAATCAAGTCATTCGACGGTAAGTACTCTATCCAGGGCTTCATAAGTCTATATGAACCTTAGATCTGATTGTATACTAGCAAATCAAGGCATATTTGGAGAGACCGGTAGTAGAGTATCCACCGAAGAAAGTGTGAATCAAGGCAATCACTTGCACACTATTCTTGAAGAAGTCTCAGACACTTTTTCAGAATCAACATCTGAAATGTCTTCCTATTCGACTCACTCAAAAACTGGAACGACAGTGTGCTATAAGCATATACTCTCTTTTTATAAGACTAATCGCCATGGAGCTTAGGTTTGCTTGGATCCTAATGAAGAATATGCCATTTGCATTGATGACTATGACATAGAGTTTGAAGAGGAAATCAGGGCAAACAAACAAGGAAAAATGTACATGGATAAAAACGAAACTCAGTATTTACAAGTCAAAAACCCTGACGTGATAAACAAATGGGTGTTAGAAGTAAATACCATAATTCCAAATATGGCAGCAAAAGAAGGACCACCGACTTTAGAATTTGAGGAATACAATCAAGTTGATTTGCAGCCTTTGAAACGGCTTAGCACGGACAATCCTATGATTGAAGTCTATTGTTGGGAGGATAGAAACATCAAAGATCTTCTATGGACTTCTCACGCCAAATCAGGATAGCTAACACCCATAAAGATCATTTATATCTTCAAAATCAAAGACAAGGGTTCAACAAATCTACCAACCTACCTGTTTAGGGATTGTTATAGCAATAACTTTGTTATGATGACTCCTGAAGAGGTGGAACAAACCAAATATCAAGGTACTCCATAAGGGATTGGATATTGGACCAAGGACCAGAAACTATTCCAAGAGATGAACTCTGTGAGAGATCTTTTGAGAGTAATGTTAAAAAACCAGAAACCACCTCATCATGAAGAAAACCAGGTGACACTAAAGCCAGTCCAGGTCTACATGAGTCACTATTTCCAACAGACCTGAGTTTGAAGGACTCGAAACAGGATCAACTGCCAAGAGACCGGGATTTGAACCAAATAGACGTGTCAGACCAGTTGATTCTCAGAAACGGGTCAGAAAATTCAGTGGATCTAGGGATCCATATGACCACTTAGCAAGCTTTAAGCAAGTGGTAAGAGCAGAACACATATTTGATTTCCATACTCAATTCGAGGGATTTGGAATGACATTAGAAGGAAAAGCACTAACATGGTTCCAATACATTCCACCAAGGTCAATCATGGACTTTAATACATTAGCTCAAGTATTTGTAGCTTCATGTTCCAAAACGGGGATCAAACATAATACGGTAGCTCAAATCTATAGCTTCAAATAGAAACAAGGTGAGTATGTTAGGGATTGTGCAACTAGAATGAAACAATACATTGCAAGATGCCCAGAGCTAGAGATACCTGCAGAGGAAAGACTAGTATCATTGTTTCAAGAGAGACTGCTAAACAAAGAACTTCATGATATAATGTATAGCAAGAAGCATACGACCCTATAAGAGTGTGTGTCAGATTGTGAGGTCCCCACCTCGTCATATCAAATAGCGGATCTGATGGTGGTGAACCTGGTGGCCACTAGATCTATAGTGGAAGCAAACAAAGTGGTTCAGGGTTCAGCTAGCGGACGATCTCTCATCACAAAGTGAGTCGAGCTCGAGCCTACTAGCAATGAGATCTAGCTCCACCCTGCAGGGGGAGCGTACTTAAGCTATCTAGCGATCCTAAGACCCACCTTCCAAAAGGAGAGGAACCCCGAGTGCATTTTTCCCCATGTTTTAGAGGCACGTACTCTTGAGATTTCACCGCTCTAGGGGCAATGAGTATTACTAATATTGAATTGAATACTATGGGGACAGAGATTCCTGACCAATTGGGACCACCCATCCCATAGGCATTGGCAACCTGAGCCAAGCCCCCACTTTCCACCCCCACACTCACACTTCTTTGTGTGACCTAATTACTACCACAATGATTGTTCAACATAAACATTCCTTAATTAATTCCGAATTACATTGTTCGTTAAGACAGCCCTTCAACCAGTATTGCAAACAACACCAAGACAGTATTCTAGTAAAAATTCTACTCAAACTTATTCATTAAAATTCCAATGTTGTGGAGGTACAACATTCCCCCTCCAGCGAGAGTTTACTCCTCCCATTGTCTCCTAGCTGCCCATACAACTAGGTATGTCCACCGCATAGAAAGCACGACATGGACACTTCCACCGCATAGAAAAAAAGACGTGGGTTTCCACCGCATAGAAAGCATGTTGTGGATATCCATCGCATAAAAAGCAAGTCGTGGATTCAAGAGCCCTTAACGAGGAACTCTGCCCCCTGTGATCAGTAGGGGGGTCAGGACTAGTTCAACATTGGAAATAGAATGAACATGGCGAGCTAAATTTTCCCTAGCAGACATTCTTTCCTATTGCAAACGGTATATCCATCAATCATTTCTTTCCTACTTTAGACTTAAATGTACAAATGAGTTCAGTGCCGAGGTTTCCGTCGGATTTCTCCAACATGTTTTGGGGATATGTTCATTCCTAACTAAACGTGTGCAATGTTAATTCAAACGACTTGAATAAAATTATGACCTACCTCTTCCATTTCTTCGTCAATGGCCCGTGAGATGGCCAGTATTTGTTCGTCCATGGGAGCTTTTTCCTTTTCATTGACATTGCTTGTTCCCGCCTCGCGGTCGTGGGCACCACCGAAGCGAGTTCTCTTAACCGGGGCCATTTTACTCACTACTTTAAATGATAAACTTGAAAAAGAGCTAAAGTCCGAGAGCATCATAACAAACCAATTGGCACATTAGAATCATTAATGAATCCACTTTATGCAAGATTTTTGATTTTTTCTTCGAGACCTAGCAATTTTTATGGATAGTTCTTTACTTGCCCTATGGGAACTAGCTCTATGTTAATCACTTGGCTTAGATGATTAAGAAATTCAGAATTTTACTAATTGCTTTACAAGAGAGATGAAATAAGCGAGTTCAATCACTTTCCTAGAGCAATTTGAAGATGCAGAATTACCGTAGGCATGTGTGATAGAAAATTCTCTTCTTAATTGCCTAATGACGGTTTAATTTTCAGCCTTAATCACATTTTAATGTGAGAGAAGATTGAATCTAATTTAATTACAATACTATTGAATGATAAAAGAATGAATTCCATCAAATCTACTTTATTACTGGCAGACAATTTATTAACTATGCTGCCTAGAGAGAGAATCTTTCCTAATCATGTATTAATCCTTGATTAAGGATGATGAATGGTTGCATAATTTAGCTAATTGAATGATGATTATGTAACGGAGTATAGCTATGTAAACTTAGAGAGAAGCTATTGGAAATTATAGCTAAAAGTAGGCATAGTAGACGAGAATTATGAGAGAGTAATGATGAGAATTAAGAAGAACCGTAATTAAACCATAATTATCGTGATTAAGGACTGAGAATCCTCTGATTTTTCTGATCTAATGAATCCTCAAGATGAGAATTTTTCAGCAGCACCTCCCTCCTTGCTTCTCCTTCAAAAACTGTGTGTGTACCGGCATCACCTCCCCAAGGTGTGTGTGGGTGTATACTGGGTGTGTGTGTGTGTGTGAGCATGTGTGTGTGTGTGTGTGTGTGTGTGTGTGTGTGTGTGTGTGTGTGTGTGTGTGTGTGTGTGTGTGTGTGTGTGTGAGCACACCTTTAAATAGGCCTCCTCAAGTTGAAAATCGATCTGGGTTGCTATTTGCATCTGGGAGCCTCTCTAGTTAAGCATGGCAAGTTCAGTTGCCTACCACCAAGTGTCCAGTTGGCTTGGTTAACTGACTCTCACACTTAGTAGCAAGCTTAGAAACTCTCCCAAGACTCCCACAAGGCAAGAGGGCGCCCCCTAGCTACTAAAGCTGAGCTGGAACCTGTTCCTACACAGCCTCGGGCCCCCGGAGCATCCCCGGACAATTTTGGGAAAATTTGGGTCTAGGCTAAAGCGAATCATACGAGTCGGATTTTGATGCCGAAAATTGCTATAGCAAGCTCTAACTATGGCGTACCGGCCCGAGTACCTGCCATATTTAGCAGCCCTCGAGATCCGAAAATGCATTTTTTTCAAATTCGGGGTACGGGTGCAGTTTTTCGAGAAGGTTAAAACTAGATGGGTCGGGTGACCAAAAACTTACTATTTTTGGATTTTTTTTACAAAAAATATTTTAATTCACATTTAGAAGCTTTAAAACATTCTAAACATCATGGCATTGACAGAATTCAAAAAACTGCTAAAAATAGTAACTTTTTTCATTATATTCATTTCAAGGTGCAATGGTGCTCTTTTGATCGGGGTTAGAGACCTTACACACATGCTATTGACTTAGGAGACAATTGTGATATTTTCAATGAAGAAGATATCCCTAAGGATAACCAAAGTGAGAAAAAAGCATCCACCAAACCAACACAAGTGGGAACGGCTATTGCAGCACCACTTTCAGCCATAGAAGACATGCTCAAAAGGATGAACGACATGATAAATAACATGCAAAAAGCATCTATGAGGGGACCGATCAAGGGATTCCTTAGCAGGGACAACCAATTAAAGCGCAGAAATAGTGTGCAATCGAAGGAAAATGGACCAACTATGAGACCAATGAGTGCTATTACCGACCAAAGTATGATAGGAATGTTCAATACTGCCTATGAGGCTACAAGGACAACCCATGTACATATATCAACCTAATATGGCCCCAGCTCAAATACCATCGATGGGTATGAAAAGACCTCAACTCGTGTTGGGTCAACAACCTCCATATCCTGAACATAATGTAGTGCCTGTAAAGTACATGCATCCATAGGGAGTCATAGATGAACAAGCACTAGTGCCTGTTACACCCTATGCTGAGCCTAGTCCATCTACAATAATGGTAGAAGGAGATTGGTATAATTCACATCCACCACCAATGGAAGAGCCTGTGACTTATACTACACCAGATTTTGCACCGATATACTATGTAGCTAATCAAGGTGTTAGACCTCCTATAGTAATATCCATGATTAAGCCAAGAACTAGAAACTATCATAACTGTGGTACAGATGATCATTGGAAAAATGAATTCCCAGAGCCTGATAAGAACCTCAAGCTAGTTGAAGCTTATTGCATACAATGTTGCAAAAAGGGAGGACACTTCCCTGAAGATTATCCAAAAAATCCTTTAAACAAGGGTAAAACAATCGTGAACGTAGTCCAAGTGATACCTAGTAGCTCATCCGAGAGTGAACCAATTGTTCCAATCAAGGTAATCATCAGAGCTCAGGCTAAGAAAAGGAAACATAACTCCTCTGATGATTTTGAGAATACAAAAATTTCCTCTCAAAAGACCAAGAGAAGCAGAAACAAAAGGTATGAGATGAGGAAACAAAAATAACGAGCTGAAGTCAAGGAGAAAGCAAAGAATTACTTCTAGGAAAAGGTGAAAGAAATTGGAAGTGAAATCAAGGAAACCACCGTGAAATCTAGAGGATGAGTTTTGGTAGACAAAATTTTTGAGCCAATCAATGCAGCCTTGGGAAGCTTACCAAGCGGGACTTGAAGCAGGCCAAAATATGGAAAACAAATGGAAAAATTATCCTTGTCCAGACATGGAAGTAGATAAGCTTGAAGCTTATCAAAATTTGGGAAGAATTACTCAAGAGATGCTGAAAAAACAAAAACTCAAGCTTGAGAGTACGGCAAAACCTAAAGAGCTTGTGTGTTAGGAACCAGTAAAGAAAAATCCAAAGTGGTGGTATAATCCCACATTGAAAAAGAAAAACCAGAACTTATAGTGCCGGACAACGAAGATGCCTTAGTCGGAATTCCATTTGTAGAAGAAGATTGGCGAGGACACTTATGGGAAAAAGTTAAAGAGATTAATGATGGGAGCCTAACTTTGATGTCAGCTCCTATAGAGAAAGTTTGGTTAGACAACCTACCTCCTGATATGGATATGGATGTACAATCCTTGTATGGGGATTGCGGATCTGAAGCTTCAGGAATGTTTAAACCATTGACTTTGAAAACACTATCCTCTTACTTGGGAGATAACGAAGATGAATTCATAGTGTGTAAAACCACTCAGGTAAAAAGAGCAGAACAGACCCAGAGGTAGACAATATCCATTCAATCATGTCTACATCCATTCAATGTCCTCTTGCTTTAGGAGAACTGTTAAAAATCAGACCATATTTATGGAATGATCTACAAAAAAACTCTAGATAAGGTGGGGATATTGGGGCTAATCACAAAGAATTTGGGAAAATTGAAACACAAATTGTGTGAGGTCCCCAACCCGCCAACACCAAAAAACAAAATGGGATTCTTGATAGGTCTCTAGGTCTGATAAAAATCAAAGTCTCTAAACAAGAAAAATCCAAGGAATAGACCTTTACCATTGACAATGGCTTGGGTCTATAGCCCTAGAAGAAGACCTAGTCCTGTCTCACAGTGGAAACGGGACAACATATTAAAAGTCCAAAACTATTTCGGCTCTATAACTTCCACAAGTTGGGCTAAGGTATCCTCAACTAACGCTTTTTTCTTCCTAATAGATGTGATGGCACAGCCGCCGCTGGTGGACTCCTCTTCCAAGTGAAGAAGTTACCTGACCAATTAGGTCCACCCGTCCATGATTGACAACCTTAAACAATCCCCACTTATCACCCCGCACTCACACATGATCCTTTTGTTTTTTAATTACTATCACATTGTTCTAACATTAAAAATAATAGTTTCTTTTAACTTTCCGTCACTGTAATTCCTTAAAGATAGCATTGAAAGCATTCTTTTAGAAAACAGACATCTTTAAACTTTAGATAGGGTACTGTCAATCAAAACACTGTCTATAATAACCATGACCAGTACTCTTCTTGTCTCAAGATCACCTAAGGGTGAAAAAACGGCACCCATTCCTTATTCACAATCCGGGGTGGATAAACCCCCACCCAAGGTTCGGGGTGCCCATACACCAAACCAGTTGCCCATACAACCGGGCAGCTCCCCTAGGATAAAAACGGTATCATAACTTATGTAGAAACATCAAGACATGACACGGAGTAGAAACTCATTGTTCATGGGGGATAACCAACTTATCCGTGGCTGGAAAGCCATCATTATCATCAATTTATACCAAGGAGTCGAAGGTGTCTTGCAACAAGCTATCTTAAGGATGATCAATCATATCTTTCCTAATTCAACCAGTTTTAACCCAAACAATTCTTTCCTACATTATAAACAAATAAGTTACCTTCCGTGTTTGGTCAATTATTCCTTTTCTGATTCTTACTCATTACTTACGTATGCAATGCTAACTTATAAAAGAACTTAAAATATTTAAATACTTAATTAAATAATGGAAAACCCACTTAGGATTGATCGGCCATCTGCTTCTGCACTGGCGCCTGAAGACTCTCCTCCGTAGGCCTACTACTAGGCCCAACTTCATCGTTGTGTGACGCTCTAATTCTTTTTAGAGCTCTGCCCTCATCATCAAATGTAAGATTGGCTCGGGTCCTTTTAAGTGCCATAACTTCTTATCCTTATAAATTAAAAGGACGTCTAATCAATAGGTAAATTATCCAAAAGCTAGACTTAACCTTTGTATTCAATTTTACTCAAATCTAAGTTAAATTTATAGTCTTAATTGGTAAATTCTTGACCTAATAATTTCTTGTTTGCCTATATAGGCATGATAACTTTTTCCATAGCTTCCCTAAGGGTTTTCTAAGCTCTCCTAATTTTCTTATAATTTTCTATATCTTTCTTCTAATTTCCCCATCGAATTTTAAGCTTGGAATCTGCTTATTTTGAGCTTAATATTTATTCTATTTATTTTCTCTTAAATATTTTATTTCTTAAACTTTATATCACATGTTTACACTTACTATAATTTTCCTAAAAACTTTTGACTGCAAAGTCTATTTATTTTAATAAATCTTTTGCTAAAAATAGGACTTTTGGTCAATTATAATTTTCTAAACTCACTAATTAACTATGGTATACTGATCACAAGTAGATAACGATATTTGTGACCTCTGATAATTATCTTTTAATTTTCCAACTCAATTATCTAATTTCCATCTTCAACTTTCAGCTAAAATTAGTATAATTTGACATAGATAAATATCTATACTAATTTTCTAACCTTGACATAATTATCACGGCCTGTTTATCATGTAATCTAACTCTGATAATCAGCATGTAATCATATAACATGATTTACTAATTTCTCCCTTTAGTTTTTAGCTAGAATTAGAATAATTTGACTAAAAATATCTATACTAAGTTTTTGACTCTGATAATTAGCATGTAATCATATAACATGATTTACTAATTTTCTCCTTTAATTTTCAGCTAGAATTAGAATAATTTGACTAAACTAAATAGCTAAACTAATTATCTGTGGTTAAGCTAAATATCACGGCTTTCAAATGAGGTATTCTAACTCTGAAAAATTATCTCAAAGCTATTTAATCTAATTTGCTAATTTACCTCTTTAATTTATCCTTAAAACCAATTTTTTTGTACTAAGATAATTAGCTAGACTAATTATCTGTGGTTAAGCTAGTTATCATGGTTTTTAAATGAGGTATTCTAACTCTGAAAATTATCTCAAAGCTATTTAATCTAATTTGATAATTTTTCTCTTTAATTTACCCTTAAAAAATTTATTTTTCTACTAAGATAATTAGCATAACTATGATTAAGCTAATTATCATGGGTTCCTTAAGATGTGTTTTAGCTCTAAAATATATCTCAAATATTTTTAGTTTAATTTGCTAATTTCTTCCTTTAAGTTTTCCTTAAAAACAATGTTTTTCTACTATGATAATTAGCTAAACTAATTATCTATGGTTAATCTAATTATCATGGGTTGCCTTAGATATTTTTTAACTCTAAAAATTATTTAAAAGCTTTTTAGTCTAATTTGATAATTTCCCCTTTTAATTTTTCCTTAAAAATAGTTAAATTCTGCTTAAATAATTATAAAAACTAATCAAACAATTAAGAGATAATTTTCCTAGCATCTTAACAATCTAATACAGCTCTGATAATTATCTTATATCAATCTAATTTTAATTATTATAATTACCATTAATTTATGACTAAAATGATTAATTTCAGTCCTAATATAGCTTAATAATTAATTAGCTTAATATTCCTGAGCTTAATCTAAATAATCAGCAAAGAATTAAGAATTAGGAGAGTAATTTAGAGTGTAAGTAAGTTTAATCTTCTTAATTAATTGGATTAATTAATAATATATAAGTAAATTAGCATAATTGTTAATTAAAAAAGGTTTAATGCTAATTACCGTGGATTAATCAACTAGAGTTTTTCTCTCTAGTGATTTTTGAGTAGAGTTCTCTCTAGGTGAGAGAGAAATGGACAGACTCTGAGTCTGTTTAAAATGTCACACAAGTGGTCTTATTTATAAGCTCTCATAGGCTGAAAATGGCAGTTTCTTGTAGCTCAAGATGGCGCCCCCTACTGCTAATTGTGTCCCTTGCAGGTCAGTGATGACCCCTCCCATTACCTGCCAGCTTGAAAATATCAACTCTGCTATATTTTGACCTACTTTTGCTTAATTGATAAATATATGGGAGGCCTTTAGTAAAGTCTATGCTTAAATGATTACTGCAACCATTCAATTTTTCCTAATAATTTAATTTACATTGAATCTTTTGGAAGGACTAGCCATGTCAGTTTTTGTCCGAATTTAAATCTGAAAATTTCTAGCCTGGGGTTTGTTGTGCTTAAGATTCTAGAAATACCATTTTTAATTGCTTTTGAAATAGCGTTTTACCTGTTTGTAAGTCCAATGTTTTCCATCTAAAACTTTGATTTCATCCCTCTGCAGCTAGAAAGGTGGAGACCTTACAAATTGGATAACAAAGAGATTCAATTTGTTCCAATGAATAAAGTTGGAGAATACCACAAAGGGGAAGAAGGAAACACAACCCTTCCAGTGAGATATAATAATATAGAAACCATGGTAATACTGGATAGTGGGGCAGGCATAGCCATAGCCACAAAAGTAGTATGGTAATCCTGGGGACAACCAGCCATTAGACAAACTCAAATGAAATTGCAATTGGATGATGGACACATCGAAAGACCCTTAGGACTGCTTGAAAAAGTGATAGTTAATTCCTGTGGGATTGAATATCAACACACTTTTGCCATAGTAGACTTTGAAAAGAAACTCTATGAAATCATCTTGGGAAGACCTTTCATGCGACAAGTACAACTCATTCAAGATTGGGAAAACAATTATCTGTACTTGAAGCAAGTGGGATCAATAAAAATGGTCAATCTAAAAGATCACACTTATAGAGATGTCATGAAAATGCCCATACAAGAATTTGATTCAATCTCTTCGGCTGAAACTAGGCTTCCAGCTTGGTTGAACAAAGATACACCTATTTGGATGTGTGGAGCCTCAAATTTTATCAACAATGGATGTATGTGTAAATACATCTATGCCTACTCAATTTTGAAATGAGGATGTCTATGACATAATTCCCATACAAATGATATCAACAGTTCACATCGAAGATGAAATTCAAGAATCCAAGGACTTGATGAAAGCTCAACAAGTCTTTTCATACCTCTACTATGATGCAACAGATGAGTTGGAAGAATATTCAGCTACCTCAGATGATTCGGGGTCAAAAAAAGAACATGTGAGAGCTATACTAATCACGAAAGGAGGGGAGGAATTTTTTTTTAACTTTCCAAACCAGAAACCGAGATGACATAAATGGTATACAAGAAAAAGAGACACCAGAAACTTGAAAGTTAGACCTATCCCATCAGTCTCCAGTAGAACACATCTTCTGATGCAGATAGATGCACATGATTGTGTCAAAGACAAATTCACTAGTAGATATCCTTTAAATGAAAAGCGGGAAATATCAAAAACATCGAGAAAAACAAGGAAGGAAACTCAAGCAAAGCCTAAATACCAAGACAAGAATTCAACCATGACACGAGTTGAACGAAGAAAGAAGTATCAAGAGTTAAGAAAGCTCTAAAGGAGATATATACAACTAAAATGAAAACCATTGAGGAGGAAGGTAAAGATGTAATGAATGTTCCATCCCATTATAAGAAATATACTCTCCAAGACCAAAAAATCATAGTCAAACAACCTATCAGGGAACTACAAAAACATGGCGAGTCCTACCAAGGACCTAAAAACGCAAAAAGGATAGATCTGACCGCGAACCAGGAGAGGAGCCTAGACCTGCCTACATTGTGAACAACCTGACTAAAGAAGAAGAAGAGTTTTTTTTAAGCTTACTGAAAGTATACCAACATATCTTTGCTTGGTCTTATAAGGATCTCAAGGGTGTTGACCCAAAAATCTGTCAACATACCATACCTATGAGAGATGATGTGAAACCAAGCAGACAAAGGCTAGACACTTATAATGAGACATTTACCAGAAAGATCAAAGAAGAGATAGAAAAGCTAAAGGAGGCCCAATTCATTTATGAAATTGAACGCACGGTACGGTGTCTTCAATTGTGGTAGTACCCAAGAAAAATGGAAAATTAAGGGTGTGTCTGAATCTCAAGAAAGTGAATGCAGCTACCATTAGAGACAACTTTCCTCTTCCAATCATTGAGCATGTTTTGGAACGAGTTGCAGAAAAATAAGCTTACAACTTTTTAGATGGCTTTTCAAGATACAATCAACTTTTGGTTGATCCCAAAGATCAATATAAAACTGCCTTTGCAATTGAATGGGGTATTTTTGCCTATCGGGTTATGCCTTTTGGGTTAACTAATGCTCTTGCCACCTTTCAAAGATTGATGAGCCATTCTTTTAAAGAATATCTTTGGAATTTCTTGGAAGTATATATGGATGATGTATGTGTACATTCATCAATCTGGACTGATCATTTTGAACACCTCAAAAAGGTATTCAAAAAATGTAGACTTTATAGGATTTACTTAAATCTCGGAAAGTGCACATTCATGGGCAGACAAGGAAAAATTCTTGGACATATAGTGTTTAAAAATGGCATAGCTACTGATATGGATTAAACTCATGTTATTGCTGATTTGCCTAGAACGACAACAATCAAAGGGGTGCATGCTTCATGGGACATTATGGATATTACAGACGGTTCATTTACATGTACACTATAATTGCAAAACCCATGTACATCTTGATTACACACTTTGAATGGAGTGATGAGTGTGAATAATCCTTCATGAAGCTTAAGCAATCTCTCACTTCAGCTCCAATATTGAAAGCACTAGATTGGAATAAGATGTTCCACATACATTTAGATGCTTTCAATTTTGTCATCGGGTGTATTCTAGCTTAATCAGGAGACGTGAAAATTGATTTTCCTATTTCTTATGCTGCCAACAGTAGAATATGGCAAAGAAAAACTACATCACCACCAAAAGGGAAGGACTAAGAATGATCTATGTCGTGAAAAAGTATAGACATTACCTATTAGCTAACAAATTTGTGCTCTTTGTGGATCACGAAGCCTTATTGTACTTGGTCAACAAGCCATGCAACACAGGAAGAATAGTGAGATGGTTCATCATTCTTATGGAATTTGATTTCACCGTAGTTGTGAAGAAGGGAACCACTCATCAAAGAGCAGATCATTCGTCAAGGATTGTTTCAAGAGAACCACCTAAGGGAATAGACGATGATCTACCTGATGCATCTCTATTCTCCATTGAAATGATACCTCGGTTGATCGAAAAACATGGTATCCTTGATGACCATCGCTCAAGTGGATTCGCAAATACCACTTCCTATTACAGTTGGATTAATTGAGCAATCGGCTATGTATCAATTACTAGCTGGAAGGTTGTACAAAAGAAATCAAGATGTAATATTTATTTTATGCATTAATGTTGAGAAGAAAACCCAATACCGAAATCAAGCACATATTACAATAGTAGGGCTTCACTTTGCAAAAGATCAAACTATGCAACAGATCTTGAGACTTGGAGTATTTTTGCCGACTATGAGGAGGGATGTTCATTCATTTGTAAAAATTGTCCTCAATGTAAAAAACAAGCACCCATACCTCATGTGACATTGTTCCAAATATCACTTGTTCCTAAGTAGAGTAACTATATAGTTACTTACTTATCCTCGGGGGTTCATTATGTGTAAAATACCATATCACGTGCGTTCAAGACATGTTTGTGAAACCCCTTATCTGTGAATTTTGTTAAGAATATATTGTATCCTTTTCTTTTAAAATCGGTAAGTTTTTTTCAAATTTGAAAAAATAATACCCTTTTGTATATATATTTCTGTAAGTTTCAAGAACTTTAAATACCCTTCTGATGAACTCACGTGATAGGTTACATTTTTATTAGGTGACCTCCCCGGGTACTTATCAAGCCGAACATTTCCTAAGGATATGAGTAAATTCCGTCAAAGAGAAATTGAAACTGAAGCAAGAGACTATGATCTTATTGGAAACCAACTGTATCGGAGAGGTAAGGATCAACATTTGCGTCTTTGTGAAAATGAAGATGAATATATTCCCATTATAGATCAAGCACATGCTAGATTAGTTGGAGGTCACTTCTTTAGTGAGACCACCACAAGAGAAATCTTAATGGCAGGCATATGGTGGCCAACAATTTTTGCTGATGCCAAGGAATATATTCGAAGGTGTGATGCATGTCAATGAGCAAAAATGCCAACCTGTGTAGATAGCATGCCTGTAAGACCAATGATGGGGGCTAGAGATTTTGCAAAATGGGATATAGACTTTGTTGGGCCAATACAACCACCTACTTATAGAACCCAAGCTCATTATATCATTGTAGCTACAGACTATCTGACCAAGTGGGCCGAGGCTAAAGCAACTGAAAAGAATGATGCCAGACCCACAACCGCATTCTTGTATGAGTACGTGTTATATGAAGAATCCCAAACTCCGAGCAAACTTTTTCGAGCGATGATAAAATCGAGCAAGTCAATGAGAGACACTTTATCAAAACACACATAGCGAATAGTTCTTGTAAGCCACTCATTTATGTAAGTCACTCATTTCTTTACTTGAGATACTAAATAAATTGGCCCTTGACCTCCTAAAGATGGCACTTTAATTTAAGAATGGATATGGTAAGAAAGAGGTAGGTGCTAGCAAGACTGACATTGGATAACTCTTAAGCTTCTTCTTTCTTGTGTCTTTTGCTAGCAAGTAGAAGAAACTTTTCTATTTCCCATAGAAATTTTGTAAGTTTGTGAAAACATTTTTCCCCAAAACTGGTGTAACTTTGTTGACATGTTGTCTCCAGGCCTTCCTATGTAGGCAAACCTTTCCCTCCCCCTACTTTTGCACTATATTTGAGTAATTTTCAGCTCTTTGCGTAATTACAAGCAGCCTTATTTTTCAACTCTTTGCTCATGGGGAAACTTTTTTACTATCCGACTATTGTGAATATTTTGGGGTGTTGCAAATTGAGATCCTCACCTATTCGTCGCTATTTGTTGACCAATATATGTATCCTTGTTGAGTTTTATTTATCTTTTATGAGGAATCTACCAAGATCCCAAAAGACAAGACTGAAGCTCAATTGTAGGCAAGAAGGTTGTGTTGCATTGACTACTGCATGTTTGCCTCCTCGCCTTTCTTAAAAGGGAGAATCTTAATAAAATCCATTCAAATTTTGTTTCCCACTTTTTCTAATCCCCCCTCCTCCCCCTCCCTCTCTCTCTCTCATCATGAATGCAATAAGCAAAGACTATAGAGTGATATCCCTTTGTCTCTCTCATGTGATTCTCTCTCTCTCTCTCTCTCTCTCTCTCCCTCTCTCCCTCTCTCTCTCTCTCTCTCTCTCTTAGAATGTGCAACACATCTTTGAGACTCTATCACAATTCATATGATGTAGCATACACACAAAAAGACCCACCTCCTTCTCACCAAAGCTACCCACCACCACATCCACATCCAATGTGCCACCACCATCCAAGTGCAAAGATTGTCGGGGACAGGGGCTGTAGTTTTTTGTTTTTGAGAGGCAACTCTCTCTCTCTCTCTCTCTCTCTCTCTCTAAGCTTACTTCTAGAAAACATGTGATGAGTAGGTAGCAGGAAGTGTTTCTACCAAACTCTTAATGGTGTGTAGCCTTAGTGGAGAGGTAGGGCGAGCTTTTTGCTGTGTATGTAGCACATTGAGGCCTTGCTAGTCATGAGCTACTATTGGATGATGAAAGACAGGGTGAGAATCAAAATTTATAATAAAAAAATTTCATTGCAATTATTTCGCTCAACTTTCTCTCTCTCTCTCTCTCTCTCTCTCTCTCTCTCTCTCATCGTATAGTAAACAAAATTTCCTCAAAGGGTCAACACCGATGCATACCCTTTGAGGGATTTTTTTTTTTGGCAAAACTCACGAATGTGAGTATATTGAATTAATGCCAAAAATAATTACAAAATATCATGCTCATGCCGAGCCAAGGTTCAACAAGTACATCCATCACATAGCTTCCATAACTACAACTAGATTCGTACGGCTTACATGGATCCACCCTAAAAAAATACAAAGCTAATATAATTCTTCAGCTTGGCTACCATGCAAAGCAAGCCCCTTGCCACAGGACAAGTAGCCTCCTAAGAAGAAGAACCACAACTCAACAAACCAAGGCTTTGGCCATAACAAACTACATATGCATAAACCAACACACCTATTACCGCAAAGAGGGAGGAGAGCGAACACTCCGTCATTGGTTTCCAAAGAGCCATCCACCAAAAATAAACCTAGAATCAAGATCAACAGCATCACCCAAAGGATGGAACACTTCGAAGGAACAATGAAAAACACCATTAGAGAAAATCGTGCCGAGGGTAGTGCCATCGAGGAGCCACCCCTTTCAAGAGGAGACCCACCTGCAATCTGAGCATAGCCAAGTACCTGTATCCTGAACGGAGACACGATGGAGCAACGAGCATGAGAAAGACTTGCCAATCCCAACATCTTTGAAACCACCACAGCGTGTACTAGAACCGAGTCCACAAACCGAAGATACCTCCATTTCCTCCCCTTGGAGAGGTGGGAAGTGAGGTCTCCCCCAAGGCCAAAAATAGAGTGCCCCCACTCTAAACCTCTTGCAAACAAGGTGTTGGGAGCTATCATTGCTACAACATGTCTTTTTTTTTGGGGGAAGTACTCACAAGTGTGAGCAGTATATATATTAGCATAGGAAAAATAATTACAATAAAAGTCATACTCAAAATGAGCCATGAAATCCCAACAACCACATGAGACAATACATAGAAAACTGATAGAGGCAACCAAGAGGCTCCCACTGAATATGCATGAGTTGCCACCCCAAACAACATTCACCCTCCATTTACCACACCTCAAAACAGACGCATTACACTGGCTATTATGGGAGCCACCCAAAAAAATACGAGTACATAACCCTTATAGGAGCAGAAGAAGGAAAACATATCAAACGGGCGAGGCCCAACGTCCCCATCACCACTAGTAGCCTCCCAAGGTGCCACCATGAATGTGTTGTTACCACCAACACACAACATGTAAAGAGAAATCACCGAATAAAGCTGAGGTAGAATAAGACGACTGCCATAACCAACCAGAGCTATATGCACCACCCTAAGAACCCTGTCATGAGGCTCACTGCAAAGAAGGAGATGGCTGCAAGACAAGACGAAGCAAGGGGAGATACGACAGAGGACCCCCCATCGAGGCTCACTCCCGTAGCTCATTCCATAGAGGATCCAAGCCCACCCTCGCGCACGGCTCCATAGAGTGCAGAGACCCATCCCCTATCGTAGAGAAAACCTTGGAGCCCTCTTGCTCTACTTTGCTCTCATGCTGAGCAAAACCCTAACAATACATAGGCCCTGCTCCTTGCTCTCCCTTATCGATACTTTTAGAGAGAGTTTTTTTGGAGAAAAAAAAGCCTCTCTAATGGATCTGCGTTGGCGCAGATCCATTAGGGAGACTTTTTTTTTAAAAAAAACCTCTCTCTTTACGTCTTTAAATGTTCAAGGAGTCTGGGTCCGTTCTTATTAAAGGGAATCTAGCAAGATCCGCCCTCCCCTCCACCTGCAAATTGACGCCCCTCCCCTCGATCCACCACCGCGCCACTCGTCCCCTAGTCTGCACACACTGCTCGCGTTGAGTGTGGCATCAAGCCTGCACAGAGGTCGCCTCTCTTGGTTTGGCCACGCCC
Organism: Adiantum capillus-veneris; assembly: GCF_014529385.1. Taxonomy (NCBI): domain Eukaryota; kingdom Viridiplantae; phylum Streptophyta; class Polypodiopsida; order Polypodiales; family Pteridaceae; genus Adiantum; species Adiantum capillus-veneris. Next base: position 164,498,895 of record NC_140931.1, read on the forward strand.
CAAACAAACACCTGCACATAGCTCAAGTAATCAAGAGGAAGGTGTTCTGGCAAGAGCTTAGAGCCTGCACGTTGGAAAACATTGCCGTCGTCACCGCCACCGTGGTGTTGCAGCTGGGTTCCCCACTCGTTACGTGATCATCATCGTCGTGTTGTAGCAAGCCAACACAAAACAGAAAGAGAGAGAGAGAGAGAGAGAGAGAGAGGGAGGGGGGGGGACATTCGTGAGGCGACCTTCATCTGCACAAAACAGTTGTCTACGACACGAGTACGGACGGAGAGAAATATCTCCTCCCTTCTGAGGCTTAGAATGTCAGCATAAATTCCCAGAATACCCCTTGTTGCGAGATTAAATTTCTCCATCGATTAAAATTTGTAGCTTTTCATAAGAAGATTGATTGTCTATCAATGCAAGATGCTAAATCCAGGAGTGGGAGATGAATCGCTTCATTATCTCTTTGCGAGGTAATGCGTGACAAATTACATACTCAGCATGCAAAACAGGATTTGAATTCTTAAAAAGGAATAAAGATTACAAAATCTTGAACAATTCCAACACAAGGGTATTTTGGGAATTTTTTGAATTAGAGGGGCGTTTTGGGAATTTTCACAAATATTTGATAATTTTCCCATAACTACATGGCATTGCTTAGGCCCTACGGACGACGTCGGACAAGGCCCTGAATTCTACAATTGGGCGTTATTCTTTGTCACACAAAGTAGATAACAGTCAATACATTATTTTTTGACTTAAGTGTCATCGAATGGGTGTAGCCGCTGGAGTAGCTCCCCCCTGTTGTGCAAGATGTCGGTGACTTGAATCCAAACTTTTTTCTTTTCCTCTTTTGCCTTTTGCTTTTGCAAGTTAGGTATCTTGGGTTGATTCCCATTAATGAGAGATGCGTGCTGACCTATTTTTGGATCTGCGTTGGAGCAGATCCATTAGGGAGCCTTAAAAAAAAAAAAAAAAAAACTCTCTCTTTAAGTCTTTAAGTGTTTAAGGAGTCCTTTAGGGAGGTTTATTAAAGAGAGACCGTTTTTTTAGTGAAAACAAAAGCCTCCCTAGTGGATCTGCGCCGGCGCAGATCCATTAGGGAGGCTTTTATTAATTTAAAAGAAAAATCTCTTTAAGTCTTTAAGTAGTCGTAAATGCTTACGAATGGTCTATTGTGATGGCTCCTCCCCTCTTCTGCGGGCGTCGAGATGTGCGGCTCTAGCAATTTTACGCAGGTTGCGGAGCCCTTAGGTGAGTGGTCTTGAGGTGTAGGTCAGCTCTCATGCACATATCTGAATGAGTTGCAGGTTTGGATGGTGCCATGACGGGGGTTGTGGGGATCAGGGTCAGGAGAGCTCTAGGGAAGGGACCTCCGACTACTCTTGCTTGCCCTGGCGGTTCGGGGAGGTTCAACATCAGACGTTTTTTTGCAAAATGGTTTGGCGACTGTTTGTCCTTCCTTCGAAGGAAAATCGCTCGCTTGACCTATGGGGGTTCTGTTCCAATTGTTTAGCTGCAAGTAGATGTGGTGGATCAAAAGACTGAGCTACTTTGGACTGGTTGTATTGTTGCTCTATTCTTGTTTTTTACGGGTGGTTGTGCTGGCTTTTTTGGATGAATTATGGCCCTCCACAACGGCCTTGATGGTGTCAATCCGATGGTGGTGTTGTCCAAGGTTTGGAGTTTGGATGGAGGAATCATCGTTGTGATGTGGTTGCATGGCCTCTCCATATGGTGAGGGCTTGGGTCACTTTGTGATTATGATTGGTGCTCTGGTTGTTTTCCTTCGGGCGTGTGGTCTACCGGTGCCAGTGGTGGCACTCAAAGTGGAATAGTCTTTGGTGATGGGGACTCGGGCCCCGACCCTTTCGGCATGCATTTATTTTTCTGTCAGTGTTGTTGATGGGCTTTTGTAGCGGGTTAGAGCTGCCTGTAAAAGCCCGTACTTTCGGCATGCATTTATTTTTCTGTCAGTGTTGTTGATGGGCTTTTGTAGCGGGTTAGAGCTGCCTGTAAAAGCCCGTACTTTTTGGTATGTAGGATTGTTGGTCTATGGTGTGGGTTTGGGCTCCCTCTAAAGGCCCGGTATGTCTAGGATTGTCTTGGTCTCATGGCACAGTATGTACATAGGCCGGTCTTGTAATTTTTTGGCTTTCTTAATTCATTTTCACTCACCTGTGATGAGCTTTGCAAAAAAAAAGTTCAAGTAGTCCTTTAGGAGGTTTATTATAAGACTTCTTAAAGTTTTATAGGAATATTGAAAGATCTTAATATAAGCTTTGAAATTAAAAGCAAATCAAAAGATGGTACGAAAGGGGGGGGAGGGGATAGAGTGCGTGCTCGTCATCGATAGCATAAGGATTTAAGAGATGAAGAAAACAAATCATGACGTCCACACAATCGCAGTCATACGTCAATCCCTAGGAGCTTTGGTAGGAGGAAACAATTGCAGGACACTTGGCATGCAAACAAACAAAGGCATATATTCATGCACTTATTTATATCATAAGGGGAAAATGGTAGGCAATGTGAGCAGTACAGTCAAACGGTTTACATTGCAAGGCTATGTACTTGGCCGCCATGGTGATGGGTTTGATTCATGGTGAATGACTCCATGTTTTTAGAATCTCTCTTATGTATAGCAAGGCGACGATCACTACAATTCTGAGAAGATTCCATCTAAACAGAGTGGAGCAAGTAGAAGCAATATGTATTCCATCTAAAGTGAGTAGGGGAGGACCCTTTTTTTTGAGCAAGACTCTTGATGGATGCTTTGGGAATTAAAAGAGGAAAAGAAAATCGAGGTGGCAAGTGGCGAGCCAAGATCAAAACTACAGGTGGTGGATTGAGAATTTGCCAAGCGTTTTTGAGTGCTGGAACATGGCCGTGCACAGTGGGAAGCAACAACAAAGGCTTTTTTTAAAATATAAACGAGTTCAAATAGTTAGCAACTAGGTTGTTGTTTACAATGGCATGTCTCAGCCCAACAATTTCTCCTTAGTGAACGCAATGTCTTGTGATCAATTGTCGATGGCAAATTGTTGCGTGTCTTTTAAAGTGGTGAGGCAGCCAGCCAGTTCTGAATGGGATCTTGAGAGATTCTATGTTTTGGATAAGTGTATAGAGTTCGCTTTTAACTATCTATCTCTTTGTACTAAATGCATTTATAAAGCTCTTCAATGCATTTTAAAAAAAAATATCTCCCTCAAAGGTATTGCACGTGGGGCACACCCTTTAAGGAAAAACAAATTTCTACTACAAAAAGAGAGAGAGAGAGAGAGAGAGAGAGAGAGAGAGAAAGAGAGAGAAGAGGGCTAGAAAATATATTTTCCCTAACCAGTGAAAATAATGGCAAAATTGAATTTCTCCCAATTCTAAGGTCAAAATTTGAAGCTTTTTCCAGCTATGACACTAAATTTTGTGTAAATTTTTTGGTTTTATTAAAGGCAAGCTCAAAATCTACCTGAGATTTTACAATTTCAAGTGGTTAAAATACACTAGATGTGGGTTTTTTCTAATAATAAGAGAGAGTCTCACTGTTATCTTTTTAACTTTTATACACATCAAAAAAATTCCCAAAAAAAAAGGGTCCATTCACTTTCATATTTTAGAATGGCTTCTAAGTCCCTTGTCACACTAGGACTCCTGTCCCACCCTCCTTTTGTAAGTGGCCGTTAACGCTTATGTCACACCAGACTTGGAAGCCAAAGCTGCACATTTTTCTTAGTGAAGGGGAGTAGCCCAAGTGGTTAAACCTCCAACTTAGACGTTGTCTATTAGGGTTCGTTGCCTCTGAAATGAACTCCCACATGCACTTTTTTTAGTTGGCCGCTACTTTGAGAACTTGGTCGAGGGTACGAGGCCATCCCTCTGACAAGGGGTGGAGTCCAGATTATTCCTTTTCATCTACAAATGACTGACTACCACCTCCACAACTCGCTCTTCTCAAGCTGTCATTCTCTCTTCTCAATGTCCTCATTATCTGTATCTCTCAATTATAAGAGTTAGATACTATACATACTATAAAGATTCTCTCCTGCTCATTTTTTTTCCTAACTAATAACCCTCACCCACACATACGCCTTATCTAGCCAATGCATCACTGCACCTTGGGGCTTGCTCTGCTGCTCTAGTAGCTTCCACCTTAGCACTACTTTATTAGGCTTTGAAGGTGGTTCTCCATATGCTATGGATGGATGGATGGATGGATGGAGAGAGAGAGAGAGAGAGAGAGAGAGAGAGAGAGAGAGAGAGAGAGAGAGAGAGAGAGAGAGAATATAGAAGAAACTATAGGCATGGTCCCTAGGTACCATGTCCCCCTTTGGTTCATCCTTCATATTGAAGATGGGGTTTAAACTGCACCACATAAGACAACATCGGTCCATGTCATATAGCTATTCGCTCGAATTTTGTTTCGCTCGAAAAATGTCGCTCGGTGTATGGTAAGACTCGTGTTATATGGACTGCCAATAGAAATTGTCAGTGATAGGGAAACTCATTTCCTTAATGAGGTAATTGAGTATTTGCTTAATGAATTTATGGTCATCCATAACAAATCAGCTCCCTATCACCCATAAGCAAATGGACAAGTTGAGCATATAAATAAAATTCTTAGCTCGATATTGACTAAAGTGGTTAGTTCAAGATGGACAGATTGGGAAATGAATCTCCATGCCGCTCTATGGGCTTATCGAGTTTCATTCAAAACAGCCTATAACGCTACACCCTGTAACCTTGTTTAGGGTCTTGACGTGATACTGCCAATAGAATATCTATTGCCAACACTAAGGGCAGCCAAGGATCTTGAGTGGACTGGACACAAATTGTCAGAGAGACCTGAAGATTTAGATTCCCATCTAATTACATAAATCTTCAAGAAAGAGGACTTAGTTTTAGTCTATTCCCTTAAGCAACACATTTCCAAGTTTAAGAAAAAGGGAAACGGACCGTTTATCATTGAAGATGTATCTCCAAGTGGAGCAGTTAAGTTGTCCACCCGTGATGGTGAACCAATGGTTAATTGGATTAGTGGATGCCATTTGAAGAAGTACAATTTTCCACTAACCAATGAATGGCTAGAAAGAATGCATGCAGCAAAGCAACGAAAGATAAAATGACAGCAGGTTATTGATGAAGCCCAAGAAGAATCTCGGCTTCGAGTACTCAAAAGGAAATATTCTCTCAAGAATCAACAAACACCTATTCCCATCAACACTTTGGAACTAGATGACCGACAATGGGAATTATAGAAAGATGCAGTGTCAACAGATGATGAATGGTTAGATGGAATGGACCTTCGAATCAAAGTACATCTGAACAATCATATCACAAATGCATTGGTCGATACAGGAGCTCGAGTAAATGCAGTTAGTTATTCCATGTACAAGAAAGCAAGAAGTCAGTCTTTGACAGTAGGAATATCGACTATTAAAGGATGTAACAAGAACCCAACACCAACATTGGGAGTAGTCAACTTAAATGTGATAGTACATGGATGTTCATGCCCTCATAAATTTGTATGCTTACCAGATGAACACGTGAATGAAACAATGATTCTTGGAATCTCATGGATGTGAACGTACAAGGCAGTACCAGATTGGGATACCAATCAGCTCAAGCTATCACCTAAAGACAGACAACTCATTGTTCCAATTGCACCAAGCATGGAGGAATGGAAAGGAGGTTACCAACAGAGCAAACCACAAAGCAATAAATCTTCTCCATCCTATAGACAAGCAAATTCTACAAGTAGCATGCAAGGAGTCAGGCAAATTTGGGTACCAAAAGCACAAGTTAAGGACAAGCCGATTCAAATATGGGTTCCCAAAACATCATCTACTGTACCAAAGACGGTTCCAAGGTTCAAAACACAAAGAGGAGCATCTCCGAGTAGGGAACGTAATACAAAATGTATTTGGAAGAAAAAGGAGCATTTATCTTCTTCGCAAACTGTAAAACCAATCAAGCAATGGAGAGTAAACACTCAAAAGACTCAACCACAACATTCTGACCAAAGCAAACCAAGATACCAATGGCGGGTAACAGCTCGCCAACCATCATTATTGATACCCACAGCTCAGAAAATAAACATAATTAATCATCCTAAGGATACAATCAAGCAAAGACCACACAAGCTACAAGATTTTCTTTTTGGAAGACAGCAAAAGAAAACCTCGACATCAGAAACCCTTGAGATAATTACTCAAGCCCCAACTCTTGCACAACATGATGGTTTGAACTGCATTGATCTTCAAAGCATGGTAGATCCAACCAAGGCTATGCATAGACACGATTGTTCAACCCATGCACACAGTCGTCCTAGAGTACGCCATCTAGGAGGGGTGGAAAGGAACTAAGTAATTAAGGGCAATGTTTGAAGAGGGAGGAAAAGTTTGATGTTAACGCGTGATTTTTTACAAAATTACCTAATAATACCCTTACAAATCATCAACAGGGAAAATTTAACTGACAACATCTCCCTGATGAATGTAAATATTGTATATACTATCAGAAAATCATCAAAAAATGATTTTTTTTCTTATTTTTCATCAGTTTTCTTGATATTAGGACTTAAAAATAGAGAAATCCAGCAAAAAACAATAAAGCTATATTTTTCAATGGAGTTTTTTAATTATTGGATCTTCACTTTACTTTTTTAGCACATTTTGCTATTTTCTTTTGATTTTTTCAATAATCAGGCTAAAAAATTAATAATATATAACAAATGAGCTCAGATGGAAAAATGCAAGATACGTGATGATCATAAGGACAAGGAGAACAAGCACAAAAAAAATTCAATCAAATCGGCAGATAAAAGCGAGAAGCCTAAATTAGGCAGCCAAGGCCTACTCTTGCAAAATTCTTGCAGAATGAGCTATAGGAATCCGATTGAGGAAATTTTTGAGTCTAACATAGATTTCACAGCCTAGTTAAACTAACAGGGAAATTTGGGGAAAAATGGTTTGGGAAGTCCGAGTATAGATATCCAAGGTAGTCTAAAATTACCTCATTTCCACTTGTCGCTCTTGGAGAGAGAGCTTTCGACCTTCTTCGTGCGCGATTTCAGGAGTCCAGAGTTGCCTGTTTACAGCGCCATCTCACACAAGACATGAGGGGTAAGTTCTATACTTATCAATGATCCATCCTGTATGGCCGCTAGCTAGTCTAAGCCCAAGGAAAAAACCCTAGAAACAGAGCAATGCACGAAGTTCTACGACCAAAAATTGACCATAGCGGCCTGTCAGCTCAACCAAATCGGACGAGACTTGAATTGTAGCATGCCCCTATATAATAGAACACTTCTATATCAACAGTTGACCGTTCGGCAGGGGTCAAGGGGATCCCAAGTAGAAAAGCTAGGTTTTTGGCAGATGCCAGAATTGGATTCTGACTCCACAGACAGCTTATAGACTGGGTCTATACACAATGTATATGGTGGGTTTCATAAAAACAATCAAGGCAAGCTCTCGAAAAGCAAAAAAAAATCTCGAAGGCTACAAAGCGTCAAATTTCACATACATTAGGAAATTTCGGAGGTCATTTGGAGGGCCTTTTAAGAAAAATAGAATTTTGACTTTCTCTCTCTAGAAAATAGCTGTGGTAAAAGCAATTGTAAACTTGGAATAACCATTCAAAAAGTGCACTTATAACTAGACTCTTGCCACAGCGTCATAAGCGTCATGATGATTGAAGAATAAATCGTTTTCAATTGCATTTAGTGAACGTCCTAGAATTGGAGGGAGTTTCCTATACGTGGAATGTATGACTAAAGGAAATAGGACGTATCCTTCCAAACCCGATCTCTCCTTACTCTATCACTGTTTGTGCGCTGACCTCAAAGAAATCCTCCCTTTCTTGCACTGTTGCATACATGGCTTCTTCTTCCACCCCCACAAATGTCCTCCTTAAAAGACCCTTCTATCATCTACACATTGACCTGGATCCCCAATATACGCCACTGTGTAAGCGAGGCAAAACTAACATCAAAGTGACACCGATCATGACAGAGAGACTTAGTGTAACATTTAATGGCCTAAAAACTTGTGTGTAGCGGAAATTAGCATGAACATAGTGGGCATTTCATTAAAATAGATTCCTAATGAGAATTACAAGAGTGCTTGGGTGCAGAGAGAGCAACAAAAATCATAACAACTAGTTAGATAGCATGAACAATACTTTCAAAGAGAGAGAAATTAAGCTATTGACAACAATTGAGGACCAGATTTTCATGGAGCCGGTCCCCCCTCCAAAAGGCTTTGTATTATGGTTTCTCCCATCAAGAGAGACATTGTACAATACAATTCTTTGTGTTCCTTCAAGACTAGCTTATGCAATGAAGATGAAAGCTTCATGCACTAAGCAAAACACTTAGCAAACACAACATCAATTATCCCCGGTCTCAGACCCAAGACCTCACACACCTTCAAAGATGGTGAGAGCTAGCAGGGTATGAGAGTAGATTGAGAGGAAGAAGGAGTATCTTACGAGAAAGATGTACATCTCCTCACATAATCACTCATATTAGCATAGCTTAGCTTAGTAATTAGCATGGTAGAGGAGATGAGCATGCAGTGAAGCTTGGCTCTTTGTTGGATTTGCATCACAAAGCCAAGAGTTGTTGGTGTAGGCCTCCCTTCTCACAAGTTTGGAGTAGGTGGTAAGCTTTTCATTAAAGCTTGAGAAGGAGAGAGAGTATTCTTTACTTCACACCTTAGGTTGTGTGAGTGTGTGTGTGATAATGCCTTGCAAAAATCATCCCCCTCTCTCTCTTGGGCGAGCCCCCTTGCTATTTGCTCTTGTTGTCCTCCCATTGGACCTCCCTAGAGCTAGCCAATGACAATTAAGTAGCATAAGTGATAGCCTTCTGACATGTGTCCCCCTTTCCCCTTTTGTGAGAGCTTTAGGTAATTTAATAATTCAACTAAACTCTCATTGGACCCCTTTGCCTTCTAGCCAATAGGAATCAGGCAAGCCATTGGGCTGTTGAATGCTCATTGGACCCCTTGGGAGACTGTCCAATAGTCTTCTAGAGGACTTAATTCTCATTGGTTCTTTTATCAAGTGTTTTTAAATTTATTAAACTAGATTTACTCTAGCCTAATTCTCATTGGTCCACCTCCGAGGCCATCCAATAGGAATTGGGTACACCTTGTGGGCACCTGGGCTAGGGAGCTGACATGTGTCCCTCATTCCTTTTGTGTAAAGGGAGCTTGTGTGTGTGTGTGTGTGTGACTTTCTCTCTCATCCCCTACTCCCAAGGCTCACCCCCTCCTAAGTAGGGATTGTAAAGACTTTTTTGTACACACACAAAGCATCCAATTCCTCTATGGTTGACCTTTGGACACAACCTTTGAATTTTGGAACCTTAGCATTTTGGAAGTCTTAATGGGCTGAACCTTAGGGTCTTTTTAGCCGATTGTTGCACATGGCTCATTTGCAGATGGCCCCCCCTTTGGATCCCTATTTTGCCTCCTTTGGATCCCTATTGTGTCCGGTCTGCTAGCTTAACCAATATTCTAGCTTTTTCTCCCCTGGCACTTCCCCATATTAAATGATCAATTTAACATGAGAAAATCATTTAGGAGAATTAGATATTGATTATTATGACACTTAGAGCAAAGGGAGCAAAACACTTAGATATTTGGACAAAAATCTCACTCTATCCATTGAATCCCATGACCAATGCTTTCCCTGCATTTTCAATCCCACTAACTTATTGACCTTTGCAAGTAATGGAGAGAATGGATTGCTTGGCTATTGTACAGCTCTAAGCAACAAATCAAAAAATTATAAAGACATGGTGAAGCACCAAGCAAATGAGATTTAGAGACTTTCAAACTTGCATTATAAGGACCAAAAGACTGTAATGCAGCACACACAAGAATCACAGATCTTGCAAACAAAGGTACGGTCATTACAAAACAAAGAGACAATGTTAGGCACTCGTGTGCGAAAGAAGAAACTACGGAATCTTGAAACGTTGAAGGTAGGCTTTGGCAGCCTTAAGAAAAGAATCCAAGCATCGAGGTGAACATTGTAAACTATTTAATTAATTTAAACTAATCTAAGTTTTTGCTTATGTTAGTTCGTGCACCATGTTTGAGAAACCAACCAACCTCCTTCACTTGCCAACTAAATGCTGCAAACAGGGTTTTGAGAAGCTTGAAGTCGTAGGCTTCTAGTGTTCTTGAACGCGTACAAAATCACTTTTGCTAGCTATGCCTTAGAGATGAAAAAACATCGTTGTGAACCAGCTTGTTGTGGAGTGCCGATACAGGAAGGGGAGGTGTTTAGCACAGGGTGAATGCCCTCTTGAATAAGGCTCAAAGAAGGTGACCACTATTTTAAAATCGTGAAATAAAAAAGGAAAATTTTGAATCCTGTAACGTTGAGATGACACGGGAAAAATTGCGATGAGGGTTACACTTGCTGACAAAGAGCTGTAGCGGGCGGATTAGAAGCGCATCCAGTTTTTAAAAACCACCAAAATACCAAGGCGAGTTGACTGATGATTGATGCTCTTCTTTGCAGGAGGCCAGTCTCGTGCAGCACTTCCCATATGACCTCTGTGTCTATGGCCTGCACTCTGATACCATTTGTTAGGTTGCAGCTATGGCGGGTGAAGCCTTTGAGGTGCAGGACTCATGGCAAGAAGTTGTGCGAGAAGAGAAACGAGAGAGAGAAGAGAGAGAGAGAGAGATTGACAAACTTGAACACGCTATGGTTAATTGATATAACCTTACATATAAAAGGCAAAAATTGCCACGCACCACTTGACTCAATTGAACTTCAACTGAAGCTACCTGCATGCTCCATAAAGGGAGTTTCCCACAGGCTAGACACACAAGGGATTTCATAACCAACAACCCCCCCCCCCCCCCCCCCCCCCTCAATGCCAAACTACTGACAATGGACTCGAGACAGACAGACGAGGGCAGAGTCCAATCACCTGAAACCATGAGTAGGTCCCCCCCCTTGACAATAGTGCGTGTGTGTACTTTGTTAAGTATGGAGCCTGATTTACCCTTGTAATTTTTTGTGGTAAAAGCGCACATTTGTAAGGCCCCCATTATGAGGAGAAGCCATCGTGCGTGAAGGAAAATCACTCACCGGAAACCAAAATTTTCACGGACAAGAATCAGGGGCAACTTTAGAGGCCTCGGGGGCGGAGGCCCCCGAGACTTTTTTTTTCGCCGGAATATTATGGTTGGACGGCGGCCGGAAAGTGGTTGGAAAACAACCGGTTAGTTGGCCGATGGCCGGTGGTCAATGGCCGATGGCCGGTGGTCAGAAGTCACTGGCCGGTGGCCAGTGGTCAGAAGTCAATGGCCGGTGGCTGGTGGCCGAATTCAATGGCCGGTGGCCGAATTCAAAAGTGGACTTGTCTTCTCAAGGGCGGCCACACATGGGCAGATTGGAGGGTCCGATTTGGACTTATTCGCACAAGGGCGGCTACACATGGCTGTCTCTGATGTTATGTGTTATCACATGTAAGTTTGGTGCATGAAGCTTCCATCTTCATAGCACCGATGAGTTTTTACCAAGGAACACAAAGAATTGTATTGTACAAAGTCTCTCTTAATGGGAGAAGTTATAATACAAATGCCTAATGGAGGGGGGACCGGTCCATGTAAATCCGGTCCTCAATAGTTGTCAATTGTTCTATTTCTCTCTCTCTTTCAAGTATTGTTATGCCAAAATAATTAGGTGTTATGCTAATGTTGTTATCTCCAACCAAGCACTCTTGTATGCTCATTAGGAATTTGCTCTTAATGAAATGCTCACTATGTTAAGTTATTTTCCGCTATTTACAAGCTTTATAGACCAGTAATTGTTACAGACCATGGTAGAGTCCAATCACCTAAAACCGTTAAGCTTGGAGTCAACGGTGGCCTTCAATGTTTCGGAGATGAAGACCATGGAGGACTTGATGAAGTCACTTGACGACTTCTACGAGAAACCATAGGCATCCAATAAGGTATTTCTTATGAAGTGCTTGTTCAATCTAAAGATGGCAGAGAATGGTTCATTTGCAGAACACCTAAATGACTTTAACACAAACATAAGTCAACTTCAATCAATGAAAATTTAATTTCGATGACGAAGTGCGAGCTCTCCTTATACTATCATCTCTACCGGATAGTTGGGACAGCCTTCTGATGGCTATAAGTAATTCTATCTCTGGCACAAATACTCTTAAGTTTGATGATGTTGTGGGTGCTCTCCTAAGTGAGGAAATGCGAAGGATAAGCACAGGAGAATCATCAAGTGCTGCACTATCAGTGGAAACAAGAGGAAGGCCTAAGGAGAGGTTCAAAAACCAAAAGGGTCGTGATCGCTCAAGGCAGACCAAGTCACGCACAAAGTCAATTCTTGAATGTTGGAAGTGCGGCAAGAAGGGCCACGTCAAGAAGGATTGCTGGTCCAAGAAGAAGAAGGAGACAAAGTCTCAAGACAACAAGCCAACATCGGAGGCCAATGTGGCAGGTAAAGTAGAGCAAGAAGCTCTAATTCTCTCATTAGACAATGTGTCTAATTCTTGGATAGTAGACTCCGGGACTTCATTCCATGCGACACCACACAAGCAACATTTCCAAGACTACACCAAAGGTAATTTTGGGTATGTATACTTGGGAGATGATGAAGCTTGTGAGATTGTCGGCAAAGGTACAGTTTCTGTCAAAACTACTAACGGAAATGAATGGAAGCTTAAAGATATTAGGCATGTTCCTTCTCTTCGCAAAAATTTGATCTCTACAGGACAATTGGACAATGAAGGTCACAACATTGCATTCGGAAACAAACGGTGGAAGATCTCAAAGGGATCTTTGGTGGTTGCCAAGGGAGAAAAAGTTGGTACACTTTACTTGTGTACTGTTAGCACGCAACCTTCAGCTTGTGCAACAACTACAGAAGTTGACAGTGCGGTGTGGCAAAGGAATGCAAATCCTTCAAACAAAGAAGCTTCTACCAAGTTTGAAAGAAGTGGACTTAGAGTTCTGTGAAGATTGTGTTTATGGTAAACAAAAGAGAGTAAATTTTCAAAAATCAGGAAATGAAAGAAAAAATAAAAAACTTGAGTTGGTTCATTCTGATGTTTGGGGTCCTGCAAGTACACCATCACTTGGTGGCTCATTGTACTATGTAACATTCATAGACGATGCGACTAGAAAAACATGGGTTTATGTCATGAAGATTAAATCCGATGTATTTTCCATATTTCAAAGGTGGAAAGCCTTTGTGGAGATTGAAACAGGTACCAAGGTTAAATGCCTCAGATCCGACAATGGAGGTCAATATTGCAGCCAAGCTTTTGAAAGCTTTTGTGCTAGCAATGGCATTCGGAGGCAAAGGACAACCCCAAGGACACCTCAACAAAATGGGATTTCGGAAAGGATGAACAGGACAATCATGGAACGAGCATGAAGCATGCGGCTACATGCAGGCCTACCGCTTGAGCTTTGGGCGAAAGCTGTAAGTATGTCTGTGTACTTAATCAATCGATCACCCTCAACGGCATTGGATGGGGGAGTTCCAGAAGAGGCATGGACAGGTAAACCGGTGAATTATGCATTTCTCAAAGTATTTGGGTGTGAGGCTTTCATGCACATAGATAGAAGCCTAAGATCAAAGCTAGATGCAAAATCCAAAAAGTGTTTCTTCATTGGCTATGGAGAAGGTGACTTTGGGTATCGCCTATGGAATCCTGAAGATGGTAAAATCTTAAGGAGTAGGGATGTAATTTTTAATGAAAAAAATATGTACACAGATTACTTGGAAAGAAAACAAACAAAAGATACAGGTGATGAGTACATGGAGCTTGAGGACGGTGAAGACTCTCTTAAGCACATATGGTGAACCTCTTCAAGAGCACATCAAAATCTCTAAAACCATCTCCTCTACTCGGGCCATTATCCTCGACATAGAATTCTTTAAAGGTACCCGCTTCGCTACATCTAGCCTCTTGGATTCCCATTGTTTTCAAAAACCTTTGAATGACTACAACTATAGCACCCAACACATCAAAAAGTCGCTTTCATCATCTCAGAACTCAAAAGATATTGTATTAGAGAATCAACCTTGAAGGGATACCTCTACCTCCGCAACCTCTTCTACTTACGCCTTCGGGCTAAGGGCTACCTACCTAACTTCCTCCATAAAGTTTTCAGCAAGGTCTCTTACCTCAACCGCACCTCTCTCCTCCTTCCCCTGCACAAAAAAACAAAAAATCCACCCACAGTGTTCAAAATCCCCTTCACACCTTCCACTAGAAGATTACTACCCTCTCAAATTATTAGCAATCCCATTTCAAAAGCTTGCCAGCTTGATGCTAACCTCTCCTACCTCCCTAGGCCTACTATTTGTTGGACTTTAGGCCCCAACATCCACAGCCTACTGGTGCATAGTTCACACCCCCCTTAACCCACCACCCCCCCCCCCCCCCCCCCCCCCTCCCTTTTTTTACCCCGCACACAGTCTCTTTTCAAAACCTCCCAAGCCATCCCAAAACCACCTGTATATTGCTAGCCTTTAATTCAGTTTACTGAATTTTCTCTTTATTTTTTTAAAGCACCATACCATCTAGAGCTTCAATTTTTTGGATTAATCCTTTGGACACCCCTTGCACTCTTGTTTCATCATTACACTTCTGTCTCACCTAAAATAGCCCCCCCCCCCCCCCCCCCCCCCTCACACCTCTACCCCCAACCTCTCATTCCCAAAAACTTGTACCTTAAAACCTGATATTTTTCTAGCTTACATCCACACCTAACCCACCATAACTTCCCCCCCTGTACCCTAGTACTTAACCTTTAAAGCCACTTCTCCCAAAAAGTGATGTCCCCCAAGATAGAAACCTCAAAAAGACTCCTTCAAGCTCCCTTTATAAACCCCTTGCCTCCTCCTCTCTTACAAACTCAATCCACTTAACACCACCACGATGAGCTCATTAGAGTGAAACGCATTTGGTGGTACTCTCCTATCTTTACCCACTAATTTTGGCACCTATGCTAATCTTATGAAGTCGTTTTCGCACGCTTAAGTACTCGTTTTATTTTTTACAAAGGAAAATCACTCACCGGAAACCAAAATTTTCACGAACAAGAATCAGGGGCAACTTTAGAGGCCTCGGGGACGGAGGCCCCCGAGACTTTTTTTTTCGTCGAAATATTATGGTCGGACGGCGGCCGGTGGTCAGAAGTCAATGGTCGGTGGCCGGTGGTCAGAAGTCAATGGCCGATGGCTGGTGGCCGAATTCAATGGCCGGTGGCCGAATTCAAAAGCGGACTTGTCTTCTCAAGGGCGGCCACACATGGGCGGATTGGAGGGTCCGATTTGGACTTATTCGCACAAGGGCGGCTACACATGGCTGTCTCTCATAAGAGAGGGCAGCCCTTTTGGCCTATAAAAGGAGGCCATTTTTACACACATTTCATAGTGTGAAGTTGATGCAACAAGGTGAGTGTGAGGTGGTGAGTGTGAAGCAAGGCGGGAGCTCTATCAAGGGTTTAATCCCTTTGTAAACTACTTCTTCTTTTGAAGTGCTAAAGCCATTGAGTGGCTGCTTTCCTGTGGACGTAGCCCACATTGGGTGAACCACGTATATCGTGTGTACTCTCTCTCTCTCTCTCTACTCTATAAGCTCTTGTGTGTGAAATCTATCTCTCTCCATTAATTAATCTAATCAAAAATCTATTTAGCTACGTCTTATTTTCTAACATACTTCCCTCTGACCAAACAACAAAGGGTGGTCTTACCACTTTATTTTTGTGGCAG
Organism: Adiantum capillus-veneris; assembly: GCF_014529385.1. Taxonomy (NCBI): domain Eukaryota; kingdom Viridiplantae; phylum Streptophyta; class Polypodiopsida; order Polypodiales; family Pteridaceae; genus Adiantum; species Adiantum capillus-veneris. The sequence continues at coordinate 164,514,663 of NC_140931.1, forward strand.
TGTCTATAACCCGTACAATTTTGATATGATGACAACTGACAAAAGAAAGAAAAACTTTAACTGACCTATGACAACATAAAGAAATGACAAAATGCGACTTTTGGCTAGGACAATAAGACCGAAAAGTGTCTAAAGAAGACCGCCAAAAAATCCAAAACTAGTTGAAAGCAACCAATCCAAATTTGATGCCCTTCATTTGTATTAGGCTAGATTTGTATCCCAAGTCCTCGACAATTTGTTGAATATCATTGTGCACCATGTTTGAGAAACCCCCAACCAACCTCCTTCACTTGCCCACTAAATGTTGCAAACAGGGTTTTGAGAAGCTTGAAGTCATAGGCTTCTAGTGTTCTTGAACGCGTACAAAATCACTTTTGCTAGCTATGCCTTGGAGATTCATAAACACCGTTGTGAACCAGCTTGTTGTGGAGTGCCAATACAGAAAAGGGAGGTGTTTAGCACAGGGTGAATGTCCTCTTGAATAAGGCTCAAAGAAGGTGACCACTATTTTAAAAGCGTGAAATAAAATAGGAAATTTTCAAATTCTGTAATGCAGAGATAACACAGGAAAAACTGCGCTGAGGGTTACACTTGCTTCCAAAGAGCTGTAGCGGGCGGATAGAAGCGCATCTAGTTTTGAAAACCCACCAGAATACCAAGGGGAGTTGACTGATGGCGGATATGAAGGATTCTGAGCACGTCGATGATTGATGCTCTCCCTTGCAGGCAGCCAGTCCCACGTAACACTTCCCACATGACCTCCGTTTCTATGGCCTGCGCTCTGATACCAGTTGTGTTAGGTTGCAGCTATGGCGGGTGAAGCCTTTGAGGCACAGGACTCATGGCGAGAAGTTGTGCGAGCAGAGAAACGAGAGAGAGAAGAGAGAGAGATCGACAAACTTGAACACGCTATGCTTAATTGATATAACCTTACATATAAAAGGAAAAAATTTCCATGCTTAATTGACTCTAATTGAACTTCAACTGAAGCTACCTGCATGCTCCATAAAGGGAGTTTCCCATAGATTAGATGCACAAGGGCTTGCATACCCAGCAACCCCCCCCCTCAAGCCCAAACCACTGACAATGGACTCGAAACAGACAGACCATGTCATAATAACTAATATCTAATTCTCCTAAATGATTTTCTCATGTTAAACTGATCATTTAATATGGGGAAGTACCAGGGGAGAAAAAGCTAGATTATTAGTAAAGCTAGCAAACTGGTCACAGTAGGGGGCCCACAGTAGGGATCCAAAGGGGTACCATTTGCACAAGAGCAATGTGCAATGAATGGGCTCCAAAGACCTTAGGGTTCAGCCCATTAAGACTTCCAAAAGGTTAAGTTCCAAAATTTCAAAGTGTAAGTCCAATGGTCAATTGTAAATGGAATTGGATGCTTTGTGTGTGTGCAAAAGGCCAATAAGCTAGAGGACAAAAGCAAAAACTTTTTGGGAAGATGACAGAGCTTAATAAGGACTAGACACACACACACACTATACACCTAAGCTTACCCTTTCCATAAAGTAAAGAGGACACATGTCAGGCATGCAAAGAAACCCCCAATTCTTGCCTGAATCCTATTGGATGGGCACACAGGTGGACCAATGAGAAGTTAGCTAGTGTAAATTAAAATTTTATTTTTATAAATGCTCAAAAAAATAACCAATAAGAAATAGTCTCCCTAAAAGACTATTGGACAGTCAAAAGGTCCAATGATAATTAAGAAGTTCCTAAAATTGCTTAATTCCTATTGGCCAAAGGACTAAAAGGTCCAATAGCAAAGCAGATAATTAAATTAATTATTTGGCATTTACAAAATGGAAAAAAGGATGGACACTTGTCACAAGGCTCTTGACTGGGCCTCTCAAAGGCTATTGGCCAAATTATTTACGGGCCAATAGAAAGCCAGCAAGAGTAAAACTCATACTCAAATACTATTGGCTAGGCTTTTCAAGGGCCAATAGGAATGCAGCATGAGTAATTGGCAAGGGGGGTCAACCAAGAGGAGAGAGGGGGCTATTTTGGAAGGGCATTATTCCACACACACTCACACAACCCATGTGTAGAGCAAGAAAATCATCTCCTTCTCCAAGCTTTAATAGAAAGCTCATCTTCTTCTCCAAGTTTGAGAATGAAGGCCTACACCAACAACTCTTGGATATGGAATGCAAATCCAACCAAGAGCTAAGCTTCAATGCCATGCTTCTCTCCTCTATTATCTAATTACTAAGCTAAGCAAAGCTACAAGAGTAATTAAGTGAGGAAATACTTCTTTCTCGTAAGAATACTCCTTCTTCCTCTAGATCTACTCTTATACCCCGCTAGCTCTCACCATCTTCGAAGGTGTGTGAGGTCTTGGGTTTGAGACCAACGAGTAACTGATGTTATGTGTTATCACATGTAAGTTTGGTGCATGAAGCTTCCATCTTCATAGCACCGATGAGTTTTTACCAAGGAATACAAAGAATTGTATTGTACAAAGTCTCTCTTAATGGGAGAAGTTATAATACAAATGCCTAATGGAGGGGGGACCGGTCCATGTAAATCCGGTCCTCAATAGTTGTCAATTTTTCTATTTCTCTCTCTCTTTCAAGTATTGTTATGCCAAACTAATTAGGTGTTATGCTAATGTTGTTATCTCCAACCAAGCACTCTTGTATGCTCATTAGGAATTTGCTCTTAATGAAATGCTCACTATGTTAAGTTATTTTCCGCTATTTACAAGCTTTATAGACCAGTAATTGTTACAGACCATGGTAGAGTCCAATCACCTAAAACCATGAGTAGAAGCCCCCCCCCCTTGACAATAACATAAGTGTGTGTGTGTGTACTTCCCTCAAACAACCATCAATGTGAGACATACCAGAACCCGACCAAACAACAAAGGGTGGTCTTACCACTTTATTTTCGTGGCAGTTTCTATAATCTGTACAATGTTGACATGATGACAAATGACAACAGAAAGAAAAACTATAACAACATAAAGAAATGACAAAATGTGACTTTTGGCTAGGACAATAAGATCGAAAAGTGTTTGAAGAAGACCGCCAAAAAATCCAAAACAAGTTGAAAGCGACCAATCCAAATTTGATGCCCTTCATTTGTAATAGGCTAGATTTTGATCCCAAGTCCTCAATAATTTGTTGAATATCATCGTGCACCATGTTTGCGAAACCAACCAACCTCCTTCACTTGCCGACTAAATGCTATAAACAGGGTTTTGAGAAGCTTGAAGTCGTAGGCTTCTAGTGTTCTTGAAAGCGTACAAAATCACTTTTGCTAGCTATGCCTTGGAGATGCATAAACACCATTGTGAACCAGCTTGTTGTGGAGTGCCGATACAGGAAGGGGAGGTGTTTAGCACAGGGTGAATGCCCTCTTGAATAAGGCTCAAAGAAGGTGACCACTATTTTAAAAGCGTGAAATAAAAAAGGAAATTTTTGAATTCTGTAACACGGAGACGACATAGGAAAAACTACGCTGAGGGTTACACTTGCTTCCAAAGAGCTGTGGCGGGCGGTTTAGAAGCGCATCTAGTTTTGAAAAACCACCAGAATACTAAGGCGAGTTGATTGATGGCGGATATGAAGGATTCTGAGCACGTCGATGATTGATGCTCTCCCTTGCAGGCGGCCAGTCCCACGCAGCACTTCCCACATGACCTCCGTGTCTATGGCCTGCGCTTTGATACCAGTTGTTAGGTTGCAGCTATGGTGGGTGAAGCCTTTGAGGTATTGGACTCATGGCGAGAAGTTGTGCGAGCAGAGAAACGAGAGAGAGAAGAGAGAGAGAGATCAACAAACTTGAACACGCTATGCTTAATTGATATAACCTTACATATAAAAGGCAAAAATTGCCATGCACCACTTGACTCTAATTGAACTTCAATTGAAGCTACCTGCATGCTCCATAAAGGGAGTTTCCCACAGGCTAGATGCACAAGGGCTTTCATAGCCAACAACCATTGTGAACAAAAGTCCCCAAACAATTTTTTTAAAAAAAGTTCAAAAAGTGGGTAGAAAGAGCCAAAAACAGTTCAAGGTAAAAACCCTAAAACAGACCTGTGAATTGACTTTTTCTTAACCTAAAGTAATCCAAATCACACAAAAACCATATAGCAGCGATCAGTGGACCAAGGGCAAGCTGTGAGTCAACCATCTGACACAGAGGTACATGGATCGTGATCCATGTTCCTCTCTCATAGATTGATACCAAACTTGCACCATAAGCTAGAGGACATCACAAGGAGTCTAGTGGATTTTTCAAAAGTGAATTTGGATATCAAAAACCAAACCAAAAGCCCAGAATTTCCAAGTACTATGACAAAGTGTTAGAACTGACCTAACTTTTAATCCAGAGGTTCATTTTAAAAAAATTGATACCATACGACCTCCTAATCATGTTGAATCTGATGGTACCAAGAGAAGTCAATTTGGGCTCCAAACATGGATCGCGATCCAGGTACCCATAGTGACAGCTTGAATTAAAACTTTCCAAATCAGTAGTGCATACACAAGGAAACATATCCCCAACTCCAATTTCGGGAAAAAAACAGCAAATTTGGGTCAAAAGGGAGCAAAACATGTGACAGACTAAAAACCGCAGTGTAGATCTAATGTTGGCTATTTGACCTATCAAAACAAGTCTAAATCCAAAAAGATTTGAGATTTAGCTTGTGGACATAGAGTGTAACAAGCTGCCAAGAGATCAAGTCCAGATGTGGTTGAACATGGATCATGATCCATGTACCTCAACCTCAAAATTTGATGAAAATTGGTATAGAGCTTGCACATGACCTTGTCTACACACTGTCAAAATTTGGAGAATTTTTTTTTATAGAGGAACATGGATTGCGATCCATGTACCTCATTATAGTGGGGATATCTGACTTGGTGATCTTGTAGTCATACTTGAGAACATCCCAATTCTCAAGTTTGAGTTAAAAATACCTTCTGGAGGCCAAGATATAAGCCAAAGTTCCTGTGTTTTGGTCTTGAAACTATTTTGAGTGTTGTTTCAAGTGCAGTTCATCAAAATTGCTCTAACTTTTGATAGACAACTCCAAATTGAGTCAGGTATAGCTAGGAAGAAAGCTTGCGGGCAATAGATTTTGGTTTTAAAGCTGAATTTTCTCAGGTTTCCTAAAACCAAACTTTTAGGGTACCCTAAAACCATTTTTCAGATACCAAAAGAGGGTCGAGCGGTGACAAGAGGAGCCGATGCAATATTGTGGATGGTCAGCGGGCTGCTGCATCCCACCCCAAAGGTAGTGTGAGAACCTTTCCTCGCACATTTGCTCGCACTTCCAATCTCTTATAAAGGGTCATACTACTCTACTGGCTCCACTCTATTTATATTCTGTAGTTTCCTAGATTCTTTGGGAAGGTTAGGGGTGATATCACCCTTGCCAAGGGTGACATGCTTTCCACCTTCAAAAAGGAGGGCTCGATCTTGCACGAAGCAAAGGAAGAACTTGTCTCCACTACCGTACACCACAAAGGACAAGGTGCTGATTTGCTAGAGGTCAGCAACCTTTTCTTTAAAGAAAATGATGTCGCCACTGCCGTCCTCACAACCTTCTTCTTGTGTGACATATCCCCCCCCTCCCTCTGTCTCCACTGCCGTCCTCACAACCTTCTGCTTGTGTGACATATCCCCCCTCCCCCCCGACTCCGCCTCGTGCTCAACATCCCTCCCGCCCCCGCCTCTGTCCCCTCATCTTTTCCCTTCTGCTTGCATAGACTCCGCCGCACATCAACGAAGATTCTCCCTTTTTTTTGAATTACCTCCAGCCGGTACCCCCTACTCTTCTCAATAGAGACCCATGTAGCATGCACTTGATGGATGCGCACTCCCATAGAGAGAATTTTGTAAAGGAAAAATTACCAAAATACCCTTGTAATTTGTGGAAATTCCAAAATACCCCTCAAATTTCAAAAATTCCCAAAGTACCCCCATAATTTGTCATAAATTCCCAAAATGCCTTTCAAATTTTCCAAAATTCCCAAATTACCCCTGGTTGTGAGAGTAAATTTCTCCAAAAACAAAAAAAATTGTAGCTTTTTATAAGAAGAGTGATTGTCTACCATACAGGATGCTAAAACTAAAATTTGAGTCGGTTATGTAGGCTTTGAAGATTAATTGCTTCATTATTTTTAGACATATTTCGCTTTCTTTTGCGAGGTAATTGGCGACAAATTACATGCTAAGCACTCAAAAACCGGTCTCAATTGTGAAACAAGAATGAAGATTAGAAAATCTTGAAGAACCAAACGAAAATAGATACAAGGGTATTTTGGGAATTTTTGAAATTTGAGGAGTATATGGGGAATTTCCACAAATTAGAGGGGTATTTCGGTAATTTTCCCTTTTGTAAACTCCATAAATGATTACTAGAGGCTCAACCTCGGGTGGTTGTTATGCGCATAGAATTATATATTCTAGCCCATACAGAACTATATATTCTAGCCCGCCAATGATTGCCTTATCTTTGTATCGTGCCCTCTGCTAACCCATCCATGTTAAAAAGAAGGCACTTTATTTTTTAGAAGAGGTAGTATGGAGAGAGAGAGAGAGAGAGAGAGAGAGAGAGAGAGAGAGAGAGAGAGAGAGAGAGAGAGAGAGAGAGAGAGAGAGAGAGAGAGAGAGAGAGAAAGAGAGAGAGAGGACGGACACTAAAGGCTACAGTCGCTAGCTCAATGTCTCATGGATGGAGGGAAGTAAGAGCTAACCCGTAGCTATCGGCAAGACGGACTGAAGGGCAAGTTTGTCTATTCTATGCTCTTTTTATCTTTCACTTTGTTTGTCATTAGTTCTTGGTTACTCAGTTGAGGTATCGTCATCAAACTTCATGCAATGTCGGATCAGCTTCTTGCCTACCATGGCCTCTTTTGTTAATCCAGCTCCAACATGCAGCCCTGTTGAGCCCCTTCATGCCAGATCTGCTTTGCCCAAACCTTAGCACCATCTTGAGCATGTCACGTGAGCCTCTTCAACATTCATTATCATCTCATCTTCGGCAGCCCGTCACACAGATGTCAAGGGTGGGCTATTGGTTACGCCGCTTCACTCAAGAAGGGTTTCACCAATTTGAAGGACATGGCTTTACAGAGAGACGAGCTTGCAATTAATATTTGCAACACTTCAAGGAAAGCTGGTTCTTACGCCATTAGTGCTCCTTGTAAGTTTAGAACCATTTTTGTGGTCTAAAATGGGTACCCAAATGAGCTAGTAGGGAATTCTCTCTCTCTCTCTCTCTCTCTCTCTCTCTCTCTCTCTCTCTCTCTCTCTCTCTCTCTCTCTCTCTCTCTCTCTCTCTCTCTCTCTCTCTCTCTCTCTCTCTCTCTCTCTCCATAACTGCAAATGCGCTAGCATGTAGATGTCATCCTTTACACTACACTGACACTTGAAACATGTTTTGTTTTTTACTAACATGGCATTTCAGACTGCTTCGAGATGAAGGAGTATCTGCAACGAGGCACGAAGAAACATAAGGAGAGCTAAGGCAGGCCTACCACGCACATAAAATCACCCAGTTGAATTCGATATTTGATCGATAGGAAGCATTTGCATGGAAAATGCACACATGGAACAAGAAGACACATCTTTACACGGTGACCGGATTCTTTAGACTTCGTACGGCTCATAAGAAGCAATCTCTCTCTCCAAAAAAAAAACTCCCTAAAAGAATTTGTGTCTCTTTTAGAGAGTTTTTTTTTTGAGAGAATAGGTTGTGTAAAGGTGTGTGGTTGTACGCAAGTTTTTTTCTTCTCGCTATAAATATGGTGTAGATCCTCAATATTGGCCTTTAATGCACTTCAGAAACTTTCCTCCTAGCTAGCTTGCTATTCATCTTTGTTGCACGGATCAAAGGCAGAGCACACATCAATCAGCTTGCAAGGTAACTTATTAGTAGAGTCAACAGATGAGAGAGAGAGAGAGAGAGAGAGAGAGAGAGGTCTCCTTGGATGCCTTTGCCCATCTAAATATTGGCAAAGCTGCATGATCACTCCAGCAACTATAGGTTTGAAGTTTGCCCTCATGATAACCAAGCCATCTCACTAACAAGAGAGAGATAGAGAGAGTCTAGAGAGAGAGAGAACTTTCAAAACTTGAAGGTTTTAAGAGAGGATTTCAAACTGTCTAAAAGAGTCCACACCGGCACAAACTCTTTAGAGTGTTCTTTATAAGGGTTTTGTTTATAGCTGGTGAAATGATGATGGTTGAACTTAAGGACCCTCTCGCCTCAGCTAGTGTTTCTCCAAACAGTTTCTAGACTTTCCTTGCCCAACCCCTTCATAACCAAATCTATTAATGAATCTAGGGACCCTAATATTTGCCTTTTCCAAAGTGGCACAATGTTTTAAGTTGTAGCAAACAACAACCCATTCACCCCTTGGAGGTGGATACCTTGTGGGATGCTAAGGCTAGTGCACACTAGGATTTCACTTTGTTCACATTCTGCAAAATAGAGCATCGCATATCAGGGTAGGCGGGACAACTCCAATTGGAAGTGAAGAGGCTCTAACATGAGGACAAAAGACAGGTCAAAGGGAGCCACAAGAGTGGAGCCAAGCTATTGCCTATCCTCGGCAGCGTGATCTTGTAAGGATCTCAAAAGAAGGGAGAGAAAGATGTTGAAGCGCTCAGGGCATTGTACATTATCCTCTGGCCAAGAAGGTAGAGATGCTAACAAGGGTGAGTCTTTCGATTGAATTATTGTGGATGCTTTTGCACCCAACTCATTGTACACTTTTGCAATATATCAAAACCTTTGTGTGGCATCATAGCATATGTGGTGCTCTTTCATATCTTCAGGCTGGGCCGTTGACTACGTGTATTGTAGATGGAATGATAAGGCAGTCACCTACACTAGGATTTTTTTTTTCTAAATTAGTCAAAGCCTGTGAGAGAGAGAGAGAGAGAGAGAGAGAGAGAGAGAGAGAGAAGATGAAAAGTTTAGATGTTGTAAGAACAAGCCAAGGAGAGCTCAAAAATGTAACCAACATTGTGAAAATTCACTAGTACATTCCATTTTAGCTATATCAAATATGCCTCTTGGCTGCTATTACATATGTTCAAAAGGGGTTTGACTACAACTAAGTGACCAACATGTAGCCTTTCTTAAAAATACAAAGTTCCTTTCAACAATGACATTTATAAAAGTCTTGAAATTTATTAAATGTTTTCACACTATCCTTTTCAAGTATGTCGAGGAAATTTTTCTTTTCCTCTTTTTTTCGCAAGTGTCATGATTGTAAGTTGAAACATCCTTTTTGGGAGCTAGAAAATATGGAGTCACCCATGAAAAACATTTATCTCTAGTTTCAATAAGATATAATCTAGAAACAATGACTACAAACACACATTGCTCATATTGACTCCAACCTGCGCAATAAGCTCTACCAACTCTACTTCTTTTATAGCTTCCCTAAATTAGGCATTTCTTGATAACAGTTTCTTTTTGAAACAATCCTCTCTCCCTACAAGCACTTTCCATAATAATATGTATTGAGAAACATCCTCCACAACAAAGCATATGCATGCATGCATGCACTCTCTCTCTCTCTCTCTCTCTCTCTCTCTCTCTCTCTCTCTCTCTCTCTCTCTCTCTCTCTCTCTCTCTCTCTCTCTCTCTCTCTATGACCACTAGTTATGCTTCAGAGAAGGGATCATAACCTTGGATAATCAAGGAATTAATACCTATGACCACTAGTTATGCTTCAGGGAAGGGATCATAACCTTGGATAATCAAGGAATTAATATAAGGGTGGATGATTGAAGTTTCCATGACGAATTCAAGAGGAGAAAAAGTGATAGATAGATAATATGTAATTTGATGCTAAATGTTTCCTTTTATGATTTAAGTTCTATATGTAACTTGTTGAGTTTTGCTCGCTTTTATGATTGCTTGAAAAGGTTTGCTCCGAGTTTGAAATTCGCCAATCACCACAAGCATCACATTGGACCTCAAATGGTTTTGAGAGATCCGGTAGTGTAAGCACAGGTTGAGAGATAAGCTTTTTGAAAGCATTTTTCTCCTTAGCAGACCATGTATACCTAACGCTTTTCTTTGTTAGGTCATGTAATGGTCCCGCAATTTGTGAGAACTTTTCTATGAAGCGTCTATAGTATGCACACATACCTATAAAGCTTCTTAGTTCATGAAGATTCTTTGGTTTAGGCCATCCTTTTATTACCTCTAACTTTGATGGATCCATTTGGATGACATCTTGAGAGATAATGTGACCTAAATACTGAATCTCTTGCAAGAAAAATTCACTTTTCTTTCGATTAACATAAAGTTTATTCTCTCTTAAAACTTGAAATATTACCTGGAGGTGTTGCTTGTGTTCGTCTAATGAATTAGAGTAGATGATAATATCATCAAAGAACACTCTGGTGAAGGTTCGATGAGGCCCGAACAGCTTCTCCATCAAGCGGTTGAATGTGGCTGGTGCATTGGTCAAGCCAAAAGGCATGACAATGTATTTGTAAAGACCAAATGTGGTGCGAAATGTGGTCTTTACAATGTCTTGATCAACTATCCTTATTTGATGATAGCCACTTTTTAGGTCAATCCTACTAAAGTAGGTGGATCCTTGTAGCTTATCAAATAGGTCTTCTACCCGTGGAACGGGAACCTATTCTTGATAGTGATCCTATTTAGTGCTCTATAGTCGACACACATACGATATGTGCCGTCTTTCTTTTGCACTAATAGCACAGGAGAGAAAAATGGAGATGAGCTAGGCCTAACCATGCCCTTCTCAACTAACTCATGCACTTGCCGCATAATCTACTCTTGTTGAGCTTGAGAACTCTATAAGGAGGTTTGTTAGGCAGTGAACTTCTTGGAAGAAGTTCAATTGCATGGTCATCATTACCTCGTTTAGGAGGTAGCTCATAAGGGAAGTCGTCAATAAAAACATCTTGAAACCCCTTGAGAAAATTGGATAACTCTAATTCCTTTTGGTTGCTTTTATTTTCTTTTGCTAAAGCATTAGGTTCATTTTGAGAGTCTTTAACAAAAATCATGTACACGGAAATAGAGCTCTTTATTGACTTGTTGAAAGCTGGTGTATGTACAATAGGGATAGTGTTACCCATTTCCTTAGCATCTATATACATGTCAAGGAGATTCTCCTTTCAGAGAATTTAACATTGGTAGCCAGGCGATCAAACCATGGTGCCCCTAGGATTACATCCTCATGCTTGAGAGGAGAGATAAAGAAGTCCTCTTTGTCCACATAGCTTTGGACATGAAGCCTCAATTTCCCGATTAAGGGAGTGACTCAAGCTTCTTGCCCCTTGAAAGCACTATCTGCGGGTAGGACATCTCCCATCTCGTAGGCTTGTATGCCTAGCTTGGTGGCCAACTCTATAGATATAAAATTGTGAGTAGAACCATGGTCAAAGAAAATAAAAGCATCATGTTCTCTTACCTTTCCCCAAGCATGGCATAGAGGAGATCCTTTGTGGTGAGTTTGGTGAGTCTCCTCCTCTTGGATTTCAACCAAGGTAGCTCTAGGAGGATCTTGGCGGTTTTTCTTTTGGGGACAAGCGCAGTACGCATGCCCTTGTTCGCCGCACTTGAAACACCGATTATCCTTGCTATAACGCTCAAGCTCTTCAGGAGAGAGTTTGTTTTTACCTTTGTAAACTCCCTTCTCTTTAGCTTTGTTGGAGTTGCCCTTAGGAGACTTTTGGACATTGTCCTTCCCCTTAGGCTCGTTGGAACCCTTGTTTTTCGTGGGCTTATTATTTCTTTTAGTCCCCGTTTGGAAATTGATTCGAGAGGCCACCATAGTATGGTGTATTACCGCCGATATGGTACGTGGCCTTTGGGAGTTGACATACTCCGCCATTTCTTCGGTTAAGCCCGCACAAAATTGTTGCTTTTGCTCTCCAAAATCCAACTTTTTGAAGACAGTGCCTTTGAGTTGTAGGTCCCAGAACTTGTCTACATATTTGTGGATGGATTCATAGGAGAGAGCTTTAAGCTTCGCCATTCGGTGAGTACTTTCACTTTGGCATCGGTGGCCAAAAACAGCTTCATAATGGAAGCTCTTAAATCTTTCCATGTTCGCGGAGCTTCACCGTTGGCTCGTAGGCTAGACCACCATTGCTTAGCGGACTTTTGAAATTGCATAGCTACATTGCGTAGCTTAGAGGACTCCATGAAGCCCTCATCTCCAAACTCCGCATCAAATTTTTGGATGAAGGCCAAGACTTTGTCTGTAGCACCAAATGTGCCATCATAGGTAAGGAAAGAGATGCTCTTCCCACCCTCTTTGAACGTCTTCAGCTTGGACGACCTCTTCCATGCAGCATAGGATTTCCTATGGCCTTTTCTTTTTGATGGTTCAAAGGTTGCACCATCACTTTCTTCAGAAGGTGAAGAATTTCAAGAAGGTGGAGAAGAGGGTGACCTCTTTCTCACCTTTTTCTTGTCTTGATCTTCATCGTCCTCACCATCACTTTCATAAGAGGAAGAGGATGAAGAATATGGAGAAGAGGGTGTCCTCTTTCTCGCCTTTTTCTTCTCTTGCTTTTTATCATCCCTCTTTGAATTCTGGTGTGGAGAAGGGTGCGATGGTCTTCTCCGCTTTGGTGGTGATGGAGAGAATTTAGCCCGCCGTCTTCGTGGAGCCATCTCCGCCGAGGTGGCAGGAGACTCACTTCTTTCTCGTTCCTTCGATGGAGGCTCTTGAGTTTTCCTTTGGGAAGGAGATGCATCATCAAGAAGTAAATTCTCGAGCCCTTCATATAGATTCTCTTCTTCTTCCCGAATCGGAGAGAGACCTCTTTTGGAAGTCTCACAAGGAGGCTTCCTAGGTGTCTCTCGTCATGGTGGTGAGCTTGGAAATTCCCGTGAACACGGAGCTGCCGTTGCACTTCACTTTGAAGAGATGGATTGCCCATGGCTTGTTGAAGCCTAGAAACAAGATAGTTAACAAGCATCGGAGCATCATTAGTAGCTTGCTCATTAGCAAAATCAAAGTTATCAACATTAATTTCACTCTCTTTACTATTGTCAGCCATTCTAACAACTTTTAGTTGTAAACGTTTTAGGTGTACTTTGGCACTTCAAGCCCTAGTTGCTACTCCTCTTTACCCCTTTAGAAAAATCACTCAAGCTATTGTACCCATGGCTCAAATACCATTAATTGCAAGGAATAGAAGAGAGGGTCGTTCAACACCAAAATAGCACCGGCTCGTGTCAAGCTTCTAATAGCTCAATAGTGGTTAAGCCGTAGGCAAGCTGCGTAGGACTCCACTATTAAGGCCATAGCTCTCGACGGTGATGCCCCGTTAACTGCACGAACACAGGCGCACTGCAAGGCTGAAAAATCCCTATTCTACTTACTCACAGGAAATTAATAATACTAACCATTTATAGCTAGCTTTAGGACCTCCCTTCTTAAGCAAGAAAAGAGAAACCTTGTGCTCTGATACCAATGTAACATTTAATGGACTAAAAACTTGTGTGTTGCGAAAATTAGCATGAACATAGTGGGCATTTCGTTAGAATAGATTACTAATGAGAATTACAAGAGTGCTTGGGTGCAGAGAGAGCAACAAAAAGCATAACAACTAGTAAGATAGCATGAACAATACTTTCAAAGAGAGAGAAATTAAGCTATTGACAACAATTGAGGACCAAATTTTCATGGAGCCGGTCCCCCCTCCAAAAGGCTTTGTATTATGGTTTCTCCCATCAAGAGAGACATTGTACAATACAATTCTTTGTGTTCCTTCAAGACTAGCTAGTGCAATGAAGATGAAAGCTTCATGCACTAAGCAAAACACTTATCAAACACAACATCAATTCTCCCCGGTCTCAGACCCAAGACCTCACACACCTTCGAAGATGGTGAGAGCTAGCAGGGTACGTTAGTAGATTGAGAGGAAATAGGAGGATTCTTACAAGAAAGATGTACATCTCCTCACATAATCACTCATATTAGCATAGCTTACGTTAGTAATTAGCATGGTAGAGGAGATGAGCATGCATTGAAGCTTGGCTCTTGTTTGGATTTGCATCACAAAGCCAAGAGTTGTTGGTGTAGGCCTCCCTTCTCACAAGCTTGGAGTAGGTGATAAGCTTTCCATTAAAGCTTGAGAAGGAGAGAGAGTCTTCTTTACTTCACACATGAGATTGTGTGAGTGTGTGTGTTAATGCCTTGCAAAAATCAGCCCCCTCTCTCTCTTGGTCGACCCCTCTTGCTATTTGCTCATGCTACCCTCTCATTGGACCTCCCTAGGGCTAGGCAATGACAATTAAGCAGCATAAGTGATAGCCTTCCGACATGTGTCCCCCTTTCCCCTTTTGTGAGAGCTTTAGGTAATTTAATAATTCAACTAAACTCTCATTGGACCCCTTTGCCTCCTGGCCAATAGGAATCAGGCAAGCCATTGGGCTGATGAATGCTCATCGGACCCCTTGGGAGACTGTCCAATAGTCTTCTAGAGGACTTAATTCTCATTGGTTCTTTTATTAAGTGTTCTTAAATTAATTAAACTAGATTTACTCTAGCCTAATTCTCATTGGTCCACCTCCAAGTCCATCCAATAGGAATTGGGTACACCCTGTGGGCATCTGGGCTAGGGAGCTCACATGTGTCCCTCATTCCCTTTGTGTAAAGGGAGCTTGTGTGTGTGTGTGTGACTTTCTCTCTCATCCCCTACAAGCAAGGCTTGCCCCCTCCTATGTAGGGATTTGTAAAGACTTTTGGGACACACACAAAGCATCCAATTCCCCCATGTTTGACCTTTGAACACAACCTTTGAATTTTGGAACCTTAGCATTTTGGAAGTCTTAATGGGCTGAACCTTAGGGTCTTTTTAGCCCATTGTTGCACATGGATCTTTTGCAGATGGACCCCCCTTTGGATCCCTATTTTCCCTACTTTGGATCCCTATTGTGGCCGGTCTTCTAGCTTAACCAATATTCTAGCTTTTTCTCCCCTGGCACTTTCCCATATTGAATGATCAGTTTAACATGAGAAAATCATTTAGGAGAATTAGATATTGATTATTATGACACCTTTGTTAGGATGCTGAGTTCATGCTACAAAACTGTACATTGGTATCAAAGAATAGAAGTATTACAATCCTATTTGTGGCTCCCCTTGTTGAAGGTTCACTAGAAATATGAGCTGCCATGTGATGGTGAATCTAAAAATTCTGCATCTCTTGACCATTGGCTAGTGGGATAATTGACACAATGTGCTAATTCTAGTAGATCCTAGCTACTATGGTAGTTGAGCCAATGGGTAACCTTGTGAAATGGTTCATGCAGTAGTTTTTTGTGGAAGGGGGAAATGTTGCTAGGTCCATCTTCAAGCTTCATTCTTGTTGATACTATGTGATCTAAGGTGGTGTGGGGAGTCCTAGCTAGGTGTGGGTGTGTATGCCTTTGTCATGTCTTTAAGCTCCTCTTAAGAAACTCAATTAATATTGGTTTGTATGGCATGCATGCCCAACTTCTTGAGAGGTCACCCACCCTAGGATTGTTCCTACACATATACTCTTAATTGCAAGGTTTCCCCAAACTAGTCTATCCATCCATATCAAAAACCAAAACCTAGCCAATTTGTGCAAGCCTCATAACTAGGCACCACTTATAGTTCACAAGTTGGGCTTACCCCAACAACTACCCCCTTAAGCCAAGTTGGAACTTCTTCTTTCTCTTCATGTTCCCTTGGTACCCAACTTGGTCCACTTTGTCAGCTCACCATGTTTCCTGGCTCATAAATTAAACTCTTCCATGGGTACAAAGGTTGAATTTGTCCACCTTTTCACTGGCTCACATCCAAGTTTTAAGTCCAGAAAGGCCAAATTGAAGCTTTGAGCCAGTAAAAAGATGGAAAACTTCAACCTCCAAGCCAAAAAAGTTGTCGAGCTGAACCTCTAGATTCATATACAAATATCCTTTGATTTTTCCTTTTTTGCTCTACTTAGGACACATGGCAACATATTCAAAATGCTCAACTATCATTTTGTATATTGAAAGATCTTGCTTGATAATTTTACAATGGGTGAGATAGTGCAATGTACCGTTGCTTGAATTACAAAGTGAGATGCTTTGGGCTAGTAAAAAGATGGAAAACTTCAACCTCCAAGCCAAAAAAGTTGTCGAGCTGAACCTCTAGATTCATATACAAATATCCTTTGATTTTTCCTTTTTTTCTCTACTTAGGACACATGGAAACATATTCAAAATGCTCAACTATCATTTTGTATATTGAAAGATCTTGCTTGATAATTTTACAATGGGTGAGACAGTGCAATGTACCGTTTCTTGAATTACAAAACAAGCAAAAAAATTGCTGCTTGCACCTGTGATTGGATGAGGTTATTAAGGATTATACAACTCACATCTTCCCATGTATTATATTTTGTCAAAGAGAGTGGCTAGAGAAATCTATGTAAGCACACATTATGTTGGGGTAAAGGCGGTGTGCCTCTTACCCCGGTCAAACACGCCAAAGGCTACCAAATGACCATTGGAAGTACACACCTTATTCTTTAGTAGAAAGAAGAATAAGGGGCTCTCTCACACATTGTGGTAAGTTGCTCCACCCACATCATGGTCTCTCTCTCTCTCTCTCTCTCTCTCTCTCTCTCTCTCTCTCTCTCTCTCTCTCTCTCTCTCTCTCTCGCACACGTACCGCATTTGTGCACTCACAATTGGTATTAGAGCACATGGTGGTCGTGAGGAGCACGGCGATGTCAAGAGCTTAGAGGCAATAGCTTGCTCGCTCTTGGTGGTGGAGAGAATAAGCTTGGGAGCTTTGCGAGAATGCAATGGATCTTGTGAGTTCAATTAAGAGTGATGTATGCTCTTGTGGAAGCTCAGGAAACAGTGTGGAAGATAATGTGTAGATGAAGGTGCTGACCTAAAAAAATGTGTGCGCAGCAGTGTTGTTTTGCATCAAAAATTTGACTACATAAACAGGCTTATTTAGCTTGGTTTTTAGTCACCTTATCAAAAATGTCATGACCTACAACTTTTCATCTGAAAGTTTTGCCAAATTCTACACCAATTTTTTGTACATTTGGAAGACTACCTGCAGGTCAAGGGTAGAAAGCTGCAAATTTTTATAGATTTGTTTTGATCTATAAAAACAACTCATTTCATGCCCATTCCCTTCACTCCTAACTATTTTTATTGCAATCTAAAACCTTGTAGAAAAAGGTTTTTGGAAATTTTGGACGGTTTGCGAGATATCGGTGTTTATGGCATGTATGGTTATTAAGGTCAGATAGTCGGAATACTGTTAGAATCGGATTTTTTCCACAAATTTCTGTGTTCATGTGCATGGTTTGCAATCGTGCTTTGATTGCATTTTGGCAGTCAATGGTTTCTTTGCCATACTGTTTTGGCATCGCATTATAAGAGTGTTTGACTTATAGAGTGGCTACAAGTTAGGTAGTCATATTTGAGCTTTGGTAGTGGTTGAGTAGTTCTCCCACTTTCTCTACAAGTTCCAGGTACTTTTGGCAGTTGAGACTTATATCAATGTTCAAGCTAAAAGGTTGTATATGTGTTAGTCATGGTTATGATTGTGTGGTGGTCGAGTTGATCTCGTACTTTGACTGTCATGTATGGCAGACATGCATTATAGTTCAAAGTCTACAATGATGACTGGTGAGAGATGGAAGTCGTGTAGTTTCCGATATATGCAATGTTGGCATTGTGCTCACACAGGACACATTAGACGCCGCTACTTTAGACGCATGAGGTAGTGGCACAAATGTATGCGAGATGCACATGCGGCTTTGAAACATATTAGAGATGCACTTATAGTGGTAGTATATGGTAGTGATGGTGATGCCATGCTTGCCTTGAGTATACTTCTTCTTGTGGATATGTTTATGGATAGCACACTTTCTCCACAATGGTTACTAGGTGGCAATGCTACTTTCCACGTCACACCATATTGTGAGTAGTTTAGTAGTTTTTCTAGTGGGAGACTTGGTTGTGTGTGACTTACTGATAGTTAAGCATGTGACATAAAGGGAGCAGGAGATGTGTGTTTGTCACTGCCCAGTGGAGCATCATACACACTTCATGTGCCATATGTTCCTAAGTTGAGACATAGTTTGATCTTGGTGAGATAATTGAGAGACAGTGAATGTCAGGTAGTGCTTAGAGAGCACTCTTTCTAGATGCATTGTGGTTCACTAGTCAATGCAAGAAGAGATAGCATTGTCTTGGTCTACCCTATGTATGTATTTGAGGTGCAAGGACAACATAGTCTCAATTTAATTACAATCATGTCAGCAAGAGGCTAAACACATATCTTTCATGGATGAGCTCCAGAGTGCTATGCACGACATGTCTGTGGATGCAAAGTTAGAGTGGCCATGCTCTAGGGAGACACAACAGATTGATCCTCTTAGGAGAGAGATGCCTCCTACCATGGAGATGAGCGACATGGAGTTCTTTGACATGCTCATGCTAGAGGTTGATATGGTGATGCAAAGACATGTGGATACAAACCCTATGGACGATGAGGGAGTGACAACTACCCTGGAGTCAGGATTGATGCATCCATATGTGACTAGTTTTGGTGGTGATGTTGTGCATGACATGTATGTAGATGCATAGTTAGAGCGGCCATGCTCAAGCAAGACACAACAGATTTATCCTTTTATGATAGAGAAGTTTTCCACCATGGAGATGAGCAGTATGGAGTTCTTTGACATGCTCATGCAAGAGGTTGATATGGTGATGCCAAGACATGTGGATACAGTCCCAATGGATGATGAGGGAGTGATGACTACCTTTGAGTCAGGATTGACATGTCCATGCATGATTGATTCTAGTGGTGATGTAGTGAGGGTTGAGATACCTACTAGATATGGATTGGTAGAGGTCACTACACATAGCATTGACTGGCACAGATATGATGACAGAGATTACGCATTTATCATCAGCCTTTGGGACTCTCACGTACAAGCTCTTAGAGTCAAGACCCGATATAGCAACTATAGTGGGAACGTTTGTAGTTGGGTTGTCACTCGAGTGATGAATGACACTAGCATGATGCATCATGGAGCAGTGCATGTCATTATAGGATACTTGCAGGGTATGCATGTTGATTCTAGCAAGAATAACCACTTTCACACAATGCTAGAGTCTATACGACAGTATGCATTGACTTCTAGGGACCCAGTGGGTATCGGTTGAGACAGATTCCTCCCTCCTCCCTATACCTTATGTACATACTGTTAGGTCCTATAGTAGTACCACTTACTGGCACATTTTCCTTTAAGTGGGAGATTTTTGGGATAAAGGTGGTGTGTCTCTTACCTTGTTTGGACACGTTAGAGGCATCTGACCACCCATTACTTGTATACACCTTACTCTTTAGTAGATAGAAGAATAAGAGGCTCTCTCACACGTTGTGGTGAGTTGCTCCACCCATTACTTGTATACACCTTACTCTTTAGTAGATAGAAGAATAAGAGGCTCTCTCACACATTGTGGTGAGTTGCTCCACCCACATCCTGTGCTCTCTCTCTCTCTCTCTCTCTCTCTCTCTCTCTCTCTCTCTCTCTCTCTCTCTCTCACTAGAAAGGAAAGTTCACCCCCCCCCCCCCCCCCCCCCCCCCCCCCCCCCCCTTCTCTCTCTCTCGGCTTGGAAGTCGGAGAGCTAGTGGATGCATAAAGGAGACAAAAGTCTTGATTGCTTGTGTTGAGCATGGGTGCCCACACTGTTCTCTGATAGATTTGTGACCCTGTGATCCAATCGTCTGGCTATCTGCATTTTCAAAAATAGTTCCTTTATCTTAGTTCTGATGCCATGCATATATTTACTAGCTTGTTTCCCAATGGTACTTCCAATTGAATTCCCAAGCTCTAAATATACATTGTAGTGAGCTTCTTGTTTTGGGAATTCACTAGCAAGTTATCTTCTTGTGCCAACACAAACTTTGGCATCCTATTGAGCACCTTAATAGCTTTTGGATGTGCATCCATAAGATATACTTCGTTGGATGCATGGATCAATCAATCGGGTTGCATGCCCTTGAGGGTGACTTAGCCACGGGGACATGCATGAAGGTATTGTTGTGGAATTTTTTAAACAAAAGCAGGAGATTGGTAACGTCCCTCTACACCTTGCATGGGTTTATCTGCACATTTTTGTGTGCCTTTTGTGAATGCCAAGGTTTATCTATATACTTGTCTCTACCATATACTCGTGTTTCTTTTGTAGTTGACTCATGCAAACACAACATTAGAGGGAATGAAAAGATGTAAACCACGCAATTGTCATGTGAAGAACAAGTGACCCATCCAGAAAACAAGTGGTTGAATAAGTTGCCCTCCTATTCAAGTTCATGATTATGTTGTTCTCTGAGACTTGGTATCATGTCAATTTACAATCAACATATTGTGATTGACCAGATTGGCCAAGCATGTGCGAACATATTTACGACATGCATTTAATCATAAGAGACTTCTTTCTTTATCTTTGCGATATTCTCCAAACCATTGATACAATTAGGAAGATTGGAAAGAGCCGATCACTTGACAACTATGCCAAGTTAGAACTTTAGAGTTAGATGTCAACGTAGATCATACCAAACAGGATAAACAGAATCAGACTTCACATGAACAATTGGCAAACTAGACAGACAACTATACTAAGAGCTGAAAGAATAGAATTAGATGCTAGACAACATAAGACAACTTGAATTGATATATTCAGATTGTTGAGTTAGAAGTACAAATGAGCTAGCATTGAGTGTTGGATTACAAGGAAGTAAAAGAGTTCACAAAGGATTATGGATACAATAGAGCTTTGCTCAAGACTAGACAATAGGTCATACAAACCAATAGGCCACAAAATGAAAGTACTGAGGCCTATTTATAGGTGCCTGCATTGGGTTCTAATCAATTATTCAATTGTATATTTATCGACCAGTAAATTAGTATCACTATTAGTAATTCTATTGTGTAATGTCCCTTCCATAGAGTCCATTCCCACTATCTACATCCTCCTCTCCTTTCTTGAATTTTGGCATATTTCCATAATTCCATATTCTGCTATGATGTAAGTGTTTGTGTTTGGGTCTTTGTGGATCTAGAGGCGTTCTTCAAGGTGCCATTTGGGATATCTTGGGGTGGCATTTGAAGAAATATTGGTCGAGCTTGACCTAGAGGAGCACTAGAAGCAGCGTTCTCTTTCTAAATCAATCTGTAGATGGCTTCCTGCTCCAATTACTCCCTTCACACTATCAGCATCTCCACTTCATATGGCATAAGAGCATTCGAGGTTTGTAGAGGGTATTCTGGCCTTTAGTGAGCCTTGCCCATGCCAGCTTATGACATAGGAAAGCTGCGTGTATGCACCCTACTAAATCTAGTTGATTTGCTTTGATACAGGCTTTGAATAGAACTCATTGTGTGAAGTGCAAAGTGCAAGAGCTCCCTCTCCTTCTCCAAGAAAGTAGAGATATTGAGAGCCTACACCAACACTTTTGGCTATGGAATGTAAATCCAACCAAGAGTCATGCTTCAATGCTTAAGCTTGCCATCTTCTCCATCTTCATTACTATGCTATTATGTATGCTAGCAAGAAGAGTGATGATAAGTGAGAAACTAATTCTTTCTCCTATGAAATGTTTCTTCTTCCTCTTCCCTACCCTCATTCCCTGCTAGCTCTCTCCACCTTCGAAGGTGTTTGAGGTCTTGGGACTGAGGCTTGGGATAGTTAATGCTTTCCTCAAAGTTTATGTTATGCTCGTGATGCATGAAGCTTTCCATCTTCATTGCAAAATTATTGTTCATACCAAATTAACTAAATGCTATTTTTATGTTGCTGCCATCAGTTATGTTCACCCGCTATGCTCACAAAGTAATTTCACAAAAGTACTCTCTCTAATTTTCAGTACTCTCAAGTTAGTAGGCCAATTCCATTACATTGGTATCAAAGCATTTGGTTTCTCTTTTCTTTCTTAAGAAGAGAGATCCTTAAGTAGCCGATAAATGGTTGATTTTGTTAATTATATTAGGGTAAGTGGAACTGGGATCTATTATTGGTTTTTTTGAGCCCACTATGTGGGATATGGTGCACACCTTGGGAGCTTTGGACTTAATAATGGAGTCTTTTTAGACTTTCCTTAGGCTTTACCATTATTGACACATAAGAAGTCCAAAAGGAGATGGCCCTCGGCAACTCTACTATGTTAGACCTACTCCACTACTCTCTATAATTAACCACTTCGAGCCGTGGGTGTAGCTACTTAAGAGCCAATTTTCAAAGGCTAATAGGAGTGGAAACTAAGGTTTTGAATTGCCAAATCATACACTAAGTACGTACACAAATTTTGTTGACATGGCTGACAATAACCAAGAGAGTACAATGAACATTGTAGCTTTGATTTTGCACATGAAGGTGCTAATGATGATGCCCCCATGTTTGTGAACTATCTTGTTACTAGGTTGCAGCAAGCTATGGGCAACCTTGCTTTGCAAGCCGAAGTTACACAACAACTTTACGCTTATGGGATTTCCCTTCCTCTCCAAGATGAGAGAGAGATTAGGAGGCCTCTTGAAGAGACCCCCAAAAGAAGACTCTCTCCCATACGAGAGGAGGAATCCAAAGAGCAAGAAAGTGATGAAACTTTAAGTTCCTTTGAAGATGTGGCTCCACGAAGACGGAGATCTAGACGATCTCCCAGTACTCCCAAGAGGAAAAGATCAACACACAATCCTTCTCCTCATCATTCCGAAAGGGAAGAGAGGAAACAAAGGAAGAAAGGGGCTAGAAAGAGGTCACCCTCTTCTCCTTATTCTTCACCTTGCTCCTCTTCCGACGAAATCTATGGCTATTCTCTTAGATAATACAAGAGGGGAGGACATCCTAAATCATACCCTGCATGGCGAAGATTAAAAAAGCTAAAGAATTTCAAGGAGGGAGGAAAGAGAATCTCCTTTCTTACCTATGATGGCACCTTTGGTGCTACTAACAAAGTGTTGGCCTTCATCCAGCAATTTGATGCGGCCTTTGGAGACGAGGGCTTCACAGAGTCCTCCAAGCTATGCCATGTAGCTATGCACTTCCAAAAATCAGCTCATCAATGGTGGGCTAGCCTTCGCAGCAACGGTGAAGCTCCAAAGACATGGAAAACTCTACGAGTTTCCATCATGAATCAATTCCTTGCAAGCGATGCAAAGGACAAAGTGCTCGCCAAATGGCGCAGCTTGAAGCTTCTCTCTCATGATTCTATCCACAAGTATTTAGAAAAGTTTTGGGATTTACATCTCAAGGCTACTTTCTTTAAAAAGATAGACTTTGTCGAGCAATAGCAACAATTCTGTGTGGGATTACCTAAAGAGATGGCCGAATACATCAACTCTCAATGGCCTAGTTCTATCACCGAAGTAATCCATCACACCATGGTTGCTTCACACATCAATTTCCATCAATGGGCTAGATGGAATGTCAAGCCCATGGAAAACAAAGACAAAAATGATGCAAAGGAGAAAACCAATGCTCAAAATTTTTCCGAAGGTACTTCCAACAACAACAACAACAATCGGTCCAAGGACAAGGGAGTTTACAAAGGCAAAAAAAAACTCTCTCCTAAAGATCTTGAAGCTTTTCACAAGGACCATAAGTGTTTCAAGTGTGGGGAGCAAGGACATGTCTATCGTTCTTTCTGCAAGAAGAATGCTCACAAAGAGACTCCTAGGGCTTCCACCATCAAAGATCCAAAAGAGTATGCTCATTGCAAAGGATCATCACTTTCCTATGCTTGGGGAAAGGTAAGAGAGCATGATGCCTTCATCTTGTTTGACCTTGGCTCTACTCACAACTTCATATCAACGGAGCTGGCCACTAAGTTGGGCATTCAAGCTTTCAAGACGGGAGATATTGTTTCGATTGACACAGTTTTCAAGGGATAGCAAGCCTCCGTTACTCCCTTGATTGGGAAGTTGAGGGTTCATGTCCAAAGCTATGTCGACAAAGAAGACTTTTTCATCTCTCCTCTCCAGCATGAGGATGCTATCCTAGGGCTGCCATGCTTTAATCGCATGGCTACCAATATGAAGTTCCCTAAAAGGAGAATCTAT
Organism: Adiantum capillus-veneris; assembly: GCF_014529385.1. NCBI lineage: Eukaryota > Viridiplantae > Streptophyta > Polypodiopsida > Polypodiales > Pteridaceae > Adiantum > Adiantum capillus-veneris. Next base: position 164,538,763 of record NC_140931.1, read on the forward strand.
TTCACCTACAGGGGAAAGAACATGTATATAGATGCTGGTGAGCGTGGTTGCTCTATTCCACTTGTAAATTCTCCTGCTTTTGATAAATCAATGAAGAGCTCAATTTTTGCGTACATGATTTTTGTCAAAGAGTCTCTAAAAGATCCTAATGTTTCATCAAATGTAAATGGTAGGAATCAAGAAGAGTTAGACTTGTCTAATTTTCTAAAAGGATTCCAAGATGTGTTCATCGATGATATCCCTATGGACTTACCTCCAAAACGAGGGGATGATGACCATTGCATTGAGCTCCTTCTAGGAAGCTCACCACCTAACAGAGCTCCTTATCGAGTCTCACAAGCTTAACAAGAGGAGACCATGAGGCAAGTACATGAATTGGTAGACAAAGAGATGGTGAGGCCTATTTCCTCTCCCTTTTGTTCTCCAGTCCTTTTAGTGCAAACAAAAGATGGTACATACCATATGTGTGTGGATTATCAAGCAGTAAACCATATCACTATCAAAAAACAGATTTCCCGTGCCTCGGGTAGAAGATTTGTTTGATAAGCTACAAGGCTCTACCTACTTCAGTAGGATTGAAGGTGCTTGAGGTGCTTGATGGTTGGGATGCTTGAGGTGCTTTTCAAGCTTGAGATTCTAGGATTGTACTTGAGGTGGGAACCCGGCCCAAGCTTGAGGGGCTTAAGGGCCAAGCTTGAGGTGGGAACCAGGCCCAAGGTTCAGTAGCTTGAGGTGTACAAAAGTCTGACACCATTCCCTACAAGGAGGGGGAAAGTCCTACAAGAGGGGGGATGAGAGAGAACACCCACACACTCAGACAAGGCATGCTTGGTACAAAGAAAGCAAAAGGGACACTTGTCAAGTTCCTCCTCATGTTGCCCTCATGGGGTGCCTGAAGCCTATTGGTTGGCCACCCAAGGGGTCCAATGATAATTTGGAAGATCTAATTAATCGTTTTTACATTTATCAAGTCCTCTCTCTCAAAGGGGAAAGGGGGACACTTGTCCCAAGGCTACCCTTGTTACTTGATTTACCTCCTGCTTGTAATTGGCTAGGCCTGGTGGAGGGGTCCAATGAGCTTCAAGCATGAGCTACAAGGGGGGGTCAACCAAGGAAGCTAGGGACATGCTTGGGGGGTATACTGTCCCACACACACACGCCCTCATTGTGTGAAGTGCAAAGTGCAAGAGCTTCCTCTCCTTCTTCAAGCAAGTAGAGAGGTTGAGAGCCTACACCAACACTCTTGGCTATGGAATGCAAATCCGATCAAGAGTCATGCTTCAATGCTTAAGCTTGTGATCTTCTCCATCTTCATTACTATGCTATTATGTATGCTAACAATAAGAGTGATGATAAGTGAGGAACTAATTCTTTCTCCTATGAAATGTTTCTTCTTCCTCTTCCCTACCCTCATCCCCTTCTAGCTCTCTCCACCTTCAAATGTGTTTGAGGTCTTGGGACTAAGGCTTGGGATAGTTAATGCTTTCCTCAAAGTTTATGTTATGCTCGTGATGCATGAAGCTTTCCATATTCATTGCATCACCTAGGTCACAAGGAACAAAGATTGTATTGTAACAAGTCTCTCTTGATGGGAGAAATCATAATACAAATGCCTATTGGAGGGGGGACCGGCTCCACATAAATCCGGTCCTCAACTGTTGTCATGTTCTCTAAATTCTCTCATGCAAAAGTACTATTCATGCCACGTTAACTAAATGCTATGTTTATGTTGCTACCATCAATTATGTTCACCCGCTATGCTCACAAAGTAATTTCCCAAAAGCACTCTCTCTAATTTTTGCTACTCTCAAGTTAATAGGCCAATTTCGTTACAACATACATCAATACTGGTCAGTGTGGTATTACCTCGATGTGATTGAGGACGATCTGATTCTCTAGTATTGCCTTGATGTAGTTGAGGACAATCTGATTCTCTTGTTGCATCATCTTTCTTAAGACCCTCACTAGGTAATCTAATATGTATCTAGTAATGCATCCAAGATCGTGTGCACCATTAGGAAGAGAATGAGTTCTAGGAGGGCCTATTTATTTGGCAATTTAAGGAAGTCAAACCTTTAGTACTAAGAAAGAAGTCAAAGGATATATTTTGAATTCAAATAGAAAAAGTGACTAGTATATTGGAATTCAAAATATTCCCCAAAATGAAACTTAAAATCTAGCAGATAAAACCATATCATGTAGCATATCTATGAAAAGAGCTTGGTGTGTAGATCATAGATCTATAATATATACTCAAATAGGAGGGTGTATATAGGAGTTATGAAAGGCCCAAAATGCGATGAGGAGTTTCAACCTAGTTGTGGATGTGCACGCCTTTTTCAAGACATTGAGCTCCTACTATACAACTATATATTGGTATCAAAGAATAGAAATTATTTCAATCCGACTTGTGGATCCCTTGTCAAAGGCCTACTAGAAATATAACTCGTTGTGTGATGGCGGATGTGAGAAGTCTGCATTTCTTTAGCATGGCTAGCAATGTTATTGGCACAATGTCCTAACTCTAGTAGAGCCTAGCTGCCATGGCAGTTGACCCAATAGGTGACCTTGTGAAAAAGTTCATGTAGTAGCTTTTTGTGGAAGAGGGGAATGTTGTTGTTGTTAGGTATCATCTCCAAACTTCCATCCCCCACATTTTTGTGGATACTATGGGATCTAATGTGGTAAGGGGAATCCTAGCTAGGTGTGGGTGTTCATGCCTTTGCCACAAGCCTTTAAGCTCCTATTGTGACACTCTACATATATTGGTTTGTATGGCATGGAGGCACACCTTCTTGAGAGGTCACCCACCCCAGTATTGTTCATGCACATAGTCTCTATCCATTTAGGTCCAAAAAACTAAACATGTTAAGGACGTGCGCTCTACACAATTTGTGCAAGCCTTACAATAGGCATCACTTATAGTTCACAAGTTGGGCTTACCCCAACAACTGCCCCCTTAAGCAAACTTGGGAACTTCTTCTTCCTCTTCAATTTTGTCTTCTCCCTTGGTACCCAACTTGATCCGCTTTATCGACTCAAAGGTTCAACTTGGCAAGTTTCTTGGCTCATATATTGAACTTGTCCATGGGATCAAAGGTTGAAATCGTCCACCTTTTCAGTGGCTCTGTTGGGAGAAGAGGGGGAGATCAGTTGCTTAAGCTATTCAACACATGCTCCAAAACATCACCATCAACATGTCCCTCTCTTTTCTCAATTTCTAAGCTCACACACACACACACACACACACACACACCTAGACTATGACACACACACACACAACATAGAATTGACATAGACATGCTTTTAAGAGAGTGTAAGAGATGTGTAAGAGATGGAGACTAGATTAAAGAGTACACAGCAAATAGAACATAGCATAAGAGAGTAGAGAAGAGAATCTGCAAGAGAAAGGCTTAAATCTAGCCCCAAACTCCATGGCACCTCTCTTGTGGAGTTGGTATCTACTAACATAATATGGCGGAAGGGGGAGCCCTTTACACGTGTCACAATCTGCAACCTGAAGGCTAAAGTCCAAAACTAAAAAAAAGCCCGTTCGCACGCGATAAAGAGGGAGAGGGGGAGAGAGAAAGGCCGTCGAAGGCGGCCGGCCGTACTAGTTTATTACATTACTTTTGAGTTTAAGGTGCCAAAAATTGAGACCCCTCTTTTTACAACCACTTCACTTTTGTAAATGAGTGAAGCTCATTAGTTCTTGCATGACCCATAAGGGGAGTTCCCACTACAAATATTTACAGAGCCATAGTGGCTTATTGAAATGAGATTCTAAAATACTGTGCAAATATAAAATGGCCAAGAGTAATTGCCGACGCCTCTTCATCAACTCCCCGCATTCCACTCTACAAAATCATCATCGTCAACTCAATTAGAAAATAAATAGACAGCACATAATTAACCATTACGCCAGCTATCCCAATTGCAGCTAACCACTACAACAGGAGGGTGCCCAGTCTTGTAATGTAACATTTAATGGCCTAATAACTTATGTGTAGCGGAAATTAGCATGAACATAGTGGGCATTTCATTAGAATAGATTCCTAATGAGAATTACAAGAGTGCTTGGGTGGAGAGAGCAACAAAAAGCATAACACCTAGTTAGATAGCATCGACAATACTTTCAAAAGAGAGAGAAATTAAGCTATTGACAACAATTGAGGACCGGATTTTCATGGAGCCGGTCCCCCCTCCAAAAGGCTTTCTATTATGGTTTCTCCCATCAAGAGAGACATTGTACAATACAATTCTTTGTGTTCCTTCAAGACTAGCTAGTGCAATGAAGATGGAAACTTCATGCACTAAGCAAAACACTTAACAAACACAACTTGAATTATCCCCGTTCTCAGACCCAAGACCTCACACACCTTCGAAGATGGTGAGAGCTAGCAGGGTATGAGAGTAGATTGAGAGGAAGAAGGAGTATCTTACGAGAAAGATGTACATCTCCTCGCATAATCACTCATATGTAGCATAGATTAGCTTATTAATTATCTTGGTAGAGGAGATGAGCATGCATTGAAGCTTGGCTCTTGGTTGGATTTGCATCCACATGCCAAGAGAGTGTTGATGTAGGCTTCTATCTCACAAGCTTGGAGTAGGTGATGAGTTCTCCATTAAAGCTTGGGAAGAGATAGTCTTCTCTTTCTTCACACATGAGCTTGTGTGAGTGTGTGTGTGATAATGCCTTGCAAAAATCAGCCCCCTCTCTCTCTTGGGAGAGCCCTCTTGCTAATTGCTCTTGCTGAAGCCTTATAGGCCCTCCCCAAGTCAAGCCAATTACAATTAAGCAGCATAAGTGATAGCCTTCTGACATGTGTCCCCCTTTCCCCTTTTGTGAGAGCTTTAGGTAATTAAATAATTAAACTAAACTCTCATTGGACCCCTTTGCCTCTTGGCCAATAGGAATCAGGCAAGCCATGGGGCTCCTGAATGCTCATTGGACCCCTTGGGAGACTGCCCAATAGTCTTCTAGGAGACTTAATTCTCATTGGTTTCTTTTATTAAATCTTTTTAAATTAATTAAACTAGATTTACTCTAGCTTAATTCTCATTGGTCCACTTCAAGGGTCATCCAATAGAAATTGGGCACACCTTGTGGGCATCTGGCCTAGGGAGCTGACATGTGTCCCTCATTCCCTTTGTGTAAAGGGAGCTTGTGTGTGTGTGTGTGTGTGTGGCTTTCTCTCTCATCCCCTACCTTTAGGGCTCGCCCCCTCCCATGTAGGGATGTGCAAAGACTTTTAGGGCACACACAAAGCATCCAATTTTCCCTAGGGTTGACCTTTGGACACAACCTTTGAATTTTGGAACCTTAGTATTTTGGAAGTCTTCATGGGCTGAACCTTAGGGTCTTTTTAGCCCATTGTTGCACATGGCTCTTTTGCAGATGGCCCCCCCTTTGGATCCCTATTTTCCCTCCTTTGGATCCCTACTGTGGCTGGTCTGCTAGCTTAACCAATATTCTAGCTTTTTTCTCCCCTGGCCTTCCCCACATTAAATGATCAGTTTAATATGAGAAAATCATTTAGGAGAATTAGATATTGATTATTATGACATTACCTCTCTCTTGAAATCATAGTCGTCCTCGACTATGGTGTAGAGAAGATAAAGCATGTTCATGAGTCCTTTTCTTAGCGGGTAGAGGATCCCTATGTTACCCTACGACATCATTCCACAATGGATGACTAGTCCATTTGGCGCTTGAGAGCCTGAGGCTACCGCAAGCATGTCTGCACATTAGTCCTATCAGTCTTCCATAGTAGAGTGACAAGCTCTACTTGGTGTTTGGGAGACGTCGTCTCCGCAAACTTGATCTAAGCATGCATACTACTTCATTTTTGTGCACAAATAAAGAAAAAGAGAGTCTTATAAGACAAAAATTTTGTTCATTTTTAACATTTTGTACATTTGCTTACTCTTGGGAAGCATTGTAAGCATTGACAAGGTTTAGGTTATCCTTTAATTGTATGCCTTGCATCCATCTAGCATCTTCAAAAGGATAATTCTTAAACTCAATAAGATATCGTCGGATAGTCTTACCGCCTCTTAGAACCTTGTCTTCATGTCGGAGAATGGACTCGGGCTGCAGCACCTCTTCTTGGTCCTCGATTTCCGGTGGGTCTTCAATAGTTGGTTCTTGAGGTGGCTCTCCTTTGTAAGGCTTTAATAGGCTCACATGAAAAGCATTGTGTATGAGCCAATGATTGGGCAACTTGAGTTGATAGGCCATCTCATTGATTGGCCTAAGAATCTGAAAGGGACCATAGTACCTTTTTGCTAGTTTAGCATAGTACTTTTGGTGACCCGTAGGATTCTTGCCCGTTGTGTGCCTTAATCGAGCCTTGGGAAACTTTAACAAGACCCAATAGTTTTCTTTGAAGGCTTGGGCTCTTCTGTGCTTGTCAGCAGCAGCCTTTTGCCTTTGTTGTGAGATAGAGATAGCATCCTTAATCTTTTGGAAAGATTCTTGTAGGTCTCGGCTATACTCATCTATAGCGAAGATCTTCCCATGTACCTTAAGTAGCAAGGGACTTTTTGATCTTCCCTCAATTACCTCGAAAGGTGCTTTTCCCGTGGAAGTATGTACAATGTTATTGTAAGCATACTCCGCTAAGGGTAAGTACTTCTCCCATTGGGATCTTTGATCTACTTCCGTTACATAGGCTTTTAGTAGATCAAGAATGGTTAGGTTAGCTATTTCACTTTGGCCATTAGTTTGTGGATGATAGGCCGAAGAGAAGTTTAGCCTTGTTCCTAAATTCTCAAAGAGACCCTTCCAGAAATTACTGGTCATTCTAGGATCTCTATCCGACACTATGGACATGGGCAAGGCATGGTACTTGAAAATTTGTGAAATAAAGAGGGTTTCCATTTGATGGGCTTTGATAGTCTTTTTGACAGGTATAAAATGAGCTTGTTTACTAAACTTGTCTACTATTGTCCATATTCCCGTATTCCCATGGATAGACTTAGGCAATCCAAAGATAAAATCCATGTATGCTCTCCCATGGTGAATTAGGGATTGGCAAGGGTTGAAGCAATCCAAGTTGCTTCCCTCTATCAAATTTTGTCTTTTGGCATACCACACATTTGGAAACATACTCTTGTATGTTCACTTTCATGGTAGGACCATAGAAATATGTTTCAATTCCCTTTAAGGTAGACTGAATCCCTCTATGCCCCGCATAAGGTGGATCATGAGATTCATACATTACTTTCTCACGTAGTGAGTTCGTAACGCATAGTCTATTGCCATAGAGAAGATAACCATCTTGTAAAGTAAATGGTTCTTCTTTCTTCCCTAATGCCAGGGCTGAAATCACATCTCTAAAATCGGGATCAATAGCATACTCATCTATCATTGAAGATAGATCATTGTGAGTTGCTATGGAAACCGCATTCACTCTCGGCCGTCTTGAGAGTGCATCAGCTACTTGATTATGCTTGCCAGCAATGTGAGCAATATGAAAATGAAATTGCGAAAGGAAATTTGCCCACCTCATTTGTTTGTTGGAGCGCTTGGTCTGCGTCATGAAGTACTTAAGACTTTGGTGATTCGTTCGCAGAATGAAAGGAGTCCCTAATAAATAGTGCTTCCATGAGTCTAAGGCATGTAGAATTGCAAGGAGTTCCTTTTCGTATATGCCTAGAGCTTGCTCAACAGGGTCGAGCCTTCGACTCTCATAGCCTATGGCGTGCCCTTCTTGGAGCAAAACAGCTCCAAGGCAATCACCACAAGCATCGCATTGGACCTCAAATGGTTTTGAGAGATCCGGTAGTGTAAGCACACGTTGAGAGATAAGCTTTTCTTTAAGCTTTTCAAAAGCGTTGTTCTCCTTAGCAGACCATGTATACCTAACGCTTTTCTTTGTTAGGTCATGTAATGGTCCCGCAATTTGTGAGAACTTTTCTATGAAGCGTCTATAGTATGCACACATACCTATGAAGCTTCTTAGTTCATGAAGATTCCTTGGTTTAGGCCATCCTTTTATTACCTCTAACTTGGATGGATCCATTTGGATGCCATCTTGAGAGATAATGTGACCTAAATACTGAATCTCTTGCAAGAAAAATTCACTTTTCTTTCGATTAACATAAAGTTTATTCTCTCTTAAAACTTGAAATATTACCTGGAGGTGTTGCTTGTGTTCCTCCAATGAATTAGAGTAGATGATAATATCATCAAAGAACACTCTAGTGAAGGTTCGATGAGGCCTGAACAGCTTCTCCATCAAGCGGTTGAATGTGGCTGGTGCATTGGTCAAGCCAAAAGGCATGACAATGTATTCGTAAAGACCAAATGTAGTACGAAATGCGGTCTTTACAATGTCTTGATCAACTATCCTTATTTGATGATAGCCACTTTTTAGGTCAACCCTACTGAAGTAGGTCGATCCTTGTAGCTTATCAAATAGGTCTTCTACCCGTGGAACGGGAAACCTATTCTTGATAGTGATCCTATTTAGTGCTCTATAGTCGACACACATACGATATGTGCCATCTTTCTTTTACAGTAATAGCACAGGTGAGCAAAATGGAGATGAGCTTGGCCTAACCATACCCTTCTCAACTAACTCATGCACTTGTCGCATAATCTACTCTTGTTGAGCTTGAGAAACTCTATAAGGAGGTTTATTAGGCGGTGAACTTCCTGGAAGTAGTTCAATTTCATGGTCATCATTACCTCGTTTAGGAGGTAGCTCACAAGGGATGTCGTCAATAAAAACATCTTGAAACCCCTTGAGAAAATTGGATAACTCTAATTCCTTTTGGTTGCTTTTATTTTCTTTTGCTAAAGCATTAGGTTCATTTTGAGAGTCTTTAACAAAAATCATGTACACGGAAATAGAGCTCTTTATTGACTTGTTGAAAGATGGTGTATGTACAATGGGGATGGTGTTACCCATTTCCTTAGCATCTATATACATGTCTTTTTCCATGAACTTAAAGGAGATTCTCCTTTCACGAAATTTAACATCGGCAGCCAGGCGGTCAAACCATGGTGCCCCTATGATTACATCCTCATGCTTGAGAGGAGAGATAAAGAAGTCCTCTTTGTCCACATAGCCTTCGACATGAAGCCTCAATTTCCCGATTAAGGGAGTGACTGAAGCTTCTTGCCCCTTGAAGGCACTGTCTGCGGGTAGGACATCTCCCATCTCGTAGGATTGTATTCCTAGCTTGGTGGCCAACTCTATAGATATAAAATTGTGAGTAGAACCAGGGTCAAAGAGAATAAAAGCATCATGTTCTCTTACCTTTCCCCAAGCATGGCATAGAGGAGATCCTTTGTGGTGAGTTTGGTGAGTCTCCTCCTCTTGGATTTCAACCAAGGAAGCTCTAGGAGGATCTTGGCGGTTGTTCTTTTGGGGACAAGCGCGGTACGCATGCCCTTGTTCGCCGCACTTGAAACACCGGTTATCCTTACGATAACGCTCAAGCTCTTCAGGAGAGAGTTTATTCTTACCTTTGTAAACTCCCTTCTCTTTAGCTTTGTTGGAGTTGCCCTTAGGAGACTTTTGGACATTGTCCTTCCCCTTAGGCTCATTGGAACCCTTGTTTTCTGAGGGCTTATTATTTCTTTTTGCCCGCGTTTGGAAATTGATTCGAGAGGCCACCATATTGTGGTGTATTACCGCCGATATGGTACGTGGTCTTTGGGAGTTGACATACTCCGCCATTTCTTCGGTTAAGCCCGCACAAAATTGTTGCTTTTGCTCTCCAAAATCCAACTTTTTGAAGACAGTGGCTTTGAGTTGTAGGTCCCAAAACTTGTCTACATATTTGTGGATAGATTCATTAGGAGAGAGCTTTAAGCTTTGCCATTCGGTGAGTACCTTGTCTTTGGCATCGGTGGCCAAAAACTGCTTCATAATGGAAGCTCTTAAAGCTTTCCATGTTTGTGGAGCTTCACCGTTGGCTTGTAGGCTAGACCACCATTGTCTGGCGGACTTTTGAAAGTGCATAGCTACATGGCGTAGCTTAGAGGACTCCGTGAAGCCCTCATCTCCAAACGCCGCATCGAATTGTTGGATAAAGGCCAAGACTTTGTCCGTAGCACCAAAGGTACCATCATAGGTAACGAAAGAGATGCTCTTCCCTCCCTCCTTGAATTTCTTCAACTTGGACGACCTCTTCCATGCGGCATAGGATTTCCTATGGCCTCTTCTTTTTGATGGTTCAAAGGTTGCACCATCACTTTCTTCAGAAGGTGAAGAGTTTGAAGAAGGTGGAGAAGAGGGTGACCTCTTTCTCGCCTTTTTCTTGTCTTGATCTTTGTCGTCTTCACCATAGCTTTCATAAGAGGAAGAGGATGAAGAAGATGGAGAAGAGGGTGTCCTCTTTCTCGCCTTTTTCTTCCCTTGCTTTTTATCATCCCTCTTTGAATTATAGCGTGGAGAAGAGTGTGATGGTCTTCTCCGCTTTGGTGGTGATGGAGAGCGTTTAGCCCGCCGTCTTCGTGGAGCCATCTCCGCTGAGGTGGCGGGAGACTCGCTTCTTTCTCGTTCCTTTGGTGGAGGCTCTTGAGTTCTCCTTTGGGAAGGAGATGCATCATCAAGAAGTAAATTCTTGAGCCCTTCATATGGATTCTCTTCTTCTTCCCGAATCGGAGAGAGACCTCTTTTGGTAGTCTCACAAGGAGGCTTCCTAGGTGTTCTCTCGTCATGGTGATGAGCTTGGAGAATCCCATGAGCACGGAGCTGCCATTGCACTTCACTTTGGAGAGATGGATTGCCCATGGCTTGTTGAAGCCTAGAAACAAGATAGTTAACAAGCATTGAAGCATCATTAGTAGCTTGCTCATGAGCAAAATCAAAGTTATCAACAATAATTTCACTCTCTTTACTATTGTTAGCCATTCTAACAACTTTTAGGTGTACTTTGGCACTTCAAGCCCTAGTTGCTACTCCTCTTTACCCCTTTAGAAAAAGCACTCAAGCTACTGTACCCGTGGCTCGAATACCATTAATTGTAAGGAATAGAAGAGAGGTTCTTTTGACACCAAAACAGCACCGGCTCCTGTCAAGCTTCTAATAGCTCAATAGTGGTTAAGCCGTAGGCAAGCCCCGTAGGACTCCACTATTAAGACTATAGCTCTCGACGGTGATGCCCCGTTAACTCCACGAAGGCAGGCGCACTGCAAGGCTGAAAAATCCCTATTCTACTTACTCACAGGCAATTAATAATACCAACCATTTGTAGCTAGCTTGAGGACCTCCCTTCTTGAGCAAGACAAGAGAAACCCTGAGCTCTGATACCAATGTAACATTTAATGGCCTAATAACTTATGTGTAGCGGAAATTAGCATGAACATAGTGGGCATTTCATTAGAATAGATTCCTAATGAGAATTACAAGAGTGCTTGGGTGGAGAGAGCAACAAAAAGCATAACACCTAGTTAGATAGCATCGACAATACTTTCAAAAGAGAGAGAAATTAAGCTATTGACAACAATTGAGGACCGGATTTTCATGGAGCCGGTCCCCCCTCCAAAAGGCTTTCTATTATGGTTTCTCCCATCAAGAGAGACATTGTACAATACAATTCTTTGTGTTCCTTCAAGACTAGCTAGTGCAATGAAGATGGAAACTTCATGCACTAAGCAAAACACTTAACAAACACAACTTGAATTATCCCCGTTCTCAGACCCAAGACCTCACACACCTTCGAAGATGGTGAGAGCTAGCAGGGTATGAGAGTAGATTGAGAGGAAGAAGGAGTATCTTACGAGAAAGATGTACATCTCCTCACATAATCACTCATATGTAGCATAGATTAGCTTAGTAATTAGCTTGGTAGAGGAGATGAGCATGCATTGAAGCTTGGCTCTTGGTTGGATTTGCATCCACATGCCAAGAGAGTGTTGATGTAGGCTTCTATCTCGCAAGCTTGGAGTAGGTGATGAGTTCTCCATTAAAGTTTGGGAAGAGATAGTCTTCTCTTTCTTCACACATGAGCTTGTGTGAGTGTGTGTGTGATAATGCCTTGCAAAAATCAGCCCCCTCTCTCTCTGGGCGAGCCCTCTTTCTAATTGCTCTTGCTGAAGCCTTATTGGCCCTCCCCAAGTCAAGCCAATTACAATTAAGCAGCATAAGTGACAGCCTTCTGACATGTGTCCCCCTTTCCCCTTTTGTGAGAGCTTTAGGTAATTAAATAATTAAACTAAACTCCAATTGGACCCCTTTGCCTCTTGGCCAATAGGAATCAGGCAAGCCATGGGGCTCCTGAATGCTCATTGGACCCCTTGGGAGACTGCCCAATGTTCTTCTAGGAGACTTAATTCTCATTGGTTTCTTTTATTAAATCTTTTTAAATTAATTAAACTAGATTTACTCTAGATTAATTCTCATTGGTCCACTTCAAGGGTCATCCAATAGAAATTGGGCACACCTTGTGGGCATCTGGCCTAGGGAGCTGACATGTGTCCCTCATTCCCTTTGTGTAAAGGGAGCCTGTGTGTGTGTGTGTGGATTTCTCTCTCATCCCCTACCTTTAGGGCTCGCCCCCTCCCATGGAGGGATGTGCAAAGACTTTTAGGGCACACACAAAGCATCCAATTTTCCCTAGGGTTGACCTTTGGACACAACCTTTGAATTTTGGAACCTTAGCATTTTGGAAGTCTTACTGGGCTGAACCTTAGGGTCTTTTTAGCCCATTGTTGCACATGGATCTTTTGCAGATGGCCCCCCCTTTGGATCCCTATTTTCCCTCCTTTGGATCCTTACTGTGGCCGGTCTGCTAGCTTAACCAATATTCTAGCTTTTTTCTCCCCTGGCCTTCCCCACATTAAATGATCAGTTTAATATGAGAAAATCATTTAGGAGAATTAGATATTGATTATTATGACACATAACATCCCTCCCACCAGGGATAGCAATTGTCCTCAATTGCTCAATAGAGAAATCAACTGGTCCGTGAGCGATGGAAACTGTGGAGAAGTTCAGGGAAGTTGCAAAAAAACTTTTCAGGCATCCATTTGGCATCCTCTCTAGGGTGGCCCTTGAAAGTCAAAAGGTAACGGTTATAAACCATGCCAGTGCGTGTAGTGGTGGTCCTGTGATCAACTATTTTGTCAGGGATGAGTTTCTCTTCTTGGTCTACAAGTGAAGGTGGGTCTTCATAAATGTGGTATGTAGGTAGGGGTCCTTTGAATGGGCGTAAAAGACTAATGTGAAAGGCACTGTGAATGTGCCAGTATGCAGGTAAGTCTTAACGAAAAGAAACATCATTAATGACATCTGAAATTTTAAAAGGTCCATAAAAACGAGGAGCAAGCTTAACAAAGACATTGGTATCAACACTTTTGATCCTTCATTTTTCAATGCGAAGTAAAACATGATCACCTTATTTGAATTGGTGTGCCTTGCGGTGTTTGTTAGCATGCTTGGTGTAAAGCTCTTGTGAGTGTTTAATGGCAGAATGCACACTTGCATAAATTTCATGAAAGTCAGTAGTGAAATCATCAGTGGCGGCGGCAGGCACAACATTAGAAAGACATGAAGCATGAGTAGGAAGAGAGTGACCATATACAACTTCAAATGGAGATTTACCCGTGGCAGTGTGAGTGGTGTTGTTGTATGCAAATTGTAGAATATGCAGGTAATCATCCCATTTCTTAGGTTGAGAAGAAACATAAGCCTTTAACAAGTCAATAATAGTACAGTTGGTGACTTCGCTTTGACCATTAGATTCAGGATGAAATGCAGAAGTGAAGTCAAGTGGTGTAGTGCCAAGATTCTCAAACACAATAGTCCAAAAAGCACTATAAAATTTTGAATCTCGATCAGAAATAATCACTTTAGGCAAACCATGATGTGGGAAAATAGTCTTAAGAACCAAAAGTGCAGCTTGATGTGCTGTGAGTGTTTTCTTACAAGGAATGAAATATGCTTGTTTAGAAAAATGGTCAATAATAGTCCAAATCATGTCATGTTTGTGCACTGTGAGTGGGAAACCAGTAACAAAATCCATTGAAATGTGTTGCCAAGGTCTTTCAGGAATGGGGAGAGGGTGTAAAAGTCCCAATTTCTTATCTATAGCTGCTTTGATCTTTTGACAAATTAAACAAGTTGAGACATACTCTTTAACATCAATTCTCATAGTAGGCCAATAGAAATCACGACATAAATTTTGAAAAGTTGCAGCAAATCCTCTATGTCCAACATAGGGTGGTTTGTACGATTCTTCAATAATTAATGTACGGAAAGGTTTAGTCACACACAATTTTTGTTTGAAATAAAGGAAGTTTTCTTGAATAGTGTATTCTAGAAATGTGTGCACAGAATTATCAAGCATATGCAACCATGTCGTTTTGAAGTCATCATCATGTGCATAAGTGTCAGGCATAGTGTCAGATGAGGTTCCTGTAATGGTTGATGTATGATTAAGTGAGAGTCTTCTACTCAAACTGTCAGCTACAACGTTTCATTACAAGGTTGGTATTGAATGTTGGGCTGAAAACTTTGAATAAAAGCGGCCCACTTAATATGTCTATCATCTATTAAGGGCTAAGAAAGTAAATATTTGATACTTTGTTGATCAGTTTTAATGATCAAATCAGTACCCATTACATAGTGTTTCCAAATTTTCAATGCATGTACCACAGCAGTCAACTCTTTATCATAAGTACTGAACTTTGATTCAGAAGGTTTGAATTTATGGCTTTCAAAAGCAATTGGATGGTTATCTTGCATAAGGACTGCACCGATATCTTTTCCACTAGCATCAGTGACTACTACAAAGAACGGTCTTTGAAAATCAGGCAATTGCAATAAAGGTGCATTAGTCAAAGCGGTTTAAGTGCATTAAATGAGCTTTCTTGCAAATCGGTCCATTCATAAGGTGTGTTTTTCTTCAACAGGAGAGTCAAATAATGTGACTTGTAAGAAAAATTACGAACAAATTTTTTGTAATAGCTACAAAGACCAATAAAAGAACGTAGCTCATGCAAGTTTTTGGGTCTAGGCCATGACTGAATGGCTTCAATTTTCTTTGGATCAACATGTATCCCTTACCCGATACAATGTGTCCCAAATATTCAATTTCAGATTGGAAAAATGAACTCTTTTCAGGATTCACATACAAGTGATTTTGTGCAAGTAGATCAAATATATGTGTTAAATGCTCTTTATGCTCTTCCTCAGATTTACTGAATACCAGAATGTCATTAAAAGATACAATCACAAAATCTTGATGGTCAATGAAAATTCTATTCATCATGCGTGCGAAGGTGACTGGTGCATTTGTCAAACCAAATAGCATGACAAGGAATTCATAGTGTCCAGTTTGTGTTCTAAAAGCAGTTTTGTAGACATCATGTTCAAACATTTTGACTTGATGATACCTTGATTTAAGGTCAATTCTGCTAAAGATGTTTGCCCCTTTCAGTTTGTCTAATATATCATCCACTCTAGGAATAGGAAACTTATTCTTAATGGTGATCTTGTTTAAAGCCATGTAGTCGATACACATACAAAAGGTTCCATTTTTCTTCTTGACAAGAAGTACTGGAGCTCCGTATGGTGAAATACTAGGTCGGATTAGGTAAATCAGTGATTTGAGTTTGTATTTCCCTATGTGTGGTTGGATTGACACGATAAGGTGCTCTACAAGGACGTTCATTACCCGATATACTGACAATTTTGTGGTCTTCTAGGCGTGATGGTGGAATTCCAGGTGGCAGATCATGCATGAAACAATCTTAAAATTGTGAGAGAAATTCATTGTGTGTGGAGTTATGTGAAGTTTCAGTCTCAGTAGAAATTTGATTTACCAATACTAGATATGTTTTCCCCTGTTTTCGAATTGCTCTTTTGGCTTGAGTGTGAGAGAGGAGTGGAAAGTTTTGATGTGCTAGTGTTGCTTGGGTGGAGAAATTTTTATTATTATGAGTGAGAGACATTGTACGTGTTTTATAATTAATCAACGGGTCAAATTCATGACAAAATGGCATTTCCAAAATCATGTCAAGACCATGCAATGGTGCTACCAGAAATGTACGTGCTTGTGTAAATTCACCAATGCAAACTTCAACAATGACTTGGGTTTTACAATTAAAACGTTGATTATCAAAACAGTTTTGACCTTGTGAGGTGATGAGATTTCAGAATGAGATAGTTGCTGTGCCAAACGTGTGGAAATGAAATCATGGCTACTACCATCATCTAACAGAATGGTGACAGTTTCACCCTTAACAGTACCTTGCACTTTAAACAAGGTGTGAGGAGATATAAGAGTACCTGAGGAGGGGTTGTCATCGTTATCATAATCAGGATCATATCCCTCACCGTAGCTAGCTTCCACTTCATTGTCGTCGGGAGAAGCATCTTCGATGAGGTTCCGTTGGGGCGGTTGTTGTTGCAGGGTTTTTTATTTGAATTTCTATTAACTCCATTGGAATGGCCATTGGATTGAACATTGCCCTTAGCAGGACCATTTGGGCACTTATCAGCATAGTGACCATATTGAAAGCATTTAAAACATTTCACCTTTTTGTTACCATTAGAATTTGGAGGAGGACGTTGGTTGAAAAAATTTTGGTTGCGTCGTTGCTGCGTGCTGTTGTTGTTGTTGCTTGTATGAGGTTGAGCAGTTATAGGAGAATTGTCAAATCTACGTCTCTTGAAAAAAGTACGGCTTTTTTAAAGGTCTTTGAAAGCATGGTACTTTTTAAAATCTTTGAAAGTGAAGGCTTTTCTATTAATTTTGTTTTCTTGGGTGCCGGTGCAGATTCGATGCGTGCAGAATGCAATAATTTATCTTCAAGTTCTTGCCTTCGCATGCGTTCATATGTGAGGGACTGTTGCAAATTTTGAAGTTGTTCCGCAATCGTGGGTGCCTGAGGAAGGTGTGCCATGATTGCGTGTTTTTATATTTTTCTCTCTTTTTTTATTTCTTTTGATTGTTTATTTTTTTTGTTTTTAATGATAATGCTTAAAAAGAGCTATTTGGTGATATTTACAGATACAGTAAAATAAATAACAGAAATGTAATGTACTTAGCTAAAAAAATGCAGTGACATCCGGTCCGGAATGGCGATGCGCTAGGAAATTGCCAGAAAAGGGAGTGGTCCGATGGTGCGTCTGTGAGGTGAGTCAAATTGCGTGGCGTCTGATCTCCCTTATCCTCCCGAAAGAAGACAACAATATTATTTGTAGAAGAGGAGTCCGCAGGTTATTCAAATGAGTGAGAAATTTTTTGATTAATTTGATAATGTTCAGATTCTCGGTAAATAAATTTGCAACTCCATTGAGATAGTTGGTGTTAAGGAGGAAGTAAGGTGCAAGAGCCGACAATTTTTCTTTGTAATTTTTTTTTGGCAACTATGGGAATCTCTCCATGCCAATGCCGACCAGTGACTTGCAAGAAGGGAAAGTCGAGCTTCTTGGAAAATAATAGCCCCTTGTGACCGAATGGGGGAGGCCCGATTGAGTTGGGAGACCGGTCAAGTGGAGGCAAGGGGTATAGCTCACTTGGTGGTGAACTTGAGCAAAAGGGGGTGAATCGAGGTTAAGCAAGGTTTTTGTTTTTCTTTTTAATTGCAATTGGGCGGCCAATCATTGTCTTTTAACTTGAGCCTCACCTTTTTACAAAAGGTGTGAAGGCATGCAACAATAGCGTTGTCGACCAGTGAACAGGAAGCCGAAAATGACGTGACGAGGTGAAGATGGAGATGTAGCGCCCTGTGTGGGCCGTTTCGGCCTCTGCAGAAGGAAAAGATTATGCTCAGCAGCCCAGGGCGACTTCGTACGGATGCAGCTGCGGCCGATTTGGTGCAGTACAGAGCTTTCTTTTCTCTACTTAGGAGGTTGTTCCCACCGTGAACTTTCCAACAACTAAACCTTGACTCGCTTGATTGGTTACAAACTTTTCTCCCAAACTCCGCTCCCAGATCTTATCAAGGACTTCTTGGCCTCTTCAACCCCTTCTCTCTTTTCTTCGACCTTCGAGTCTTCAAGGCAAGATTTCAAAGTTTTGCCGATTTTTAAATTGTGGCGATATAGATTTCCTTGATCCTTGCTCGAATTCTACCATTCCTTAATGAAAATTTGTATCAAAATTTCCAAGTGTACCTTGGCTTTTGCAACCATAGCTTCTTGATTGACGAAATCGAGTCTTCTTGTTCGCATAATTACTCCAAGTGAACGGAACCTTCGCTCTGATACCACTGTTGGGAGAAGAGGGGGAGATCGGCTGCTTAAGTTATTCAACACATGCTCCAAAACATCACCATCAACCTGTCCCTCTTTTTTCTCAATTTCCAAGCACACACACATACACACACACCTAGACTATGACACACACACACACATAGAATTGACATAGACATGCTTGTAAGAGAGTGTAAGAGATGGAGACTAGATTAGAGAGTACACAGCAAATAGAACATAGAATAAGAGAGTAGAAAAGAGAATTGCAAGAGAAAGGCTTAAATCTAACCTCAAACTCCACTGCACCTCTCTTGTGGAGTTGGTATTTAATATATTATTTTTGAGTTTAAGGTGCCAAAAATTGAGGTCCCTCTTTTTACAACCACTTCACTTTTGTAAATGAGTGAAGCTCATTAGTTCTTGCATGACCCATAAGGGGAGTTCCCTCTACAAATATTTACAGAGCCATAGTGGCTTATTGAACTGAGATTCTCAAATACTGTGCAAATATAAAATGGCCAAGAGTAATTGCCGATGCCTCTTCATCAACTCCCCGCATTCCACTCTACAAAATCATCATCATCAACTCAATTAGAAAATAAATAGACAGCACATAATTAACCATTACGCCAGCTATCCCAATTGGAGCTAACCACTACAACAGGAGGGTGCCCAGTCTCGTAACAGGCTCACAACCAAGTTCAAAGTCCAACCTGTGAGTCATGATGACAGGCCAAATTGAAGCTTTGAGCGAATAAAAAAGGTGGACAACTTTAACCGATGAAGGGCCGAATTGAAGCTTTGAGCCAATAAAAAGGTAGACAACTTCAACCTCCGAGCCAGAAAGAGTGCCAACCTGAACCTCTAGATTAAGATATAGATATATTTTGGTTTTACTTTCTTTGCTCTATTTAGGACAAGGGCAACATATTAGAAATGTTGATTTATCATTTTGTATATTGAAAGATCTCACTTGACAATTTTACAATGGGTGGCATAGTGCCATGTAGTGTTGCTTGAACTAAAAAACAAGCATTTTTCTTTTGCTGCTTGTACACGCGATTGGATGAGGTTATTAAGGATTATACAACTCGCATCTTCCCATCTACTAGTTTTTGTTGAAGTGTGTGGCTAGAGGAAGCTATGTAAGTGCACATCATGGCCTCGTTTTGATTGGAGGAGGGAGTACTTAAACATCTTACCCATCTATAGCATATATAAAACAGGAAGGAATTCTGGCCCCTCCCCCCGGCCACGTGTCGCAAGTAGATGAGTTCGGTAGTGTTTCCTGCGGCCCTAACCACACAGCAAACATAGCATACACAAATAGAGAGAGAGAGAGAGAGAGAGAGAGAGAGAGAGAGAGAGAGAGAGAGAGAGAGAGAGAGAGAGAGACGCAGAAGGCGGTTGGCCATACTAGTCTGCATAATGCCTTGATAGATGGGAAATAGTGGAGGAGTGCTTAGGGAATTTGAGGGCAAAGGGAGTATTAACTTATGCATATACCATAAATAAGAATGGTGAGCAACCCCTATATTGGTGGATCTCACCATTATGAACTTTGTTTCTCTAAGGGCAAGAGATCATGATTGTTTTGAGAGAGAGAGAGAGAGAGAGAGAGAGAGAGAGAGAGAGAGAGAGAGAGAGAGAGAGAGAGAGAGAGAGAGAGAGAAATGCACATGCAAACATCATCGGTGAAGAAACGATCAATTAGTGACCGGTCCGAGCGATTCCTAATCTTGAGCACATGCATGATGTTCTAGAGAGAGAAAAGAAGAGAGAAAGTGAAAAGAGGTCTCTGACACGGTCCAGAGCAATAAAATAGCTTTTCAAAACATCCATGCCAATGATTAAGCCTACCGCTACTTGAAGGTCCTCCGCGATCGTCAAGGCTTGGGCTGCTAAGTTCCAATGTAGCCGTTGAGACAAGTGGTGGATATGGATATGGGCGTGGTGAGTTGGTGGTGGTGGGCCGCTTGCACCTTTTGAGCTTGCTAAACGGCAACCTATCTACACATGCGCATGCTATCTCTCTCTCTTGGTGGCTGGGAAGTGAGGAGAGCTTTGGATGTTGAAAAACTACCCTTTTGCTGTCAATTTGATGCTCAGTGCTCGCATTTGATTTAAAATTTTGCAACGTGGGCACCCATGCTCAATGCAGCAATCAAGACTTTTGTTTCCTTTATCTGGAAATGGAACTCAGCATCGCCTAAAAAGGTTAACGAGCACAATTTTTGGTAAGCTCCTTTGAGTCCTTTCTTCTCACTAGCGGGCCGGGCCACGAGGGTATCTCTCTACAGGCTCCCCATTGTCATCCCCAGCATCTTGAGTTCCTCTATAAGGCCAAGCTCTCATGGGTTTCTCCCTCCCCGCTTCGAGCTGACTCCTCGCCACTCATGGCTGCATCCTCTGCCACTATGGTACCCTCATCCTCCTTCTCATCCGCCTTCTCCAACAGCATCGCCGCCGGCCACACAGGTAAGATTGACCTCTCCTTCCTCTCTTCTTCATTCCGTGGCTTCTCTGTTTCGTCAAGGTCTCCATTCTTCCCTTTCCAATTGCATCGTCCGGGACCGTCCGCATTTGTTGTGGCGACCCTCGCCAATGAGGTCATCTCCCCAGAACGAGTCCAAGAAACCCTACCTGATGTCTTCGACTTCAAGGCCTACATGAAATCCAAGGCTGCTTCTGTGCATAAAGCCCTTGAGGAGTGCGTGCCAATGCGCTCCCCAGAGAGGATTCATGACTCCATGCGCTACTCCTTACTGGCTGGAGGAAAGCGGATAAGACCAGCGTTATGTATAGCCGCATGCGAGCTCTTTGGAGGGACGGAAGCCATGGCCATGCCCTCTGCATGTGCATTAGAGATGATTCATACAATGTCACTAATCCATGATGACCTTCCCTGCATGGATAATGATGATCTCAGGCGCGGAAAGCCTACAAACCACAAGGTCTTTGGTGAATACACAGCAGTGCTAGCCGGTGATGCACTGCTCGCATTTGCATTTGAGCACATAGCTAGAGACACCAAAGGAGTTCCCTCAGACAAAGTTGTCAAGGTAATTGCAGAAGTTGCCAAGGCCATTGGTCCTCAAGGCCTAGCTGCGGGCCAGGTAGTCGATGTTGCTAATGAAAGAAATGAGACTGTGGATCTTGAAATGCTGGAGTTTATTCACCTGCACAAGACTGCAGCATTACTGGAATGCTCGGTTGTGAGTGGAGCAATCTTGGGAGGTGCTGCAGATGAGCAAGTGGAGAAGCTCAGGATATTTGCTCGATGTAATGGACTGCTCTTTCAAGTGGTAGACGATATTTTGGATGTCACAAGGTCATCAGAAGAGCTCGGAAAGACAGCGGGCAAGGACTTGGTTGCAGACAAGGCCACCTACCCAAAACTCCTTGGGCTTGATAAAGCAAGGGAATTTGCTCTGGAGCTGAAACAAAAGGCTTTGGCTCAGCTTAATGACTTTGACAAAGCCAAAGCGGCTCCTTTGTATGGACTCACAGAATATATTGCCAGTCGGCAAAATTAGACTGGTCATACACTTATTTGGCTCATTTGAATTTAGCTTAATTCTTATATTACTTGATGTCACTCTTAAAATAATCAACATCTACTCGGATCTTATTTTCTGGCGATTAGTAAAGCGTTTTACTGAGGACAAGGTTCATCCTTCTTTTCCGTGATGTGCTGGAATACAGTCTGATGCCTATGTTCTAATGCTTCATAGGCTTGTCATCCAGTTGAATTGGCTTTGTATCTTTTTGGTGTTGTTAGTTACAGAATGTGTGAGTGCACAAGCATGCCCACGCTCCCATGCTGTAGTAAGGTGCTATGTCTGCTTGCCGGAACTCACTGGGTGGACGTTTTGATGCCCAGATTGGCACGTCATAAGTATTGAATTTTGGACCTGGGTACCGAGCCTAGTGCATGAATTACTGCTTGGATGATCTCTCAATGTGTATACCTGGCAGGGCCACCTGGGTTTGGGGGGGGGGGGGGGTTTGTTGTATATGCATCAAGAATCATGCACAGCTGCCAAACACTACGACAGGTTACTTAGAAGTGTCTTATGGTCCACAATCAGGCTATGATTGAAATCTGCTTACTTGTGCTCATGCTAGGAATGTTGCTTATTAAAGTTTGACAGTGGATGTGCACAGGTGAATGGTTTGGGTCTGAGGACGATGTTTGTGGCTAAGAACATATGTGGTACCCAGGTGAATTTGAAATTCTGTTTCATGTGACAACAATGTCCTGACAATTGCATGTATCTTTTGGAGCATAATTCAATTATTTGTATTATTTTGTCTTTTGTCATGGATCGGGAACACGCTCCCTTTTGAGTTGAAGAAGTTTGTGGCTGCCTGCAAAAATAGTATTCTTGAGCTTATGTTTGTTGTAGGTTCATGCAACAGCTTTTACTCCATTTTAAGTGTCGAGTTCTTGAGCTTGGTTTATCGATTGGGGCTTTATCGTTTAGCAGGAAGCTCGTCTCAATATGGGATTTACGAGGCAACTTATGAGGCTTCTTGATGAAGGGTTGATTTGCAGAATTTGTTTTTGGCAGAACAGGCTTCATCATATTTACAGCTTGGGCAGGAGTTTGTGATATTTCTACTATGGGATGGCTGTTCTTGATACTCCTTTCATACAAAAGTGAGTGAAGCTGCTGTACTTCCTGGTAGTGGCTGTTATTCTATGGCTGAGATATGCATACAAGAAATATGCTCAGACTAGAAAATTGAACTGGTGAGGAATTGCTTTGTGAGTGGTAGCAGAAATTGATGCAATTTTGACAATTCTTTGTGCGGCACGCAATTCAGGTTCAATAAGACAACGCTGCACATGTTGATGAGGATTTGATGTGAGGATGAAATCTGCCAGCTTTCTGACTAACGTGCCGCTGTGGGTGTATGCATGGATGTACTATGACTCGAACAAATGAAAGTGCACAAAAATTACTCCCATGGCTAGTTTGGCTGATAAGTGTTGAGTTAAAGTGGTGAGGTGTCAAATGATTTGTTCAAGTTGCAGCAGCCTGTTTGCTACTGTTCATTAAATATGAAGTTGGTTTTGTATTGCAGAGGTTTTTCTTTGGACGGAGGTATCATGCTCCAGATTCGTAGGATGGTAAAAGGTTTCACCATTGTGAGAAGTATACACGAAACATTAGAAAGAGAATGTCTACCTGCTGAAGACGAGCTCTCTCTCTCTCTCTCTCTCTCTCTCTCTCTCTCTCTCTCTCTCTCGTGATGTGACTGAGAATGCGTGTGGGTGCCACACTGGGTTGTGGGGTGCACCTGAGCAACAAAAGTGTTAGATGTGCAGCCACGCGACATCCCTAGTGCGATGGCAAGGCGTTCCATGTCAGATTCACCGTCCACGAACATTTGCAAGGTAGTTGGTTGCCAGGTCACATGGATTTGAAAAAGCCTGCATGCGGGTATGACTACATTGAATGGAGTGGTGGGGATGGATTGGCACCATTGTGTGGTGGGGTGAATGGGGCTCACTTGCTCCTCGAATGCCATGGCTCCTTGTTCAATAATTGTTGAGTTCAATACAAGCTGGTTGATAATTTTTGCAACAAGGCATCTTCTTCAATTTGGGCTCTCAAGCAAGATAGGAAAGCAAGCACCATAGCCACCCTTCCCAGCATGGGTGTGGCTATTGCGAGACAAGTGGACTTTTGTAGATAAACATGGGCAAGGAAGCCATGGAATCTACTTCTCTCCATTGGGATTTGAACTAAATGCTCTTTTTGGACTGACTATTCGAGTGTATGGACCCATTGATGTAGATGCTTGGGTTACATGGTTTTCTTGATATGGAGCACACTTACATAACACCTACTCATCAACACACACCCCACTCTCACAATTATCATCAAACACTCACATATAAGCCTGTAAGCTGAAAACATTCAAATTACAATCACCATCATTTGCACACATACACATGCTCTCATACATATGCGCCTCGCGCCAATGGCTTCGATGAAATGATGGCAATTGTATCGATCGCAAAGGTACTCGACTATGACTATTGCAAATGACACAATGTAAGAAAAGGCATGCCCGAGCAAAGCATCAAGTTACGGAAGCACCAACTAGGTGGGCCATTCCTATCTCTCCTTAATTTTGAATGGCGACATCAACGTCGTAATCATCTTTTTACTCCACCTCCACCCCTCATGATCTCTCTTTTTATATTAAAAGCAGAATTGTTGTTTACTCTAGATTTGGAATCAAGTGCATGAGTGAGAGGGACAAAACCATATTAAATGAGGTCTTGGCCAAATTTAGAGCCACTACCATTATAAAAGGCGGGTTTATCTTCTCCAACAAGCGACAAGCCACCCCCGGCAACTAAGCCCCTCTTCCCTCTCTCAATAAGTTGGCTACGACTAGTATGCCTTGTAAAAACCCCATTCCTCTATCCTACTCCCCTCTCCATCTCTCTCTTCATCTACTATTTTCTCTCTGTGGACCTCTGTCACAAGCATTAGCAGACATGGCCGACCCAAAGTCACATGGTGTAGGTCACTCCCCAATAAGAAAATATAGGAAATTTCACCCTCTCTCCCTATATAAAGAGATGTTGCCATCACACAAAGGGGAACAGAAAAAACACGATCACACACACTATCACAATGCCAGCCGTTGGCATGTCCTATATTCTCAACATAGAGCACCTATTATGCACCATGCATTAGATAAGTTTCTCTCTCACGATGTCACAGTTCCAATGATTAGCACAAACTACAACTATCACACCATCACACTCTCTATCATGTTGCATGTATAGATTGCACTAATCATTCGATGCACCATATGCCGTAGAACCTCGCTAGCACCATTGGCGAGGCTTTGTGGAATAGCACGGCCCGTAGATCCTCTATGGCAACACGCATCCGGTGGTAGTAAAGCATCTCGACGTACACATCTACATCAACAATTGAGCCACCATAATGGAATTCTCTCATTTTGTAGATTCAAGTCACTCTCTTGTGTTTTATACATATGCATATTTGTGTGATTATTGTGATCCATGGTCTATGACAGGTTGCTTAGTATAATCATTTTGGGTCTCCCTCTCTCTCCGCCTGTTTTCCTTCCTTCCTCTTATCCTTGACTCTCGCGTGTACTTCAATTCACCATGAGTGGCTAGAGTCTATTATCTTTGGTTGTGTTTGAGTGGGGAAGTGAGTAGTTTCGTGCCTTGGATGTGTGTTGATGCTTACCCTGCGTCCTAGCTGCACCTCAAGCTAGGTGGTGTCCCCTATTGTTTGTCTTTCGTGATGAGGCCATCATGTGTTAGCCTTGGTGTTGAGGTCACTGGGTCTATCTTGCACCACCGCCTCTCATTTGGTGCCCCCACTGAGGAAGTCTTTGCAAAGACCTTCAGTCAATAGAGAGTAGTTATGCATGCCATCAATCATGGACTAGTGGCTATGGGAGTTTTTAAACTGGAGGACTAAAGAAGAGGAGACTACGGAAGCACTGAAGGCCTTCATTGAAGTGTTATTGCCAGGTTGTAGTATTATCGAGATCCAAGAGGCAAGCTCCCCATCTCGCATTGCTTGTGCTAATCACAAATCAAGAGCATTAAAGGGGAGGGCTACGAGATTTGATCACTGCTAGCAACCAAAGCATTATGTCAATGAATGTTGACAAAAGAGGTGAAGAAAGGATATTGATTTTTGCTTTTGAGAACCGCATCAACGCTCTCACATCAATCAAATTTTGTTTAGCACCAAGGGTTTTCTCTCCAACAATTGAACAAGAGTCGTCAACTACATCAACCGCAAAGTCCAAGCTACAAAGCCTAAAGCATTTGGTGGAAGCAAGTGGGCCTACACTTGCCTACACTCTCTCTAGGCCTTGAGAGTTCACATGAAGTGACCACTCAAGCGTCACCATCTCATGCAAATTGGGAAGCCGATTGAGGTAGACTCTTCCCACCCAGTCTATTTAAACCCGATATGGAGGATTATGTAAACTTCAACAAGAGATAGAGGCATGTGGTGGAGGTGTTGCCTTGTCAACACTTAAGGTATGCAACTAGCGGGTAGAGCCTTGTCCTACACCTGACATGGATAATAACAATAGGTTAGAAGTGTTTCCTTTTTGTTTCTTGCAACGTATGCATGTAACCATATACATTGATATGACAAAAGATTGTTTTCCTGTTTTAAGCGAAAATGTTAGACGAAATCCTTAGATCCCCACGTCCCATCATCTTTCCCATTCTTGATTACTATCACTCTTTTGATGTAAGCATCTTTATTCTATTCTAGCTTTGTGCCCTTTTAGCTCTAGCTCCAGTTTTCCACTCTTGTATAAACCTTTATGAATCACTAAGTCACTTGAATAGCTTTCGGTAACATGTCCTACTGATTCCAACTTTTTTCATAGTGCCTTGAACTTCATCCTTATCCAAATTAGAACTTTGCAAAAATCTATTGATGCATTTTCTTCTAGCAACCCTAAATCTTCTTTCATCCAATAGGTTACCAGCAACAACATGTGGAATCACTTCAGAAAATGATTGTGATGCACCTCTCATGTTTCCTTGTGAACAATCTAGTTGAACTAAGGACCTGAGGTAAACACAAACAAAGACTATAGAACCCAAAAATACCAACTTGCAAGACAAAGATAACAATTTGAAGGAAAAAAAACAATTTTACCTTGTTGCTTCGATCCTTCTGCTGCAACCTCCACCTCCTCGATTGAGACTCTCAATATTCTTCAAATTCCTTTGTCTTTGTCTAAGCCCATGCTCTGTCTTCTTTCTTTTGACTGCATTCAGCAATCCTTGAAGGTTCTTTACCTTCTCCTTGCTTTCTTGAAGCTGATGATTAAGAGAATCCTTCAACTGTAGTAGCAAATGGCTTTTCAGCTTAAGAATGTCCTCCCTCATTGCTGCAAGGTTTTTGGTATAGCATAATAGCCCTTTCATACCATATCGTCTACAAATCTCATCAATGAAGAAAAATTGAAAAATGGTGGGGTGTATTTGGTGATAGGGTCTATGGGATACAATCTACCATCCATCCATAGGTCAATGTGCTTCTTTTGTTCTAAACTCAATGCTTCTATGGTAGAAGGAGAAGTTTCACAAACCCTATTCCTTTTCTGGAGAGGGGAATATTCATCTTCCAACTCAACATGGAGATGATATATACCTCTGTTAGCAAGATTCATGCTCAAGACTTGGATATGGGGAAGATGATGAGTTGGATATAGTGCAGAGAAAGATGTAGAGAAAGGAAAAAATGAGCAGAGACAAATTTAAAATTTGGACCAAAAGAGAAAAATGGTGCATTGGGAGGGAGAATTTTTGGGAAAGGGGCACATTCCTAAGAGACTTGAAAACGACACTACATGTGGGCCCCAAAAAGTGACATCCTATGCACCCCTGTAAAATTGTGGAATCTTTTCCCCAATTTTGGGTTTTAAAATTTCTTGTTCACATTTTGAAAAATGAAAAGTATTTTCTCTCTCTACAATTTCTTACAAAATAAAATTGAGACCTCAAACTTCCCCTATGACCTTGCCCTCCCGTCTTTCTCTTATTTCTTGTAGTTATATGGTAGCTAAAGCTAGAGTTTGGAAACCCTCATATCATTCTCTGGATAAATGTCATGAGATACTCTAACCTCTTTTGGTCTACTAAAATATATATTCAGTGGAGGGCTTTTAGAGTTAAATATGTTAGTGGCTTGATGATCTAGTGCTGCTCGTTTGGAATAGTATAGCTCAAACTTTGTTTCATTATAGACCCCTAGTTTACTAGACAAGTCCTTTAGTCTGACAGTGACATTAGAGAAAACCCAGTCCACTTCATACGGCCTTGACCATGCTATCTTCAGATTGGGTTTCTTTGGCCTAACTTTGACTGATGTAACAAAACCAAGTCACCTTTTTTGAACTCCCTTACTTTCAACTTACTATCATGCCAATGGTTCCTTCATTGTTGCACACTACTTGTTGTTTTAATATAGCTCTTTGTATGATTTCATCTAGCTTAAGTAGCTCATCCAATCTCTGCTTCAGCGTTGACGTGCAATCCATATCATGATCTATAGCCAATATCAGACTGGGCACAACAAATTCCATCAATACCACTAGTTCACTTCCATACACTATTCTTAATGGTGTCATTCTAGTTGTAATCTTATAGGCCGTTATGTACTCCCAAAGTGTTGTCTAAAGCTTGTCATCCTAGGTGTGAGGCTCCTTTTGAAATATCTTAATCAAAATGGTCTTGATAGTCTTGTTGCTACTTTTAGCCTATCCATTGTATTTGAGATTGTACGATATAGACTCTCAATGCTTGATTGAGAAGATTTTAGTTAGAAGTTGAATAGTTTCATCAATAAAATGGATTCCATGATCTCAAACTATCTCAATTGGACAACCATATTGACATATAGTGTGTTCATATCAAAACCATGTTGTGAACTTGGTTGTTGGGCAATGCCCTAGCTTACACCCATTTACTTACATGATATTGATGGTGGGAAATTTCAGTTGGGTGGGGGTGGCCTCTACACCTCCATCTAGCCAGAGCCCCCTATCACCTCAAGGGAAGACTCTCTATCTAGAGAGAAATTGGGGGCACCACCTAGCGGGTATGTGGCTAGGATGCAAAGACAAGATCATACAACACACTACACACCATGTCACACAACCAAACATGCTGTGAATTGATGCACTATCTCAAACCACATGTGGGATGTGGCGGCAGAGAAACAAGTTGGGAGAGAGAGTGAGTGACAGAAAGAGTGTGTGAGCATAGATGTGTGGTTTGCTATACATACAAGAGGTGGAGAACCCGTACACCTCAACAAGCCCCCTCCATTTGACTTTAGACACTTTACATGTTTCCTAGTCTGTTTTTTCAACCAAAGCCTTGAATTCTGAAATATAAGCACCTCACTTTTCTCCTTCATGAAATAGACACATACATTCCTTGTATGCTTTTTCCTACTTTCCAAACTAACAAGCCACACATTTTTCCACATTTTAGTAGCTTTAAAGGTTGGCAAACCTATAACCATCTCTTTAGTTTACATCATCTTCAGCCTTTGCAATTTTACATGACCAATACGTTTGTGCCAAATCTCAATAGCTTCAACAATGCATACACCTTGTGCAAACATGGCAGCATTCACCGCGAGTACATTTACATTCAAAGTAAGCATTCTAGCCATTTTATTTCCTTACACAAACAACTTTCAATCCTTTTTATGCTCTTTGTCAAAGAGACCATAGAGTTAAACCTACAAACCCTGCTCAACCATCTATCAAATCCCCTTGCCTCAGAAATTTCCTTGACCACCTATGTTCAGTCTTTAAGCATCATGTTGTTGTTGTGCTTGGTGGTTGCCTCTTCCTCGACCAACTCCATGATCTGCATTGTGTCCTCTTTCTCTTCCTTTGTTGTTAAGGAGGACTTATTTAGAAGTATTTCCACCCTATGTAGAGGAGTCTTCCTCAAGTTCCTTCTTTTTCACAATTAGTAACGACACCAAATCTGTAAATGTGGGAACGTTTTCTCAAAAATGGATACCATTCTTAAATTGTTTGTATTTTGGACCCAAGAATCACAGACATACTTCCAACTTATCGTCATCATCATTTGTAACACCAATTGCTGCAAGGGACTCACATATGTTCTTTATCTTTAGCAAATAGTCATTGATAGATAGGTTTTTCTTCTGCATTGTATTTAGCTCATTATTCAATTGTAGCTTCCTTGCTTTTGTGTTGGTCACATCCAATGATAGTAGAGTATCCCAAGCCTTTTTAGGGGTGTGAGCATCTTGTATCTCCAACCTCCTCAAACATAACCAAGCTATGATACCATGTTAAGAGATAGAGAAGGAGAAAGCTTGAGGTCTTGCAAACACACACACACACACACACACACACACACACACACAAATGGAGGCAAACCTACTACTTCTTTTTCTTCACACCTCAAGATAAGAAGTCTATAAAGCATAAAAGGGAAAGCACAACACAAGAGAGAACTAATACAATGGTCTAGAATGAACTACTAGTGAGTGATCTAGATGGATAAGTGTTCCATCATAGTAGTAGGTAGACCAAATTGGTGTAGTCCAACTATAGTATCACTGGCAAAGATATGTGTATCCACCAAAGCACGCCAATGATGATGATTGTCAATGATACTCATCCAAGAGTAGTAATGTTGAGTTGGACGTCTCAATAGATTTCATATTTGATATAATCCACAATAAGTGCATTCACACATGCTTACTATGGTGTATCATAGTTGGCATTCATACATACCAAACAGCCTAGAGCTTCTTATCATGTCATAGTTAACATTTACACATACCCAAATGGCTTAGAGATTCTTATGCAAGTATCTTAGATGACCCAAATCTTTGTACACTTGCCCAACCTCACGTAGCTTTGATATTAAATAGTTGGCCCAGAGCTTCTCATGGAAATAGCTTAGAGGTTCCTAGTTGTCTTGCTCTTTCAATTGGCTTAACTTGCAATCATGGATATTCTACAAACAAGGATGAGTGCATTCCAAGAGAGATATCTTACAAAGGAAGATCATTAATGGCTTGTTGGATGAATTGTACCAGCTAAAAGCTTCTTGGCCTACCCTTGATAGAGTTCGCATTGTGGCATACATGTCGCCCAAATCATTGGCAAGCATGGTGTCTAATCTAGAAAACACTTACTAACAATCTCATCATGACTTGCTCACCCCACCATCATGCTAAATGTCCATTAAAGATTTGCTAAACATTGTTTATTACCTTCACAATACAAGCATAATTAACCCCATGTCAAGATAATCCCTAGCATCACAATTACCTTCACAATACAAGCATAATTAACACCATGTCAAGATAATCCCTAGCATTGTTTATTACCTTCACAATACAAGCATAATTAACCCCATGTTTATTAACTTCACAATACAAGCATAATTAACCCCATGTCAAGATAACCCCTAACATTGTTTATTACCTTCACAATACAAGTATAATTAACCCCATGTCAAGATAATCCCTAGCATCACATTTAATGAAAGTAACCCAGAGGAAGCTTAGCAATGAATTGTTAAGCAGCTCAGAGCTCCTTGGCCTTACCCTTGAATCTTGATGAGTATATCCTCCAATTGACATTCTACACAATAAGATGTGCCTTAGATATCTAAGCATATCTTATCATATTCAAAGAGGTGATTTCTCCATAACCATTCATAGATGATCGTATGCAAAGAGAAGTGCTTTCTCCACAACCATTTATAGCTGACCACATCTAGAAATAGAAAAATATTTATTCCCATATGATGAGAAAAATCAAGAGCTTCTTGGCCTACCCTTGTCAAGTATGTAAAAAAGCCTTATCAAAGAATAATCAACCATGCAAGAAGTGTTATATGTTCAATCCAATGCACTATCCCTGTTGGGCATATCCTACAATCTGCATTCCAAGACATTGCATCCTCAACAAGAATCTTGGACAGGAAACCTATTGTGCACTCAAAATTACACCACAATGTTGGCAGCCCTTGACTAACAATCTCATCATTATTATGCTAGCCAAAAATACATTTGGCCCTTATCCAATGGACTCACATAACATCATATGATGATCATACTGACAAAAGTGATTGGAATCTCAATTCTCTTACATTCAAAAGAACACCTCAAATGTCATCTTAGCACCAGCTCTAAAGATTGAAACATCACTATGCTCCCATCTATCTTAAAAGCAACATAATTGAAGATCAAACGATGCTCTTCAAAGTAGTCAATGATGGTATGCCAAGTGGTGCATTAAGAGACCATGTATGGTCTCTAAATGCCAAGTGGTGCTTTAAGAGACCATATATACCATTATAACCAAAGACATGCTTTTTGCAAACAATGTCAATGTTTCATGCCTTCAAAATGTGAACATAACATACGAGTAGAAATTTTTTGCTTCATTTGCAAATGCTTTATGGAATCTTTGATGCTACAATGTGAAGAAAGCACGCCAATGGATCCATTAGGAGAAATATGAACCTTGCATGGGCCTTGTAAGGAATCCTAATTTTTAGGGATTAAGGCTAATGTTGTGTGGGGTTTAGGGGGCAAGGGCATTGAAGAAGGTAGTTTTGAGTAGGCTTTTCTAGCCTTTTTTTAAGACAAATGTAGGATGTGGACCTAAAGGGTTGCTTTCTCTCTCTAGGTTTTTTTAAAGTGAAGGAAGCATAGGGGTGTGTCCACATCAGAAATTCCGTGGGTCAAAAAGAGTCAAAATTTGACTTTTTTTTTTAAAAAATTCATTTTTATTTGTTTTTTACTTAAAACTCCCTCCCAACATATATACATATCCAAAAATCATTTTTTGACCCATTTTTTAACCCACAAGCTTAGAAAGTCCATTTTTTCAAAAATCTTTTCCTCCAAAAAGTAATAAACATTTTGTTCTCTCCTCCTCCTCCCTCCTCCCTCCTCCCCCCTCTCTCCCTCTCCCTCTCCTCTCCCTCTCTGCCCCTACCTTCCTCCTCCTCCCCAATCTCTCCCTCCCCTCCCTCCCTCCTTCTCTCCTCCCATCCTGCTCGGCCTCTCTACCCTTCCCCCTCTATCTTTTCATCATTTGCTTCCTCACGCAACAGCTTCCATGGTGCTCATGGACATCACAAATGGTTTGCTTCCACCACCATGTACTCCGCACACCAAAAGCATACATATTCGCTTACCCACGGCATTTGCACCGAAGACCACTAGTGAAGGTGATCAAAGGTCATCACAGGAACGTCGCACCGCTTGTGAGACCAATGTTGACATTTGGGTGGATGGCCATTTGTACCCTTACGATCCTATAAGCCGCTTCCATCCACCGTTTAATAGCCTTTCCACATTTCTTCAATTTCTTGGGAGGGGAGAAGCAGGCTTGTTAGGCTATTGCAAGCGGCTGTGTATGGGTGCAGGTGCTTCTTTGCATATGTGGATGCATGAATGTCAAGCTCTTCACCTCAAGACGACGACATTACAAGAGAGTTTTGCCTCTGCGGAGAGGGTAGTTAAAAGTCTTGAACAACAAATGCAAGAAAAGGAGTCCCACATCCAGAAGCTTACCAACACCATCACATACTTGAAAGAAACACCCCTTGGTGCAAGGGAATGCAAACGCCCGTATTCATCCATTGAAACTCTTGCACATTTCGGAGGAGCACGCAAACGACGAGTTACAGCCACAAGGTGATTTGGTCTTTACTTGCATGCTGCATTCTTACTTCACACTATTTTCTAACATTTATGTTTATTTGTTGCTAGAAACTTCATCCAGGAGGCATGCGGTGGAACAAGCCAAGATAATCGAGTCAACCTTCTCACTAGTTGTCTCAATACCGGGGACGTTATTTCTATCTTACAATCACCTGGAGGTAAGCACATTAAGGATGCAGTCACCAAGGACCTTATGGGTAAATTAAGAAATGTGGTTAATGATGATGACGTTCAACAAGCTTGTGATGAGGCTGGAATCAGCACCAAAGCCTATCATGCTATTTTTCAACTCCTAAAGGATGCCCTCAAAGAACATGGCATTGTGGAAAACCTATTTCCCGTTCCTCACAAGGTCAAGCTCGCAAAGAAGGCCACAAATGAAGATGTGTTCTCCCGCATTGGGACATACCTACACATTGAGGACACAATGCCAACTTCCCTTTAGGCTTCGTGCGCAACAAAGACAAGGGGAAAAGGTAAGAAACAATCCATAAAACCTTCGAATAAGGGCTTTCCTTACACAATGTGGAACAATATTTTCGTGGATCTTAGAAGGCTTCAAGAAGCCATGCTTAGATTTTACGAGTTACCTGAAGAAGGTGACACACTTTACTTTTTTCTTTGGTATTATTCTTTTCATAGAAGCTGAAGTTTTAGGTCTTAGCACTATTTATTTTGTAGTGCTTGGCACAAAAGTCTCTTTTGTGCTGAAACTCGATGAGTGTCAAATAGTGAAAGGCCGAAGGTTAGAGAGGCTAAGTGTCACTCTAATGAACGAGGCCCTTCTGCAAACCAAGCGAAGGGATTCAGTCGAGCCATATCCCACCCTATCTTTTAGCGTGCAATCAGAGAAAGACATTTGGTGGTTGGGTGCTATTGAGGTGCCCAAAGAGACCAATGGAGTACTTTCGCGGATTTTTGAGAGAACTCCATGGATCACAGAAGTAATACACTCCCAAATTGCAGGTCAGAAGTTGGAGATTGAGGGCTTTGGTAGTTATGATGTGGAGTGGCACTTAGGTGGGGATTTGAAGACCATAAAGTGTTTGCTTGGCTGCAAACAAGGGGCTTCTTCTCTCATGCCTTGTCCATTTTTCACTCGAGGGTACAAACCTAATGGAAAAAAATCACATAAGAGCACTGCAAAGGCCAGTTACATGCTTCCATGGCAAGGGCATGGAGAACAAGGGTTAGATTGTCATGATGTCGGAGATGAAGGTAGAGAATGGGAAGCGTCTATTCTGAGATGTCCCATGCTCAATGCCCCAGACCGTGATCAAAAGGACCACACTTGGAATCCAATCTTTTGATTTCCTCTATCGAATGTACATTTTTGTACATTACACGCATTCATGCGTATTTTTGATAGGCTATTGAAGCTCCACATTGACTATGCTTTCACAATGAAACCGTTGGAAAAGTCCCAGGAAGTGATCGAAAGAGTCGAGGTACTCTTGAATTCCATTGGCTGTCACGGTGGAAATGTGTCTATAGTTGCTGCAAAGAACACAGGGGAGGCCCATGAAATTGCTCAACAAGTGTCAATGAGTGGACAAAAATCTAGACACTTTTTGAAGAAAGTTTCCCAAGGAAAGCCAAGTCGATATGATGCTCAAAGCAGCTCCAACCAGCAGGCAGGTAACCTTTGGGAGCTTTGGAAGGAGTTATGCAAAGCTACTACTGACAATGATTCAAATGGCGAGCTTGCAAACAAGCGCAAGCAAGTTTGGGCCCATTTTGATAAAATGGTCAAGCTTATGAGCCTTAATAGCACAACAGAAGAACAACGGCAATCATTTCAATAAGCTTTGGCGGATTTTACCAAGGTCTTCACCCTTTCTTGGGGTGAAAATAACATCACACATTACATGGTAAGTCATTCATGGTGTATTTATTACAAGGGATTGTTTTTATTTACTAATGTGGATCGTTTGCTCATGTGAACAGCATATCTTGTTTGCGCATGGTGCATTTTTTATGCACAAGTATGGATCGCTTGAAATTTTTAGCACTCAAGGCATGGAGAAGTCCCATTATCGAGCAAGGGGAGTGTACTTCAAAAATACTCGACATGGTGGTGGAATGGTGCAATCCAATTATTTGGAGGAGATGTTCAAGTGGTTTTCGTACAACATTTGCTCGTAAGCTCACAATGGAGCGTGCGCGACAATCCAAGATTGCTATTGAAGTGTGCAAATGGAGTCGTCAAGAGCATAGCAACAAGTGGCAAATGTCGCAAGGTCCCACCAAGCATGCTGCATGGCGGCGATGCAGAGTGCGACAAGGATCAAAGTGGATACTGCGCGAGTCACTAAACGTGAACGCAGGGTCCAACTCTTAGCGACATGTTTATTTAAAAAATAATACTTCTTTTAAAAAAATTAGTGTGAACAGGGCCCTTTATAATTGGTCCCTTATAAATATTGCATGCTCTCATAAATCACTCATTTCTTAAGAACAGGTGAGCTCTTACCAACGAAATGGCGCGCACCAAACAAACCGCGAAAGAGCATGCCAACAAAAACACCCTCCAGGGATGTGAGAAACCGTCATGGCTTAAAGGCACAAGAAAACGGCCACGAACACCTGGCCGTTCCAGGAACTCTTCTGGTAGTGGGCATGGTGGTAGGGCACGAGAGTCATCAAGGACTGTTGAATCTCCACCTCCTCAAGATATAACACCTAGAAAGAGAATGAAGCAACGTGCCCAGCGCTGGAGAGAAGCAAGGGCCAGCAAACATCAGAGTTCGATAGGGAGCAGCCGTCGCGCCCCCAATCACAAGCAGGACCATCCAGGACTCGGGTGGTCAATACAGACACCGAATCAGAGAGTGAGCCACCATGGCTGCGAGAAAAAATACCGCGCACACACCGGGTGGCCGTTGGGGGGAAGACATTGCCTCAAGGCAAGGGAGCTCTCCCCACACGACAAGATCGGCAACCAAGGGAAGAGGAAGAATCAGAAGAGGCTGCAGAACCAGCCCCTAAGCATGTAAACAGATGCAAGTCTAAGTTTTTCAAGAAGCCTACACGCCGCCCGCCAGCAAATGTGCAAGTGCCCCCAAGACAACCGCAGCGGCACCGAAAAATAGCAAGGGTATTTGCAGAAATCCGCCACTACCAGAAGACGACGGAGCTCTTGATTCGACGCACCCCCTTTGCTCGCACTGTGAAGGAAGTGCTTCAAAGCTATGGAAATCAGTATAGAATGCAAGCAATAGCGCTAGAGGCTATTCAAGAAGCTGCAGAGGCCCACATCATTTCAGTGTTGGAAGATACCAACCTATGTGCCATTCATGCAAAGCGAGTGACAATACAGCCAAAAGATATGCAGCTTGCACGATGATTACGATGAGACTTCGAGCATTAGCCGAAGTTACCCCTCTTTTTGTATTGCACACCCTTATCTTTGTAATGATTTGACTTTCCAATGACAATATGATCAACAGTTGTGTCTACTTTGTCTATTATCTTTGTAATTTCAAGTTCTGTATGTAATTGCAGTCAATTTCAGTAAATTTGTGCATTTTAAGTACCCTTAGGGGTACATAAGCCTACAAGGGGCAGAAAAAGGACTTGCCACAAGGGCGCGCAAATGGCCCATCCAAAACTGATGGATGGGCCATTTGCGCGCCCTTGTGGCCATGCCTTTTTCTGCCCCTTGTAGGCTTATCTACCCCCAAGGGTACTTAAAATAACCAAATTTACTAAAACCTATTGGTTTTGCATCAATATTTTATATGGATCCTTATGGACACCTTTTTTTGGTCATTTCAAGCTTTGAATTCCTTATAGGATATCAAAACAAATAACATATTGTGAAACCAAGTGTCCAATGTAATTTGACTTTTTGGTGCAAGGGTGTAGTAGGTAGAGCTAAAGCAAGTGATAGTTTGCTGGAAACTTCATTTCATAATTGATTTGAGCTTTTCTAGTGTCCTTGAGTGTGAACATATACTAGAATTGCCATAAAAAGGTTGCATTTAAATGAATGATGCAAAACCAATCCATTACAATAAATTTGTGCTTTTTAAGTACCCTAGGGGGTAGATTGGCCTATAAGGGGCAAAAAAATGCCTGGCCAGAAGGGCGCGCAAATGGCCCATCCAAAACTGATGGATGGGCCATTTACGCGCCCTTGTGGCCAGGCATTTTTTGCCCCTTATAGGCTAATCTAACCCCCTAGGGTACTTAAAAATCACAATTATACTCAAATTGACTGCAATTACATACCTTGAAATAACAAAGTCAAAAAACAATTCATATCACCAATTGAAACAATTTTCAAGATTGACAAATCAGATTGAAAAGAATTTGCAATATAGAGAGACAATTTCAAATATTTTTTATTCCTTCTAGCACGGTGATTTTACATCATGTATCTGAGGAGTTCAGAATTTTTTTGACCATTTCCTGGCGCCTATTTTGCGCGTAAGGCAACTCCCCAGTCAAGAGGGACTACGCTATGGCATTTGGGTCAGTTGAGCCAATGGAAGCATGTATCCCTATCTGGGCAAGCACTTTACTACGAAAGCTTGTGCCAAACGCTGTGCATACAAGGGATCTACGCACTAGGAACACTTGATGCGCAGTTTGAGCAATGGTACTCAAACACAAAAACTTGCTCAAAGCTTTTAACGACCAAGTCATAAAATGGGCTTGGGGAGTAAATTCATTATGGATAATGGCCACATCGCCAGGGGGGAGTTGTCCGA
This sequence comes from Adiantum capillus-veneris, assembly GCF_014529385.1. NCBI lineage: Eukaryota > Viridiplantae > Streptophyta > Polypodiopsida > Polypodiales > Pteridaceae > Adiantum > Adiantum capillus-veneris. The sequence goes on from NC_140931.1 coordinate 164,576,929, forward strand.
GGTAATGCGCAAGGGAAGCTTGAGGTCCAAAGCCCGTCCGCTTGCCACCCGTCCTTGCAACAAAATCATCAACCTCCACAACATCCTGTCATAAACCGATGAAGGTTGAGAAAAAAGACAACGAAGGATAAAATAGTAACATGAAAATTAGGATACAGTTTACCTCCTGCTCCTTGTCGTCCTCCTCCCTGTTGCCCTTTGCATCCAAGTCAATGCTCCCATGCACCACAGATACAAGCTTTGGATCATCAGATGGGAGGTTGCATAATGGCATAGGCATCCTAGCAGCCTCAACCTTGGCTTGCGTGGCTTGGAAATCTTCATCAGCCACGTGCAACTGCTCTGCTGCCAGGACCTCCGCACATACAACTGCAATAGTGTCAGCAACAGAGTCCCCATCTGGCAAGAGCTTGCTTTCTAGGGCATGTGGCGTATTGTCTAAGGGACATTTGCTGCTGTTGCATAGCACGCTCAAGCATTCATCCATGCGCAGGCCAAATGCTTTTTCCAAATCATGCAGGAACACAAACTCCTCCCCATCCACTAACATTGAGGAGAAGCGGCTAATTTCTACCTCTGGGATAGCCACATCCGTCAGTGGTAGTGGCACTGGAGTGTCACTAGGGCCAGCCGCAACTATGGATTTCTCAACCACTTCCTCAAGACGGGCCCCTAGGGTACTCGAGCTGGTGTGCTTTTCCTTCTGCTGCAGGGTTCATGGGGATAACCTGCTGCTCCTTGGTGTCCTTGATAAAGGACCCAACTTGAAGGTGTGGTAAGCAGAGCTCCTCCAAATCAGGTTCCTCGCTCACCAAGAAGATAAATGTTGCAAGCCGAGAAAGGTACTCCACCCCCAACTTGCGCTTCTTGAGCGCTGACACCCCAGGGGCTTGCTCGTCCAAGTAATGGCCTGCATTGGTTGCAATTTCTTGGAATCGTTGCAACCGCTTGGAGAATGGGCGATCACCTTTGTGTATATAGCACAAAAGATCGCAAGGCACCCAGATCCCTGCATGTGGGGGGATAGATACAGAATATTTTATGATGTGCTCCTCCATGAACGCAGAAATCTCCTCAAATGCATCCATGTGAAGGGCAACTGTGGCGTCAAGGTCAGGGAGACGAGTAAAAAAGGTGTGGAGGTCCAACTTCCCTTTGTATTTGGTGTCCTCGAGGAAGAGGATGAAGCGTGACAAAGGGGTGGATGTGGGTACAGATGCAGAGGCTGTGGCAGCATCCATGTTTAGCCTAGGGTGTGGATAGAGAGTGGAGGAGCTCAAGAGTTGCAAAAGTGAAAATAGTGAATGAGTTAGGTGGCCCCCCTTTTATAATGTACCCTTTTTTTAAGACATTAAAAAAAAAAGGCACTTTCATCAAAAAATGATTTCTCATCCCAATGCAAAAAATTATATTCAAAGGCATGATTTGCCAAAGCAAATCATGTTGATTACAACGGGGATCAATATGAAAATTGCAAGAGTTACAAAGTTATAAGATCGATAGCATAGTTCCATCTATCCCCCAGTCCTCCTCGACCTTCAATTTGTCTTCCATTCTCTTCCCAATCTACGGACATTCATTACAATAAGCATCTAATGATCGACAAACCATGATGTATTGAAAATGTGGTGGAAGGATTCTCACCTTGTGACCTTGTAAACGAAATTGTGCTTGTTGAAGGGCCTCAAAACCCATAATAACCAAATGTTCTCGAACATTACTGAGAGTCCAATGCTTGTTCACTTGGACTGCCTCCAAAGCATCGTTGTGCATCTTCACTGCAATGTCAAAGCTTGCAATAGCGCCGTCTACACTCTGTAAGGGAGTCCACACTCCAAGCTTACACATCCAACGATCATAGTGAAATCGTATGTACAAGGAGGTGCGGGATTTCAAATAGCGCATTCCAATACCTGAAGCTCCAACCTTACAACGGTAGCAGTCCCCGTTGTGCATGCCCTCCACAAAACCCCAGTCCTCTTCTAAAAGCCTTCCTAATTCCTCGTAATGCGCATCTTTACATACAAGCATTGTGGTAGTCTCCACAAATCCAAACTCTTTAAAAATGTGCACAAAACAATGAATAGGCAAACACCAGCTCAAGCCCACAGACCTAGAAGCTTTAGAGTATTTCAAAGAGTTTTGGACATCCATTATCATCTTTTGCTTGAAAGATGCTACCGACCACAAATCTGGGACCGGCCACTCCATACTTAATAAGGAAGTTACTTTGATGGGTTCAAGCGTTCCAAATGCTTGTGTAGAAGTAGGGACAATATAGAAGTGAGAATAGAAGAAAATCCTTCTTTGAACCAGTTTGGTTGGGCAAAGATGCGGGAACATTATTGCTCCAATATCCGCATGTATAGCATTGAATGTGCCGGAGAGACTATGTAGTGGCTGCTCCTCCACCAACGTGGATGGAAATATGACTATAAATGCATGAAAAATGTTAAGTATGAATCCATAATAACATTACACTGTGATTTCACACCTAGCTTTGTATTCTCAAAACATGTACTTACAATGTGTTGGAAATCGAGGTGGTTGTTGCAAGTGCATGGTTGACATTGAGAAAACATGTTGCACAATGGCTACGGTCCCCTTGTCTTTGCGGTTCTTGAAGCCAAGGAGCTTTCCTTTCCAATAAAGATCCAAGTTTGCACGATTCCGCACACGATGAGGGCCAACAGCAGATGGTTGCATGTATACCCAAGCACCTTTGGTGAACTCTTGTGGCACCCACTCATCATCTACACCTCTAGTGTTGTGGCATGCAAGTGTTGTGACCTCATCCTTTGGCTGCCTTTGCGAAGTAGAGTTGGCCATGGTTGAGCAAAGCAAACTAGGAGGAGGAGAAGAACCTTGCTTGTTGCTACAATGTAGGTGGGATAAAGTGATATGAGAAAATGGTCAACCCTTGTGGCAATGGGAGGAGAAGGTGGACAACCCTTGCTTGGTGTGGCACTGGGAGGAGCAGGTGGATAAGCCTTGCTTGGTGTGGCAATGGAAGGTGGTAGGGGAGGAGAGAGGAGCTTCCTTGCTGCAGCAATGGAGATGGTGTAAAGAGAGAGAGTGTTGGAGTAGAGGATGAGTGTGATGGTTGCAACCGAGGGGTTGGAAAAGGGGTTCTAGAGAGAGAAAATCCCTTTTTGCCTAATAACTACTTTTGGGGGAGCTCTGGATAGCAAAAAAAGATTTTTTAAAAGTTTTTAAAAATTTTTGAATTTTAGGGTTTTTGGATGCACGTTTTGACTTTTTGAGATCAAAAAATGCTTTTTTGACCATAAAATAGTTTTAGGGGGGTTTTCAGAAGATGAAATTTGAGTTTTGAAATTTTTGAAAGATTTCAAATTTTTGGGATTTTTTCAAAACCGGATAAAAAAGGAGAGAAGTTGGAGGTTCCATATGCCCCCCCCCCCCCCCCACCTTCTCATTAGGTAAGAGCCCATTTAAAAAGTGTAAGACTACTTTGTCCCCCTACATTTTTGAGGGCATAGAGTGTGTCCACCACCCTCTTCTCATTGGCTGGCCTCTAATTAACCTTAATCCCAAAGGGCCCCTAGAGGGTTCATATTTTTCCTAATGCATGGGCTCGTCCATTCAAACAATATTTGGAAATTACAAAATTCAACATAAAACCAAAGGCTTCCTCAACATTCTACAATGAGTAAATTCCAAGAGACAAGGTCTCAACCAAGAATCTTGGCAAAGAAATTTCACAAATATTTGAATTCACAACTAAAGAAAAATTTCAAAAAGGCACAAGTTTCACATGAAAAGGAAGTCAGCATGGAGTATATTGAGGGTTTTGAGAATAAAGATAAGTTGTGAGAGTTTATGGATGGATGCTAAAAATATATAGATCAATGGCCAACAAAGCACATAAATGGTGTACAAATGCCAACATCTGAATCCTAAAGAGCTCACGTACCATTAGACACTATATGTCTATACAATCCAAGATGGACTGGAATGGAAACACCTATTGATACATGATTTTGAATGTGAGTACAAAATTATTCACCAAGCCAAAGAAGATAGATACACTTTCATGGGTGTCCCAGTCTCACAATTCTTTGTAAGACATAGATAGCAAGTACACCACCTGACTTAGATAAACCTAATGGACCAAGACTTTTCTTTTTTTAGAAACCGAAAGTGGGAGAGTCTCGAAAACACAATCATGTGACAAGAATGGAGTCCACAAGGTTAGTAGGACATCAAGTTGCTAGGACGGCAAGATTTGGAAGTGTACTTCCAAAAATAGAGCCTATAAGAGGTGGATTTATAGACATTACAAGGTCAATGGCACCACCATTTGCAGTAATAATTCTTAAAAGGTATCCAAGCAGATATCTTGAAAGGATTCTAGAGAGATTAACACCAAGATTACCTCCTCTTGTGCCCAAAATGATGTAGGAATGAATGGAAGCGTCAAGCATGGTTCGAGCTAGAGCATATTAGAGACCTTTGTGACTATCCTAGGTAGCTAAGTGTGTGGGCAAGAAATATAATGGATCAAAAGATTCCTATGCACACATAGTAGGATTCAAGCAAGTTCTAAGAGCAGAGAAATTCACCAATTATTAGAGTTAGTACGAGGGCTTTGGTCTGACTTTGGAAGGGAATGCTCTTACATAGTTTCAACCATTGTGATGAGTTGACAACTTGAACATAGATAGCTTGTGTGATAATTTTGTGCAAGAATTCTCCAAGCAAGATATTAAACACAATACAATATCTCGCATCTAATCCATCAAGATACAAGATAGTAAAAAGGTCATGGAAGCCAACTTAAGCTTAAACAATATGTTGAGCTATGCCCACCTAGGTAGGTACCGCAACAAGATCATCTAGTAATACTTTTCATGGAAGCACTTTGAAGTGAATATCTCACAAGGATCTTCATTTGAAGAAATTCCAAACGTTAGATGCGGTGACTAAGGAAGCCATGTACCTTGTAGACAATTGTAAGATATATAGTGAGGTCACAGAGGATTGAGATACATCTAGGATCAATAAAAAATCAATAATGAGCAATGCTAGCACGACTAGAATTGAAGAAACACATTCTACAGTCAATCCAAGAGCAACTAACCGATGAGCTAATGCAGAGAACGAATATGAATATAAGGGCACAGAACATGAGATCAATACAAATGTAAAGATTTCTAACCTACAAAGGAGATTATCCTGTTAGATAAAGGTGGTGTGCCTCACCGCGCTTTACCCGTGTCTGCCGGCCAACAGCCCACATTTATCTCCTTATTCTTTATACATACAAAGAATAAGGAGCTCTCACTCATTCTCACATTGTGCTCATACAGTGAGATTTGGGAGCTCCACCCCACATCCTATGTACTCTCTCTCTCTCTCTCTCTCTCTCTCTCTCTCTCTCTCTCTCTCTCTCTCTCTCCACACACGCACCGCATTCGCGCACTCACAATTGGTATCTGAGCTTTGGCGATGCGTGCATGATGGCTTGCCGGCGAGACGGAAGCGACGGAGCTCGGCTATGGCGGCTTGAGCACGACGGAGGTGGATATAGCTTGATGGTGTCAGATCTCAACTTAGGCATGTATATTCAGCTTATATAGAGCTTGTGTAGCAAGCCATTGCCGAATTTTACAGAAAAGAGCACGAACAAGAAGTGTTACAGCTCGTTTTTGCTATTTTTGGCTTTAAAAAAAGTGTTTTTTGCATGTCACGCGGAGTCGGATGGATATGATCCAGGAGTCTAGGTTGGGGTTTTGACACATTCTGGACATGATGGTGATGTCCATTCTCTGAAATTCTTCTCTAAATTATAGCAAGTGCAACATCAGCAAGTTTATGCTGCTTTTTTGGACCGAAAACGAAGGTTTTTGGCATATCTCTCACACCCGGACTCGGATACATATGATCCATGAGTCTACCCTGAGGTTTTGGCATGTTTTAAATGTATTGGTCATATCAAAATTTTGAAATTTTGAGCGCTGGATTTTTTGCAGCAACCTGTCAACAATCTCAATATATCGAGGTTTTGCAGTTTGACTCCTATAGTGTAGAGAGTAATGAAGTTTGCATCTTTGGCTATGTATGGCACACTGTGGTGCTATTTGAGAGAGAATTCACGTTGTTTTTGTATATGCAAGTGATACTTTGGGATGTGACTTTTGTCTCGTTACACATTTGGATGCGGTTTCATGCGCATTGTTTGATTGTGTGGGGCATTTCAGAGAGCTTTTTTAGCACAGTTTTGTGCAGTTTCGTGCTATGTATGCATTATGCGAATATAGTTTGAGCTAGCCATAGCTCATAGGTAGCAAGTTTACAGGTTTGCAGTGTTTTTTGGACAGGTACACGTCCATAGAGCTACTCGGTCAGGAGTGAGCCAGTTTGCGAGGCTTTTGGCATTGCATGTAGACTATTTGTGGATTTTGCTATTGAGACAGTGTCTATTGTCATACGTATTTGGTGAGATTTTTTTAGTTTTTGCTTAGTTTCCAAGATAAACTCTGCCAGATTTTTCCTAAGATTTCTCGCTATGGTTATGCGTATTCGTAGTTTGCTCTTTGATGGTTTAGTGGCCGAGTTGACTCCCACTCTGGCAGTTATCTACAATTTCTTGGCTTGCGGTTTGCGTTGAGTTTTGACTCATTTTGCAAAGGAAATTTTGTTCGTTTTTCCTCGTCTTCTCGCCATAAAAGTTTGCAGTGTTATGCCATCTTGTATAGTGGTCGATATATTCCCACTTTGATACTGATAGAGTGTTTACTCTCACTTTGACAGGTTTTGTCAGTTTGGACATAGTTTGGTGTTCTTATACCCACTCTCGCAGGAGTGAGGATTTGTGTATGCTTGTGTGGCTACCATACATGCTAGTCACAGGTTTCACAGGTTTTTTGTAACATTTAATGGCCTAATAACTTATGTCTAGCGGAAATTAGCATGAACATAGTGGGCATTTCATTAGAATAGATTCCTGATGAGAATTACAAGAGTGCTTGGGTGGAGAGAGCAACAAAAAGCATAACACCTAGTTAGATAGCATCAACAATACTTTCAAAAGAGAGAGAAATTAAGTTATTGACAACAGTTGAGGACCGGATTTGCATGGAGCAGGTCCCCCCTCCAAAAGGCTTTGTATTATGGTTTCTCCCATCAAGAGAGACATTGTACAATACAATTCTTTGTGTTCCTTCAAGACTAGCTAGTCCAATGAAGATGGAAGCTTCATGCACTAAGCAAAACACTTAATCAAACACAACTTGAATTATCCCCGTTCTCAGACCCAAGACCTCACACACCTTCGAACATGGTTAGAGCTAGCAGGGTATGAGAGTAGATTGAGAGGAAGAAGGAGTATCTTACGAGAAAGATGTACATCTCCTCACATAATCACTCATATTAGCATAGCTTAGCTTAGTAATTAGCTTGGTAGAGAAGATGAGCATGCATTGAAGCTTGGCTCTTGGTTGGATTTGCATCCACATGCCAAGAGAGTGTTGATGTAGGCTTCTATCTCACAAGCTTGGAGTAGGTGATGAGCTCTCCATTAAAGCTTGGGAGGAGATAGAGTATTCTTTCTTTACACATGGTCAAGTGTGAGTGTGTGTGTGTCAATAACAAGCAAAAATCAGCCCCCCCCTCTCTCTTGGGCGAGCCCTTCCTGCTAAATTGGTCTGGCTTTTGCCTCATTGGACCTCCCCAAGTCAAGCCAATGGGTGTTAAGCAGCATAAGTGATAGCCTTCTGACATGTGTCCCCCTTTCCCCTTTTGTGAGAGCTTTAGGTAATTAAATAATTAAACTAAACTCTCATTGGACACCTTTCCCTCCTGGCCAATAGGAATCAGGCAAGCCATTGGGCTCCTGAATGCTCATTGGACCCCTTGGGAGACTGCCCACTAGTCTTCTAGGAGACTTAATTCTCATTGGTTTCTTTTATTAAATGTTTTTAAATTAATTAAACTAGATTTACTCTAGCTTAATTCTCATTGGTCCACTTCAAGGGTCTTCCAATAGGAATTGGGCACCCCTTGTGGGCATCTGGCCTAGGGAGCTGACATGTGTCCCTAATTCCCTTTGTGTAAAGGGAGCCTGTGTGTGTGTGTGTGGCTTTCTCTCTCATCCCTTACTAAATGGGCTCGCCCCCTTTCTTTGTAGGCTTTTAAGAAGACTTTTGTACACACACTAAGCATCCAATTTTCCCTAGGGTTGACCTTTTGGACACAACCTTTGAATTTTGGAACCTTAGCATTTTGGAAGTCTTAATGGGCTGAACCTTAGGGTCTTTTTAGCCCATTGTTGCACATGGCTCTTTTGCAGATGGCCCCCCCTTTGGATCCCTATTTTCCCTCCTTTGGATCCCTACTATGGCCGGTCTGCTAGCTTAACCAATATTCTAGCTTTTTCTCCCCTGGCCTTCCCCACATTAAATGATCAGTTTAATATGAGAAAATCATTTAGGAGAATTAGATATTGATTATTATGACATTACCTCTCTCTTGAAATCATAGTCGTCCTCGACTATGGTGTAGAGAAGATAAAGCATGTTCATGAGTCCTTTTCTTAGCGGGTAGAGGATCCCTATGTTACCCTACGACATCATTCCATAATGGATGACTAGTCCATTTGGCGCTTGAGAGCCTGAGGCTGCCGCAAGCATGTCTGCACATCAGTCCTATTAGTCTTCCTTAGTACAGTGACAAGCTCTACTTGGTGTTTGGGAGACGTCGTCTCCACAAACTTGATCTAAGCATGCATACTACTTCATTTTTGTGCACAAATAAAGAAAAAGAGAGTCTTATAAGACAAAAATTTTGTTCATTTTTAACATTTTGTACAGTTGCTTACTCTTGGGAAGCATTGTAAGCATTGACAAGGTTTAGGTTATCCTTTAATTGTATGCCTTGCATCCATCTAGCATCTTCAAAAGGATAATTCTTAAATTTAATAAGATATCGTCGGATAGTCTTACCGCCTCTTAATACCTTGTCTTCATGTCGGAGAATGGACTCGGGCTGCAACACCTCCTCTTGGTCCTCGATCTCCGGTGGGTCTTCAATAGTTGGTTCTTGAGGTGGCTCTCCTTTGTAAGGCTTTAATAGGCTCACATGAAAAGCATTGTGTATGAGCCAATGATTGGGCAACTTAAGTTGATAGGCCATGTCATTGATTGGCCTAAGAATCTGGAAGGGACCATAGTACCTTTTTGCTAGTTTAGCATAGTACTTTTGGTGGCCCGTAGGATTCTTGCCCGTCGTGTGCCTTAATCGAGCCTTGGGAAACTTTAACAAGACCCAATCGTTTTCTTGAAAGGCTTGGGCTCTTCTAAGCTTGTCAGCAGCAACCTTTTGCCTTTGCTGTGAGATAGAGATAGCATCCTTAATCTTTTGGAAAGATTCTTGTAGGTCTCGACTATAATCATCTGCAGCGAAGATCTTCCCATGTACCTTAAGTAGCAAGGGACTTTTTGATCTTCCCTCAATTACCTCGAATGGTGCTTTTCCCGTGGAAGTATGTACAGTGTTATTGTAAGCATACTCCCCTAAGGGTAAGTACTTTTCCCATTGGGATCTTTGATCTACTTCCGTTACATAGGCTTTTAGTAGATCAAGAATTGTTAGGTTAGCTATTTCACTTTGGCCATCCGTTTGTGGATGATAGGCCGAAGAGAAATTTAGCCTTGTCCCTAAATTCTCAAAGAGACCCTTCCAGAAATTACTAGTCATTCTAGGATCTCTATCCGACACTATGGAAATTGGCAAGCCATGGTATTTGAAAATTTGTGAAATGAAGAGGGTTGCCATTTGATGGGATTTGATAGTCTTTTTGACAGGTATAAAATGAGCTTGTTTACTGAACCTGTCTACTATCGTCCATATTACCGTATTCCCATGGATAGTCTTAGGCAATCCAAAGATAAAATCCATGGATATGCTCTCCCATAGTGAATTAGGGATTGGCAAGGGTTGAAGAAATCCGGGTTTCTTCCCTCTATCAAATTTTGTCTTTTGACATACCACACATTTGGAAACATACTCTTGTATGTTCACTTTCATGGTAGGCCAATAGAAATATGTTTCAATTCCCTTTAAGGTAGACTGAATCCGTCTATGCCCCGCATACGGGGGAGCATGAGATTCATACATTACTTTCTCACGCAGGCAGTTAGTAACGCATAGTCTATTGCCATAGAGAAGATAACCATCTTGTAAAGTAAATGGTTCTTCTTTCTTCCCTAATGTAAGGTCTGAAATCACATCTTTAAAATCGGGATCAATAGCATACTCATCTATCATTGAAGATAGATCATTGTGAGTTTCTATGGAAACCGCATTCACTCTCGGCCGTCTTGAGAGTGCATCGGCTACTTGATTATGCTTGCCAGCAATGTGAGCAATATGAAAATGAAATTGCGAAAGGAAATTTGCCAACCTCATTTGTTTGTCGGAGAGCTTGGTCTGCGTCATGAAGTACTTAAGACTTTGGTGATCCGTTCGCAAAATTAAAGGAGTCCCCAATAAATAGTGCTTCCATGAGTCTAAGGCATGTAGAATTGCAAGGAGTTCCTTTTTGTATATGCCTAGAGCTTGCTCAACAGGGTCGAGCCTTCGGCTCTCATAGCCTATGGCGTGCCCTTCTTGGAGCAAAACAGCTCCAAGGCAATCACCACAAGCATCACATTGGACCTCAAATGGTTTTGAGAGATTCGGTAGTGTAAGCACAGGTTGAGAGATAAGCTTTTCCAAAGGATGGTTCTCCTTAGCAGACCATGTATACCTAACGCTTTTCTTGGTTAGGTCATGTAATGGTCCCACAATTTGTGAGAACTTTTCTATGAAGCGTCTATAGTATACGCACATACCTATAAAGCTTCTTAGTTCATGAAGATTCCTTGGTTTAGGCCATCCTTTTATTACCTCTAACTTGGATGGATCCATTTGGATGCCATCTTGAGAGATAATGCGACCTAAATACTGAATCTCTTGCAAGAAAAATTCACTTTTCTTTCGATTAACATAAAGTTTATTCTCTCTTAAAACTTGAAATATTACCTGGAGGTGTTGCTTGTGTTCCTCCAATGAATTAGAGTAGATGATAATATCATCAGAGAGCACTCCAGTGAAGGTTTGATGAGGCATGAACAGCTTCTCCATCAAGCGGTTGAATTTGGCTGGTGCATTGGTCAAGCCAAAAGGCATGACAATGTATTCGTAAAGACCAAATGTAGTGCGAAACGCGGTCTTTACAATGTCTTGATCAACTATCCTTATTTGATGATAGCCACTCTTTAGGTCAACCCTACTGAAGTAGGTCGATCCTTGTAGCTTATCAAATAGGTCTTCTACCCGTGGAACGGGAAACCTATTCTTGATAGTGATCCTATTTAGTGCTCTATAGTCGACACACATACGATATGTGCCGTCTTTCTTTTGCACTAATAGCACAGGTGAGAAAAATGGAGATGAGCTAGGCCTAACCATGCCCTTCTCAACTAACTCATGCACTTGCCGCATAATCTCCTCTTGTTGAGCTTGAGAAACTCTATAAGGAGGTTTATTAGGCGGTGAACTTCCTGGAAGGAGTTCAATTGCATGGTCATCATTACCTTGTTTAGGAGGTAGCTCACAATGGATGTCATCAATAAAAACATCTTGAAACCCCTTGAGAAAATTGGATAACTCTAATTCCTTCTGGTTGCTTTTATTTTCGTTTGTTAAAGCATTAGGTTCATTTGGGGAATCTTTAACAAAAATCATGTACACGGAAATAGAGCTCTTTATTGACTTGTTGAAAGCTGGTGTATGTACAATGGGGATGGTGTTACCCATTTGCTTAGCATCTATATACATGTCTTTTTCCCTGAACTTAAAGGAGATTCTCCTTTCAGGAAATTTGACATCGGCAGCCAGGCGGTCAAACCATGGTGCCCCTAGGATTACATCCTCATGATTGAGAGGAGAGATAAAGAAGTCCTCTTTGTCCACATAGCCTTGGACATGAAGCCTCAATTTCCCAATTAAGGGAGTGACTGAAGCTTCTTTCCCCTTGAAGGCACTGTCTGCGGGTAGGACATCTCCCATCTCGTAGGATTGTATGCCTAGCTTGGTGGCTAACTCCATAGATATAAAATTGTGAGTAGAACCAGGGTCAAAGAGAATAAAATCATCATGTTCTCTTACCTTTCCCCAAGCATGGCATAGAGGATGTCCTTTGTGGTAATTTTGGTGAGTCTCCTCCTCTTGGATTTCAACCAAGGAAGCTCTAGGAGGATCTTGGCGGTTGTTCTTTTGGGGACAAGCGCGGTACACATGCCCTTGTTCGCCGCACTTGAAACACCGGTTATCCTTACAATAACGCTCAAGCTCTTCAGGAGAGAGTTTATTCTTACCTTTGTAAACTCCCTTCTCTTTAGCTTTGTTGGAGTTGCCCTTAGGAGACTTTTGGACATTGTCCTTCCCCTTAGGGTCATTGGAACCCTTGTTTTTCGGGGGCTTATTATTACTTTTTGCCCCCGTTTTGAAATTGATTCGAGAGGCGACCATAGTGTGGTGTATTACCGCCGATATGGTACGTGGTCTTTGGGAGTTTCTTCTGCTCTCCAAAATCCAACCTTTTGAAGACAGTGGCTTTGAGTTGTAGGTCCCAAATTTTGTCTACATATTTGTGGATGGATTCATTGGGAGAGAGCTTTAAGCTTCGCCATTCGGTGAGTACTTTGTCTTTGGCATCGGTGGCCAAAAATTGCTTCATAATGGAAGCTCTTAAAGCCTTCCATGTTCGTGGAGCTTCACCATTGCCTCGTAGGCTACACCACCATTGTCTGGCGGACTTTTGAAAGTGCATAGCTACATGGCGTAGCTTAGAGGACTCCGTGAAGCCCTCATCTCCAAACGCCGCATCGAATTGCTGGATAAAGGCCAAGAATTTGTTCGTAGCACCAAAGGTACCATCATAGGTAAGGAAAGAGATGCTCTTCCCTCCCTCTTTGAATTTCTTCAACTTGGACGACCTCTTCCATGCGGCATAGGATTTCCTATGGCCTCTTCTTTTTGATGGTTCAAAGGTTGCACCATCACTTTCTTCAGAGGGTGAAGAATTTGAAGAAGGTGGAGAAGAGGGTGACCTCTTTCTCGCCTTTTTCTTGTCTTGATCTTTGTCATCTTAGCCATAGTTTTCATAAGAGGAAGAGGATGAAGAAGATGGAGAAGAGGGTGTCCTCTTTCTCGCCTTTTTCTTCTCTTGCTTTTTATCATCCCTCTTTGAATTGTGGTGGGGAGAAGAATATGATGGTCTTCTCCGCTTTGGTGGTGATGGAGAGCGTTTAGCCCGCCGTCTTCGTGGAGCCATCTCCGCCGAGGTGGCGGGAGATTCGCTTCTTTCTCGTTCCTTCAGTGGAGGCTCTTGAGTTCTCCTTTGGGAAGGAGATACATCATCAAGAAGTAAATTCTTGAGCCCTTCATAAGGATTCTCTATTTCTTCCCGAATCGGAGAAAGACCTCTTTTCGTAGTCTCACAAGGAGGCTTCCTAGGTGTTCTCTCGTCATGGTGATTAGCTTGGAGAATCCCATGAGCACGGAGCTGCCGTTGCACTTCACTTTGGAGAGATGGATTGCCCATGGCTTGTTGAAGCCTAGAAACAAGATAGTTAACAAGCATTGAAGCATCATTAGTAGCTTGCTCATGAGCAAAATCAAAGTTATCAACATTAATTTCACTCTCTTTACTATTGTCAGCCATTCTAACAACTTTTAGGTGTAAACTTTTTAGGTGTACTTTGGCACTTCAAGCCCTAGTTGCTACTCCTCTTTACCCCTTTAGAAAAAGCACTCAAGCTACTGTACCCGCAGCTCGAATACCATTAATTGCAAAGAATAGAAGAGAGGGTCTTTTGACACCAAAACAGCACCGGCTCCTGTCAAACTTCTAATAGCTCAATAGTGGTTAAGCCATAGGCAAGCCCTGTAGGACTCCACTATTAAGACCATTGCTCTCGACAGTGATGCCCCGTTAACTGCACGAAGGCAGGCGCACTGCGAGGCTGAAAAATCCCTATTCTACTTACTCACCGGCAATTAATAATACCAACCATTTGTAGCTAGCTTGAGGACCTCCCTTCTTGAGCAAGAAAAGAGAAACCTTGAGCTCTGATACCAATGTAACATTTAATGTCCTAATAACTTATGTCTAGCGGAAATTAGCATGAACATAGTGGGCATTTCATTAGAATAGATTCCTAATGAGAATTACAAGAGTGCTTGGGTGGAGAGAGCAAAAAAAAGCATAACACCTAGTTAGATAGCATCAACAATACTTTCAGAAGAGAGAGAAATTAAGCTATTGACAACAATTGAGGACCGGATTTGCATGGAGCCGGTCCCCTCTCAAAAAGGCTTTGTATTATGGTTTCTCCCATCAAAAGAGACATTGTACAATACAATTCTTTGTGTTCCTTCAAGACTAGCTAGTGCAATGAAGATGGGAGCTTCATGCACTAAGCAAAACACTTAATAAAACACAACTTGAATTATCCCCGTTCTCAGACCCAAGACCTCACACACCTTCGAAGATGGTGAGAGCTAGCTGGGTATGAGAGTAGATTGAGAGGAAGAAGGAGTATCTTACGAGAAAGATGTACATCTCCTCACATAATCACTCATATTAGCATATCTTAGCTTAGTAATTAGCTTGGTAGAGAAGATGAGCATGCATTGAAGCTTGGCTCTTGGTTGGATTTGCATCCACATGCCAAGAGAGTGTTGATGTAGGCTTCTATCTCACAAGCTTGGAGTAGGTGATGAGATCTCCATTAAAGCTTGGGAGGAGATAGAGTATTCTTTCTTTACACATGGTCAAGTGTGAGTGTGTGTGTGTCAATAACAAGCAAAAATCAGCCCCCCCTCTCTCTTGGGCGAGCCCTTCCTGCTAAATTGGTCTGGCTTTTGCCTCATTGGACCTCCCCAAGTCAAGCCAATGGGTGTTAAGCAGCATAAGTGATAGCCTTCTGACATGTGTCCCCCTTTCCCCTTTTGTGAGAGCTTTAGGTAATTAAATAATTAAACTAAACTCTCATTGGACACCTTTCCCTCCTGGCCAATAGGAATCAGGCAAGCCATTGGGCTCCTGAATGCACATTGGACCCCTTGGGAGACTGCCCAATAGTCTTCTAGGAGACTTAATTCTCATTGGTTTCTTTTATTAAATGTTTTTAAATTAATTAAACTAGATTTAATCTAGCTTAATTCTCATTGGTCCACTTCAAGGGTCTTCCAATAGGAATTGGGCACCCCTTGTGGGCATCTGGCCTAGGGAGCTGACATGTGTCCCTAATTCCCTTTGTGTAAAGGGAGCCTGTGTGTGTGTGTGGCTTTCTCTCTCATCCCCTACTAAATGGGCTCGCCCCCTCCTTTGTAGGCTTTGAAGAAGACTTTTGTACACACACTAAGCATCCAATTTTCCCTAGGGTTGACCTTTTGGACACAACCTTTGAATTTTGGAACCTTAGCATTTTGGAAGTCTTAATGGGCTGAACCTTAGGGTCTTTTTAGCCCATTGTTGCACATGGCTCTTTTGCAGATGGCCCCCCCTTTGGATCCCTATTTTCCCTCCTTTGGATCCCTACTGTGGCCGGTCTGCTAGCTTAACCAATATTCTAGCTTTTTCTCCCCTGGCCTTCCCCACATTAAATGATCAGTTTAATATGAGAAAATCATTTAGGAGAATTAGATATTGATTATTATGACATTTTTTGCATATTTTTGTTGGCAGTTTTTCTTGTGGGACGCGTTTTGAGCAAGTTTGCTCTCTACTTACGTATATGGTTATGCGCTTTACGCTCGGATGAGCAGTTTATCCCATTTTATGCTTGCAGGGTTTGCAGATTGTGGAGTTGTTTGCCATAGTTTTGGCATCGATATGGAGATGCTTCAGGTTAGAGGCGGTTCTCGCTCACAATTGCGATTGACATGTTGGCACTGCGGCCACGATGGGCATATTAGGCATCGGTGCTTCAAGCATATGAGGCAACGGAAGAGGCAGATGCATGTTGCTACTATGAGGATAGATGCTAGAGAGTATGTATGTGACGGGCATGTCACTTTTGAGTCTAGCTTGCCTTCAAACTACTTTGTGTCTTGGGATAGCACATTGTCTACACGTTTTCTACTAGACGAGCATCAGTTTTTCACGTGACTCCACGTCGTGATTTGTTTTGCTCTTTCTCTAGTGGGAGACTTGGTTGTGTGAAGTTTGCTGTTGGTTCAACATATGACTGGAGATGTATGCATGTCTTTACCTAGTGGTGCATTGATTATGCTACGAGATGTACGTTATGTACCAGGACTTAGCCAGAGTCTCATTTCACTGCGTCAGTTGGAGAGTGGTGGACATTGTGTACTGCTTGGAGAGCGGTCATTTAACATGCATTGGGGATCACTGGTGATAGCCAAAGGTGCTAGGAGTGGTCTGGTATACCCTTTGCATATTTCTGACACACGAGGCGGTGTAGTCTCTGTGTATTTGCAACCATGTTTGGAGCTAGAGACGAGGCGTGTCTCTTTTGCAGATGTGCTCCATGGAGACCAGGTTGTGTATTTGTCTTGTGGTGATGTTCACGCAGACAGTGGTATCTCTGGGGATGCACAACTTTGTCATTCATCAGTTGAGCCAGAGACCGATGCATTGTTCTATGATGCGTTTGATACGTTTGAGGGTGACAGTGTCCTTTAGACAGCTGTGTGTGATTGCAGTGGTGCAAGGGTTGGCATACATAGTGCATGTTTTGTCGGCTTTCGGGTCTCTCATGTTTGAACTTTTGGTCTTGAGACTTGATCTTGCTTATGCAGTTGGTGCATTTGCAAAGGGAGTTGTCAGTCATGCGATGACTGACACTGGCATTGTGCATTGTGGATCCATGTAGGTCGTCACTCGATACGTGCATCAAGTGTGTCATCGTAGATCTAGTCCTAGTGGTATGCATATTGCATCTACACTAGAGCAATTACAAAGTGAGTCAGTGGGCATAGGTTGAGAGTCGTCTTCTCTCACCTCTTGTATATACTAGTTGTAGGCTAGTCTTCTCTCCACTTATCGGCACACAGCCTTTAGTGGGAGAATGTTAGATAAAGGCGGTATGCCTCATCGTGCTTTGCCCGTGTCTTTTGGCCAGTGTCCAACTGCCCACATTTATCTCCTTATTCTTTATACATACAAAGAATAAGGAGCTCTCGCTCATTCTCACATTGTGCTCATACAGTGAGATTTGGGAGCTCCACCACACATCCTATGTACTCTCTCTCTCTCTCTCTCTCTCTCTCTCTCTCTCTCTCTCTCTCTCTCTCTCTCTCTCTCCCCCCTTCTCACTCTCCACACACGCACCACATTCGCGCACTCACATATCCTACACAACAGTGTCCTATGCTACCACAACAACCATTGATGCGTCAAAGGTAGAAAAAATGGTGGAAAAATCATGCCACAAAAGAGTGCTACTACAACAAAGGGTATGTTTGAGAGATGAAATACCAACCTAATCTGGTAATAGTATATGTAGATCTTGCTTCATCAACCTAACTTGGCAGCACCACCATTATCATGATACGGTCCAAGGAAAGTGCAAGTAAATCTAGGAGCAAAATGGCCTATACCAGTAATATGACAACATCCACTCCTACCAGGCGTTGACCAAGCAGTATTAAGGCATGTGTATACGTAAGAAGATAATGCCTTAGTGCTACTAACTTACTATGAGGAGCCTAGTAATTATGGGAATAGCCCTAATTGCCAATCATATTAAGAATCCAATGCTTTAAAACATGGAATCATGTGCCCAACATGAGGCCCATCATGAGCTTGAATTTCCAAATTCCGACCATAGAATTTCAATGTTCATTGCTAGTGGAGGAGCAAGGGTTAGATCTAGGCCACAATATCCTCAAAAACAACACCTGAGTATGCCACAACCAAGATGACCACACTATAAATGCAACAGTGTTTACCTAATCAAAGATGGCCCACAAGCAGTGGGCCATTGGATTCATTGGCTATTGCAATGAATATGGTAGCATGCACTTGGTTCAAGATTGCCCAAAACACCCTGGAAAATGCAAGTGAACATGATTGAAGTTTTGTCTTCTTTCTAGTAGATCCAAAGAGGAACAAGGAACACCTTTAAACATTGTCAACATAGAACAAATGAGACAAAATGCCAATATCAAGCTCGACTCAAGTCCAAATAAGCAAACCCATAGAAATTCATGGAAGGAAAAAATGGTCATGATTAAAGCCAAACAAGAGCATAAATAGAGCCAATAGACATTGAGCTTGAAAAAACTCAAGAGCAAATTATACAGCTTAAGGAGTCATCTAGCTAGGTACCTAGTGAAAACCTAAAGGCTAGAAGAGGAAGGTTACTAATCAGCCACAAGAAATGCAAGAACTAGTGGATCTATTCTAGTGGAAAAAAAAAATTGAGCCCTTGGATTCCATATTAAAAGCCTAAAAAGCCATACTAGACACAACAAAATAGGTGGAAGTTATATCCAAATCCTAAGTTGGAAAAGCTAACGCTTGAGATGTGCAAACAACTCATCCAAACTACACAAGCCCTTATGGAGCAACCTCTGGCTATACCAACTCACAAGCAGGTGCTTCTTTGACCACCTATCAAACCTTAGGTAATAAATGATGACAAGGAAGGCTCAAGAGTAGCTAAAGAAACACAATCAAAAGAAAAGCTACTCAATTAGGCATGAGACAACACAATCAAAAGATCAACTACTCAATTAAACATGAGACAACTTAAACATGTGATTTCTCAAGAAACCACACAAATGAAAGGGTCAATCATTAAGTTATTTGAGGATAGGGTAGTGAAAATAGGAGAGCAGAATAGCCCGAAGCCTCATGAAAGAGAAATGGATTTAGTAGAGCAAAACGTCAATGTAGGATAGCTCAAAACACCACAGACAAGTCCCTCTACTAACCATTACAGGTAGTACCAGAAGTTGAGGATACTTGGCCTAAGGAATTATGGGAAGCCTTAAGAGAAGGGGAGGATGGGAAAAACACATTGAAGTCTTCTTGAATTGAGGAAATAGACTTGGAAAAAAGGACATTAAACTTTGAGATGGGATCGTTATATGGTGATATAGGTTCAAAAAAGTCGGTAGATAGTCATGCAAAAACCATCGGGAGCCTATCTTCTTATTTAGGATCCTAAAAAGAAAAATCCGAAGATCCTTTCATCCCAACAAAAATCACATAAATCCTATCCTAGATTATAGAGGCTTACAAGATTTTCTTTCTACTCGAGTGCAATGTATAATCACCCTTGCAGAGTTAATGAAAGTCAAAACAAGCATATGGAGAGATGTAAGCAAATAATTGAGTAATATGGGCATGACATATCTAGAGAATAGTGTTCAAAATGAGCTCAAGGGCATGGAAAATCCTAGAGAATAGTGTTCAAAATGAGCTCAAGGGCATGGAAAATCCTAGAAAGGATGCCACTCATGTCCCAATCAACAAAGTAGGAGACTATTGTGAGGGAGAGGATGATAGAAACACCACATTGACTTTGGAATACCAAGGTGTAAAATCCATGTCTATTATCGATAGCGGTGTGGGAGTGGCAATCGCCACAAAATACATATGGGTCAAATGGTGGAAACTGGTGGTGCAACCAAAAAGTGTTGATGCAAGAAAGCATGGAAAGCAGTGTCGAGGGTGCTTACATACATATGCCAAAATGTCAAAACATGTGTGAAGACCCAGTGCAAACAAAAGAGTTTGTGATTTGTATGACGTATGTGGCTATGTGGACCAAGGTAGAGGTTCAATAAGAAGGTTCTTTATGTGAAATGTCTCCTAGGACATGCAAGGCAAGTTGAGAAGTGAAGGCCATGTGGTGAGTGGTGGAAATAAAGTGGATGAGTGACTTAAGTTCCTGCATGAGGAGGGCTGAAAAGTCCTACTTTGTAAAAATTTTGCAAAACTCATCTTTTCTAAATATGGCCCGTCGAATTGAAGGAAAAATTTGTTCTAGACATTTTTGCATCTGACGCACATAAGCTGAGATTCTGCACCGTTTGGAAGATATTTTAGTTTTTGTAGCCTGCAATTCGTTCAGGCTACGGGCAAGAAAAAGAAGGATACAAAGCTATGAGAGAGCCTTTTTGTGTATGCTGGATCCACCATAGACAATCAAGCAAGCTTCGATTGCATCGTCTCTAGTGTTGTTTCCCCCATCCCTTCTTCTCTTCTCTTGTGCAAAGGCCTTGACGTGTGTAGGCTGTGTGTGAGCCCCCTGGCCAATTGATGTGTTTGCAAAGAGAGAGGAAGAGAGAGGTGTTATGTATGTGGTTGAGAATTGAGAAGCGATTATGATGATTGAGATGCAATAAGATGTGCTTTTGTGTGTGCATACGAGTGTTTGTAGTGAAGTTTTGTTGTTTGGTTTGTTTTTTTTAGAGGATTGGGGTGTTGTGATTCCACCTAAGCTATAGCAAGGCATGTGTGTGTTATTGGGTGTGTTTTCCCTTTCCCCCCTTCCATCTTCTGGTGCCCCCACTGAGAAGCACATTGATTGCTCCTTGGTTAAAGAAGAAGCAAGTTTTGAAGATGCTGGATAGACAAATTTTTAAGAGCAGGTGTCAATAAAGAGATGTGGTCAAGATTTTTTATTTTCATTGGGGTTGAAGATGCAAAAACTTGGCTCCAGGATTATGGTTTGTTTTTATTAGAGAGAAATTTGTCAAAAGAAGAAGCCACGGTTCAAGTTTTTTTGATCCTACTTCGCGGTAAAGCGAAGAAGTGGTACAACGGATTACGTGATGAAGAAAAGATAAATTGGGTGGCTTTGCAAGCAACCTTTTGAAGCAAATTTGTGGCGGATACACAGCTGAAGGAAGTAAAGCATAGACTAAATGGTTTGAAGAAAATCTTGGAGGTGATTTTCAAGGATTCGAGTGGGAGGTTGAATCTCTTTGAGGACAGCTTATAAAGGTCTCCCCATCCCTTCTTCTCTTCTCTTCTCTTCTCTTGTGCAAAGAAGTCGGCATGTGTAGGCTGTGTGTGAGCCCCCTGGGCCAATTGATGTGTGTGAAAGAGAGAGGAAGAAAGAGGTGTTATGTGTGTGGTTGAGAATCGAGAAGCGATTATGATGATTGAGATACAATAAGTTGTGCTTTTGTGTGTGGTTGTGGGCTTGGGTGTGTGTATACGAGTGTTTGCAGTGAAGTTTTGTTGTTTGGTGTATTTTTTTGAAAGGATTGGATGTTGTGATTTCACCTGAGCTATGAAGAGGCATGTGTGTGTGTGTGTGTGTGTGTGTGTGTGTGTGTGTGTGTTGTCGTGTGTGTTTCCCCTTTCCCCCCTTCCATAGCCTTGAAGAAAAAGCCATAAGAAGCTCCAATTAGTTGATAGATATATAGAAAATCCATAGGAGTTTTAGCACAAGTTGTGATGACATCATATGGTGTTGATTACGAGCTCACGTTTGCCAAAGGATTTGGAACCAAGAATAATTACGATATCATACTGGGATGGCCTTTCATGAGACAATTGAAGATGGTCCAAGATTGGGGTTATGGTTATCTCTACTTGAGATGAGCAAAAACCATCACAAGGATAAACATGAGAGACCATACTTATCGGAATGTCCAAAAAACTATTGTGGAAGAGTTGAATTTAGCCACAACAGTCGAGTAAAATTACCCACATGGCTAAACACCAACACACAATTATAGATGTGCAGTGCATCTGATTATGATAGTTTGAAGTGAGAGAACTGCAAGTTGGATAGATCTTGAAAAGATTCAGCATACATACCATAGCCATTTCTAGAAGCAACCTTAGAATCTCTAAAGGATGCAAATATTGGCCACTATGGATATATGTGTCAATGAGATCACCCCAACAAAATTTTGTGATAAAAATGGGTTAGACCTTGTACCCCTACAGATGATCAATATCCTCACAAAAGAAGACCACATCACAAAAACCAATGACCCCACATTGTAAGAAATAGAAGCTAAAGTAGAGTGCTTACACAGTCGGAAGGAAGTGTTAGTCACGGATCTATCCAATAGTGACTTGGGAAAAGAAGAGACCTCACAGGATCTTGAACTTAATGAGCAAATGAGAAGTGAGAAAATAAACAAACATGATGAATTTCATGACACGAAAACTATATGGAGCATATATTAGAGGCAAAATACCATGCCAAAGGTATTACATGAGAAGACGTGAGCAAAAAACGACAAGAGGGAATCCTACGCATAAGTTCAAAAGTAAATTCATTTCTTGATGCTAGTCAATGCAACTGGTTGCATTAAGGACAACATGTTAGGGTAGTATTCTCGAGTATCACCTCAGTCTTCTTGATGCTTGTCAATGCAACTGGTTGCATTAAGGACAACATGTTAGGGTAGTATTCTTAAGTACCACCTTCAGTCTTCATGAAATAAAAGCAAAACGAAAGACAAACAAGTGCTTGAAGAAGAAAATGAGAAAGTGAACATCTTTGGAAATCCATTGATGTGACAAAGGTCGAGTGTAAAAATAAGTATAACGAGCTGAAAAAAAAATTGAAAGAGGTTTGGACAACCAAAATAGAAAGCGAAATAGAGTGTCCAAAAAAGACGAGATTAGTGCACCATCACATTACAAAAAGTACACAATTCAAGATCGTAGAATTGTCATGGAACAACCCATGAGAGAAAAATCCAAACCAAGAAAATCTTATGATGGACCTAAAGATGCCAAAAGGATAGACCTAGCCAAACCAGGAGAGAAATCTTGATGGGCATATATAGCCATAGATCTTACTCCTGACAAAGGGGGAAATTTTGATCAAGACGTTGAAATAGTACAAGGATGTCATTGCTTGGTCATGTAAAGTTTTGAAAAGGGTTGATCCAAAAAAATTCCAACATACTAACCCCCTTAAGCCAGATGCTAAACCAAGCAAAAAACACCCTTATATTTACAATGAGACCTTCTCCTAAAAGATGAAGGAAATAGAAAAACTCAAGGAAGTGGAATTCATCTACAAGATAGAGCGTATAGATTGGGTATCACATTTTGTAGTGGTCGCAAAGAAAAATAGTAAACTTCAAGTATGTCTCAATCTGAAAAAGTGAATGTTGCCACAATCTGGGATAACTATCCCCTTCTCATAATAGGTCATGTGCTTGAGAGAGTAGCGGACAAGGAAGCTTACAACTTTTTTTGGACACATTTTTTAGGCTACAACCAATTGGCAATCAAGCTTAAAGATCAACACAAGAAAACGTTTGCTATTGAATGGGGTATAGTCACATACAGAGTATTACCATTTGGGCTTACCAATGGGCTTGCAACATTTCAACACCTAATGGATCACGCTTTTGAAGAATATTTGCACATTTGCACAAAGACATATATGCATAACTTGTGTACACTTTATGGGTTGACTGTAGTTTTTATGGACAAAAGGGAGTTGACAATGATCTACTGGGGATGCTTATCTTTTCAACATTGCGATGGTCTCGAGATGGAGTGAGAAAATGATTCCCTTGTTGTCCATAAGGAAATTCACCATAGACAACGAGAAAATTATCGACAAAAAAATATTGAAATATGCACTCCATTTCAATTGATGAGTGGCAGATTATATCACTAAGGATCAAATGGAATCTTATGCTCATGCATTGAAACCTCCAGCATCACGATGTATCTCAAAGAAGCTCATACACAAATTAGTGAGAGTAGTCCCTATCCCCGAGTAAGGATTTCCGAGCGAACAAGAAATCGAGCAAACACATACAATGAAAAAAACTAAATCGACACTTCAATAGTTCATATTTAGAGTATAAAGCGGAAAAGTGAACTTGTTGCATCTCAATTTGAAACAAAAAGTATCATACTCTCTCATTAATGCCTTTACACACACCTTATAACATATTCACACATTATTCTCCACTTAGCGGTGTAAGCATGCAAATGGAGCACTTTTTAACAAGAATTAGTAATGCTCATGTGACTGAGGTAACACTCTAACAAAAAATTACAATGTATTGGTTGTTGATCCTTTTCACAGATCTGGATTGACAAAATGCAAAATTAAAAAAAATAGAGCCACTTGTTATTCACCTAGCCATTTTACTTCCTTAAGAAGATTTGTATCGCTCAAGGTGAACAATATTAGAAGAATATTGTTAGATCTCTCTCTCTCTCTCTCTCTCTCTCTCTCTCGATCTCTCTCTCTCTGTGTGTGTGTGTGTGTGTGTGCACATCATGAGTTCAATTGTGTGTGTGTGTGTGTGTGTGTGTGTGTGTGTGTGTGTGTGTGTGTGCACGTCATGAGTTCAACTCTCCTCGTCGGATAGATTTTTGAGATCTCTTGGGATAGTTTCCTACGACGTTAAAACTCTCTTCTTCGTCTTCTTCTACGTGAGGAGAGGGGATGAAGGAGATATATATGCATCAGAGGTTGAGAGAGAGGGGAGCAAAGGATCTCTCTTGAAAAGCATAAGTTGGTGAGGGCAGTTGGTGATGGTAGCAGAGGAGGGGATTGCATGGGAGGATGGGGTGGAAGCAGGCATCAGTGCGGCGAGGGCAACGAGGACAGGAGTACGTGGCCAAAATCTTTGAAGCTCGTCTATTTAGGTAGAATGTCACAAGATCCTTTTGGCCTTGAGGTGAAAAATGGGGAAGGTGTTACGTGGAGGATTAAAGGAATCTCAAAAGATTCTTTGTTTTCTCAAGAGGAAAAATGAGTGGAATAGGAAAAAAAAGACGGTGCGGATTTTTCTTATGAGGAATGCGACGTGCTCTCTTTTGTATGGGAGGCCTCGGATGCAAAGATAGAGTCCTCTCTCTTCCTTTGTACGCAGACCGACAATCTCTTCGTCGTTTGAAGCTATTGGAGGTGATGGCAAGTGTCTGCAATACAAGGTGTAGCTATAGGGGGATACTAAATCTATGGGCAGGGGACCTTTGTCATTGAGAGTAGCTCTCCTTGTGTTGAGGGGCTTGCAGCCTTGCACACACACGTGCATGCGTGTCTGACGTAGCTCCTTCTCTGAGGCTCAGCCCCAAAAAATTTGATGGCTCTGTTGTAAATCACCATCTTGGCCTGCAGTGGCTATTGAAGTCACACAACCCCATCCTATTGAAGTGTAGAAATAGGTCAGGAACTTTCAATTTTTTCATTTTCAAAATACACTAAAGGCCGGGTTTTTGTGAACACTACTTGTCCAATAATCGTCATATGATACCTCTAAGTGTCTGTTGATCTGGTTGGCCAAGCATAGCAAAAGTCTTTTCAAGACCAATTTGATCATAAGTAAAGCAATACATATATTGAAACATGTGGGGTACATACGAAAGCAATGGTGCTGATCTTTTGCAAGCTCTACAATGTCTCTAACACACACCCAAATCAAACACAATAAAATGACAAAGAAATTGGCAGATAGTAGGATTCAAACCTTCACCGTATATTCCACGCCCACAAATCTTCAAGCAGTAACTATTGCACAAGCACATATCCTACTTATGAGCATTGCCTGTTGTTGCTCTCTCTCTCTCTCTCTCTCTCTCTATATATATATATATATATATATATATATATATATATATATATATATATATATATATATATATATATATATATATATATATATATATATATATATGTGTGTGTGTGTGTGTGTGTGTGTGTGTGTGTGTGTGTGTGTGTGTGTGTGTGTGTGTGCACGCGCCATGTCCCTTTCCATCTCTAAATGGCAATAAGCACCATGAATTTTCCAGCCAAGTGCTTTAACTACCATAGATATTCACTCAACTTTTTCTATGCTCGTGAAATCTTGCTCGAGCTATGGTAAGACTCAATGTGGGTATACATCATGGTAAGGCACAAACTTATCAAACTCTGATGAGAATAGGTTTGTGCCTAGCATGTAATATGATGCACACTTGTACGTTAAGATTTGCAAGTAATGCCACACTAGACCACCAATGGAATACGCCATGCTGTTTCAAATCACAATAGCCCCTCAATGGTGTAAAAACATTGTTGACTATCTGAATGGTGTTCCATTTTTCAAAATTGTGACCAAACCAAGGGTAAAAGTTATACAATTAGAATCATGGTCATATGAGCTCATTAAAAACCAATTGTATAAGCTTAGACTTTGTGTTGCAGAAAATGAATACTTGTCATCTTGCAAGAAGCACATTCAGGGCAGCAAGCCAAAGTTCATTTTTTCAATTTAAGAAACGAACATAATTATTATGTTTGCCAAAATATGATACTCTTTTTATAGATGTGAATGCATACGTAAGAAGATGTGATGAATTCCAATGAACACCGATTCCAAAAGGGATCAAATGACATTAAAACCAATGGTGGGAGCACACGCATTTGCACAGTGGGGCTTAGACTTTGTATGCCTTTTAGCAATGTCAGGTTATACATCTCATGCTAAATATATCATTGTAGTGATAGACTATTAAACAAGTGGGTCAAAGTGAAAGCTACACAAAAAAATGATGCTATAGGACCATTGTACGATTCCTGTATGAGAACATTTTTATATGCAAAAACCAAGGAGCTTAAAAAAGAAAAAAATGGGACCATTTGTGATTCATTCAATATCATCCAGTGGTGCCATAAAACTTGCTACATTAAACAATGACAAGATGCCCAATTGGATTAGTGACAATCGATTAAAAAAATCACTTTCCATAAACCCAAGAAATACTTGAAAGGTACATGCAAAAAAGCCAAAAAATTTTAAAAACAAGAAGCTCGAAAAGATTCAAGGCAAAGAGTGGCAAAGAGATGAAAAATGAGAGAAGCTTATAGGCAACCAAAACACATCCAAATCAATCAAATCATGAGCTTTGAAGATGATGAAGATACCCTTGATCCCTACAGCAAGACAAAGCTTATCACAAACAAGGTACCGATTTATGCCATGGCGGATGCAAGAGCCCATATAAACATGATAAGTTGGGAGTCATTTTCATGACTAGGAGGAGTCACCTTACATCTAATTGAGAAGAGCTTCACTGCATTTAATGTCATGGTCAGTTTTGTGGTAGGATATGTATAGATCATGGTCTATATCAATGGTTTACCCTGCCCACATAATTTTTTTTGTGCTTCCACCAGAATTACCTACAAACCAGCTTATTCTAGAATTGTCATGACAACGGAGATATAAAGCTTATATTCATTGGGTTGATAATCAAATGTACTTCGCAATTGATCATAGGGTAACAACAATCATGTTTGGCACCATATAAGAATCCTTGTACATTTTACAAGGTGATGAAAAACACAAACAAGAAGCCACCCATCTTCTTCAACAATTTAAGCCCTCAAAAGTTGACACACAAGATCTACAAACAGAAATTGAGACTTCCATATCATTAAAATCAATCAAGTCAAGGAAGTCACCCAAATAAAATCAAGCTTAACAACAAGCCCATCAAAACCCAAAAATCATAGTCAAAACCCACCAAAAAAAAAAATTGGGTACCATAGGGTTCATCAAACAACACCGACAAATTAGCCTCCCATATTCAACCTCAGCCTCTCCACAAGAGCAAATAGATATGGTTACCTAAGTCGACAACACAAGTAAATGAACACTTCATTTGGGTTAAAAAATTTGAATTTCAAGGCTTCAATCAGCAACCCAAAACAACATCAAAATGCATATGATAGCAACATACAACTATGCCAAACCCACCGCCTATAGAGAACAACTTTTTCCATATCAAAATGCCAAATATGGGTCCCCAAAGCTTTTTTGGAAGCACAAAAAACAAGGCATGATATTTGGGTACACAAGAAACTTCTTCGTGTCTCCAAATTACGCAAATACCACTGTGAAACACCACCCTCAAACCTCATAATCTTCCATAAAGCAAGACCGATATATGCCCCAAATCTGCTATCAATGGCAAACCAAGGCACAAACCCTTTCATCCTTCCTACTGGAAGATGAAGCTCCCAATGACAAAGTCATGGAGCCAAAGACCATTACCAAAGAGCTTGATGAGTCACTCAAGGAAATGGAAGTCAACCACCAAGAAGACGAGGACCCATTTAGAGAGGCAATAAATAGCTTGACACAACCAAAAACAACTTAGAAATTGAAGCTATAAAAGTGTTGAGATCATTAATGAGATTGTCAAAGTAAGAGCTACCACTATCATAGAGGAGATTCTAATAGTATCAAAAGGCCTTCTAGCACTTTTAGGATACAAAACAGAAGAAGATATCTCAGTACATTAGGCAGAAGTATTAGTCAAACCTGAGGGGGAAGCACAAGTATGACTAAGGTTTTTTTTTATTGGAGAGAAAAGGTAAAATCCATTGTAGTTCTCTTGGAATCAAGAGGAACTCCTCATGTGAGAATGGACTCACCAAGCCAGCTTGCAACCATGTCTTAGTCACAACAAACAGAAGAGATACATTTGGAGCAATGTGAAGAAAGAGATTGAGAAGAATATGCCACATGTGAGTAACGTTGTCAGGAGTTTTTTGGAGCAAGGGATTGCGCATATGTACATACACATGCATGGTGCATCAAATAAAGAATTGCCCATTTTCCAGAGCCAGGTGGTTACGTGGGGCCCACATGTGTACAGGTAGGACAGGGTGTACATAGTGCATTGATTTTCACTATTACCAGTACCAGGGTGTTTTTTCTATAATAATGAGTTGGTAGCGCGTAAAACTTCTCGAGGAAGCTATACGCGGGCCGAAGACATGAGGTAAGCAAGTGCGTCAGATGGCATCTAGCCCGGGGAGGTCACCTAATAAAAATGTAACCTATCATGTGAGTTCAACAGAAGGGTATTTAAAGTTCTTGAAACTTACAGAAATGTATATACAGAAGGGCATTTTTTTTTCAAATTTGAAAAAAACTTACAGATTTTAAAAGAAAAGGGTACATTATATTCCTAACAAAATTCAAAGATAAGGGGTTTTACAAACATGTCTTGAACGCACGTGATATGGTAGTTTTACACATAGTGAACCCCCTGAGGCATCTAGTAGCGTCAGGAGGCCGAATGGGGTCAATACTTGCACGTGGATAAGTGCGGACACAACGTGGGTTTTTTTTGTGATGAATTATGCAGAAGGTCATCATGAGGACCATGTTTTGGGGGCCACTTCACGTGGTGGCGGGATGCATTATTGGAAAAAGTTGAGTGCCAGGTGTGCGGATGATGCAAAAAGGTGACAACTATGCACTGCGAGGTCAATTTTTGGCCTGTTCGGGATCCGTTTGAGGTCATCTAAAAGGCCAAGGGTGCCCAAGTAATAAAGCTAAGTGTGGGAATTGAAAAAACAGAGAGAAGACCAGAAAAAACGTGGAGAGAAGACCAAAAAAAACGTGGAGAGAAGAGGAGGAACAGCCGCAACTGTGTTTTTGAGCCTGTTTTGGCCGTAAACTGCTCATCCGAGGTCGGATTTGAGCACTTTGACATTGTAGATTGGGGTTTTGGGCCGTTCCAGACGCGATGGCGCTGTCCATTTTGCCAAATTTCTCACTATTTTTCTGTTGTTTTGGCTGTGTAAGTTTCTCCTATGAGCGAAGCTTCTGCTCCAATTTGATTGTATGTGGCATATTTTACCCATATTGTGTGAGCTGTGTGTCCCATTGGTGTTGGCCAAGCTCTATTGTATCTAAACATCAGAAATTCTCCTCTTTTGAGCTGAGTTTTTTTGGGTGTGTGTGTGTGTGTGTGTGTGTGTGTGTGTGTGTGTGTGTGTGTGTGTGGAATGGGTAAAAGGGTAGTCTCTCTCCTCTCACTCCATCGGTGTGTTCCCTGTCTCGGCTAGGTGGGTTGTATAAGCTGAGTGGTGCCCCATAGTGTGTGTGTGTGTGTGTGTGTGTGTGTGTGTGTGTGTGTGTGTGTGTGTGTGTGTGTGTGTGTGTGTGTATCATCCCAAGAGTGTGTGTCGGGTCCTTATAGAGGCGTTGTGTGTGTTTCCATCCCGCTCACATTCTTTTGGCACCCCCACGGAGGATCTTCTTCGAGTACCTTCTCCTTCGAGCTTCAAGCTTCGAGATTCGGGATTACAGATTACAGGTTACAGGTTATAGGGTATAGGGACAGGGACAGGGACAGGGACAGGTACAGGTACAGGTGATTCACACAGGTACAGGTAGCTAGAGTAGAGTGATACACTGACAGTGGGAGTCACTTGCAGTTGCCGTGGGTATGCATCAGTTGGCGCCTGTTTGAGCGCATTGTCTATTAGTATTGTACGTTACTTGTGGAAACTGCCATTGTACGCCTTTGTGGAGCCATATTTGGTTTTATTTGGTAGTCCCAACCATTTTTGAGACTTGGTCTGGAAGATAGTCATTTCTGAGACTTGACTATACGCGATTTGCATTAGCCTTCGTGGGAGGGTCGATAGCGTGAGGTTTTATTGAGCTGGGGGATTCTCAAATGTGGAGATCCTTTCGGTGATACAGGTAGCTGGAGCACCCTTTTCGTGACCTCGCCATAGGCTATGTACTAGTGATTCCTACTTGATGCTCGGGTTCTATTGTTGGCAGTTTATGCATACATATACAGTCTATATTTTGGGTTCTTACTACTCTACTTCTGGGGAAACTCTGCTAAAATTTTTTCAAGATATGATGGCTGGTTTTGTGGTCTTTTGAGCCATTTATGCTGTTATGCTGCCGAAATTCTGGTCAGTTGTGCCTTCTTGGGAGCTGCATGGTTGGCTTTGATGGATGATCAAAATGGCCCTCAATTCACTCCTTTTCATTTAACTCAAAGAATCCAGATAAATGTTCATGTGTCCAGGAAGATATTTTTCCAGCAGCGCATAGTCTTTATGTTCGGGCCAAGAAGATTACGAGAGATCATGGAATGTCCTTTGCCTGTTGTAATTCCGATGATTAAGTATGAAAACTCATTTGATGTGCATGTGTTTGTCCTTATCTAAAGTTGAGCTCCATTGAAGTTTCTCGGAATTAAGTCAGTCAAAAGTTTTAGGTTCTTGCACGTGTGTTCGAAGGGGTTTTCAAATCATCGTAACTTGGGTATCCATGGCTTTCTCTTATCCAGAGTTTCATGGAAGAAGTGATGAAGATGTGGAAGACTTTTTGGAAAAGATGGAGGTTGCCTACATTAGCAACCAGATTCATGACCCTGCGTAGATGTTACACCTTCTCCAAATTTTTTTGAAGAGTGATGCATGAGTTTGGTCCAAAGCATTTGAAGAGGAGTTGCGTGTGGCTGATCCACCTGTAAGGTTGATTTGGGACAATCTACGGCATGGGTTGGAAGTGGAGTTTGTGAAGATAGAAGATCCTGACAAAGTGTGGAAAGAAGTACAAGGTTTGGTGCAAATGGAAGGTGAGCCAGTAGATGCATACATACGTAAGTTTTCATTGGCATGGGAGCGAATGTGCAAGGCCTTAGCACCACAGGTACCCCCACCTGACATGATGAAGAAGGACAGGTTCTTGGCTAGTCTTTGGGAGAATATACGTTGGAGAGTGGAGCTAAAGAAGCCTAGGACATATGAAGATGCACTAGAGGTAGCAAGGAACAAAGAGTGGAAGCTGAGGAAAATGAGCCAGTTAGGGGTAGAGTCTTTGCCCATGAGGTCTGAATTTCAGCCTATGGAATCTTCGCAAGGTCGCATGCCAGGGGTTCATCATGAACCAGTGGTTTCTGTTACTCCTCAGGTTATGCCAGCAGTGGTCACTACAACAGTGCAAGATGATCGGCTAAGGCAAGACATGAGGCAAGTGGTAGATTTAATGAATAATATCATCCTAAACTTGCTAGGTCAAGTGGGAAATAATCGAGGTCGAGGGAGGTTTGCAAATCAGTCAGGAGGTGAAGAAAGACCTAGGAATGGAGTTGGACAAAGCAATGGTAGGTTCTGGAGGTAGATGCCCACGTGTTATAATTGTGGAGAGTTGGGTCACATCAGCCCGCAATGTGATAAGCCACCAAGGATGGGGGGAGACATGTATCCATTGCCAAGACAGGTGCTAACTAGGTCAAATGATTATAGCATTGAAATAATGGGAGAGGAAGGAACCAATGGATTAACCCAGGAGGAAAAGGGAAAGACAAAAGTGTTAAGTGTGGTTACCTTGGAGAAGGCATCAAAGCTAGAGGATACATTAGTGATGCCTATTGGGAAGAGGACTACAGAAGACAAGGAAGGAAGAAGTGCCCCAAGTCCTAGTAAAAAGAAGGGAAAGAGCCATGAAGGCGAGGATGTCAAGGCCAAGAGGAAAAGGAGGGATCGTCGCAAGTTTCATGTTTCAGATTTTCCACTAGGGGATGGGCAATTAAGCTATGACTTGAAGGAGGATCTGACAAGTAAGAAGGTAGATGTTACTTTTGGGCGGCTTATAGAGATGGTGCCTAAGCTAAAGCGACAATGAAAGAGGATGGTTAACCCAATGGAGAAAGAGCCAGAGAGAGGTTTAGTGAAGGTGTTGGCAATGGATGAGCTACCAGACATTTGCCCAATAGTAGATGTGTGGCACAAAAGAAAAAATATGGGACAAGGTTATGTTGATGGCTGAGCCCAAATATGTGTCATAACACACTCATGCGTTGAGAAGATGGGTCTTACAGTGACTGGGGTGTCAGGATTTCGGATCAAATTGGCAAACCATCAGAAAGTAAAATGTTTGGGTGTTGTAAAGATCTTAGAAGTGGAAGCATATGATGCAAAGGAAGTGGTTGATTTTCATGTGATGCCAGCAGGGTAGGGAGCATATCCTATTATACTGGGTAGACCATGGTTACGTGCAGTAGGAGCTGTTCAGGATTGGAGACGTGGTACGATTAGCCTCTATGGAAAGACAGGTGCCAAGAATCTATATAATATGGACACAAGGAAACGATTGGAGGAGCTTTATGAAGATAAGGATGAGTCTAGTGATGAAGACTATTCCACAGTGACTGATGAGAATAGTGATAGTACTACCCACAGTGATGAGGATGTTGATGTTGCATTTCTTTTGATGGACAAAGAAATCCAGGAGTCTAGTTTAGTTGCATTTGCAAATGAGATTGAAGATGAAAGTGAAGGGCCTTATGAAATGATTGAAGGGCTGATGCAAACCAAGGTTGAATTGTCAAGGAAGCACGAATTGATGACACAAATGATTAGTGGAGACCTCTCAGCTATGGAGAAGGAGATATATTTGCACATGCTGGTTAGTTTTCTTGATTTGTTCATTACTTCATATGAAGATATCAGAGGGTTCAAGGGAAAAGAGATTCATATAGAGCTGAAAGAAGGTGCTAAGCCAGTGCGGCAAAGGCTAAGAAGGATGGGTCAAGAGCAAATGGAAGCCTTGAGGGAAGAGGTGGACAAAGTTATTGAAGGCAGGTTTCATAGTCCCTGTGGAGACCACAGAATGGGTGAGTCCAGTAGTAGTCAGTCCAAAGAAGGATGGGAAGTGGAGGATTTGTGTAGATTTTAAACCCTTAAATACAACCACTAAGAAGAACCCATATCCTCTTCCATTCATTGATCAGATCTTGGATTCAGTGGGTAGGTTATGAGAGGTACAGTGTGTGTGATGGTTTTTCAGGCTATTTTCAATTGAAGATTGCTCTTAAAGACCAAACAAAGACAACTTTCATTACGCCATGGGGTTGCTAT
Source organism: Adiantum capillus-veneris (assembly GCF_014529385.1). NCBI lineage: Eukaryota > Viridiplantae > Streptophyta > Polypodiopsida > Polypodiales > Pteridaceae > Adiantum > Adiantum capillus-veneris. Next base: position 164,610,588 of record NC_140931.1, read on the forward strand.
TGCTACACGGTATTGCCATTTGGGCTGTCAAATGGACCATATTTCTATCAAGAGAGAGCAAATTGGGTATTGGAACCTTTCATTGGTAGTTGTGTTAAAGCTTTTATGGATGACTTCTGTGTATACATCATTAGGGTTGAGCACCATGAGAAGCTGCATATGGTATTGGCTCGATATGATGAATGTGGAGGACAACTAAATCCAAAGAAATGTCATTTAGCACAGCCAAGGGTGAAGTTATTGGGCCACACGGTGTCAGAAAATGGCATTGAGGCTGATCCAGACAAGGTTAAGTCTATTATTCTTCTTCCATCACCTACGAGTACTAAGCAGTTGGCAACCTTTATGCACAAAGTGAAGTACATGGCGCGGTTTATTCCATTGTCTTCACAGCTCCTTTATCCATTACAACAGGTGGCAAATGTGAGGTCCCCACCCCGTCGTATCAAACAACGGATCTGATGGTAAACCTGATGGCCACTAGATCTATAGCGGAAGCAAACAAAATGGTTCAGGGTTCAACTAGCGGACGATCTCTCATCACAAAGTGAGTCGAGTTTGAGCCTACTAGCAACGAGATCTAGCTCCACCTCGCAGGGGAAGCGTACTTAACTATCTAACGATCCTAAGACCCACATTCCAAGAGGGAGAAACCCCGAGTGCCTTTTTCCCCATGTTTCAGAGGCACGTACTCTCGAGGATTCGCCGCTCTAGGGGCAATGAGTAATACCAATATCGAGTAAGCAATATGGGGACAGAGAGTTCCCGACCAATCGGGACCACCCATCTCGTAGGCATTGGCAACCCGAGCCAAGCCCCCACTTTCCACCCCCACACTCACACTTCCTCGTGTGACCTAATTACCACCACAAAGGTTGTTCAACATAGATATTCCTTGTTTAATTCCGAATCACATGGTTCGTTAAAACAGCCCTTCAACCAGTATTGCAAACAACACCAAGACAGAATTCTAGTAAAAATTCTACTCAAACTTATTCATAAAAGTTCCAATGTTCTGGAGGTACAACATCCCCCCTCCAGCGAGAGTTCACTCCTCCCATTGTCGCCTAGCTTCCCATACAACTAGGTATGTACACCGCATAGAAAGCACGTCATGGACACTCCCACCGCATAGAAATCAAGACGTGGGTTCCCACCGCATAGAAAGCAAGTCGTGGGTATCCACCGCATAAAAAGCAAGTCGTGGATTCAAGAGCCCTAACGAGGAACTCTGCCCCCTGTGATCAGTAGGGGGGTCAGGACTGATTCAACATTGGAAATAAAATGAACATGTCGAGCTAAATTTTCCCTAGCAGACATTCTTTCCTCTTGCAAACAGCATACCCATCAATCATTTCTTTCCTACTTTATACTTAAATGTACTATGCATTCAATGCCGAGGTTTCTGTCGGATTTCTCCAACATGTTCGGAGATATGTTCATTCCTAACTAATCGTATGCAATGTTAATTAAACAACTTGAATAGAAATTGGGACCTACCTCTTCCATTTCTTCGTCAATAGCCCGTGAGATGGCCGGTATTTGCTCGTCCATGGGAGCCTTTCCTTTTCCATTGACATTGCTTGTTCCCGCCTCGCGGTCGTGGGCTCCACCGAAGTGAGTTCTGTTAACCGGGGCCATTTTTCTCACTACTTAAATGATAGACTTCAAAAAAAAAGAGCTAAGGTCCGAGAGTAACATGACAAACCAATCGGCAGATTAGATTTATTAAAGACTCCTCCTTATGCACGATGTTAGATTTTTCCCTTTTTGCCCTAGCAAATTTTAAGGGTAATTCTGTATCCACCCTATGGGAAACGACTCTAAGGTTAATTACTTGGCTTAGATGATTAAGAAATTCAGAGTTTTTCTAATTGATTCACGAGAGATATGAAGTAAGCAAGCTCATTCATTTTCCTAGAGCAATATGAAGGTGCAGAGTGACCACAGGCATGTGTGATGGAAAAACCTTCTTCTTATTGGACTAATAACGGATTAATTTTCAGCCTTAATCGCATCTAATGTGGGAGAAGATTAAGTATAATTTAATTACAACTCTATTGAGTAGTGAAAGATTGAATTCTGACAAATCTACACTATTACTAGCTGACAATTTATTGACTATACCGCCTAGAGAGAGAATCTTTCCTAATCATGCATTAATCCTTGATTAAGGATGATGAATGGCTGAATAAATTAACTAAATGAATGATAATTATGTAATGAAGTATAGCTATGAAAACTTAGAGAGCAGCTATAGAGAATTATAGCTAAAAGTAGGCATAGTAGACAAGAATTATGAGTGGGTAATGATGAGATTAAGAAGAGCAGTAATTAAACCATAATTACCGTGATTAGGGGCTGAGAATCCTCTTAAATTTCTGATGCAATGAATCCTCGAGATGGGAATTTGGGAGCACCTCCCTCCTTGCTTCTCCTTCAAAAGCTGTGTGTGTGCCGGCAGCACCTTCCCAGTGTGTAGGTGTGTGAGTATGCAATGTGTGTGTGTGAGCATATCTGTCTGTGTGTGTGTGTGTAGGCCTTTAAATAGGCTCCTACAGGCTGAAAATCGATTTGTGTTGCTAATTGCATCTGGATGAGCACTCAGTCCTTGCATGGCAAGTCCAATTGCCTACCCACCAAGTGTCCAGTTGGCTCAGTAAACTGACTCTCACACTGAGTTGCAGGCTTGGCAGCTTCCCCAAGACTCCCACAAAGCAAGAGGGCGCCCCCTAGCTGCTAAAGCAGATCTGGAGTGGGCTGGGATTGTTCCCACACAGCCTCAGGCCCCCGGTGCCTCCCGGACAATTTTGTGAAAAATTGGTTTTAGGCTAAAACGGGCCATACGAGTCGGATTTTGATGCCGTAAATTGCTATACTAAGCTCTAACTAAGACGTACGGGTCTGAGTACCTGCCATATTTAGCAGCCCCCTCCCGAGGTCCAAAAATGCTTTTTTTTCAAATTCGGGGTACGGGTGCAGATTTTCGAGACGGTCGAGACTGGACGGTTCGGGTGACCAAAAACTTACTATTTTTAGAAATTTTTTACAAAAATTATTTTAATTCACATTTTGAAGCTTTATAACATTCTGAACATCATGGCACTGACAGAATCTGGAAAACTGCTAAAAATAGTAACTTATTCCATTGTATTCATTTCGTGGTACAAGGGTGCTCTTGTGATCGGGTCAGAGACCTTACAACCTCCCCAACGTGAAAAATTTGAGATGTCCTCATCTCAAGAATGAGTTTCGGTAATCTTTTAAGAGCGTCGATTCCTCCTCCCAAGTTGCATCTTCTTCAGGGTAATCCTTCCATTTTACTAGATGCTCCGTGATAGTTCTGTTGCGTAACTTTCTTTCCCTTGTTTCAAGTACATAGTCAGGTTGGAGCTCGAGAACTCCTTGTGCTGGCATGACTATCTGATCTGAGTCCAAGAATTGATCAGGATTGGGAATATAGGGTTTGAGTAAGCTGACATGGAATACATCATGAACCTTCAAGTTCGCAGGTAACTTTAGCTTGTAGGCCTGGTCACTTACAACCTTAACGATCTCAAATGGTCCACAATACCTTGGGCTTAGCTTCTTGTATCTGCCTAGCGATAAATTGCTTTTCTTAGGTCGGACTCGGAGAAAAACCTTATCTCCTTCCTTGAAGGTTCTATCTGTGCGGTTCTTATCTGCATAGTGCTTCTGCCTATCTTGAGCTGCCTGAATGTCCTGGCGAATGGCTCTAGTCTATGCTTCCATATCTTCTAACATCTTTCTAGAGGCTTCTACTCTGATGGTTGGATCTGAAAAGTTCACTGGTGCTAAACAGTCCTGTCCATAAAGAGCTTTGAAAGGTGACATTCCAATGCTTCTGTGTTCCGAAGAGTTATAAGCATATTCTACCAAAGGTAGATATTGTAACCACTTCTTTGGTTCTTGTGAACAATAGGCTCTGAGAATGTCCTCAATGACTTGATTAACTCTTTCAGTTTGCCCATCTGTTTGTGGATGGTATGCTGTACTGAAAGCTAATTGTGACCCAATAGATTGGAAAAGAGAAGTCCAAAATTTTGATGTAAACTTGGCATCTCTATCACTGACAATACGCTTGGGTAGACCATGTAGTCTGAAAATCTCCTTGATGAATACCCGACTAATATCTGAAGCAGTAAAGGTTGTCTTTACGGGTATTAGATGAGCCACTTTTGTGAGCATGTCAACAACCACAAAAACAGAATCATAACCTCCTGTAGAAGGTAACCCTGTAACAAAATCCATACTAATGCATTCCCACTTCATCTGGGGTATGTCAAGAGGTTGAAGTTGCCCTGGTAATTTGATCCTTTCGGCCTTTATCCGTTGACAAGAAAGACATTGCCTCACATAGCGAAGTATGTCTCCTTTCATTCCAGACCAGAAATAACTCCTTCTGACGGCTTGAAGAGTTTTAGCATAGCCTGGGTGTCCGGATGTAGGGCTATCGTGCGCTTCATATAGAATGGCCTTCTTTAAAGCTGGGTCTCTGGGTACACAGAGTCTATGTCTGTAGTAAAGACATCCTCCCATAAGAGAGTAATCTTTAGCTTCAGGCATCTTATTCTGCTGGACTAATGAAGCCATACGTTGGTACTCTGGATCTTCAAGGGATGCTTCTTTGATTCCATCCCAGATAGGGTTATTTGGAATAGAGATAGCTCCTAGAAACGATTTTCGGCTAAGACCATCTGCAACTGCGTTTTCCTTCCCTGGTCTATACTTTATGTCAAGGTCATATTCCTGTAATAGCTCTATCCATCGCCGTTGTCACATATTGAGAAATCCACTTTAAACTCTTGTGGTCTGTAACCAACTGAAACTTGCGTCCAAGAAGATAATGTCTCCATAACTTCAGTGCATGTATAAGTGCTAAAAGTTCCAGATCATGAGTGGGATAATTCTTCTCATGATCCCTCAGCTTTCGTGAAGTATACGCCACCGGTCTTCCTTCTTGAGTAAGAACTCCACCTAGAGCAGACTTACTAGCATCTGTCGCTACTTCAAATTCTTTACTGAAGTCTGGAAGCTTTAAAATAGGAGCTAAGACCAAGAATTCTTTTAGCTTAGCAAAACTAGACTCGTGCTCGGTCTTCCAATCGATCCTCATTCCTTTCTTCAGGAGTTCCGTCAAAGGTGCAACAATACGTGCATAATCCTTGACAAAAATCCTGTACCATCCCGTTATTCCAAGAAATCCCCTTACTTCGCTGACAGTGGATGGTTGAGGCCAGTCAACGATGTCCTTGACTTTGTCTGGGTCCACTGAAATCCCTTCAGCCGAAATGACAAATCCAAGATAGTTGACCTTTGGTGAGCAAAAAATGCACTTGCTCTCTTTAGCGTAAAGCTGGTGTTCTCGAAGGAGATCAAGTACTTTGCGAACATGTTCCTTGTGATCTGTTTCATTCTTAGAATAGACTAGAATGTCATCAAAGAAAACCAAGACAAAGTCGTCCAGGTAAGGTTTGAAAATATCCTGCATGAGTCGATTGAAGCTTGCAGGAGCATTTGTCAGACCAAAAGACATTACTGTGAATTCGTAGTGTCCATACCTAGTGTTGAAAGCTGTCTTTGGAATATCTGATTCCTTGATCCTGATTTGGTAATATCCTGACCTTAGATCAATCTTTGTAGATATTTTGGCGCCGTGGAGCCTGTCCAAGAGTTCGTCGATCCTTGGAATTGGATACTTGTTCTTGACAGTTACCTGATTCAGCCCACGGTAGTCTATGCATAGCCTTAAGGTCCCATCCTTCTTCTTCTGAAAAAGAACTGGAGCACCCCAAGGAGAAGTACTGGGTCAAATGAATCCTTGCTCAATGAGTTGCCTAAGTTGTTCTTTGAGTTCGATGGCCTCCGGAAGTGACATTTTAAAAGGTCTTTTTGAGATAGGTTCACACCAAGGGATAGTCTCAATCCCATGATCTACCTCTCTGTGTGGTGGAAGATTCGTAAGGTCTTCAGGGAATACGTCATCATACTCCCTCAGCCAGTCTGGTCAAAGTGAGGTATCTGATTGGTCCACCTTATTGAGTTTAACTACATATATTTGCTGACCCTTTCTTAGTCCCTTCAAGAGTCTGCTGGCCTTAACTAGAATAGCCCTAGGTCTCCCATTTTCCCCCTGAATTAAGGCTTCATTACCCAAGTTATCTGTAAATGTAAAGTTTCCTTGTGCACAATGGATATGGGCCTTATTTTGCTTTAACCAGTCCATCCCTAGTATCCCATCAAAGAATCCTAAGGGTAGGGTTCGAAATTGGGCAGAAGTCGGGTGTCCCCCTAAATCGAAGTCAATTTTGCCTGCAGAGTGTTGACATACTACCTCCTTGCCGTATGCTAACTCGACAACTAGCTTGCTTGACGGATACTTATCTAGCTTAAGCTTTCTCATGCATCTGGGTGAAAGAAATGAAAGAGTACTACCACAATCTATAAGGAAGTTAACTTGTTCACCTCTGAGAGATCCTGGCGTATGAATGACTACGTATTTCTCGCAACCATTGGGATTGTCAATTGCAGCATGTAGGGTTGCTCTCTCCACTGCTTCATCACCCACAGTTGGTTGAACTACTGCGGCATTCACTCTGGCGGTAGCTCCACGCCCTCGCCCTCGCCCTCTGTTCATTCTTCCGCGTCCTCCTCTTCCATTAGCTTGGCCACGCCCACGGGTATTCAAGGGTATGGCATTGGCGTTGGTTGCATGAATGTTCCTGGGGCAATTGGATCTATAGTGTCCATGCTCGCCGCAACCATAGCATCGAACATCAGGGAACTCCATGGTTGTGGTGGTAGCCACAATAGGGTGCTGGTTATAGGTTTGGTTGGCTGACCTGTTGTCCCAAGCAGTGTTCCTTGCCCTCTTTGCCCAATGATTCCTCCTATTCTGATTAGCCTTTTGTACTTCGAGAGCTAGAGGTTTAGCCCTCAACAAGGCATCCTGTAGTGTTGACGGCCTGAGAGCCTCCAGCCGAGTGTTCAAGGGATCGATTAGTCCTTGACAGAACCTTGCTACCTGTTGTTCCAAGGTCATCTTAGGATCATATCTCCGAAGAGTGACAAACTTTGCATAGTATTCTTCGACAGTTGAATTCAGCTGCCGAAGTGAAAAGAATTCATTCATTCTCAAGGTCCTATAGGCAGGTGGTAAATAACGCCCCATTATCGCAGCTTTGATGTCTTCCCAAGATTGGGAAGATCCTTTAATGTCCAGGTCTCTGCAATGTTGCTTCCACCATATCTTGGCATCGCCAGTCAAGCGGAACATCGCAAGCATGGTCTGATTTACGGGTTGGGTTCCCGCAGCTTCAAAGTAATCGTCCATGGCTTCCATCCATACTTCCGCATCTCTCTCCACATTTGCCCCCTCGCAAGATCGGAGGTTGGGCTTGTTTGAGGAGAAGCTTCTTCTCTTGCGCTGCCGAGTACAGAGCAACAGGCGGTACCTACATGGGTTATACAAAATTCTTGATACCATTACTTGAATTTCAAGATAGACACGAGACTTTAATAAAATTCAAAATTCCACTTTATCAAGAGACAGAGATTCAGAGACAAAAAGCACTTTATTGATGGAAATTTATTACAATCGAAACTCCTCAAGGTTTAGAATGACTGATGACCGCTTATTACATGGCTTTATGGATTGCGTATAACATACGCCTAGGAAATGGTATTGACATGATGCACTACTTCATTCGTGTAATAGTTCTTATACACATTCTTGAGGGGATAATAAACTAAGATATCGGGCCGGAGTTCCGCTTTCAGTAATCCAAAGGTTTTGACTCGTTTGCTGGAATCACATTGGTGACCTTCTCCAAGAGCCAGTCGTTGATGGTTTGGTTGGAGTTTCCCGAAATAGTCTGGTCCAATCGTGTGGGCACCAAGTAGAATATCTCTATCACTCTCAACTCTTCTCCCCAACGTATCTTCTTCAAGTCGGTAGCCAGGCACCCTAGCTTCCGAGCATTGATGTAGTAAACCTCTCCTAGAAATGTCCAATCAAGTTCCCATCCTTTGTCAATGCGAGTGGAGTCTGGCGTATAAGCCTTCAACAGTATCTCCATGACATCTCGCCTGAACTGGTAAACAGGGGATCTTCGAGCTTGCTCATAAATAAGCTCAAACACTTGGAACTTCCGATATTCGAGCACGGGGTCTTCCTGCAACACCAATGCAAGGAATTCGAATCAACTACCTATATACTTTCAGTTCCTTTTAAATGTTCAAACAATACGACTTCATTTTCCCAGCCTAACCTAGGCTCTGATACCAGGTGTGAGGTCCCCACCCCGTCGTATCAAACAACGGATCTGATGGTAAACCTGGTGGCCACTAGATCTATAGCGGAAGCAAACAAAATGGTTCAGGGTTCAACTAGCGGACGATCTCTCATCACAAAGTGAGTCGAGTTCGAGCCTACTAGCAACGAGATCTAGCTCCACCTCGCAGGGGAAGCGTACTTAACTATCTAACGATCCTAAGACCCACATTCCAAGAGGGAGAAACCCCGAGTGCCTTTTTCCCCATGTTTCAGAGGCACGTACTCTCGAGGATTCGCCGCTCTAGGGGCAATGAGTAATACCAATATCGAGTAAGCACTATGGGGACAGAGAGTTCCCGACCAATCGGGACCACCCATCTCGTAGGCATTGGCAACCCGAGCCAAGCCCCCACTTTCCACCCCCACACTCACACTTCCTCGTGTGACCTAATTACTACCACAAAGGTTGTTCAACATAGATATTCCTTGTTTAATTCCGAATCACATGGTTCGTTAAAACAGCCCTTCAACCAGTATTGCAAACAACACCAAGACAGAATTCTAGTAAAAATTCTACTCAAACTTATTCATAAAAGTTCCAATGTTCTGGAGGTACAACATCCCCCCTCCAGCGAGAGTTCACTCCTCCCGTTGTCGCCTAGCTGCCCATACAACTAGGTATGTCCACCGCATAGAACGCACGTCATGGACACTCCCACCGCATAGAAAGCAAGACGTGGGTTCCCACCGCATAGAAAGCAAGTCGTGGGTATCCACCGCATAAAAAGCAAGTCGTGGATTCAAGAGCCCTAACGAGGAACTCTGCCCCCTGTGATCAGTAGGGGGGTCAGGACTGATTCAACATTGGAAATAAAATGAACATGTTGAGCTAAATTTTCCCTAGCAAACATTCTTTCCTTTTGCAAACAGCATACCCATCAATCATTTCTTTCCTACTTTATACTTAAATGTACTATGCATTCAATGCCGAGGTTTCTGTCGGATTTCTCCAACATGTTCGGGGATATGTTCATTCCTAACTAATCGTATGCAATGTTAATTAAACAACTTGAATAGAAATTGGGACCTACCTCTTCCATTTCTTCATCAATAGCCCGTGAGATGGCCGGTATTTGCTCGTCCATGGGAGCCTTTCCTTTTCCGTTGACATTGCTTGTTCCCGCCTCGCGGTCGTGGGCTCCACCGAAGCGAGTTCTGTTAACCGGGGCCATTTTTCTCACTACTTAAATGATAGACTTCAAAAAAAAAGAGCTAAGGTCCGAGAGTAACATGACAAACCAATCGGCAGATTAGATTTATTAAAGACTCCTCCTTATGCACGATGTTAGATTTTTCCCTTTTTGCCCTAGCAATTTTTAAGGGTAATTATGTATCCACCCTATGGGAAACGACTCTAAGGTTAATTACTTGGCTTAGATGATTAAGAAATTCAGAGTTTTTCTAATTGATTCACGAAAGATATGAAGTAAGCAAGCTCATTCATTTTTCTAGAGCAATATGAAGGTGCAGAGTGACCACAGGCATGTGTGATGGAAAAACCTTCTTCTTATTGGACTAATAACGGATTAATTTTCAGCCTTAATCGCATCTAATGTGGGAGAAGATTAAGTATAATTTAATTACAACTCTATTGAGTAGTGAAAGATTGAATTCTGACAAATCTACACTATTACTAGCTAACAATTTATTGACTATACCGCCTAGAGAGAGAATCTTTCCTAATCATGCATTAATCCTTGATTAAGGATGATGAATGGCTGAATAAATTAACTAAATGAATGATAATTATGTAATGAAGTATAGCTATGAAAACTTAGAGAGCAGCTATAGAGAATTATAGCTAAAAGTAGGCATAGTAGACAAGAATTATGAGTGGGTAATGATGAGATTAAGAAGAGCAGTAATTAAACCATAATTACCGTGATTAGGGGCTGAGAATCCTCTTAAATTTCTGATGCAATGAATCCTCGAGATGGGAATTTCGGCAGCACCTCCCTCCTTGCTTCTCCTTCAAAAGCTGTGTGTGTGCCGGCAGCACCTTCCCAGTGTGTAGGTGTGTGAGTATGCAATGTGTGTGTGTGAGCATATCTGTCTGTCTGTGTGTGTGTGTGTGTAGGCCTTTAAATAGGCTCCTACAGGCTGAAAATCGATTTGTGTTGCTAATTGCATCTGGATGAGCACTCAGTCCTTGCATGGCAAGTCCAATTGCCTACCCACCAAGTGTCCAGTTGGCTCAGTAAACTGACTCTCACACTGAGTTGCAGGCTTGGCAGCTTCCCCAAGACTCCCACAAAGCAAGAGGGCGCCCCCTAGCTGCTAAAGCAGATCTGGAGTGGGCTGGGACCTGTTCCCACATAGCCTCGGGCCCCCGGTGCCTCCCGGACAATTTTGTGAAAAATTGGTTTTAGGCTAAAACGGGCCATACGAGTCGGATTTTGATGCCGTAAATTGCTATACTAAGCTCTAACTAAGACGTACGGGTCTGAGTACCTGCCATATTTAGCAGCCCCCCCCCGGGGTCCGAAAATGCATTTTTTTCAAATTCAGGATACGGATGCAGATTTTCGAGACGGTCGAGACTGGACGGTTCGGGTGACCAAAAACTTACTATTTTTAGAAATTTTTCACAAAAATTATTTTAATTCACATTTTGAAGCTTTATAACATTCTGAATATCATGGCACTGACAGAATCTGGAAAACTGCTAAAAATAGTAACTTATTCCATTGTATTCATTTCGTGGTACAAGGGTGCTCTTGTGATCGGGTCAGAGACCTTACAGCAAAGCATGATCCATTGCAATGGGATGACAAGTGTGAAGAATTGTTTCAAGAGGTGAAAGAGGTGTTAGGGGGTCTATCAGCCATGCAGGCTCCTGATTGGGAGAAAGTGTTTTATGTAAATCCATCAGTAGGGGATGATGCCATTGGAGCCATGCTATTGCAAAAGGGGAAGGGCAGCCATTATATGAGACCAGTGTATTGTGCAAGCCGAGTGAAGCTGGTAGCAGAGAGAAAATTCTCAGAAGTAGAGCTAGTGATGGCTAGTGTAATATTTGCTTGGACGATTTCGTCATTACTTGCTACCACGACCTTTTGTTTTCTTGATAAGTTATGCCTTTTTGCCACAATTAATTAATGGCGCTAACATATCAAATGTGGTGAAGAAATGGGTAATTGAGCTACAAGAGTTTGAGTTCTCTTTTCTAGTGGAAGACAGTACAAGGGCTACTCTAGTTGATTTGTTGACCTACAAGGAGAATCCCCTTCTTGTTAAGGAAGAGGTGGTGAGAAAGGTAGTCGAAGAGGTGCCACAGATCAACAATGCACATGTTTTGTTCTTTGATGGCTCATACACGAAGAGCCATGATGCCTCTTCAGGGGGTATAGCACTTTATGATCTAGAGGGGAAGCTAGTATGCAAGAGAGGGTTCAAGTTGGATGCACACATAGTAACAATGAGGCTGAATATGCTACTTTGGAAGCCGGATTACACATTTGTTTGAAGCATGGGATTGGAAGGTTGAGTATAAAAGGTGATGCCTTGTTAGTTGTGAAGCAAGTGCTGGGTGTGTGGAAGAGCAAGAACACCTCATTGAAGGAAATGTGTTTCAGAATTAAAGGCCAGTTAAAAAAGTTTGAAGCATGGAGCATCAGACACATTGAACGTGCTCTAAATGGAGAGGCACATGAAGCAGCTCAAAGTATGATTGGGGAGCTATTTGTGTTGAGGACCGACTTCCCTCTTTATCATGGCTGGGAAAGTTTGGCTCAAGAAGAGGAGTTTTTGCTAACAGGAATCATTCCAAAGGAGATTCAGAAGTCTAAGAAGTATGGTTTTGTGGGTAGAGCATACAGGTACAAATTTATTGGTGATGTCTTGTACATGAAAGGGGCTGATCTTGTGTTGAGGCGTGTACCTTGGCGGGAGGAGCTTTATAGAGTGTTGGAAGAGAATCAAGAAGGCGCATGTGGTGGACATTTTGCTCTAAAGATCACCTTGCATAAGATCTTGCAAGAGGGGTATGTATGGCCTAGTTTGCACAAGGATGTTCACCATTGGTGTAGGTCTTGCAATTGGTGTCAAGCATTTGGGAAGAGAGTGTTGAAGCCAGAGCTACGGAAAACCATTATGGCGTTTGATGTATTTGAAAAGTGGGGGATTGATGCAATAGGCCCATTACCTATCACGAGCAGGGGCAAAATCTATATTTTGACTGTAGTGGACTATCTCTCTAGATGGGCAGAGGCTATAGCAGTAAAACAAATCACTGCAAAGGATGTGGTAAAATTTGTGTATGATGAAATATGTTGCAAGTTTGGGGTGCCATTGGAGCTACTTTCAGATAAGGGGCCAGGATTTAGAGCTAAACTACTAGACTTTTTATGCCCAAAGATGAAGATTAGGCACCAACATACCACTCCTTATTATCCGCAGTGTAATGGCTTAAATGAAAGATTCAATGGTGAGTTGGTACAAATTTCTTCGAAAGTGACAGAGCACCAAGGAAAGAATTGGGATTTGGAATTGCCTAGTGCATTATGGGCTTACCGTACTTCCGTGAATACAAGTACAGGGTTTACTCCATTTCATTTGGTGTATGGAAAGGAAGCACTATTGCCTGTGGAGGTAGAGTTGCCTGCAGTAAAGATGCTAGAGAAGTTGCTTGGGCCGCCTAGTGATGCATTCAAATAGAGGCTCTTATAGTTACAAGAGGTTCAACTGGATAGGATGAGTGCATTGGAACATAATGCGCACATGCAAGATAAGGCTTTGGCAAAGATAAATGAAAAGGTCAAAAGTAAGGGTATCAAGAAGCATGACTTGGTTTTGCGCTACAATAGTAAGCTGGACAACACCTTCCAAAAGAAGTTTCAAGTTAAGTGGGAGGCCCTTTCAAGGTAGTGGAGTGTTTTTTAAATGGTACGTATCAGTTGGCTAACCTGAATGGGATTCTACATAAGTCACGGGAAAATGGATTGTGTCTTAAATTATATCATGCCAGGTTAATGATGGTAGAGCAAGATGAGCTGTCTGAGCTGTCTCTGGAGCAAGCAATGTAAGTGAAGGATGAGGAGACATGTGACGCTGCGAGTCTCATATCGCTTTTTGCTACTGCTGATCATGAATGATCTAGCAGTCTAGGGGATGGGCAAATTATGTCAGGAGTTTTTTGGAGCAAGGGATTGCGCATATGTACATACACATGCATGGTGCATCAAATAAAGAATTTCCCATTTTCCAGAGCTAGGTGGTTACGTGGGGCCCACATGTGTACAGGTAGGACAGGGTGTACATAGTGCATCGATTTTCACTATTACCAGTACCAAGGTGTTTTTTCTATAATAATGATGAGTTGGTAGCACGTAAAACTTCTCGAGGAAGCTATCCACGGGCCGACGACATGAGGTAAGCAGGTGTATCAGATGGCATCTAGTGACGTCAGGAGGCCGAATGGGGTCAATACTTGCACATGGATAAGTGCGGACACAACGTGGGTGTTTTTTTGTGATGAATTATGCAAAAGGTCATCATGAGGACCATCTTTTGGGGTCCACTTCACGTGGTGGCGGGATGCATTATTGGAAAAAGTTGAGTGCCAGGTGTGCGGATGATGCAAAAAGGTGACAACTATGCACTGTGAGGTCAGTTTTTGGCTTGTTCGGGGTCCGTTTGAGGTCATCTAAAAGGCCAAGGGTGCCCAAGTAATAAAGCTAAGTGTGGGAACTGAAAAAACAGAGACAAGACCAGAAAAAACGTGGAGAGAAGAGGAGGAACAGCCGCAACTGTGTTTTTGCTGTTTTTGGAGCCTGTTTTGGCCATAAACTACTCATCCGAGGTCGGATTTGAGCACTTTGACATTGTAGACTGGGGTTTTGGGTTGTTCCGGACGCGATGGCACTGTCCATTTTGCCAAATTCCTCACTGTTTTTCTGTTGTTTTGCCTGTGTAAGTTTCTCCTATGAGCGAAGCTTCTACTCCAATTTGTGATTGTATTTGGCATATTTTACCCATATTGTGTGAGTTGTGTGCCCAATTGGTGTTGTCCAAGCTCTATTGTATCTAAACATCAAAAATTCTCCTCTTTTGAGGAGAGGTTTTTTGGGTGTGTGTGTGTGTGTGTGTGTGTGTGTGTGTGTGTGTGTGTGTGTGTGTGTGTGTGTGTGTGTGTGTGTGTGTGTCTTTGTGTTGAGTGGGTAAAAGGGTAGTCTCTCTCCTCTCACTCCATCGGTGTGTTCCCTGTCTTGGCCAGGTGGGTTGTATAAGCCGAGTGGTGCCCCATATTGTGTGTGTGTGTGTGTGTATCATCCCAAGAGTGTGTGTCGGGTCCTTATAGAGGTGTTGTGTGTGTTTCCATCCCACTCACAATGTGTTGAAGCCAAAAGCAAGCAAAACAATGGCCAATTTGCATGTGACACAACAAGAAGTTGCAGAACCAACACTTGATACCTAAAGAAGCAGAGCTTCCGCAATAAAAAATTTATTGGACAAAGGATTACAAGCTCAAAATTTGATCAATGAAATTCTTGAAGAAAGCTCTATTGTCCAAGCTCAAATTTCCATCATGAATGAGGCTAATGACATATTGAGCAATCAATTTGTCACAGAGAAGAAGGCGTTAGTGAGCTAGCTACATCTGTGAAATTAAGAAATACACACTCTCACTTGCTTGAGAATCTTGCACAGCATGAAGCCCAAATTAATCAATACAAATATAAGCTAAAAGATGGCAAAACCACCATTGTGGCAAGAAGCTTGCAAAAGAGGTAGAACAAGTGACCAATGTTAGCCTAAGAGATGCTCTTAAAGCCAAAACAAAGGAATGGGAGGAGCCAAGACAAAAATTTCAACCTTGAAAGCGCAAAATGCAAGAGAAAACCTCTCCATGGATGTGATGAAAAGAGAAATATCCCACTACAAAGAGATGGTAGACATCTTCACTGATAACCCATAACAATCCTTCTAGATGAAGAAGAGCAAAGCAAGGTCTACAAAGAGAGAAAATCACAATTAAAGAAGAAGCTAAAGGTGGAAACAATGGAAAAAGAGACATTACTTGAAACCCTCCATAGTAGGTCCAAGATGATGAATTTTGAGATCAAAATTTGAAGAATTGATGGTATTTATACTAAAACTTGCAAAAGTTTGCCGATATTCTTCAAGGAAATCTTGGAATCTAGTCAAAAATTTGCAATTTTAGCGATGAAAGTACACTAACCCCTGGTTTATTGCAAACATTGGGAATCTAAAACAGCCCCAAAATGGAAGGGCATGATGAATGTAGAAAAGTGAATGCCCAGTACATCCATAATCACTCTCTTGCCACCTTGAAGGCATGCAATGCGAAGAGAGGAGGGGCACACCTGTTGAAAGTGTTACCATATACATGTGGTAGTGATGTGTATGAACACAGTTAGGACCGTTGGAGCATTTTTTCCCTCAATAGGAGGTTTTCCCCCCCGTGCATTATATATATTCCCATCACTCTAGGGCTATCTTATCTTTCCATTGCACACTACACTCTCTATTGTGTGCCTTGAGGTTCCTTCATCTTCTCTAAGTTGTGTGTGTTTCCCTCCAACCCTAATTCCAACAATTGGTATCAGAGCAGGTTGCGTCCTCTCGGGCTTAGTCGCCAGCAGCTCCAGCACACGCTTGCTCACTTTCTTCAATTTTTTGTGAGCTTCGACAAATATTTGGGGCAAGCATGCACAACCCGATCTGCTCAAATTTTTTATTCGGGCTTGTGTTGGCCTCTGTTTCCACTACACGCAATACTACGCAGGTTATTTTGTCATTTTGTGCAAAATTTCTATCAGTGCCATTTTTGCATAGCAGGTTCCTTACAGTCTTTTACAGTTTGTGTCATATAGTACATGTTGTTCCCGCTTTGTTTCTCCTCTTTTTGAGCAGTTTTCACATTAGGTGTAGCATTTACCATGGCTGACAACATTGCTAATGAGGATAGATTGGATCGGGACAACTACCCTATGTGGGCTTATATGATGCAACATGTTCTAGTGTCAAAGGGCGTTTGTAACATTGTTCTGTAGGGCATTGATGTACGTCCTAGTTTTGAGTATGTAGACGATGTTGAGGATGTTGCAGGTTTTGGTGGGAGGATTGTTGCTGCCATAGCTGTTTTGCCTACGGTTGAGCAAGCTCGTTGGGAAGTAAAATATGCACATGCTCATGCATTGATCACATTGTCTATGAAGTGCACTATTACTCCTCATAATCATTCAACAAAATTTGCAAAATAGTCTTGGGATATTCTAGTTGGTCTTTATGCAAGTCGCAATGAGGCTACAATTGCATTGTTTCGTAAAGATCTGGAGTCAAAGATTATGCATGAGGAAGATAAAATGGACACTTTCCCTACTAGTGTAAAGGATATAAATGAGCAACTTATTTTTGCAGGTGAAGTCATTTCTGACAGTTCCCATGTGGAGATTGTTCTTGATGCTTTGCCAAATTCTTACCAGACTTTTGCTAGTACTTGGAGACTTATGACCCTAGGAACCCCAAAAGTTGTCACGTTTTGATGCATTGTGCACATTTTTTTTGCAAGAGTCACTTTCCAAAAAAAATAGGACAAGACAACGTGCAGCTGAACTTGCCTTTATTGTTGCTCAAAGAAAAGGTGGTAACAGCAATGTAGCCACTTCTCATGGTTCTTCTGCGAGTGGTAAATTATATGTTCCTAATGCTTCTTCTCGTAGAAATTTGTCTCAGAACTCTAGTGATAAGGGCAAAAAGAAGATGTGTTTCCATTATTGTAAAGCTAATGATCACTTGATCAAGCAGTGTCCAAAATTGAAGGCAAAAGCGGCTAAGAAGAAAGAGGTTGGATCAACTACAGGGTTTAATACAAGTGCAACTATTGTTGAGTCTTCTGTGAAAGGAGATTGTGATGTTGATGTTGATGCAGAATGGGCTTTTAGTACAGAGTGCACTTATGATCCTTTTGTCCATGATGCATGCATGTCAGTTTGCTGCAATTTCACATGTGGTATTTTGACTATGGTGCTACAAAGCACATTACCTCACATTGTGACTTGTTTACCTCTCTTGAGGATGTCCCTCATGGGAATTCAGCCACTTGTGCCAGCAATGCCTCTTATCCGGTTAAGGAAGTTGGAAATATTTTGCTTACTACTGCGAATGGTATTTCCTTCACACTTGTTGATGCATTGTCTGTACCTGGGATCAAGAAGAATCTTTTGTCTGTATCTACACTTGCTAGACTTAATCATGTAGTCAAATTTGTGGATGATAGATGTACACTACATGATCTCAATTTTGATGATGGAATTGTTGTATCTGGCATTTTATGCCATGAGCTGAATAAGCTCACTTTGTATGACAAGTGTGGGTAGAATTTTGCAAATGTTGTTGTAGATTCAAAGGCAATTTCAGATGCCAAACTTTGGCATGCACGTTTTGGGCATCTGAATTTTGCAAGTTTGCTATATTTGCAAAAATTTGATATGGTTGCTTCTTTGCTTGAAGCACCTGTCAAACATGTTTGTGAAGGATTTATTTTGGGTAAGATGCAACGATTCAAGTTTCCAAAGGATGGTTCAGTTAGGGTCACATGCAGGTTGCAACTTGTGCATAGTGATGTTTGTGGGCCCATGCAAACTTTGTCCTAGGGAAATTACCTTTACTTCGTGACTTTCATCGATGATTACTCGAGGCATGCATGGGTTTATGTATCTGCTTAAAGATAAGTCCAAAGTGTTTTTGTGCTTCAAGAAATTTTTGGCTATGGCTAAAAATGTCTCGAAATATACTATGCGTACCCTCCGCTTAGATCGAGGGGGGGAGTATATGTCTCATGAATTTAATGTATTTCTGGCTAGTCATGAGATAAAACACCACTGTACAGTGCCGTACATGCTTCAGCAAAATGGTATTTCTGAGAGGAAAAACAGTCACTTACGAAAATGGCACAATATATGGTCAAAAGTCAAGCTTTGCCACATTTTTTTTGGCTTGAGGCTATCATGTGTGCCACTTTTGTACTTAACATGTGTCTTACAAAAGCTTTATAGTCTATGACTCCATATGAAGCATGGCATGATAAAAAGCCTTCTATTGAGCACATGCATGTTTTTGGTTGTTTGGCATATGCCTTGGTGCCATAAACACAGCGCAGGAAATTGGATGATTAGACTGTCAAATGTATTTTTGTTGCTTATAGTGCTGAAAGAAAAGGTTACAGGTTGTATCATCCGCAAACAAAGTGTATCTTGGTCTCACGAGATATTGTGTTTGTGGAAGATTTTGTTCATCCCTTACTGTCATGAACTAGAGACATTAATGTAAGCTCACAAGACATTTATGACACTTTGTTGCCTCTTTTTAGTGGTGGAAGCTCCAATGTAAATTCCAATGAGGGAAATGTATAGCCTATGGGGGTTTTTGAAAATACAAGAGATCAACCTATTACTGATGCAGATGTACATGATGTACTTCATGAGGAAAGAGCTGAGAATGAGCACGCTAGAGGTATGCCAAAATGGTTGGTGCATACTTTGCGTGACAGTAAATTGGATGTACCTTTGTTTAGTCGTACTTGTTCAGGTTCTCACCATGCATTTTATGCATTAGATTTTTATGCTTTGGTTGTGTCTAGCTTGCGTGATGTTGAGGAACCTCTGTGTTTTGATGAAGCACATAATTCAAAAAATTGGATGGCTATCATGCAATCTGAATATGATGTACTTATAAAAAATGACACATGGACTTTAAGTGATTTTCTCTTGGCAAAAAGGTCATTGGTACAAAGTGGGTTTACAAGTTGAAATGCAAGCCGGATGGTGAGATTGATCGCTATAAGGCTCGACTTGTTGCAAAGGGTTATGCACAACAAAAATGCATAGACCGAAGAGACTTTTACTCCCACTTGTTGTATGACTATTGTGCTTTTTCTATGTGAATTGGAAGCTTATTTTGGTTGGGATGTACATCAATCAGACATTGTTACTACTTTCTTAAATGGTGACATATTTGAGAAATTTTATGTAATGTAGCCTCATTGTTTTGTCAAGAAAGGACAAGAGGATAAAGTGTGCAGATGTAAGAAAGCTTTGTATTGGTTGAAGCAATCTCCTATACTTGGTATGAGGAGGCTGGCACTCATTTGGTCAAACAAGGCTTTCATAATAGTCCAACAAAAAGCACATTGTATTAAAGCGTGAGGATGATGTACTTCTCATTGTGGTTCTCTATGTGGATGATTTGTTGATCACTGGACCAAATGAGAGACATATTTTTGAATTTAAGGCTGATTTGAATGCTACTTTTAAGATGAAAGATTTGGGGCTATTGCATCATTACTTGGGTGTATAGTTTGAGCAGAGTGATGGTGCTATTCGCTTGTGTCAGACAAGTTACATAGAGACATTGTTATGTAAGTTTGGACTTGAGGATTGAAAAACTATTGCCACTCCCATGGAAACAGGTTTGAAATTGAGTCTTCATGATGCTAATGATCCTGCCATTGTCACTCTTTACCAAATTGCTATTAGCTGCCTTATTTATCTATGCAACACAAGGCCGAATATTCAGTTTCCAGTCTCACAAGTCAGCAGGTTTATGCATAGCCCAAGGTCTAAGCATTGGGCAGGCTGTCCAGAGGATTTTCCACTACTTGAGTGGCATTTTACATCTTGGCTTGTTTTATCCCAAGGGGGGGTCATTGCCGCCAGATTTACATGCTTTTTCGGACTTAGATTGGAATGGTTGTTTTACCCGCGAGCGTCCACAAGTGGTTTTTATTTCATGCTCAACAGTTCATGCATATGATGGTTGAGCAAGAAGAAACCTACTATGGATATTTCTAGTTGTGAGGCTGAGTGCATGGTAGTCTTCTCAGCTACATTTGAGTGTGTATGGCTCAGACGCCTTATGGCTGATTTGGGTGTTGGACATGACACTGCCAACATTATCTACACTAACAGCCAAAGTGCATTAATAGTTGCAAGAAACCCAGTTTTCAGGCTTGCACAAAGCACATTGAGGTGCATTACCACTATGTCAAGGAGAGGTTCTTAGCATGAGAGATCATCTTGGCTTATGTGCCAACATAGGACAACCTTGCAGATCTTTTCACAAAGGCATTGTCTCGTGATAAGTTTGAAGCTTTCCGCAAAGCTTTGGGCTTACTCCCCTTGTGATTGATCATGTCCTCATGGTATGGCACTTCCCTATACTCTATGCGCTACCTCTCGTTCACCGCATCACTCCTTGTTGCCATATACATGTGGTAGTGATGTGTGTGAACGCACTTAGGACCGCCGTGGCATTTTTTCCCTCACTAAGAGGTTTTTCCCCCGGTGCATGGTATATACACCCATCACTCTAGGGTTTTTCCCCTGGTGCATGGTATATACACCCATCACTCTAGGGCTATCTTATCTTTCATTGCACACTAAGTAATATACTCTATGTTGTGTGCCTTGAGATTCCTTTGTATTCTCCAAGCTGTGTGTGTTTCCTTGCAACCCTAATTCCAATAGAAAGTCTGTTACACCCTCGTAAGGGGTATCAATGTGTGTGTGTGTGTGTGTGTGTGTGTGTGTGTGTGTGTGTGTGTGTGTGTGTGTGTGTGTGTGTGTGTGTGTGTGTGTGTGTGTGTGTGTGTGTGTGTGTGTGTGTGTGTGTGTGTGTGTGTGTGTGTGTGTGTTTCATTGATTCTAGGGCTACAATAACCACAACTGAATATTTACATATTCAACAAAATCTAGACTCCTGATTCTCACAAAAAATAATACAAAACATCCTTTGTTATTACAGACATTTTGCATTTTTACAATATACAAAGTCCATCAAGCTTGGAAAATCGTAAATGGGGGGATGATACAATCACCCATCTGAGTCGGATATCAGTAAATAAAGCAACAGCAAACAAGATAGACCCTTACCTGCATCCATACAAACAGAGCAACATTACGTTAGATCTGCATGCGTATAGACAGGTATCAGCAGGTCTAGTCAGTTGTTATCCATGTCAATCTACTGAAAACTTAAACTACCGCTACACCTAATAGTGTAGACCATAAGGGTCTAAGTATATGGGCCATAGTTTTCCCCATAGTTCATGACATCCTAGGGGAGACCAGTGAAGTGCCTAATCCAAATATTTAATAAAACATCCCCAAGTCAGAGTCCCATTAAGAAGCAAGGTTACCTAAAAACATTGCATGCTTTTCAAACATGCAGAGAGTGCAGGTGGCCAAGTGGTGGTGTATTACATCCACCCAATTTGTGCAAACACCCAATGTCTTTATCCAGCTGTGTCTAACGAAAAACCGAGTGTAATTTAGTATACAAGATAATATACATAGCTTATCCTCATAGTTCCTAACCATAAAGTCGAGTATGTTAAAAAAAAAAAAAATGCCAGAGTTTTGTTTGAAAAATGGATTATTTTTCAAAAAAACACCATCTCCCGAGGAGACCCTCAACAGGACGTTTTTTTTACACAATATTAACTTTGAAATTAAATCAGACTCCTTCCTCAAAACTTCCTCTTGAATCCCATATATCTATTTCTAAGAAGAAGCAAAAAGTGATACAAGATCTTTAGCACGAGTTGACACAGCCGCAGTATGAGGGACTACAACTCTTACCACACAAAATGTTAGAACTAACTCTACAGATGCATAAGCATAGTCAAAAAATATCATATGGTCATAGGCCAAAACATAGTGTGCACAAACAAGGGGTACACAAACCAGTGGTTCATTTTCTGTGAGCTCAAAGTAGATCAATCATTGACCAGCATAGTGGTATCAGCTGATGGTGATTCATAAATATACTAAACATCTATATCCAGCAACAATGTTTATGAATATTATGCAGAATGGAGAAGCCCATCCTAGGGCCATACTTTACTGAAAACAGCAAATTATGACCTTTTTTCCAAACTTATTTAGCCTAGTCATTACATAAAGTGACTTATTGCAAGCCATAGGTTATTTTAAAAAAAAGTTAAACTCAGGCCAGATTTCCCAGCAGCAAAAACCTTCTCAGCCAAAGTTATTCTAGACATGTCATTCCTTCCGGCACTTAGCCTATGTTCATATGCCAGACCAATCTTAGTACACCCATAGGGCAGGTAGACCTAAACACCCTTTTAGTAAGCTCAGAAGATGATCAGTATACGAAACCTTAGTGCTACCTGCTAATGAAGATTCACAACCATACAAAGTATCCATAACCATCCAAAAAGATTTGTGACCCATATGCAGATAGGATACACCATACCAATTACAGTACAATACATGTCCCAATGATCCAAGTTACACCAACTAGTCAGTCATAATTTCAAGATTCCCTCAATTTGGCAATGTAACAAAAACCATGAAGAAGTACCTATGTCAGTATAGTAATGCAACTCATCCAGCAAGTTATTTATACCATGCTAACATCCTGATGGAGTTTCACCCAGATGTAGTTTAGACCAGTCAAGCTATTCCATAGCTCACAACATAAGAGATATCACCCAGTCAACCAGATGCACTAAGAACCAGGATACACTAAGTAGAGGAACAAAATTTTTGTAGAAGCCAAGTTATTGAATCCGAGTAAAAGAATAGGCAAGAAGCATGAAGTCATGCTTTTGTCAACAACAATCTAAGACCAATTTTAGCAACCAAGATAGGTCTTATTTAGCGCAATACTTCAAAAGGTCAAACACACCAGCAGGTAGCATTTTAGTGTAATCCATAGGTTTATACAATGCTATTTTACAGATGGAATTCCAACTAGATCAATCTTTCTTAGCCTCAGAGATACTCCAGACAAGTCATGCCATGCCAAAGCCAGTAGCATGTATATCAGCATGGAATCAACAGAGAGACCAACTTACAGGACTAAAATAGAGATTGTGCCTTTATTATATAGTCAGAGGAAGGTGAAACAATAATGCAACGCATAGCTGCCCTATATTCACAACCAGCAAACAGCACATCTACTGGCCCGCATATACTGAACCCTACCCATAGCTTACCAAGGTAAACTAATAAGTGACCTTATCTTATAATGCCATATTGAACGGGCTAGCAAGCCTGAGTCATAAGGACCATGATGTATAGTAAGCACCACAATGGTTATGGCTAAAAAAAACTAACAAGAGTATCCTAACTACTGCCGAGCCAGAATTAAGAGGAGTCTATTGCATAATACACAGGACAACAACCATTTCTTTATGGTGCTTCAGAAAACAAAAAAGTGATACAAGTATTCAAGCTACAGCCCTCAGGAAGCATGCTAACCTGCGTAACCTCAAGTTCATTCCCAGCAATCGGTGTTGTTTTCTTAGGCATGTTTGATAGTGAAAAAAGATCCCTCCACTCTACTCAAACACTCAATGCAGAAAAGCAGAAAATAGTGTAAGAGATCTAAGTGAGAAGCACAAAGGGGCTCTCCCCTTTATATAGAGCAGGACTTGTAGGAGTATTGAGAAGCATTCATGGCGCTACTTCCCCGTTGTGTGGGCACGTCTAACCATGTTGAGCGCCGAAACCAATTGTACGACAGTGTATCCCATCCTGTAAAATCCCCAGACTTAAATACAAGGTGTGGCAGAGGCAGGCAGAGATCACCCTTAAATAGTCATGGAGGCGTCGCCTCGTATGGCACCTTTTCTTCACGCGCAGAAACGCAGGGCACGGTGAAGAACAACTAGCGCCATAATGTACATAACTTGGAAGTTTCCAAGTATTTTAGCTTATTATTTTCATATACACTAAACCAAGGTGAAAAGTCCTTTTGAAGTTATAAAATAATTATGCATTTTTCCATACCAAAAAGTGAGAGCCAAGCCTTGAATGCCCTTGTCCTTTTTACTTCTATTGGTCCATGTGCTAAGAAAGTATCCTGAATTAAGAGGTTTGACTAGGGAAACTACCAGTTAAGCCCTAATCCACACCGCATTCCCAATCCAATATAGTCATAGTGCAATTAGTTGGAGGTAGCTTGCAAACACTAGGTATAGTATTTTATGCGGAGTAGAGAGAAAACCACATGTGTGTGTGTGTGTGTGTGTGTGTGTGTGTGTGTGTGTGTGTGTGTGTGTGTGTGTGTGTGTGTGTGTGTAATGTAGATGCAGTCCCATTGGGCTTAGTATAGTATCATGTAGAATAAAGAGCCACTACTTGGGTGTGTGTGTGTGTGTGTGTGTGTGTGTGTGTGTGTGATTACTAGTAATGTGACCGATGTAAGCATGCCCGGCCATGCAGGATAACGAGACCCATATGTGTGTGTGTGTGTGTGTGTGTGTGTGTGTGTGTGTGTGTGTGTGTGTGTGTGTGTGTGTGTGTGTGTGTGTGTGTGTGTGTGTGTGTTAGATGCAGTTGCTTTTAGCTTGGTATAGTATCCATGTAGCGTAAAGAGTCACCACTTGTGTGTGTGTGTGTGTGTGTGTGTGTGTGTGTGTGTGTGTGTGTGAGAGAGAGAGAGAGAGAGAGAGAGAGAGATTCTATTATTTCCTTGAAGGTCAAATATAACCTATGGGATATGTGATGTAGTATGTATGGGCCTCATGAGAGTGATTCTTGATGCTCCAAAATTGTGGTGATGAGAGTGGTAATGGAGAGCCCACAATGTGGCTGGGAGAGGAAAGTGTGTAGGTCTAAGTCATGGCTAAAAATGTCCTGGAAGCAAGTTTGGATGTGTCCAAAAGCTGAGCACAACCTAGGCTCTGATACCAGTGTGAGGTCCCTGCCCCTTGTCGAGAGGAGCCGACTACCTTTGATAGGTCTCCAATCTTGAGAAGGAAAAACCAACGGACATTGCGTTAGCTACTACGTAGCCACGGGCATGAACCGTTAGTGAAGGATTGGTCCTATCTCGCTATGGCGGAGCGTGACCACCATAACCCTATCTAAAAACTATCTATAATCAATTGTACCTAAAAGTATAAATCTTAGAGTGACCAACCTGTGCGCTTTTTTTCCCATGTTTTAGAAGCACAACCAAGGTTTGTCTCTTTTAAGATTTATGACTTTTTTTATTAAAAAAATTCGAGCGTTGGAAAGTTACCTGACTCATCGGGTCCACCTGTCCATAGAATGATACCGTCGGGGTATCATTCTCCCACTTTCCACCCCGCACTCACCCTTATTTTGTTATCTAATTACTACCACACTGTTTAAACATACATGTTCCTTTACTTTATTTATGATACTGGTTCGTTAAAACATCCCTTCAAACAGTATTACAAACAATAGTCAAACAAGAAGTCGTCCAATTTTAAACCAACAACCATTGGATTAGGTTCACTCAAGAATCTCTACTGGCGCTATTATGTCCGATCCGTATATACATTATTTATAAAAACCCTTGTCCTCATGAGCGTCCCATACCGCTCGACAAGTACTCGTTGTGCTAATCTGGACGTACTCCCGCCACACCAACAACGGTGCCAATCTGAGCATTATCCTCACGCCACGGCAAAACAAAACTACAGTATCCAGTTGGGCTAATCTGGTGTACTCCCACCACAGCATCAGCGGTGCCATCCTAGGCGTCATCTCACGCCTCGGCAACTGCCACATAATACCAGCACTAATAAGTAGAGAGACCTGAGAGAAACCATACCGAAGGTTTTGGACAAACATTCTTTCCTATAGCAACCAGTTCAACCAGACATTCTTTCCTACTTGTCAAACATATGCCGAGTTTCTTGGGGTTAAGCCCCGTGGTTTCGGTCCGTGTTTTCTTTTCATAAGGTAAATATTATATTTCTATGGTCTCGCATATGCAATGATGCATAACTTGAACTGCAATACTAACCTGTACTATAGCTCCGATTGGTCCGATTGGTGGAGACATAACATGTTCCACAAGAGTTCCACCGTTACTTGTACCAGCTTCATGATCATTAGCGCCTTCGGTTCGAGCACGCTTTGGAGCCATTTTTTTGTACTTATTAGTCCACTAGAGTTTTTGCTCTCTAAGTGGTTTGTGGACGCCTTGTCTCTAAGAGAAGTGGTAGCACTTCGTGAGCACTATAGAGGCAATCTCTATGTGTAAAGTGTGAGCATGGATGCTCTATTTATAGCAAAAAAGAAAACGTCGAACTTTTTTTCCCAAAAAAAATATTTAAAAAATTTAAAAAAAAAATTTCCCAAAAATCATACCCGCGGTTTTGGTACCCTTGTGGTACCCATCAGCTTGACCACTTTGTCATTATCATCAAAAGATAAGGCCACACAGCCCCCCCCCCCCTCATTAATATTAGTCAAGACTAGCCTCTCCTTTTCATGTGACAGTGTGTCCCACTTTGTCCCCTCCTATGTGAGTCAAGGTGAGTCCATGTGCCTTCATTTGTCATCCTTGTGTATTCTATTGTCTTTATAATTATTTTATTTATTTCCTTAATGATAATTTACTTTACATTTTTAAGTTAAACTTTACAGTCTTATATTAACTTTACAGTAGTAAAAGAAAATTCTACAATCAGTAAATAAGTCTTGCAATAAGTTAGTTAGTGATTCATATAGCTAAACATGCCAGAATTTTGTAGCGTAAATTTTAAATTATAGGTTTTCTCAACCTACGATCATAATTTGAACTCGAATATCTTAAATAATGAGTGATGGTTTTAAAAAATTCAAATGCCTAATAGAACTTGTGTGAAATTCGAAAGTAGAGACCTTACAACAAGAACCATAATTAACTGAGCAATGTTAGACCCTCTCCACTAGTCTTTGCAATCAATAGTGTCTAAACCATGAGTATGGCTGCTTAAGAACTAGTTTTCAAAGGTAAAGAAGAGTAGCGACTAAGGTTTTTGAGGGTACCAAAGCACAAAGTAATTCTATGCATAAGTTTCATTAGCATGGCTAACAATAACCAAGAGAGTAGAATGAACATTGATAACTTTGATTTTTCACAGGAAGGTGCTAATGATAATGCCCCCATGTTTGTTACTTATCTTGTTACTAGGTTGCATCAAGCTATGAGCAACCCTGCTTTGCAAGCCAAACTTACCCAACAACTTTGTGCTTATGGGATTTCCCTTCCTCTCCAAGACGGGAGAGAGAGAGCTTAGGAGGTCTCTTGATGAGACTCCCAAAAGAAGACTCTCTCCCATAAGAGAGGAAGAATCCAAAGAATGAGAAAGAAGCAAATCCCTAAGTTCTTCTGAAGATGTGGCTCCACGAAGATGGCGGTCTAGATGGTGGCCAACTCCTCCCAAGCAGAAATGGTTAACCCATAGTCCTTCTCCTCATTACTCCAAATGGGAAGATGGTGGCCAACTCCTCCCAAGAGGAAACAATTAACCCATAGTCCTTCTCCTCATTACTGCAAAAGGGAAGAGAGGAAACAAAGGAAGAAAAAGGCAAGAAAGAGGTCACCCTCTTCTCCTTCTTCTTTACCTTCCTCCTCTTCCGACGAAAGCAACAACTATTCTCCTAGAGAATATAAGAGGACAGGACATCACAAATCTTTCTCTTTATGGTGAAGGTCCCAAAAGCTCAAGAAATTCAAAGAGGGGAGGAAATAGTATCTCTTTTCTCACCTATGATGGCACCTTTGGTGCCACCAAAAAGTATTGGCCTTCATCCAACAATTTGATGCGGCCTTTGGAGACGAGGACTTCACAAAGTCCTCCAAGCTATGGAATGTATCTATGCACTTCCAAAAATCTGCTCGTCAATGGTGAGCTAGCCTTCATGGCAATGGCAAAGCCCCAAAGACATGGAAAACTATATGAATTTCCATCATGAAGCAATTCCTTGCAAGCGAGAAAGAACAAAGTGCTTACCGAATGGCAGAGCTTGAAGCTGCTCTGCAACAAGACTATCCACAAATATGTGGACAAGTTTTGGGATTTACATATCAAGGCTATTATCTTTCAAAAGATAGACTTTGCCAAGCAAAAGCAACAATTTTTTGTGGTATTACATTGTGGGACGAATGTCTAACCTCACCATCCTATCTTATTGCAGTATTAGCGAGAACCATGATTAATTTGTCAAACCATGGGATGAAGGTGACTCGACTAGTGCATAGAGGCTACAAGAGGTTGTCAATCTCTCTGAAAACAACTAACAACTCACATCTAACTCAAGCTACACTCAAGTGACTGAAATCACCAAAAGCTAATCGCTCATCGGCAAGCAAATCACATCCGTTATAGCATCAAATGACATCCAAACGTAACGAAACTTCTAGGACAAGTTTATAAGACCTAAGAACACATGCATATGGCCTCAAACCCCACTTTAGGTCAAGTTCCCAAATTGCAATTATTAACAGTAGTGGATTTTTAACCTAGTTGTTTTCGACCCAGAATGCATCTAAATGCTTAGCAATGATGCCCCAATACCCCGCCTATGCTTAGTTTTTTATTTGAACATGTAAATTCCTAGTTATGATGAAATTAGGCCGCGGGTCGGCAACGCTAAAAGCTACGAATTACTGTGAATGGCTTACGACAATGCGTAGAGCTCTTACCTGCGGTTGCAATGCAACAAATGCAATCGCAATGTGACAACCGGAGAGGGAGTAGGAAGTGCGAGAAGGAGAGAAGTGAGCGCCGTTAGCTCACGCTGTGTATTTCATATCCAAAAACTTAATAAAATCTTTACAAAGTTGGCTTTTATCCTTAGCCAAGGTCTAAAATGTGTAATGTCCGACGCCCAAGACCTTTGAGACTCCACACTTATTGTATTTGCAACCTAGGTACACTAAGTGACCTATGCTTTACATCTTGGAACTCTTATTGATCCCGTAACACGTTACAATTATCACAATGGCTAAATAAATCAGAAAATTACAATCATGGCCATTTTGGAAAAATGTGAAAAGTGTGTAACTCCAATCTTTACTGCTTCTTCACTTTGATCTTCAATGTACATTCATACGTCTTCGGTCTTTAGCAGCTTCTGTTAACTGACGTACTCAGTTAACATTCCCCCCTTCCTATTTTAGTGCCCATCCTCGGGCACTATTGAAAGGTGTTCGTGGAGGCTGTGGAAGGTTTTTGATTGGTTTTTGATGGATTGATCTTCTTTTTGTCGTTGGATTTGTTGATGAGGTTCAATTTGCTGCAGCATCTTCATTGGTTTGAATAGTCGATTTTGAGAGATGATGTTGCATTTGTCCGTTGTAATAGCATCATGATGAGGTTGTTGTTTATTGATGAAAAATATGTACAAGGAAAGTAGAATGATGAGGTTCTAAATTAGGGTCTAATACCTGGATGACCAAAGGGGAAAAACCCATTGGGAAAAAAGTGCCTTTGGGTATACGCGCATTATTGGAGTACTTATTAGCATGGGAAATAAAAGTACTCAAGGGATTATTTGCTGATAGATATAGAATTAAAAAGGTAGCAAAAATGAAAGGGTAGCATGATGGAACATTGGTTTGCCTGTTGTAGTCCACTCAAGGTGCATAGGTGGAAGCAAAAAAGAGTGTCTAATGCATATGTCCAATGGTGGGACATCCTATTTATGCATACACAAAAATGCATGGAAAGCAATATGCTGTGCAAGTAAGATTTTGAGGGGTTCTTCAGAAAGATAGTGTAGCTATAAAAGCATATGGCATGGATTTGCAAGCTGGCACCCCTTTAAGAATGGTTTTCATTGACGAGGATATGTTCTCTCATCTGTGCACTGTGCGTGAGTGTTGGACTCTACGACATCACCAATTGTAAGTTAATAGACTTTGACTCTTATGCTCATCTCATTCAGCATGAGCAACATGACTTTAGATATGCTCAACTCTTCCAGCTTGAGTGTAAGCCTAATAACCACGACTCGTAGCACAGAGTTCAATATGACTTGAAGCTTTGGGACTAATGCTTTTCTCATTTTATGGCTCAGCAGTCCAACTCTGACTATGCCAAAGAGTGTTTTTTCCACCTTGGTGACTTGACTTTTTACATTCTTGAGCTTACTACAAACATTTCTTCAGGTAAAAGTAAGTTTGAATCCTCAAAAAGAGGTTTAGTGAAGGACCAAGTTGGCATTGAAGGTTTCTTGTGCCAGACCTGTTTTATCATCTTTGAATCTGTATTCGCATTGGTTGGGTTATCCTTCTTTGACTGTGAAGACTTCATTGGTTGTTTGATTCTCCATTTAGGCTTGTTGATAGAAGTCTTTCATGTTGTTGGAGGCCTTCGTTCACTTTTGGCATCTCGCTTTTGACTAGGAGCATTGGAAGACTTAGGAATCCAAACCTCTTGATGACCTTTGTAACTCCTTTGTTGACTTTGTTGAGCTTTAGGTCCTGCTAAGATGTTGAGATCTTCATGCAAGTCTGGTGTAGTTGCATTTGGCTTGTGGTTGACTGGTAGCCAAATCTTTATATACCCTGTGTAGAATCCTTGTCCAAGAAGAACATCTTTGAGATCCATCTATGTTCTATATCCTTTTGTGAGTCGTGGTAGACTTCAACATCATTCAATGTTGTTCTGTTGTATACCTGCTTCTTAGGTATTCTAGGATATTGTCGAGGTTGATAACTTGTGGGCCTTTTGTCTTGGGAGGGACTTGACATTACTTCAGATGTCCTAACCTACAGTTTTGGTACCCATATCTGTTTGTTACCTTTCTAGTACTCTTGTTCTTTTAAGCTCCATTGTGATGCTATCCATCCCATGTGTTTGTCTTCATGTGTTGATTTCCTATCCTTAATCCAAACTGGATCATTGACTTTAACTAAACTTTTCGGAACAAACACTTGCTTGAATTTCCTTTGCTTTCTTGAGTACTTTGGCTGATATACCTTTGCTTTTCTGGGTGTCTCCTTAGAGGTTTTAGTTGGGTTAGCAATTGACTTGAAGTTTTGAAAGCCTGACTTTCTTGAAGAAGCTGATCCATAAGGATTCTTTGATGTAGAGACATATGCTTTCACATCTTCTTTGCTAATCGATAGAAGTTCCACTTTAGCTTTACCTTTGTCTGCAGTTTTGATCTTCATTCCTTCTAGCTTTAGTGTCATTTTTTGCTCCATAGCTATCGTGGTTGCTATTGCCTGATTTTCTTTAAGGTCTTTTGAAGTTCTGCTCGATGGAGATGAATCATCCTCAATATGCTTTGCTTTGGCATCAATCTCCATTTTAACTGTGCTTGATGACTTTGTACTGCTGTCTGCGGGTAACCAATCTTGGTCTTCATTCTTTGTTGCCTTTGAAGACTGCATCTTCATTGAATTTTGTATTTCTAACATCTTCTGGGCCATTGACATTCCCATTATGATGTCTTCTTGCATATCCTTTACTGTGATCACGTGGAATTGAGCTTTGATGATCTGTGAACTTACTTCAATGGTGTTGGAGATGATCCCCCAGCATTCTGCTCGTTTGTCTCCTGATATGCTTACAAATTCAGGAGCATCTTCCAACTGTGGTTGGCCACATCTTTTCCAAGTGTGAAAAGACATGAGGTTCTTATCTACCTGAAAATCTTGCTTTACTTATTTTGACAACTTTTCTTCATTCTCACCAACAATGTTGCACTTGATCGTCTCAGGATTTCTTTCTTTATTGAGTGCTTTTGTGGTGGCGGTGTCCGTGGGTTGAACTTTTTCTACATTGACATTGCTTTGATCACCTGCTTTTGTTGATGTCGACTCGTATGACTGTGATACTACACTTTTTTGCAATTGTTAAGCATTGTCCTCCTACATTTGAGTAACCTTTGACCTTAAAAGGTCCATTGTACTGTCTGGCAGAATATGTTTCTTCAGAGAATATTTTGGTGGTGACCTTTGTGTAGCCTTTTGGACTTTATCTCTCGTTGGTTTTGACTTTTTTGTCACCTATTTTGGCATCTTGAGGCTTTGTATCATCCTCAAATAGTCCTTGACTTCAGGTTTAGCATCCGTAGGGGCTTGTATAAGGTCATGAACCTGCTGAGATTCATTTCCATTTGCATCTCGATATGCATATGCGAGCTTGGTCTCATGCAATTTCTTGAGCACTATGGGATTTGTCGTCTTTTGGCTTTGACTCGTGGAGACCAACTGAAACTTTTGTCCCCGATGATCTTCATAGAAGAAATTTTTTGCAGATTTTGATGGTTTCTGGGTCAATGGAAAACATCCAACAACCATATGATCTTTTAATGGTTTCTGCTTTGAAGGGGTTTGTTGGCTAGAAATTCTTGGGCTTCTAACTAGTGTAGCATTTTCTGGTACTAGAGCTGAGATTGATGAATTTACAGCTCCCCCCTTCCTAGGGTGATCACTATAGCCTGCTTCATTGTGAGAGCTCAAAACTGTTTGGCTTTGGTTGAGTCTCACCTTTTGGGATTGTGAAGGTACACTTTGTGTAGCACTGTTGATGTTTGGCATCTGTAAACCATTTGCATAGTTTCCTATGTATCTCCTTGAAACATGACAAATTATTCCCCAAGTTAAGGTGTAGATAGCATTATCTTACCCTGATATTGTTTATCCCATGGGTCTCCTATGATATGAGCTTCTGTGGTTTCAAGACCCAAGGCATCATAGATGCTAGACTCCCGTTTATATCTACAACTGTTTTGGTCAAAGTATATGCTCTTTTGGTCACAACATCGAAGCTTGATTTTCGATGGAGGAGAGTTTGGCTCTGAACAATTTCTGAGTTCACTCGGGTAATATCCTTCAACTCTAGAGAGGATGGGCTATAATAAATTCTTTCCTCTAAAATGAACCATCCTTTCTGCACTGGTTGATTCTTTTTGTACAGTTGTCCTTTTTGGTCCACATAGTGTGCATATGAATTATGCATACCATACAAAGCTAACATCATTCTATCTAATGTGTCCCTTAGACTTGTGAATGATTGCACACTTGTGGCAGTGGATACAGAATCATTTGTAAACCTAACAATCTTTTCAACCTTTGGTGATATCTCGACACCTTTACTAAATTCATGCAAGAATTTGTTGTTCAAGGAATCAATTTTAAGCTTTTCAGGTGCCTGTGCATTCTTATGCTGATTTTGAACTTGCAATGTTGTTACTGGTGCTTCTAATGGTAATGCAGAATCATCTAATTGCATTAAAAGTGATGATTTAAATGCACTTACATCGAGATTCGCATTTCCAACTTGCTTTGTGCCTGGCTTGGCAATTGATGTATCCCTGTTGTCAGGATTTCTTGGACAATCTTCAGAAAAATGTCTATCTTTTCATCCACAATCTGAGCAATACACCATGACTGGTGGTATTCCAACTGGCTCTGTCATGTCAAGCCCTAGTTGAGAAGTTTCTGCTTCTATGCTGGCCAGGTTGTCGGTATCTTCTTTCAAAACACTGAGCATCAAGTTGTAGATTGCATTATCTAGACCTTTGTACCGTCTTTGGTTTGGTTCTCCAATTCGACTGGCTTCTATTGGATGATCTGTTGGATCTTCCATTATTGGCTCTTGACTATAGATCTGACCACTGTAATCCATGTACAATGACCCTAATTGCATATGCACTAAATGTATGTTTTGTTGGCTTACGCAGATTTTTGGATAACCACTTGGGTCAATTTTTTGCACTTCTATCTGCACTTCATCTTTGAGCTTACAATAACTGGCTCCACTGAAGTTTGTGAACATCTGGGATTTTTCTAAATCTGGCTTTATTCTGATCAATAGGATCTTGGCTCGTGTGTTTCTTTTGTTTTTCATCAAGTATCTATGGCCTTTTGAATCTCCATTGTAGCCATAAAGCTGTAAAATCTGCTTTGCTACACTTGTACGTGTGTTACCACTGCTATTGGCTTGCTCTGTTAGTAAATAATCGCGATTATTTACTTTTGGCAATTTTTGGTCAACTGAGCATGTACACTTGTTTAACACATCAATATAAGTCTATGAATCAAGTTAAAACTTAATTTGAATAAGATTCACCAAGTCAGACTCAAGTTCTCGACAATCAATACAGATTTCAGTTTTTATCAAGTTTTTGGTGTGTTTTGTGATCCAAACTCTATGTGTCTTCTCAAAAGATGTTTGTAATCATGCATAGAGTCTATGGCATCAACCTTGATCAATTTTGAGCCAAAAGTTAATAATCGTGATTATTAACTTTTGACCTAAGATGACAACTTTTTTCAACTTTTTCCCTAAATAGTCTTTTATGATCTCTTTTGAGCCTATGAATCAAGTTAAAACTTAATTTGGACAAGATTCATCAAGTTTATCAACTATTTCGTGTCCGCGCACTCTGATGTCAAGAATCTGGCTTAAGTCTCACTTTTGTGATCCAAATTTCACCAAAATTGATTTGTGGGGTCTATGCTTGACCTTGTGGTATGCCCAAATATGCAAGATTGTCAATTTTTGGAGCAGATGTAAATAATCGCGATTATTTACTTCTGCTAATTTTTTGCAATTTTTTGTTCCAATCTTGACACAGATCTGTTAAGCACCTCAAGTTAAGGTCTCTAGCCAAGTTGCATCAAGTTTGGACTATTTTTGGTCAAATGGTCATCAGTTTTCTGTCCGCAGACTGACTTTGCAAATTTGATCACAATTTTCAATCCAGTGAGGATTAAAATCTTACCAAATTTGGTTTGTGGGCTTATTACAACATGGTAAAACTAGTGGTATGCTGACTTGGTCAAAAAAGTTGAAAATGGGACAAATGTAAATACTCGCGATTATTTACAACTAATAAATTTTTTCATCTTTTTGATCAATTAAGCATGTACACAAGTTTATCACATCAATATAAGCCTATGTATCAAGTTTCATCAAGTTTGGACAATTTTTTCCCCAATTCCCACTCAAGATTCAAAAAGTCAGTACAAACTTTAGTTTTTACCCAGTTTTTGGTCAGTTTAGTGATCCAAATCTTTTGTGCCTTTACAAAAGTTGTTTGTACACATGTAATGATTCAATGGTATGAACCTTGGTCAAATCTAAGCTGAAAGTTAATAATCACGATTATTAACTTTAGGCCCAAAACTGACACTTTTTTGAACTTTTTCACTGGTCAGTCTTTTCATTATCTATTTTGAGCCTATGAATCAAGTCAAAACTTAATTTGGCCTAAAATGTCAAGAAAAAGTAAATAATCTGAGTTTTGGCCAACTCTTGAAAATTTTACCTCAAAGTATCCTTGAGCTTACCCACTGGTTCATACAACTTTTAGGCTTATTGTCCAGTTGGATTGACTGGTTTGGAGTCTTTTCGTGTTATTTCTAGCCGTAGATTTGAAACTCTGCAACTTCATATAAACAACTCACAGATGATTCGTTTGGAGTGAGCAATGTTCTGAGATCCCACCTCGGATTCTACTTACCCTACTCCTAGGTTCTACTGCAATTGGGTTGTGGAAAGTGTCCACAAACACTCGTTTTCTTGTTTTTTACGGTTTTTAGAGCCTTGATCTTAAGACTTGTCTCGTCTACCAATCATTCTCCAAATCCTAATATAAATTTATAATCCTACAATCCTAAAGGCACTCGGCAAGTACAACTTACCTCCAAGCTACCTCTACACAGCAAAAGACGACAATCTTAAGCTATGCGGTTTACTCTAGGTGAACCTAGAGTAAGTTAATATACAATTACACAAGACGCTCGTGTTTTTCCCTAGTTTAGGTCTCTTCGATCCCCGGCAACGGTGCCAAATGTGGGACGCATGTCTAACCTCACCATCCTATCTTATTGCAGTATTAGCGAGAGCCACGATTAATTTGTCAAACCATGGGACGAAGCTGACTCGACTAGTGCATAGAGGCTACAAGAGGTTTTCAATCTCTCTGAAAACAACTAACAACTCGCATCTAACTCAAGCTACACTCAAGTGACTGAAATCACCAAAAGCCAATCGCTCATCGGCAAACAAATCACATCTGTTACAGCATCAAATGACATCCAACCGTAACGAAACTTCTAGAACAAGTTTATAAGACCTAAACACACATGCCTATGGCCTCAAACCCCACTTTAGGTCAAGTTCCAAAATTGCGATTATTAACAGTAGTGGATTTTTGACCTAGTCGTTTTCGACCCAGAATGCATCTAAATGCTTAGCAATGATGCCCCAATACCCCGCCTATGCTTAGTTTTTTATTTGAACATGTAAATTCCTAGTTATGATGAAATTAGGCCGCGGGTCGGTGACGCCAAAAGCTATGAATTACTGTGAATGGCTTACGTCAATGCGTAGAGCTCTTACCTGCGGTTGCAATGCAACAAACGCAATCACAATGTGACAACCGGAGAGGGAGTAGGAAGTGCGAGAAGGAGAGAAGTGAGTGCCGTTAGCTCATGCTGTGTATTTCTTATCCAAAAACTTAATAAAATATTTACAAAGTTTGCTTTTATACCTTAGCCAAGGTCTAAAATGTGTAATGTCCGGTGCCCAAGACCTTTAAGACTCCACACTTATTGTATCTGAAACCTAAGTACACTAAGTGACCTATGCTTTACATTTTGGAACTCTTATTGAGCCCGTAACATGTTACAATTATCACAATGGCTAAATAAATTGGGAAATTACAATACATGGCCATTTTGGAAAAATGTGAAAAGTGTGTAACTCCAATCTTGACTGCGTTCTTCACTTTGATCTTCAATGTACATTCATACGTCTTCAGTCTTAGCAGCTTCTGTTAACTGATGTTGACTCAGTTAACATACGTGAAGATGGAGCCGAGTATGTCAATTCTCAACGGCCTGGTTCTATCACCAAAGTAATCCACCAAAGTATGGTTGCTTTGTACATCAATTTC
Source organism: Adiantum capillus-veneris (assembly GCF_014529385.1). Taxonomy (NCBI): domain Eukaryota; kingdom Viridiplantae; phylum Streptophyta; class Polypodiopsida; order Polypodiales; family Pteridaceae; genus Adiantum; species Adiantum capillus-veneris. Next base: position 164,647,599 of record NC_140931.1, read on the forward strand.
CAACAAGGGACTAGAAGGAATGCCAAGCCCATGGAAAGCAAAGAAAGTGATGCAAAGGGGAAAAACAATACCCAAAGTTCTTCCCAAGGAAATTCCAACAACAACAACAACAATCGGTCCAAGGAGAAGGGAGTTTACAAAGGTAAAAATAAACACTCTCCTGAAGAGCTAGAAGCTTTTTGTAAGGACCACAAATGCTTCAAGTGTGGGGAGAAAAGACACGGCTATCGTTCTTGCCCCAAGAGAAATGCCCGAAACAATGAGACTCCTAGAGCGTCCATGATCGAAGCTCCAAAAGAGGATGCTCATTGCAAAGGATCACCTCTCTCCTATGCTTGGGGAAAAGTAAGGGAGCATGATGCGTTCATCTTGTTTGACCCTGGCTCTACTCACAACTTCATATCAATGGAGTTGGCCACTAAGTTGGGCGGCATTCAAGCTTTTGAGATGGGAGATACTGTAACTGCCGATGGAGCTTTCAAGGGACAGCAAGCCTCTGTTACTCCCTTGATTGGGAAGTTGAGGCTTCATGTCCAAAGCTACGCCGACGAAGAAGACTTATTCATCTCTCCTGTCCAACATGAGGATGTTATCCTAGGGGCACCATGGTTCAACCACATGACTGCCAACATGAAGTTCCATGAAAGGAGAATCTACTTCACCTACAGGGAAAAGAGCATGTATATAGATGCTAATGAGTCTGGTCATACTATACCACTTGTAAATTCACCTCCTTTTGATAAGTCGATGAAAAGCTCGATTTCTGCGTACATGATTTTTGTCAAAGAATCCACTAATGACGCTAATGTTTTATCAAATGAAAATGGTAGGAATCAAGAAGAGTTAGACTTGTCTACTTTTCTAAATGGATTCAAAGATGTTTTTATCGATGATATCACTGTCAACTGCTCCAACACACGCTTGCTCACTTTCTCCATTTCCAATGAGCTTTGGCGAGAATTCGTAGGTTGACAAAAATTTGGGAAAGCTCAAAGAGCTTAGTCTGCTCAGATTTTTGACTCGTGCTCATTTTGGCCTGTGTTTCCACTACAGGTAGTACTATGGTGGCTATTTTGTCATTTTGTGTGAAATTTTTGTCAGGGCCGTTTTTTGCATAATAGGTCCCTACAGTCTTCTACAATTTGTTCTATATAGCACGTGTTGTTCCCGCTTCATTTCTCCTTGTTTTGGGCAGTTTTCACATCAGGTGCAGTATTTACCATGGCTGACAACAACACAAATGTGTTCAAGATGTTTGTTGTTGAGGATAGATTGGATGGGGACAATTACCCTATATGGGATTATATGACATGTTCTTGTGTCCAAGGGCATCTGGAATATTATGCAGGGTGTTGATGTACGTCCTGGTTCTGAGGATGTAGGCGATGTTGAGGATGTTGCAGGTCTTGCTCCAGGATTGCTACTATTAGAGTTGTTTTGCCTACAGCGAAGCAAGCTCGTTGGGATGTAAAAGGTGCACCGTCTCATGCATTGATTGCGTTGTATGTGAAGCACACTACTACTCTCCACATTCGTTTATCAAAATCTGCCAGACAGACTTGGGATATTCTAGCTGGTCTTTATGCAAGTCGCAATGAGGCTAAAATTGCATTGTTGCATAAAGAGCTGGAATCGAAGATTATACATGAGGAAGATGACGTGGACACTTTCCTTGCTGGTGTCAAGGATATCAATGAGCAACTTATTTCTGCAGGTGAAGTCATTTTAGACAGTTCCCTTGTGCAGACTGTTGTTGATGCCTAGCCAATTTCTTATCAATTTTTTTCTAGTACTTGGAGACTTATGACCCAAGGAAATCCTGAAGTTGTCAGTTTGATGCGTTATGCACATTGTTGTTACAAGAGTCTCTTTCCAAAAAAAAATAGGACTAGACACCGTGCAATTGAGCAGGCCTTTATTATTGCTCAAAGAAAAGTTGGTAACAGCAATGAAACCACTTCTTATGGTTCTTCTGTGAGTGGAAAATCATATGTTCCTAATGCTTTTGACGGTAGTAATTCGCCTGTAAATTTTGGTGATAAGGGAAAAAAGAAGATGCTTTACCATTATTGTAAAGCTAATGATCACTTGATTAAGTAGTGTCCTAAGTTGAAGGCCAAAGAGGCTAAGAAGAAAGAGGGTGGTTCAACTACAAATGCATCTATTGTTGAGTCTTTTGTGAAAGGAGACTGTAATGTTGATGTTGATGCAGAATGGGCTTTTAGTGCAGAGTGTATCTATAATCCTATTGTCTATGATGCATGCATGTCAGTTGTTGCAGAGTCACATGTGTGGTGGCGCTACGAAGCGCTACGAAGAAAATTACCTCACATCATGATTTGTAACATTTAATGGCCTAAAATCTTATGTGTAGCGGAAATTAGCATGAACATAGTGGGCATTTCATTAGAATAGATTCCTAATGAGAATCACAAGAGTGCTTGGGTGGAGAGAGCAACAAAAAGCATAACACCTAGTTAGATAGCATCGACAATACTTTCAAAAGAGAGAGATATTAAGCTATTGACAACAGTTGAGGACCGGATTTGCATGGAGCCGGTCCCCCCTCCAAAAGGCTTTGTATTATAGTTACTCCCATCAAGAGAGACATTGTACAATACAATTCTTTGTGTTCCTTCAAGACTAGCTAGTGCAATGAAGATGGAAGCTTCATACACCAAGCAAAACACTTAATCAAACACAACTTGAATTATCCCCGTTCTCAGACCCAAGACCTCACACACCTTCGAAGATGGTGAGAGCTAGCAGGGTATGAGAGTAGATTGAGAGGAAAAAGAAGTATCTTACGAGAAAGATGTACATCTCCTCACATAATCACTCATATTAGCATAGCTTAGCTTAGTAATTAGCTTGGTAGAGAAGATGAGCATGCATTGAAGCTTGGCTCTTGGTTGGATTTGCATCCACATGCCAAGAGAGTGTTGATGTAGGCTTCTATCTCACAAGCTTCGAGTAGGTGATGAGCTCTCCATTAAAGCTTGGGAGGAGATAGAGTATTCTTCCTTCACACATAGTCAAGTGTGAGTGTGTGTGTGTCAATCCAAGCAAAAATCAGCCCCCCCTCTCTCTTGGGCGAGCCCTAGCGGCTAAATAGGTCAGGCTTTTGCCTCATTGGACCTCCCCAGGTCAAGCCAATAGGAATTAAGCAGCATAAGTGATAGCCTTCTGACATGTGTCCCCCTTTCCCCTTTTGTGAGAGCTTCAGGTAATTAAATAATTAAACTAAACTCTCATTGGACCCCTTTGCCTCCTGGCCAATAGGAATCAGGCAAGCCATGGGGCTCCTGAATGCTCATTGGACCCCTTGGGAGACTGCCCAATAGTCTTCTAGGAGACTTAATTCTCATTGGTTTCTTTTATTAAATGTTTTTAAATTAATTAAACTAGATTTACTCTAGCTTAATTCTCATTGGTCCACTTCAATGGTCTTCCAATAGGAATTGGGCACACCTTGTGGGCATCTGGCCTAGGGAGCTGACATGTGTCCCTCATTCCCTTTGTGTAAAGGGAGCCTGTGTGTGTGTGTGTGGCTTTCTCTCTCATCTCCTACCTTTGGGGCTCGCCCCCTCCCATGTAGGGATGTGCAAAGACTTTTAGGGCACACACTAAGCATCCAATTTTCCCTAGGGTTGACCTTTGGACACAACCTTTGAATTTTGGAACCTTAGCATTTTGGAAGTCTTAATGGGCTGAACCTTAGGGTCTTTTTGGCCCATTGTTTCACATGGCTCTTTTTCAGATGGCCCCCCCTTTGGATCCCTATTTTCCCTCCTTTGGATCCCTACTGTGGCCGGTCTGCTAGCTTAACCAATATTCTAGCTTTTTCTCCTTGGCACTTCCCCACATTAAATGATCAGTTTAATATGAGAAAATCATTTAGGAGAATTAGATATTGATTGTTATGACATTACCTCTCTCTTGAAATCATAGTCGTCCTCGACTATGGTGTAGAGAAGATAAAGCATATGCATGAGTCCTTTTCTTAGCGGGTAGAGGATCCCTATGTTACCCTACGACATCATTCCATAATGGATGACTAGTCCATTTGGCGCTTGAGAGCCTGAGGCTGCCGCAAGCATGTCTGCACATTAGTCCTATCAGTCTTCCATGGTAGAGTGACAAGCTCTACTTGGTGTTTGGGAGACGTCGTCTCCGCAAACTTGATCTAAGCATGCATACTACTTCATTTTTGTGCACAAATAAAGAAAAAGAGAGTCTTATAAGACAAAAATTTTTGTTCATTTTTAACATTTTGTACATTTGCTTACTCTTGGGAAGCATTGTAAGCATTGACAAGGTTTAGGTTATCCTTTAATTGTATGCCTTGCATCCATCTAGCATCTTCAAAAGGATAATTCTTAAACTTAATAAGATATCGTCGGATAGTCTTACCGCCTCTTAATACCTTGTCTTCATGTCGGAGAATGGACTCGGGCTGCAGCACCTCCTCGTGGTCCTCGATCTCCGGTGGGTCTTCAATAGTTGGTTCTTGAGGTGGCTCTCCTTTGTAAGGCTTTAAGAGGCTCACATGAAAAGCATTGTGTATGAGCCAATGATTGGGCAACTTAAGTTGATAGGCCATCTCATTGATTGGCCTAAGAATCTGGAAGGGACAATAGTACCTTTTTGCTAGTTTAGCATAGTACTTTTGGTGGCCCGTAGGATTCTTGCCCGTCGTGTGCCTTAATCGAGCCTTGGGAAACTTTAACAAGACCCAATCGTTTTCTTTAAAGGCTTGGGCTCTTCTGTGCTTGTCAGCAGCAGCCTTTTGCCTTTGCTGTGAGATAGAGATAGCATCCTTAATCTTTTGGAAAGATTCTTGTAGGTCTCAGCTATACTCATCTGCAGCGAAGATCTTCCCATGTACCTTAAGTAGCAAGGGACTTTTTGATCTTCCCTCAATTACCTCGAAAGGTGCTTTTCTTGTGGAAGTATGTACAGTGTTATTGTAAGCATACTCTACTAAAGGTAAGTACTTCTCCCATTGGGATCTTTGATCTACTTCCATTACATAGGCTTTTAGTAGATCAAGAATGGTTAGGTTAGCTATTTCACTTTGGCCATCAGTTTGTGGATGATAGGCCGAAGAGAAGTTTAGCCTTGTTCCTAAATTCTCAAAGAGACCCTTCCAGAAATTACTGGTCATTCTAGGATCTCTATCCGACACTATGGACATTGGCAAGCCATGGTACTTGAAAATTTGTGAAATGAAGAGGGTTGCCATTTGATGGGCTTTGATAGTCTTTTTGACAGGTATAAAATGAGCTTGTTTACTGAACCTGTCTACTATCGTCCATATTCCCGTATTCCCATGGATAGACTTAGGCAATCCAAAGATAAAATCCATGGATATGCTCTCCCAAGGTGAATTAGGGATTGGCAAGGGTTGAAGCAATCCAAGTTGCTTCCCTCTATCAAATTTTGTCTTTTGACATACCACACATTTGGAAACATACTCGTGTATGTTCACTCTCATGGTAGGCCAATAGAAATATGTTTCAATTCCCTTTAGGGTAGACTGAATCCCTCTATGCCCCGCATATGGGGGAGCATGAGATTCATACATTACTTTCTCACGTAGTGAGTTAGTAACGCATAGTCTATTGCCATAGAGAAGATAACCATCTTGTAAAGTAAATGGTTCTTCTTTCTTCCCTAATGTAAGGGCTGAAATCACATCTCTTAAATCGGGATCAATAGCATACTCATCTATCATTGAAGATAGATCATTGTGAGTTGCTATGGAAACCGCATTCACTCTCGGTCGTCTTGAGAGTGCATCGGCTACTTGATTATGCTTGCCAGCAATGTGAGCAATATGAAAATGAAATTGCAAAAGGAAATTTGCCCACCTCATTTGTTTGTCGGAGAGCTTGGTCTGCGTCATGAAGTACTTAAGACTTTGGTGATCCGTTCGCAGAATGAAAGGAGTCCCCAATAAATAGTGCTTCCATGAGTCTAAGGCATGTAGAACTGCAAGGAGTTCTTTTTCGTATATGCCTAGAGCTTGCTCAACAGGGTCGAGCCTTCGACTCTCATAGCCTATGGCGTGCCCTTCTTGGAGCAAAACAGCCCCAAGGCAATCACCACAAGCATCACATTGGACCTCAAATGGTTTTGAGAGATTCGGTAGTGTAAGCACAGGTTGAGAGATAAGCTTTTCTTTAAGCTTTTCGAAAGCATTGTTCTCCTTAGCAGACCACGTATACCTAACATTTTTCTTTGTTAGGTCATGTAATGGTCCCGCAATTTGTGAGAACTTTTCTATGAAGCGTCTATAGTATGCACACATACCTATAAAGCTTCTTAGTTCATGAAGATTCCTTGGTTTAGGCCATCCTTTTATTACCTCTAACTTAGATGGATCCATTTCGATTCCATCTTGAGAGATAATGTGACCTAAATATTGAATCTCTTGCAAGAAAAATTCACTTTTCTTTCGATTAACATAAAGTTTATTCTCTCTTAAAACTTGAAATATTACCTGGAGGTGTTGCTTGTGTTCCTCCAATGAATTAGAGTAGATGATAATATCATCAAAGAACACTCCAGTGAAGGTTCGATGAGGCCTGAACAGCTTCTCCATCAAGCGGTTGAATGTGGCTGGTGCATTAGTCAAGCCAAAAGGCATGACAATGTATTCGTAAAGACCAAATGTAGTACGAAATGCGGTCTTTACAATGTCTTGATCAACTATCCTTATCTGATGATAGCCACTTTTTAGGTCAATCCTACTGAAGTAGGTCGATCCTTGTAGCTTATCAAATAGGTCTTCTACCCGTGGAACGGGAAACCTATTCTTGATAGTGATCCTATTTAGTGCTCTATAGTCGACACACATACGATATGTGCCGTCTTTCTTTTGCACTAATAGCACAGGTGAGCAAAATGGAGATGAGCTAGGCCTAACCATGCCCTTCTCAACTAACTCATGCACTTGCCGCATAATCTCCTCTTGTTGAGCTTGAGAAACTCTATAAGGAGGTTTGTTAGGCGGTGAACTTCCTGGAAGAAGTTCAATTGCATGGTCGTCATTACCTCGTTTAGGAGGTAGCTCACAAGGGATGTCGTCAATAAAGACATCTTGAAACCCCTTGAGAAAATTGGATAACTCTAATTCCTTTTGGTTGCTTTTATTTTCTTTTGCTAAAGCATTAGGTTCATTTTGAGAATCTTTAACAAAAATCATGTACACGGAAATAGAGCTCTTTATTGACTTGTTGAAAGCTGGTGTATGTACAATGGGGATGGTGTTACCCATCTCCTTAGCATCTATATACATGTCCTTTTCCCTGAACTTAAAGGAGATTCTCCTTTCAGGAAATTTAACATGGGCAGCCAGGCGGTCAAACCATGGTGCCCCTAGGATTACATCCTCATGCTTGAGAGGAGAGATAAAGAAGTCCTCTTTGTCCACATAGCCTTGGACATGAAGCCTCAATTTCCCGATTAAGGGAGTGACTGAAGCTTCTTGCCCCTTGAAGGCACTGTCTGCGGGTAGGATATCTCCCATCTCGTAGGATTGTATGCCTAGCTTGGTGGCTAACTCCATAGATATGAAATTGTGAGTAGAACCAGGGTCAAAGAGAATAAAAGCATCATGTTCTCTTACCTTTCCCCAAGCATGGCATAGAGGAGATCCTTTGTGGTGAGTTTGATGAATCTCCTCCTCTTGGATTTCAACCAAAGAAGCTCTAGGAGGATCTTGGCGGTTGTTCTTTTGGGGACAAGCGCGGTACGCATGCCCTTGTTCGCCGCACTTGAAACACCGGTTATCTTTACGATAACGCTCAAGCTCTTCAGGAGAGAGTTTATTCTTTCCTTTGTAAACTCCCTTCTCTTTAGCTTTGTTGGAATTGCCCTTAGGAGACTTTTGGACATTGTCCTTCCCCTTAGGCTCATTGGAACCCTTGTTTTCCGGGGGCTTATTATTTCTTTTACCCCCCGTTTGGAAATTGATTCGCGAGGCCACCATAGTATGGTGTATTACCGCCGATATGGTACGTGGCCTTTGGGAGTTGACATACTCCGCCATTTCTTCGGTTAAGCCCGCACAAAATTGTTGCTTTTGCTCTCCAAAATCCAACTTTTTGAAGACAGTGGCTTTGAGTTGTAGGTCCCAAAACTTGTCTACATATTTGTGGATGGATTCATTGGGAGAGAGCTTTAAGCTTCGCCATTCGGTGAGTACTTTGTCTTTGGCATCGGTGGCCAAAAACTGCTTCATAATGGAAGCTCTTAAAGCCTTCCATGTTCGTGGAGCTTCACCGTTGGCTTGTAGGCTAGACCACCATTGTCTGGCGGACTTTTGAAAGTGCATAGCTACATGGTGTAGCTTAGAGGACTCCGTGAAGCCCTCATCTCCAAACGCCGCATCGAATTGTTGAATAAAGGCCAAAACTTTGTCTGTAGCACCGAAGGTGCCATCATAGGTAAGGAAAGAGATGCTCTTCCCTCCCTCTTTGAATTTCTTCAGCTTGGACGACCTCTTCCATGCGGCATAGGATTTCCTATGGCCTCTTCTTTTTGATGGTTCAAAAGTTGCACCATCACTTTCTTCAGAAGATGAAGAATTTGAAGAAGGTGGAGAAGAGGGTGACCTCTTTCTTGCCTTTTTCTTGTCTTGATCTTTGTCGTCTTCACGATAGCTTTCATAAGAGGAAGAGGATGAAGAACATGCAGAAGAGGGTGTCCTCTTTCTCGCCTTTTTCTTCTCTTGCTTTTTATCATCCCTCTTTGAATTATGGCGTGGAGAAGAGTGTGATGGTCTTCTCCGCTTTGGTGGTGATGGAGAGCGTTTAGCCTGCCGTCTTCGTGGAGCCATCTCCGCCGAGGTGGCGGGAGACTCGCTTCTTTCTCGTTCCTTCGATGGAGGCTCTTGAGTTCTCCTTTGGGAAGGAGATGCATCATCAAGAAGTAAGTTCTTGAGCCCTTCATATGGATTCTCTTCTTCTTCCCGAATCGGAGAGAGACCTCTTTTGGTAGTCTCACAAGGAGGCTTCCTAGGTGTTCTCTCGTCATGGTGATGAGCTTGGAGAATCCCGTGAGCACGGAGCTACCGTTGCACTTCACTTTGGAGAGATGGATTGCCCATGGCTTGTTGAAGCCTAGAAACAAGATAGTTAACAAGCATTGAAGCATCATTAGTAGCTTGCTCATGAGCAAAATCAAAGTTATCAACATTAATTTCACTCTCTTTACTATTGTCAGCCATTCTAACAACTTTTAGGTGTAAACTTTTTAGGTGTACTTTGGCACTTCAAGCCCTAGTTGCTACTCCTCTTTACCCCTTTAGAAAAAGCACTCAAGCTACTGTACCCGCGGCTCGAATACCATTAATTGCAAGGAATAGAAGAGAGGGTCTTTCGACACCAAGACAGCACCGGCTCCTGTCAAGCTTCTAATAGCTCAATAGTGGTTAAGCCATAGGCAAGCCCCGTAGGACTCCACTATTAAGACCATAGCTCTCGACGGTGATGCCCCGTTAACTGCACAAAGGCAGGCGCACTGCAAGGCTGAAAAATCCCTATTCTACTTACTCACAGGCAATTAATAATACCAACCATTTGTAGCTAGCTTGAGGACCTCCCTTCTTGAGCAAGAAAAGAGAAACCTTGAGCTCTGATACCAATGTAACATTTAATGGCCTAAAATCTTATGTGTAGCGGAAATTAGCATGAACATAATGGGCATTTCATTAGAATAGATTCCTAATGAGAATTACAAGAGTGCTTGGGTGGAGAGAGCGACAAAAAGCATAACACCTAGTTAGATAGCATCGACAATACTTTCAAAAGAGAGAGATATTAAGCTATTGACAACAGTTGAGGACCGGATTTGCATGGAGCCGGTCCCCCCTCCAAAAGGCTTTGTATTATAGTTACTCCCATCAAGAGAGACATTGTACAATACAATTCTTTGTGTTCCTTCAAGACTAGCTAGTGCAATGAAGATGGAAGCTTCATACACCAAGCAAAACACTTAATCAAACACAACTTGAATTATCCCCGTTCTCAGACCCAAGACCTCACACACCTTCGAAGATGGTGAGAGCTAGCAGGGTATGAGAGTAGATTGAGAGGAAAAAGAAGTATCTTACGAGAAAGATGTACATCTCCTCACATAATCACTCATATTAGCATAGCTTAGCTTAGTAATTAGCTTGGTAGAGAAGATGAGCATGCATTGAAGCTTGGCTCTTGGTTGGATTTGCATCCACATGCCAAGAGAGTGTTGATGTAGGCTTCTATCTCACAAGCTTCGAGTAGGTGATGAGCTCTCCATTAAAGCTTGGGAGGAGATAGAGTATTCTTCCTTCACACATAGTCAAGTGTGAGTGTGTGTGGGTCAATCCAAGCAAAAATCAGCCCCCCCTCTCTCTTGGGCGAGCCCTAGCTGCTAAATAGGTCAGGCTTTTGCCTCATTGGACCTCCCCAGGTCAAGCCAATAGGAATTAAGCAGCATAAGTGATAGCCTTCTGACATGTGTCCCCCTTTCCCCTTTTGTGAGAGCTTCAGGTAATTAAATAATTAAACTAAACTTTCATTGGACCCCTTTGCCTCCTGGCCAATAGGAATCAGGCAAGCCATGGGGCTCCTGAATGCTCATTGGACCCCTTGGGAGATTGCCCAATAGTCTTCTAGGAGACTTAATTCTCATTGGTTTCTTTTATTAAATGTTTTTAAATTAATTAAACTAGATTTACTCTAGCTTAATTCTCATTGGTCCACTTCAATGGTCTTCCAATAGGAATTGGGCACACCTTGTGGGCATCTGGCCTAGGGAGCTGACATGTGTCCCTCATTCCCTTTGTGTAAAGGGAGCCTGTGTGTGTGTGTGTGGCTTTCTCTCTCATCTCCTACCTTTGGGGCTCGCCCCCTCCCATGTAGGGATGTGCAAAGACTTTTAGGGCACACACTAAGCATCCAATTTTCCCTAGGGTTGACCTTTGGACACAACCTTTGAATTTTGGAACCTTAGCATTTTGGAAGTCTTAATGGGCTGAACCTTAGGGTCTTTTTGGCCCATTGTTTCACATGGCTCTTTTGCAGATGGCCCCCCCTTTGGATCCCTATTTTCCCTCCTTTGGATCCCTACTGTGGCCGGTCTGCTAGCTTAACCAATATTCTAGCTTTTTCTCCTTGGCACTTCCCCACATTAAATGATCAGTTTAATATGAGAAAATCATTTAGGAGAATTAGATATTGATTGTTATGACATGATTTATTCACCTCTCTTGAGTCTGTCCCTCATGGGAATTCAGTTACTTGTGCCAACAATGCCTCTTATCCGGTTCAGGGAGTTGGAAAGATTGTGCTTACTATTGCAAATGGCAGTTCTTTCACACTTGTTGATGCACTTTATGTACCTCAAATCAAGAAGAATCTTTTGTCTGTATCTGCACTTGCTAGACTTGGACTTGTAGTCAAGTTTATGGATGACAGATGTACAATACATGATCTCAGTTTTGGTGATGAAATTGTTGCATCTAGCATTTTATGTCGTGGGCTATATAAGATCACTTTGTATGACAAGTGTGGGCAAAATTTTGCAAATGCAGTTGTGGATTCTAAGGCTATTTCAGATGCAAAACTTTGGCATGCACGTTTTGGACATATGAATTTTGCCAATTTACTGTGTTTGCAAAAATCTGGTATGGTTGCTTCTTTACTGCCTCTTGAAGCACCTGCCAAACATGTTTGTGAAGGCTGTTTTTTGGGTAAGATGCAGCATTCAAAGTTTCCAAAGTATGGTTCAATTAGCGCCACATGTAGGTTGCAGCTTGTGCATAGTGATGTTTGTGGGCCCATGCAAACTCCGTCCTTAGGCAATTACCTTTACTTCGTGACTTCATTGACAACACCATATTAGAGAGTTTGAGACTTTAGAGCCAATTTGGGAATCAAACAATGTCTTGAATATTTGGCCATATGGACAAGTCTTGAATTGTTTATTAAGGACAAAGCCTTCCACAAGGTAGTACTTGAAAATCTCTTTCGAGCCATGCTCTCAGAACTTTGGCTGAGATTTGGCCATGTATTCAAATCTTAAGCTTTGTTTGAAAGTGGAAATTGGAAAAATCCCAAATTCACTGATATGGTGTTTGACCATTACTGCAGGCATGCATGGGTGTATCCGCTTAAAGCGAAGTCCAAAGTTTTTATGTGCTTCAAACAATTTTTGGCTATGACTGAAAATGTCTCGAAATGTACTATGGGCACCCTTCGTTCTGATCGAGGGGGGGAGTATATGTCTCATGAATTTAATGCATTTCTGGATAGTCGTGGGATGAAACACCAATGTACAGTGCCTTATATGCCTCAACAAAATGGTGTTTCTAAGAGGAAAAAAAGTTCACTTACGAAAATGGCACGATGTATGGTTAAAAGTATGGCTTTGCCGCGTTTGTTATGGCTTGAGGCCATCATGTCTCCCACTTATGTACTTAACAGGTGTCCTACAAAATCTTTGCAGTCTATTACTCCATATGAAGCATGGAATGATAGAAAGCCTTCTATTGAGCACATGCGTGTTTTTGGTTGTTTGGCATATGCTTTGGTGCCACAAACTCAGCGCAAGAAATCCGATGATAAGGCTGTCCAAATGTATTTTTGTTGGTTATAGTGTTGAAAGCAAAGCTTACCGGTTGTATCATCCGCAAACAAAGTGTATCTTGGTTTCACGGGATGTTGTGTTTGTGGAAGATTCTGTTCAGTCCTTGCTATCATGTACTAGAGACAGTAATGTTAGCTCACATGACATTAATGACACTTTGTTGCCTCTTTTCAGTGGTGGAAGTTTGAATGTAAATTCCAATGAGGCAATGTACAGCCTATGGGGGTTTCTAAACATGTTACAGATCAGCCTATTACTCATGCAAATGTACATGATGTACTTGATGAGGAAAGGGCTGAAAATGAGCAAGCTAGACGTATGCCAAAATGGTTGGTGCATACATTGCGTGATAGTAAATTGGATGCACCTTTGTCTAGTCCCACTCGTTTAAGCTCTTGCCATGCATCTTATGCATCAAAAGATTATGCTTTGGCTATGTCTAGCTTACATGATGTTGAGAAACCTCTGTCTTTTGATGAAGCACATAATTCAAAACATTGGATGGCTGCCATGCATTCAGAATATGATGCACTTATAGAAAATGACACATGGACTCTTTGTGATTTGCCTCCTGGCAAAAAGGCCATCGGTACGAAGTGGGTTTACAAGTTGAAACGCAAGCCGGATGGTGAGATTGATCGCTATAAGACTCGACTTGTTGCAAAGGGTTATGCACAACAAAAAGGCACAGATTATGAAGAGACTTTTGCTCGCACTTGTCGTATAACTAATGTGCATTTTCTATGTGCATTGGCAACTCATTTTGGTTGGGATGTACATCAATCAGACATTGTTATTGCTTTCTTGAATGGTGACATATTTGAGGAAGTTTATGTAACACAACCTCGCGGTTTTGTTAAGAAAGAACAAGAGGATAAGGTGTGCAAATGTAACAAAGCTTTGTATGGGTTGAAGCAATCTCCTCGTGCTTGGTATGAGAAGGCTAACACTCATTTGGTCAAACGAGGCTTTTGAATAACAGTCCAACAGAAAGCACTTTGTATGTAAAGCGTGAGGGTGGTGTACTTCTCATCGTGGTTCTCTACATGGATCATTTGCTGGTCACTAGACCAAATGAGAGACATATTGCTGAATTTAAGGTTGATTTGAATGCTACTTTCAAGATGAAAGACTTGGGTTTGTTGCATGTGTAATTGCCTTGTGTAAGAAAAGTTACATAGAGACATTGTTATGTAAGTTTGGACTTGAGGATTGCAAACCTATTGCCACTCCCATGGAAACAGGTTTGAAATTGAGTCTTCATGATGCTGGTGATCCTACAGATGTCACTCTTTACCAAATTGTTGTTGGATGCCTCATTTATGTACGCAACACGAGGCTAGATATTCAATTTACAGGCTCACAAGTCAGTAGATTTATGCATAGCCCAGGGTCTAAGCATTGGCAGGCTGTCAAGAGTAATATTCACTACTTGAGTGGCACTTTACATCCTGGCTTGTTTTATCCCAAGGGGGGATCATTGCCGCCAGATTTGCATGCTTTTGTGGACTTGAATTGGGCTGGTTGTTTTGACACACGAGTGTCCACAAATATTTTTTATTTCATGCTTGGTAGCTCATGCATATCATGGTTGAGCAAGAACCAACCTATTGTGGCCACTTCCAGTTGTGAGGCTGAGTAGAGAGCAGTCTTCACAACTACAGTTGAGTGTGTATGGCTCAGATGCCTTATGGTTGAATTGGGTGTTGAATAGGACACTGCTAACAGTATCTACATTGACAGTCAGAGCACATTGGCAATTGCAAGGAACCCAGTTTTTCATGCTTGCACAAAGCACATTGATGTGTATTACCACTATGTTAGGGAGAGGCTCTCAGTAGGAGAGATTAGCTTGGCTTATGTGCCAACACAGGACAACCTTGCAAATATTTTCACAAAGGCATTGTCTCATGAATTGTTTGAAGCTTTTTGTAGAGATTTGGGCTTACTCCCCTTTGTGGACTGATCATGTCCTCAGGGCATGGCACTTCCCTTTACTTTATGTGCCAGCTCTCATTCACCGCATCACTCCAGGGGGAGTTTGTTACCATATACATGTGGTAGTGATGTGTGTGAACACACTTAGGACCGCCGGGGCATTTTCCCCATCTTTAGGAGGTTTTATCTCCCATGCATTGTGTATACACCCTTTATTCTAGGACTATCTACCTTTCCATTGCACACTAAGTAATACACTCTCTCTTGTGTGTCTTGAGCTTCTTTCGTCTTCTCCAAGCTGTGTGTGTTTTCTTGGAATCCTAATTCCAACATACAATGTGTGTACATATCCACAAGACTCAAGTTACCAAAATTCTCAAACAGCTTGCCCCTCAGGTTTCTCCAAAATCTTCCACAAGCACGTGGCTTTTCTTGGACTTGAAAACTTTGATGCTTGACTTCCCATCTTCTTCTCTTCTTTTGAATCAATGCCTTGTATGTATGGAAATGACTTTAACAATTGTCTTTGTCCATAGTTGCATCGAGCTTTATCAAGTAATTTCAAGCATCTTGATATTCTTTATCAAACCACCTTTTGCATGATCTATCTTTGTTGATACCATGGACATGCTTTATGGCAAAGAATTCTTCGCCACAAGAACAAATAACTTTCTTGAAAGCTTCCCATTTAGTTTCAATGGTGCGTCATATTGAAGCTTTGTCATCGATAAATTTTGCTCAATCATTTCAATATACATTGGTGACTGTTTGAAATCCATACGATGTAGTAATTTCTCTTCCCTTTGGCTAAGATTATCATGCTTAGTTGTTTCTCCACATGAAAGGTCAATACATAAGTGATTTTGGGGTCCATTGGCAAAGTGTGAAACTCTTTATGCGATACATGATGGCCTTGGAGAGTAGCATATAGTCAGTAACACTATCCCCATTGTGTTTTCTACATGTAAATCCATCGGTTCCACTTCGCAAAGATACATCATTGGCAATGAGCATACCCATGCTATTGTACATGTGTAAAAGTAAGTTTCCATAGTGATCCGGCTCTTTCTCATTCATTAAAGTATGATCATATAACTGAACTCTTCGTCCAACTCCCTTGAAATGTATAGCATATCAAATTTTTGAGTATCATGTTGCAATGTTTTTGTGCAAGCATTCATATCCGCAAAGATAATAACATCACCTTTTCCTTTAAAATAAGCAATGTCCTCTTCTAAATCAAAAAATGGATGATCTCTATCCATGCAAGCATAAAAAAGGGGGAATCATGATGAGGAATGTAGCAATCGTCTATAAAAATGGGTGCTCTTTTAGGTGTCATAATTTTCAACCATGCATAACGTTTAAGCTTGTCATCTTTCATAAGTAATACAAAATCTTCCAATCCTTTCTTAACAATACATGTTGCCCCTCCTTGCTCTCTTTGTTGCTTTAGATTCTTTGACCACATCAATGAATGTACATTGTAATCCTCCAATCCATTAATCCTTTGTGTATCCTGCTCCCAAGTTTCAACGAGAAGTACAACATCGGATTTTCTTGTTAGTACATCTATGCCAACCCCGCATTACATGGGTATCCATTGCAATTACAAAAGAATACGTTCAATTGTAACTTGGCCTCATAGGTTGTGCATTCCTATTTGCTCAAGGGACTTGCCTCCTCCTTGGGCACATTCTCTTCATGAGAGATCTCCTTGTTTTCCTTATTCCTCTGCTCACATGCCTTGCAACACATATTTTTTTTCTTAATAGTGCAATCTTCACATACAAATCATTTTGTATGTCTCAAATAATCCAATTATTATCAAGGATAATCTTTCTTTTGGTCTCATTCCGGCATGGTGCATACAATTGGCCATTCTCCTGAGTGAAGAGCTCCTTGCTTACACACTCTATGTACTCCAAAAACTAGACATGGCCTAGAGAATGAGGTGTCTCTAACTTCTCTTCAGAAATTCCACTAATAACAATGTTCTTGGAACGTCGGTGTGTTCCTTTAACTCCTTACCTCATACATCAATCCACAACTTTTCTGTGAATACATTTTTCATGTCGCATACATCCCGGCTAATAATGTCAAATTTCTCCTCTTTCAATACATGGCCATGCTCCACTTTGTTCATGCGTGCCTTCAAAGCATTCAATTCCACAAGAGACCTTGACTTCCTCTTCAAGTTGCATCTCAAGTGTCCTCTTAAGATTCTCATTCTCAACCACAAGAACACTTAGCATTCCATTCTCCATTGCAAGTGCCCATAAAACTTTACCTTGCTTGTTTACAGTCTCTTGCAACGATACCAAGTATGCCATAATCATGGTTTTTTATTTTGTTTGTTAAGTTGTAACATTTAATGGTCTAGTAACTTGTGTGCAACGGAAAATAGCATAGACATGGTAAGCATTTCATTAGAATAAATTCCTAATGAGCATAGCAAGAGTAATTGGATGGAGAGAGCAACAAAAAGCATAACACCTAGTTAGATAGGCATGAACAATACTTCAAAAGAGAGAGAATTAGGCTATTGACAACAGTTAGGACCGGATTTACATGGATCCGTTCCCCCCTCCAAAAGGGTTTGTATTATATGTTTCTACCATCAAGGGAGACATTTTACAATACAATACTATGTGTTCCTTCAATAACTAGCTAGTGCAATGAAGCTGGAAGCTTCAAGCACTAAGCAAACACTTATAAAAAACAACATCAATTCCCTCACGGTCTCAGACCCAAGACCTCACCTCACACACCTTCGAAGATGGTGAGAGCTAGCGGGGTATGAGAGTAGATTGAGAGGAATTAGGAGTAGTCTTACGAGAAAGAAGTATATCTCCTCACATAATCACTCATAAAAGCTTAGCATAGCTTAGTAATTAGCATGGTAGAGGAGACCAGCATGCATTGAAGCTTGGATCTTGGTTGGATTTGCATCACAAAGCCAAGAGTTGTTGGTGCAGGCCTCCCTTCTCACAAGCTTGGAGTAGATGATGAGCTTTCCATTAAAGCTTGAGAAGCAGAGAGAGAGTCTTATTGCACCACACATGAGATTGTGTGAGTGTGTGTGTGATAATGCCTTGCCAAAAGCAACCCCCTCTCTCTCTCTTGATCGACCCCTCTTCAAATTTACTCATGATGGCACCTCATTGGACCTTGCAAAGCTTAGCCAATCATAATTAAGAAGCATAAGTGATAACCTTGTGACATGTGTCCCCCTTTCCCCTTTTGTGAGAGCTTTAGGTAATTAAATAATGCAACTAAACTCTCATTGGACCCCTTTGTCTTCTGGCCAATAAGAATCAGGCAAGCCATTGGGCTGTTGAATGCTCATTGGACCCCCTGGGAGACTATCCAATAGTCTTCTAGAGAGCTTAATTCTTATTGGTTCTTTTATTAATTGTTTTTAAATGAATTAAACTAGATTTACTCTAGTCTAATTCTCATTGGTCCACCTCTATGGCCATCCAATAGGATTTTAGTGCACCTTGTGGGCAACTGGGCTAGGTAGCTAACATGTGTCCCTATTCCCTTTGTGTAAAGGGAGCCTATGAGTGTGTGTGTGTGTGTGTGTGTGTGTGTGTGTGTGTGTGTGTGTGTGTGTGTGTGTGTGTGTGTGTGTGTGTGTGTGTGTGTGTGTGTGTGTGTGTGTGTGTGTGTGTGTGTGTGTGTTTCTCTCTCATCCCCTACTTACAGGGCTCGCCCCCTCCTATGTAGGAGTCTTGAAGACTTTTTGGCACACTCACAAAGCATCCAATTTCACTAAGCTTGACCATTGGACACAACCTTTGAATTTTGGAACCTTAGCATTTTGGAAGTCTTCATGGGCTTAACATTAGGGTCTCTAAAGCCCATTGTTGCACATTGCTCTTTTGCAGATGGCCTACCCTTTGGATCCCTATTTTCTCTCCTTTGGATCCCTATTGTGGCCGGTCTACCAGCTTAACCAATATTCCAGCTTTTCTCCCCTGGTACTTCCCCATATTAAATGATCAGTTTAACATGAGAAAATCATTTAGGAGAATTAGATATTACTTATTATGACATTACCTCTCTCTTGAAATCATACTCTTCCTTGACTATGGGGTAGAGAAGATACAGCCTATTCATTAGTCCTTTTTCTAGCGGGTAGATGATCCCTATCTTATCCTACGACATCGTTCCAAAAAGGATGACTTGTCCTTTTTCTAGTGCGTAGAGGATCCCAATCTTATCCTACGACATCGTTCCAAAAAGGATGACTAATCCATTTGGCGCTTGAGAGCCTAAGCTGCCACAAGCATGTCTGCGCATTAGTCCTATCAATCTTCCATAGTAGAGTGACAAGCTCTACTTGGTTTTTGAAAGACGTTGTCTCCACAAATTTGATTCTAAGCATGCATACTACTTAAAATTTGTGCACAATTTTTAAAAAAAAGAATCTTATAAGACAAAAGCTTTGTTCATTTTATACATTTATACATTTGATTACTCTAGGGAAGCATTGTAAGCATTGACAAGGTTTAGGTTATCCTTTAATTGTATGCCTTGCATCCATCTGGCATCTTCAAAAGGATAATTCTTAAACTTAATAAGATACCATTGGATAGTCTTACCGACTCTTAATACCCTGTCTTCATGTTGAAGAATGGACTCTGGCTGCAGCACCTCTTCTTGGTCCTCGATCTCCGATGGGTCTTCAATAGTTGGTTCTTGAGGTGGCTCTCCTTTGAAAGGCTTTAGTAGGCTCCCATGGAAAGCATTGTGTATGAGCCAATGGTTGGGAAACTTGATTTGATAGGCCATTTCATTGATTGGTCAAAGAATTTTGAAGGGACCATAGTACCTTTTTGCTAACTTAGCATAGTACTTTTGGTGTCCCGTAGGATTCTTGCATGTCGTGTACCTTAATCTAGCCTTGGGAATTTAACAAGACCCAATCATTTTCTTTAAAGGCTTGGGCTCTTTTGTGCTTATCAGTAGCAGCCTTTTGCCTTTGCTATGAGATAGAGATAGCATCCTTAATCTTTTGGAAAGATTCTTGTAGGTCTCGGCTATACTCATCTACAGCAAAGATCTTCCCGTGTACTTTAAGTAGCAGGGGACTTTTGGATCTTCCCTCAATTACCTCGAAAGATGCTTTTCCCGTGGAAGTATGTACAGTGTTATTGTAAGCATACTCCACTAAGGGTAAGTACTTTTACCATTGGGACCTTTGATCTACTTCCGTTACATAGACTTTTAGTAGATCAAGAATTGTTAGGTTAGCTATTTCACTTTGGCCATCCGTTTGTGGGTGATAGGCCGAAGAGAAGTTTAGCCTTGTCCCTAAATTCTCAAAGAGACCCTTCCAAAAATTACTGGTTATTCTAGGATCTCTATCCGACACTATGGACATTGGCAAGCCATGCTACTTGAAGATTTGTGATATGAAGAGGGTTGCCATTTGATGGGCTTTGATAGTCTTTTTGACATGTATAAAATGAGCTTGTTTGTTGAACCTATCTACTATCGCCCATATTCTCATATTCCCATGGATAGACTTAAGCAATCCAAAGATAAAATCCATGGATATGCTCTCCCATGGTGAATTAGGGATTGGCAAAGGTTGAAGCAATTCAGGTTGCTTTCCTCTATCAAATTTCGTATTTTGACATACCACACATTTAGAAACATACTCTTGTATGTTTGTTTTCATGGTAGTTGAATAGAAATATGTTTCAATCCCTTCTAGGGTAAACTAAATCCCTCTATGCCCCGCATAAGGACGATCATGAGAGTCATAAGTTACTTTCTCACATCGTGAGGCTGTAACGCATAGTCTATTACCATAGAGAAGATAACCATTTTGTGAAGTAAATGGTTCCTCTTTCTTCCCTAGTGCAAGGGCTAAAATCACATCTCAAAAATCAGGATCAATAGCGTACTCATCTATCATAGAAGATAGATCAATGTGAGTTGCTATAGAAACCGCATTCACTCTCGGCCGCTTTGAGAGTGCATTGGCTACTTGATTATACTTGCTAGCAATGTGAGCAATATGAAAATGAAATTGCGAAAGGAAATTTTCCCATATCATTTCTTTGTCGGAGATCTTGGTCTGCATCATGAAGTACTTCACGCTTTTGTGATCCGTCCGTAGAATGAAAGGAGTCCCCAATAAATAGTGCTTCCACGAGTCTAAGGCATGTAGAACTGTGAGGAGTTCCTTTTCATGTATGCCTAGAGCTTGCTCAACAGGGTTGACCCTTTGACTTTCATAGGCTATGGCATGCCCTTCTTGGAGCAAAACAGCTCCAAGGCAATCACCACAAGCGTCACATTGGATCTCAAATGGCTTTGAGAGATCCGGCAGTATAAGCACAGGTTGAGAGATAAGCTTTTTGAAAGCATTGTTCTCCTTGGCAAACAATGTATACCTAACGTTTTTCTTTGTTAGGTCATGTAATGGTCTTGCTATTAGTGAGAACTTTTCTATGAAGCGTCTATAGTATGCACATATACCTATAAAGCTTCTTAGTTCATGAAGATTCCTTGGATTAGGCCATCCTTTTATTACCCTTAGATTGGATGGATCCATTTGGATGCCATCTTCAGAGATAATGTGACCTAAATACTAAATCTCTTGTAAGAAAACTCACTTCTGTTTCGATTAATATAAAGTTTATTCTCTTGTAAGACTTGAAATATTACCTAGAGGTGTTGCTTGTGTTCATCTAGTGAATTAGAGTAGATGATGATATCATCAAAGAACACTCGAGGCTTGAATAGCTTCTCCATCAAGCGGTTGAATGTGGCTAGTGCATTGGTCAAGCCAAAAGGCATGACAATGTATTCATATAGACCAGACGTAATGCGAACTGTGGTCTTTACAATGTCTTGATCAACTATCCTTATTTGATGGTAGCCACTTGTTAGGTCAATTCTACCAAAGTAGGTCAACCCTTGTAGCTTATCAAATAGGTCTTCTACCCATGGAACGGGAAACCTATTTTTGATAGTGATCCTATTTAGTGCTCTATAGTCGACACACATACTATATGTAGCCGTCTTTCTTTTGCACTAATAACATGGGGGAGCAAAATGGTGATGAGCTAGGCCTAACCATGCCCTTCTCAACTAACTCATGTACTTGCCGCATAATCTCCTCTTGTTGAGCCTGAGAAACTCTATAAGGAGGTTTATTAGCCGGTGAACTTCCTGGAAAAATTTCAATTGCATGGTCATCCTTACCTCGTTTAGGGGGTAGTTCACAAGGGATGTCACCAATAAAGACATCTTGAAACCCCTTGAGAAAATTAGATAACTCTAATTCCTTGTGATTGTTTATATTTTCTTTTGCTAAAGCATTAGGTTCATTTTGAGAATCTTTAACAAAAATCATGTACACGGAAATAGAGCTCTTTATTGACTTATTGAAAGCTTGCCTATGTACAATGGGTATGGTGTTACCCATCTCTTTGGCATCTATGTACATATCTTTTTCCCTATACTTAAAGTAGATTTTCCTTTCAGGTAATTTAACATTAGCAGCCATGCAATCAAACCATGGTGCCTCTAGGATTACATCCTCGTGCTTGAGAGGAGAGATAAAGAAGTCCTCTTTGTCCACATAGCTTTGGACATGGAGCCTCAATTTCCCAATTAAGGGAGTGAGTGAAGCTTCTCGCCCATTGAAAGCACCATCTGCAGGTAGGACATCTCCCTTCTCATAGGCTTTGGATGCCTAGCTTGGTGGCCAACTCTGTAGATATGAAATTGTGAGTAGAACCAGGGTCAAAGAGAATAAAAGCATCATGTTCTCTTACCTTTTTCCAAGCATGGCATAGAGGAGATCCTTTGTGGTGAGCTTTCTCTTCCTGGAATTTGACCAAGGTAGCTCTGGGAGGCTTATGGCAGGTGTTCTTTTTGGGGCAAGCGTGGTACACGTGCCCTTGCTCGCCGCACTTGAAACAACGGTTATCCTTGCGATAATGCTCAAGCTCTTCAGGAGAGAGTTTGTTTTTGCCTTTATAACTCCCTTCTCCTTAGATTTGTTGTTATTGGAATTTCCCTTAGGAGACTTTTCGACATTGTCCTTCCCCTTAGGCTCATTGGAACCCTTGTTTTTTGTGGGCTTAAGATTTCTCTTAGCCCCTGTTTGGAAATTGATTTGAGAAGCCACCATAGTATGGTGTATAACCGCATATATGGTGCATGGCCTTTGGGAGTTGACATACTCCGCCATTTCTTCAGTTAAGCCCGCACAAAATTTTTGTTTTTGCTCTCCAAAATCCATCTTTTTGAAGACAATGGCTTTGAGATGTAAGTCCCAAAACATGTCTACATATTTATGAATGGATTTGTAGGGAGAGAGATTCAAGCTTTGCCATTCGGTGAGTACTTTGGCTTTGGCATTGGTAGCCAAAAACTGCTTCATGATGGAAGCTCTTAAATCTTTCCATGTTTGTGGAGCTTCATCGTTTGCCCGTAGGCTAGACCACAATTGCCTAGTGGACTTTTGAAAGTGCGTAGCTACATGGTTTAGCTTAGAGGACTCCGTGAAGCCCTCATCTCCAAATGCCACATTGAATTGTTGGATGAAAGCCAAGACTTTGTCCGTAGCACCGAAGGTGACGTCTTAGGTAAGGAAAGAGATGCTCTTTCCTCCCTCTTTGAACTTCTTGAGCTTGGACGATCTCTTCCACGTGGCATAGGATTTCCTATGGCCTCTTCTTTTTTATGGTTTGGAATTTGCACCATCGCTTTCTTCAGAAGATGAAAAATTTAAGGAAGATGGAGAAGAGGGTGACCTCTTGCCCGCCTTTTTCTTGCCTTGGTCCTCTTTGTCCGCACCATCACTTTATTCATAAGAGAAAGAGCATGAAGAAGGTGGAGAAGAGGGTGACCTCTTTCTCGGGCATTTTTTCCCTCTCTAGGAGGTTTTTTCCCCCGTGCATTATATATACGCCCATCACTCTAGGGCTATCTATCTTTCCATTTCAACTAAGTAATACACTCTCATTTTTGTGTTCCTTGAGTTTCCTTCATCATCTCCAAGCTCTGTGCGTTTCTCTGCAACCCTAATTCCAACAGGGCAGGTTGCATCCTCCCACGCTTAGTTGCCAGCATTGCCAGCCTCCGCCGCCTCCTCACTTTCTTACATTTTTGTGAGCTTTGGTGAGCGTCAATAGGTTCACAAATCCTTTGGGTGAGCTTTTAGAGATCGATCTTCTCGGAATTTCTATTTGGACTCGTTTTGGCGTCCATTTCCACTATAGGAAATTTTGTCATTTTTTCTTTTGTTCTTTGTCATCCCTCTTTGAATTATGGTGTTGAGAAGTGTGCGATGGTCTTCTCCGTTTAGGAGGTGATGGAGAGCGTTTTGCCCGCCGTCTTCATGGAGCCATCTCCATCCAGGTGGTAGGAGACTAGCTTCTTTCTCGTTCCTTTGGTGGGGGCTCTTGAGTTCTCCTTTGGGAAGGAGATGCATCATCAAGAAGTAAATTTTTTAGCCTCTTTTGGGAGTCTCGCAAGGAGGCTTCCTAGGTAGTCTCTCGTCATGTTCACGAGAATTTGGAGAATCCCATGAGCGTGCAGCTGCTGTTGCACTTCACTTTGGACGGATGGATTGTCTGGCTTGTTGAAGCCTATAAACATGGTAGTTAACAAGCATAGGGGCATCATTAGTAGCCTGCGCATTAGCAAAATCAAAGCTATCAACATTAAATTTACTCTCTTTACTAGTGTACTTTGGCACTTCAAGCCCTGGTTGCTGCTCCTCTTTACCCCTTTAGAAAAGCACTCAAGCTACCATACCCGTGGCTCCAATATCGTTAATTGCAAGGAATAGAAGAAAGGGTCTTTCAACACCAAAACAATACCGGCTCCTGTCAAGCTTCTAATAGCTCAATAGTGGTTAAGCCATAGGCAAGCCCCATAGGACTCCACTATTAATACCGTAGCTCTTGACAGTGATGCCCCGTTATCTACAGGAAGGCATGCGCACTGCAAGGCTGAAATCCCTATTCTACTTACTCAATTGCAATTAATAATACTAGCCATTTATAGCTAGCTTGAGGACCTCCCTTCTTGAGCAAGAAAAGAGAAACCTTGTGCTCTGATACAAATGTAACATTTAATGGCCTAGTAACTTGAATGGAGCGGAAAATAGAATAGACATAGTGAGCATTTCATTAGAATAAATTCCTAATGAGAATAGCAAGAGTGCTTGGATGGAGAGAGCAACAAAAATCATAACACCTAGTTAGATAGGCATGAACAATACTTCAAAAGAGAGAGAAATTAAGCTATTGACAACAGTTGAGGACCGGATTTACATCGAGCTGGTCCCCCCTCCAAAAAACTTTGTATTATAGGTTTCTCCCATAAAGGGAGACATTTTACAATACAATACTTTGTGTTCCTTCACTAACTAGCTAGTGCAATGAAGATGGAAGCTTCAAGCACTAAGAAAACACTTATAAAACACATCATTAATTCCCTCATGGTCTCAGACCCAAGACCTCACACACCTTCGAAGATGGTGAGAGCTAGCGGGGTATGCGAGTAGATTGAGAGAAAGGAGTAGTCTTACGAGAAAGAAGTATATCTCCTCACATAATTACTCATAAAAGCTTAGCATAGCTTACTAATTAGCATAGTAGAGGAGATAGCATGCATTGAAGCTTGGCTCTTGGTTGGATTTGCATCACAAAGCGAGGAGTTGTTGATGTAGGCCTCCTTTCTTACAAGCTTGGAGTAGATGATGAGCTTTCCATTAAAGCTTGAGAAGGAGAGAGAGAGAGAGAGAGAGAGAGAGAGAGAGAGAGAGTCTTCTTGCTCCACACATGAGATTGTGTGAGTGTGTGTGTGTGTGTGATAATGCCTTGCCAAAATTAGCCCCCTATCTCTCTTGGTCGACCCCTCTTGAAAATTACTCATGCTGGCACCTCATTGGACCCTGCAAAGCTTAGCCAATCATAATTAAGAAGCATAAGTGATAGCCTTGGGACATGTGTCCCCCTTTCCCCATTTGTGAGAGCTTTAAGTAATTAAATAATGCAACTAAACTCTCATTGGACCCCTTTGTCTTATGGCCAATAAGAATCAGGCAAGCCATTGGACTTTTGAATGCTCATTGGACCCCCTGGGAGACTATCCAATAGTTTTCTAGAGAGCTTAATTCTTATTGGTTCTTTTATTAAGTGTTTTTAAATGAATTAAACTAGATTTACTCTAGCCTAACTCTCATTGCTCCACCTGTATGGCCATCCAATAAGATGTTAGTGCACCTTGTGGGCAACTGGGCTAGGTAGCTGACATGTGTTCCCTATTCCCTTTGTGTAAAGGAAGCCTGTGAGCGTGTGTGTGTGTGTGTGTGTGTGTGTGTGTGTGTGTGTGTGTGTGTGTGTTTCTCTCTCATCCCCTACTTACAGGGCTCGCCCCCTCCTATGTAGGAGTCTTGAAGACTTTTTGGCACACTCACAAAGCACCCAATTTCACTAAGCTTGACCATTGGACACAACCTTTGAATTTTGGAACCTTAGCATTTTGGAAGTCTTAATGGGCTGAACATTAGGGTCTTTAAAGCCCATTGTTGCACATTGCTCTTTTGTAGATGGCCCCCCCTTTGGATCCCTATTTTCCCTCCTTTGGATCCCTATTGTGGCTGGTCTGCCAGCTTAACCAATATTCTAGCTTTTTCTCCCCTGGTACTTTGCCATATTAAGTGATCAATTTAACATGAAAAAATCATTTAGGATAATTAGATATTAGTTATTATGACATTACCTCTCTCTAGAAATCATAGTCGTCCTCAACTATGGGGTAGAGAAGACAAAGCCTATTCATTAGTCCTTTTTCCAGCAGGTAGAGGATCCCTATCTTACCCTACGACATCCTTCCATAATGGATGACTAATCCATTTGGTGCTTGAGAGCCTAAGCTGCCGCAAGAATGTCTACGCATTAGTCCTATCAATCTTCCATAGTACAGTGACAAGCTCTACTTGGTGTTTGGAAGACGTCGTCTCCACAAACTTGATTATAAGCATGCATACTACTTAACATTTGTGCACAATAAATAAAAAGAGAGTGTTATAATAAAAGCTTTGTTCATTTTAAACATTTGTACATAGGTTATCCTTTAATTGTATGCCTTGCATCCATCTAGCATCTTCAAAAGGATAATTCTTAACCTTAATAAGATACCAACGGATAGTCTTACCACCTCTTAATAGCATGTCTTCATGTCGAAGAATGGACTCTGGCTGCAGCACCTCTTCTTGGTCCTCGATCTCCGATGAGTCTTCAATAGTTGGTTCTTGAGGTGGCTCTCCTTTGTAAGGCTTTACTAGGCTCATATGGAAATCATTGTGTATGAGCCAATGGCTGGGCAACTTGAGTTGATAGGCCATTTCATTGATTGGTCAAAGAATTTTGAAGGGACCATAATATCTTTTTGCTAACTTAGCATAGTACTTTTGGTGTCCCGTAATATTCTTGCCCGTCATGTGCCTTAATCGAGCCTTGGGAAATTTAAGCAAGACCCAATCATTTTCTTTAAAGGCTTGGGCTCTTCTGTGCTTATCAGCAACAGCCTTTTGCCTTTGCTGTGAGATAGAGAAAGCATCCTTAATCTTTTGGAAAGATTCTTGTAGGTCTCAGCTATACTGATCTGCAACGAAGATCTTCCCGTGTACTTTAAGTAGCAGGGGACTTTTGGATCTTCCCTCAATCACCTCGAAAGGTGCTTTTCCCGTGGAAGTATGTACAAGGTTATTGTAAGCATACTCCACTAAGGGTAATTACTCCTCCCATTGGGACCTTTGATCTACTTCCGTTACATAGGCTTTTAGTAGATCAAGAATTGTTAGATTAGCTATTTCACTTTGGCCATCCGTTTGGGGGTGATAGGCCGAAGAGAAGTTTAGCCTTGTCCCTAAATTCTCAAAGAGACCCTTTCAAAAATTACTGGTCATTCTAGGATCTCTATCCGAAACTATGGACATTGGCAATCCATGGTACTTGAAGATTTGTGATATGAAGAGGGTTTCCATTTGATGGGCTTTGATAGTCTTTTTGACAGGTATAAAATGAGCTTGTTTGTTGAACCTGTCTACTTTTGTCCATGTTCCCGTATTCCCATGGATAGACTTAGGCAATCCAAAGATAAAATCCATGGATATGCTCTCCCACGGTGAATTATGGATTGGCAAAGGTTGAAGCAATCCAGGTTGCTTCCCTCTATCAAACTTCATCTTTTGGCATACCACACATTTAGAAACATACTCTTGTGTGGTTGAACCGTAAATGTGCACTATTCCCTAGGCTAGCACTAAGGTCTAGGATAATTAAAGGGTTGCCTAGGAGGAGGCACCAAAGGGCATGGGAAATCTATAGATATACATTGTAATCTTAAGCATCAGGATAAATGAGTAAAGATTGTATCTCTTCTCTCTCTCTCTCATCATCTTGCTCACGCCCTCTCTCTAACTGTCTTTTCTAACCACCACCTTCTCTCTCTCTTGATTATGCATGGGCCACGGGGCTAACACATGGCGATTCTTGATGTTTGTCTCTTATCGGAGATGGGAACAGAACCTTGACATTGTGGGGGTCATGGTGGGGTGGTCATAGTGAGACACTAAGAACCTTCGTTGCAAGTGGCATGTAATCAAGTCTACCATGCTGCAGCAAGATGCAGTGCAAGCCGATACCATTTTCTTCAACTTGTGACAAGCAAATACTGAACACATGCAGTGTGAGTGCTGCATAAGGCCAATTGGTTACAAGGAGAAAAGTCGCTACAATGTATAAACTGCACACAACAAGGCGATGTCTGAGAGTCACTGTACTGCCAAGAGGCACAACCACTTGGTCGACGCAGACGATTTCCCCAAGGTGGCTCCCATGCCGCTTGCGTCATGAACCACCGGCTTCAGTCTTTCCGAGCCCTTGACATGCCATAGTGGTTTTTTTTGAGAGGTGCAACTACCTGGGTAACTATATTATTTTGATTAACACGCATATAATAGCATTTAAAGGTGGTATTCTCTGTGAGCAGTAAATCAATAGAATATTTCACCCCCAATGCCGTTTGTGTCACAGTCAATAATCAGGCAGGATATCCTTCTATTTTGGAAATTCATTAAATTTTCAACTTAATAAGAGGCAATCCCCACGCTCTTGTCAGGGAGCTCGTGAAATAAAAAATATATAAATAAAGTTTGTGTGCATGAACGTGGTCAAAGAAAAAATTTCCGCTGCAAAGCTCGTTCATCAATACCATTCTAGAAGAATTTAATGTGCACATTGCATGTTTCAAAACGTTGTGAATGTGAAATGAAGGCATGGGAAAAAAGTGTAGGCCACTTTGCATTTTTTGCGGGGAAAGTAACCACAAATGGGAAAAATGTCGCAATAAGTCGTCGTCACAATGCGGGCATGAATTAGGAGAAAGTTGGACTTAGTTTTGGGCCCTGTAAGAAGTTCCACGTCGGCTTAGAGAGAGAAAATGAAAATGTTAAATTGTGCATTTTATGTGATACTTTTTTCCGCCAACAAAAAGCCAAAATGACGTTCTTTGGTAGGTAGCCACCATCTTTATCATTCTTATCCTTCGTTCTCTTGTCAGGAATCCAACTAACCGTATGACTAATGATTTGAAATGCCAACTTACAAGCGTTCGGTCCAAAAAAATAAGCCACACAAACTCTATCAACTCTAAACTTGAGAATATGGTATTCCCTCCCAAAACCTGAGATATTTCATGAGTTTCGAGTGTCCGTATTTTTCTCTATCAACTCTAGGAATGGAGAACGCTTCTTTTTTTGATGAAAACACCAATTTGAACTTGCAATCCTCATGCCCTTCATCTTTAACACTTACCCAAAGAAAGAACACACATCATCTTCATGTTGATGTATTTATAAGATGTTGGTCCACTCCATCATCATCCACAAATCCCATGTCTGCTTCACAAAAATTTGCAATTACAGCTAGGCAGTAGTCCTCCCGTATATTCAGATCATGCATGATATCTGTGAGCAGAACGTAGTGGGTGTCGCCCGTCGTAGCAAAGCTGGGAGCACAATTCAGAGGCAAAGTCACTTCCTTATTTGTGCTTGCACCCTATTGCTGTATCCGCAAGAGAAGCAAGAGTTAAGCCCGCATCAAATGTTTCCTTTAATACCTCTACTCGCTCTTCTTTTGGGTCAAACTGCACCTCCACATCCTCTACCTCTTCCTCCGGCGCTAATGGACAACTACCGAATGTTGTTGACTGGGAAGTCTCTAACTCACCATCCGTCTGCAAGTATAAGTAACAGACAAACCCATGGTAGAATTCCACTAAGAGACACTTTTTGGAGTGCTTCATACACCTGTCTTGTACAAGCAGTGCATTGGAGGGACACTTTTCTAGATAGCGATTCACTCTCCTTGAAGCCATCAACTGTCATGGAATTGTCACAAGTGACTGCCTCATATTGTTGCAAATGGGTTTGTAGGTACTCAAATGAGAAATCTATAATCCTCTGTATAGAAAACTCTGCATTAAACATTCCTGATAGTTCTGGTGCACGGTGATGAGCACAGGCGTTGTATAAGAATGTGAATAGTTTTTCTTCACATGTATCCTCGCCCACAACTTTCTGTCTCCAGGACTATGATCCCCATGACTGAAAGAGAAGCAAGCCAAAACTACTATTCAAAATTGGTCTGTATTTGGTGTCATAACCAAGCGAATATTGAGCCTCGAGTACCCCTCAAAGTCTTTATTCGCTTGGTTCTGTCCCGTGCGCTAATGTCATAATAGGTGACATCACTTGAGTCAGAACCAGGAGAATAGGGACCCCAAGAATCTCCAAAGGCCCTATTCGCTTGGTTCTGACCCAAGTTGAAATTCCATTGTAGCCACAACGTCTGTCTCTAGGATGCGGTCCCCCATGATTGAAAGAAAAAGCAAGCCAAAACTACTATTCAAAATTTGGCATGTATTTGGTGTCATAACCAAGCAAATATTGAGCCTCGAGTATCCCTCAAGGTATCTATTTGCTTGGTTCTGTCTCGTGCGCTAGTGTCATAATAGGTGACGTCATTTGAGTCGGAACCAGGCGAATAGGGGCCCCAAGAATCTCCGAAGGGCCCTATTCGCTTGGTTCTGACCCAAGCATTCGGAACAGGTGGATAAGAACAAAGCATTTGATGTTATTAGTGATAGATATATAGGCCTACTCACTCACTATGCCCAAACTATGCGGTCACATAAGGAGTAATTATTCCAACCATGCGGTGCGAGACTTCTAAGCTTACCCTAACGACCACTCTTTGACCCTTGGAGTGTTGTTCCCATTGTGCTCTAACCCCGTTACACAGTGGCTTCGGTGCGCACACAGTTAACAACACACAGGAAGGGGAGAAAGAGAGGGAGAAAGAACCTGTCTTTGCAATATCCAATGGCGCCGAGTTGGATGGTGATGGCGCAGGCCGCCGCGAGCAATAACCAGAAGGTGGCGATGGCGATGGAGACACGGCAACAAAGGACGCAAACCAGTGGAGGTCGCTCAACACAGGATCACGAGAGGTGGCCAAGGGGAAGAGCGCAGAAAAGGCAACGGCGATCTGTTTGTTCTACTTGGAGATGGAGATGGCAACTACAAGGGCGATCGGTGTCTGACTCTAAACACAGGATCATGAGAGGTGGCCAAGGGAAAGAGCGCAGAAAAAGCAAAGGCAACGGTGATCTATTTGTTCTACTTGGAGATAGAGATGGCGACTGCAAGGGTGATCGGCATCTGACTCTAAACGGTCACACAAAAGAGACACGTGGGTTGCGCTCACAAGGACAACCAGTAATAAATGGACTCAGATTCCCATGCAGTACGATTTACCAACCACAATCTCGGGTGTAATCATGCACATAAGTGAAGTTGTCACCCTCGCCGAGGTAAGCTTTCTAAGTTTAGAGGTACCCCCACCACACATTTTAACTATACCCTCGCCCCAGATGAGCGCTCTTCTGCCTCTTTTTGCATCCTCTACTGCCCATCATTTTAACTCTACCCCCATCGACGCTACGCGGTAAGCAAACCATCTCTTTTGTTTCTCCCAACCTTTTTGCGCATCTCCTATTACTCTCTAGTGCTCCTCCTTTTTGCGCATCTCCTCTTAGTCATGTTCTGCAGTGCTTTAGTGGTGCATAACTCTACACACAGTGAAGAGGTATGCTACTACACTTTTGTGCACTTGTATTTTGCGTAGTCAGTACCAAGCGAATAAGGGAAGGTAAACCCTGTTTGTTGCACCTGTTCGCTTGGTACTGACCATCATCTTTATTAATGATGTTTGCTATTACACTTTTCTGCGGTCAGTACCAAACGAATAAGGGAAGGCAAACTTTGTTCAATGCACCTGTTTGCTTGGTACTGACCTCGGAAAATATAAATGATGTTTGCTTTTACACTTTTCTGAGGTCAGTACTAAGCAAATAAGGGGAAGGTAAACCCTGTTTGTTGCAGGTGTTTTTTTTTAACCAAATACGCGATTTGAATTTATAAGGGAGAAGAAAAATTACAACTTAACACCCATGTAGGGGGTTTTGAGTTAGAAAACACTAGGGACAGGTGTAAAGGCCAAGTTTCACACTTTACAAAAGGTGGCCTACTAATTTTCGGGGGATACAACTGGCAATAAACAGTTAGAAGTTAATACTTTTCCCTCACAGTCAGTCTATCTCTTTCTGAAGCTTGTTGGCAAAACGCAGGGCTTCCTCATATTTACTGGCTAGCTCAAGCACTTCATCCTTCATCTCCTGTACCCAATTATAGATAACATCTAGAGAGCCATTCTTGGCGAGCAATCCCTGCAAGTCTTCAGCCCTTCTTGCTTCCAGAGAGTCTTTGAGGATTGAGACTCTGTGCCTGTAGATCCTCATTTGTTCCAGCTTGAGGTTAGCATCTTGCACAGAGCATTTAGCAAATAAGATCTTCAAACTAGGAGCTTGAAAATTGGGAACAAAAAGGAAAGAATTTATGAGCTTTCAAGGGTTGGTACTAAGGGGGAAAGGATGGGGGTGTTGGTTTGACAATTAATGCAGGCAGAATTACCAACGGCTTACCTCGAGGATTGACTCCCGTGTTGACAACAGCCACTCCTGGGCTGTGTCGATCAAGAACGCTAGGTACCATCGGGGGAGGACCAAGGGGGGACCTCATGAGGAGGGCCCGGATGCGGTCCTACTGGCGCTACGGGAGTGTCTCTTGGAAAGGCATCACCACTATCCCAAGCTTTCTGTAGTTGCTCTGTGAAACCTTGAGGGAGGTTCTGAAAAAACTGCTGGTTAAATAGACTAGATGGACATGCCTGAAAAGCAGGGCGTGGGTTTTGGCTGATGAGTGTTCTATGAGGCGGTGGGTTGGAGTACCGCCATGCGTTTTCATGAGAGGTAGCCTATGGGAGGGAGAAGCAATGGTACCACCCCCCCTAGATTAGGGGAGGTGATGGGAGGGCACGACATGACAGTTAGGACAACATGGACTTAAACGTCTCCTTCACATAGGTATTTTGTTGCACATGTTTGCTTGCTATTATATTTTTCTGAGGTCAATACCAAGCGAATAAGCGAAGGCAAACTCTGTTCGATGCACATGCTCACTTGGTACTGACCTCAGAAAATATAAATGATGTTTGCTATTACACTTTTCTGAGGTCAGTACCAAGCGAGTAAGGAAAGGCAAACTCTATTCGATGCACATGTTCACTTGGTACTGACCTCATAAAATATAAACAATGTCTGCTATTACACTTTTCTGAGGTCAATACCAAGCGAATAAGGGAAGGCAACGATGCACCTGCTCGCTTGATACTGACCTCAGAAAATATAAGTGATGTCTGCTATTACATTTTTCTGAGGTCAGTACCAAGCGAATAAGGGAAGGCAAACTCTGCTCAATGCACCTGCTCGCTTGGTACTGGCCTCAGAAAATATAAGTGATGTCTGCAATTACACTTGTCTGAGGTCAGTACCAAGCGAATAAGGGAAGGCAAACTCTGTTCGATACACCTGTTCGTTTGATACTGACCTTTTTTGAAATCTTAAGTCCCTTGTGCTGACAAATGAAATGTTTTGTTTTGTTATGCTATTTGTAGAGATGCCTCGTGCAAAGGCCACGCCTAGAAGGGCAACAGGTGAATCTTTGAATGCTCAAGCAAGAAGGCACCGATATGAGGCGCACAGAGGTGTACTGCAAGAGCTGCGAAGGATCGAACGATACATTCAACCGGCTATTCCACGTCTTCCTTTCCAGCGAGTAGTGCGAGAGATTTGCGAGCAGTGGAGAGTCGGCATGTGATGGGCCAGAAGTGCACTTCTCTTCCTTCAAGAAATTGTAGAAGACTACCTCATTGAATTATTGAGCGATGGATATATCCTGGCTGCCCATGCACACCGCGTTACTATCATGCCGTAGGATTTTGATACTCTTCGGAGGTTGCGTTTCCGCTACGATGGGCTGCTTCAGCCTGTACCTATCTGGGATAGTAGAACCATGGATATTTTTAACATCCCCCCTCTCCATCCTCGTGCACGACAGAGAGATCCGTCTAAGGCTGAAATAAACAACAGAAGGACATGATCACAGGTCGAGAGAAACGACACAGATGGGTAGGCTGAGATAGCCACAGAGGGGCATGAACAAGCCAAGGTGGACCCCGACCGAGGTAGTCATGGAAGAAATAGAGATAGTTATGGAGGAGCCAGCTAGACCCTAAAATGAGCAAGTCATGGAGGATCCGGAGCCAGTAAGGACTGATGAGGGGCAAGAGCAGGCCACGGTGGACCCTGAGGCATTTATGGAGGAACCAATATTGAAGGAAAATGATCCGGAGCCTATGCCTGTTAGGGAGGACACTGTGCCTATTAGGGAGGACCCTAAGGCTGTTAGGGAGGAGCCTGAGGCAGCCAGAGATAAAGCTCAAGAAAGGCAAGGGCAAGGCTCTGCTTCACAAGGGCAAGCCAACGAGGAGCCTTTATCATATGAATCAATTATTTTAGAGCAAATCAACGAAGAGAACGAAGAGGAGTTGCAAGTTCTGCTCAGCGCAGCGCCTCTGCATGCACAGATACTACTGCCTGGAAGGTCAGAGGAGGCCTGCATTTTCAACCTCGATCAACAAGTCTTCCTGTGCATGCCTAGTTTCACCAACTCCAATGCAATGGATGGGGTCGTCAACATTGCTTTGTGGTAATTCTCATGCTCTTTAAAAGTCACGGTTGGTTCATTAAATGGCTCACTACCAAGGCATGGTTCAATACCAAGGGAGTCAGTGGCTTATGGAATTGGATAGTGATACTACTCACTCGCTATTGACCCATGTCTTCGTGGCAATCGTCAAGTTTTTGTTTATAAGTCACACTTGGTTCGTTAGATGGCTCACTATCGTTAAGACATGGGTCAATACCAAGCGAGTCAGTGGCTTATGGAATTCGATAGCTGCCCCACTCACTCGGTATTGACTCATGGGTTTGTGGCAATGACATCCCGCTCAAATATCTTAAGTCTAATCTCTACCATTGATTCATGTTAGGCACCCTGTCTCGCTTCTGCCCCTAAGGTTCAAAACAAAGTATACGTAACAGATCCGCTGATATCACTTATGTTGCAGAATAGCGTAGTTTTCTTTTTGGCTCTGATGGGCTGGTTTAGAAGAATCAATTTTGATCTAGCGTGCTTTCTGGTCATTGCATACAATCAATCGTGAGTTTTTTCTTGCCTTGTAAAAACCATGTTGCATTCAGAATCTTTCTTCTCATCTTTGATGGTTTTGGTGTAGTGATCATTGGAGTCTCTTGTTATTTGACATTGAAGCTAAGATTGTTTACTACGCAAACTCCAAGCAAAGCAGGGTGTTTCACGGTCGTGTAAAAATGTAAGGCACATCTGGGTACTTGTGGAAGTAGTATCTCTTTGTAATGTGTGGCTGACTCAAGTGGTTATGTATGTAGTGCCGCGAAAAAACCTGTATGCTATGTAGAGCATGTTTTGTTAGAACATGATCTAGGAAATACCATCAGGCACGAACGGGTAATCGTGCCCATGCAGATTGATCTCTATAGTTGTTGGCTAGCGACTTGTTTGAATTCCTTGTTGCTCCTCAGTCAAATTTTGGATGTACCAAACGTAAGTAATATTGTTGTTTCATTGTTTGCTGCAACATTTGTATGAAGCAACATCTTACTTACTTTCCTATTATCACGCGTCTACAGGAACTTCAATTACATAACTACACCCCCAACGATGTGCTACATTTTTTTGTAATGGCCATCCAGCATATTATAATCTTGGTAAATAGACATACAAGAGAGGAAGGGGCGAGAGCTGCGGAGTTCGAACAGGCTCGCATTAACGAAATGATGCAGTGCTACAATCAGACTCAAGAAGAAGTTCAAAATATGCAAGAAGCAATACATCAATATTATGCGGACGCCGCAGAAGTAGAGGAATGGGCTACACATCGACGGCAAGAGCAAGACCAGTGGGAAGCTTCACAGGTGAAAGATGCATGGTAAGCCATGGAAGAGGCCCATGATTTTGAACAACGCGAAAGGATGCTCGAGACCAGCATCCCCAGAGGCAGAAGGAGCAGCAACCGGAGCAGAGGGCAGAGGAGCGGTGGCAGCAATCGGGGGATAGGGCAAGGGAACAGTGGCAGCAACCATGGGAGAGGACAGGGGACTAGTGGCACAAACCGGGGGAGAGGACAGTAGCAGGGAAAGGGATCAATAACTTGTATAAATCTTGACAGAAACAACACAATTTGTAAAGTTTTGAGACAATGAAAAGTGTACATTTTTTAAACATTGTTTGATTGCCACAAAATGTCTCTGTATTAGTCATTTTGAAGAGTACATCATGGTTTGCATGGCATCAAAGCTCATTGCATGCACAAGGTATCTGACGTAGCTTCCGGTGGAGGCAATTAAGTGAAGTGTATTTGTGAGTGACTCCTTGCACAATGTTGTTTTCTCCTTGCATCTTGGAATCTGAAAAGAAGAAAAAGTTAGATTGTGTCTTAATGTATCAAAGACAATCAAAATTCATCCATTTAGTAAGGACCTTTCTATTGTTGAGACTGAATGCATACAATTCCGACAAAAGTGGAAGTTCTTCACATGTAAGATCTACCCTAAGCTGTGCAAGAGTTGTGCTTGACATTGTCTCCATCACAGTACGTAGGCTATCTCAAAAGTAGAGCTCCATTGATAAAGGTTTTTCTCGAGGCTAGACTTTGTATCTTGGTCAAGTGGAATAAGCTGCCCACTAAGAAGATGATATCTAAAATAGTAAAATGACACTATGAAATTTTGAGAGCTTATAATGAACTTGCAAATTATGGACTTCTTTTGCAAAATACAAATTTTGCTCTGTGATTGTTTCCTATCCCAATTATCATCTAAAAAGTCCAAACAGCTCTCAGACTTGCAAATGAACATTGTTGCGGTAGTTCTTATTTGTTCATCGCGCGAAGAAAAAATCTACAAACACTTCAAGAGGCATAAATAGTGCGAGCCGAACTATTTTTGTGGCAATTGAATACTTGAGGGACTTTTGTATATCCTAAAATAACTTATTCCTAAAGCTTTCACTAGTTTGCGAAGCTGGCAAAGACCAATCCTTGCTGTCAAAGGATGGAAGTGACAAAGGAGCTACACGACCCCAACCAATGGAAGTTCTTGGTTCCACATATGACATATCATAAAAG
This sequence comes from Adiantum capillus-veneris, assembly GCF_014529385.1. Taxonomy (NCBI): domain Eukaryota; kingdom Viridiplantae; phylum Streptophyta; class Polypodiopsida; order Polypodiales; family Pteridaceae; genus Adiantum; species Adiantum capillus-veneris. The sequence continues at coordinate 164,684,909 of NC_140931.1, forward strand.
AATATTCCATTATCTGCAAGTTCCTTGTGTTGTCTTCCTCGGTACATTTGCTCACCAATAAATGCATGGAAAGCATCAAACATCCCAACTATGCTCTCAACTCGTTGCCAATCTGTCCTATTCAATGGAAAAATATCTGAGACATACCAAAGATGATATCCACCACTTAACCTTCGAATATAATCATGCACTAAGTGAGATGCTTAAAATAACTTACAGTTGGGTCGATGCCTTGGAAAACTTGGAGGACGTTTGCAACCTTAAGTCTGCATGCTAGAAAGCATGTTGTATGAGGACCTCTTTCACCCGCTTGCTTTGTGCACACACTTTAAACTCTTTAACTTGTCCCTTGAAAGCCTCCACGAAATCATTGTGTTGCCTCCTCTTCCTCCTCCTAGTTTGCAGTAGAACCCAACTTCCGACAGTTATTCGAGATGGTATCCATGCTTGATCATCTGTAGTATAACTGTTAAAAATGCTAACAAAGTCAATGGTAGTGCTAAACCTTCGAGAAGTAGTCATGGTGTGCACTAGAATACACAGAAAGGTTAGCGCAAATATGAAAAAGGGAACAAGTTTTGAGAGGCAAGTAGAGCTACGCAAAGTCATATTTGGGCGGGAACATAGATACTAGATAAAGTCTTCAATGAAAGTTCTGAAATTCCTCAATACAGAGTTAGTACGACTTATGGCATTTCTGCCTTGAAAGCATGAAATTGTGCAATTTGATGAACAAAAGTAATATTTTCTCCCTTTTTTCTAAAAGAGCTTGGCTCCAAAATGTCGATTTTCAACGTAACGTTAGCCTCTTCCTCATTGGTCGAGCGCCACTCTCTCTCTAGAACTTAAAGGCCCAAAAGCGAGTCCAACTTTCTCCTAATATGATCACAAATCCCGGCATTGTTCATTGACATTATTGGAGAGCGTTTTCATTTTTGTTAACCCTCACGGCACACGGACACCCTATCACCTACGATGGACGCGTATTATGTATTGGTAGAGTCAGGTACCGGGCTTGTCGGACCAATAGGGAAAGGTAGAGTGATCGTCGATGAGAGGCGCACTTTAACTTGGACATTCAAGGGATTAGTTGGTTAAGCATGGGCGCCCAAGTGTGAATGGGGTGAGCTCCTATAAAAGCCAACTAAACCTAATTTTTACTCATTCTCTCATTTGTGCAATTGAAGAGTGCTCTTGCTCCATCTCCATCTTCTTCTTCTTCACCTCCTTGTGTGTGTGTGTGTGAGAGAGAGAGAGAGGGAGAGTGTGTGTGCGATCGAGCATTGCGAAGGCACGACGGCGGCGAAGCGGTTGAGCGCGGCACGACTGCAGCTTCTTCTTCATCGCGGCGAGAAATCCACCACGAAGGCGAGCGTAGAGCGGTGAGTGACACACCCTTTGTTTTCTTGAGCTTGCTAGTTTAGGCTTGTTGTGTGCTTGGAGCCGTTTGTGGCTCGCATACAGTGTATTGGCAAGTCCCTTGCTTCGACAGTGCGGCAAGGAGCGCACATTTTTGGCGCCGCTGCCGGGGATATGCCCTACACTAAGCTCGGTTAGCACTTTACGCTTCCTTGTGGTGCAATTTGTATCATAGGAAAGGCAGGGAAGGAGTGTGTGGAAGGTTTCTGTTTTTTGCGTTTTCTGCAATTGCTGTCAAGTTTCAATTTCTGCTATTGTCTGCGTTTTTCAATTTCTGCAATTTCTGCGTTTTCAAGTTCAGCGTTTTCACTTCCTGCAATTTTTCGCATTTCTGTCAATTTTCTGCAATTTCTGCGTTTTCAAGTTCAACGTTTTCACTTCCTGCAATTTTTCGCATTTCTGTCAATTTTCTGCAATTTCTGCGTTTTTTTCGCATTTTCTGCAATTTCTGTCAATTTTCTGCAATTTCCGCGTTTTTCCTGTATTTTTTTCTATTTCTCCGAAAATTAAAAACGCGAGCGAGTGGGTGGCGAAATTTTTCGAAAATAAAAAACGTGACTCTTAAAACGTACGGGTTGGTTTGTATAAAAGATAGATCGGGATGGGGATCATTTTCCCAAGCCCAAGCCCAAGCCCAAGCCCAGGCCCAGGCCTCAGTCCTCAGTCTTATGACATATACTAGACTCACTCTTATATATATACCCTACTCCCTCAAGAGAGAATGAGAGCATGTGGGACAAGTCCTCCACTCTCCTCCTTTCTCTTCCCACTTGCACCCTTAGACTTTCTAGTTTGGGCCTAGTTCCCTACTGGAAATTGACAGTTTTAGGGATTCCGAGGGCATAGAGTGACCAAACGGAGGGCTGTAAAGCACGGCACGACCCTCTGACCGATACGCTCGTTTTGAGCTATCACACGGCCCATTCCACGACACGCTCTAAAAAATCTAGCAAAAAAACAAACAAAAAACACGCTAAAAACTAGTCACAAGGCCTCCTAGAGCAGCTTTTTGACACCTTAGGGTATCAAAAGCACATGCACTTACGCTCTGGGCGGGTGCTAGAACACGAGCATATTGAGGGTGCCTCTGTTCATACGGACACCCATTACCCATCCACGATAGGATCTAGACCCTCAGCGGGGACACAAGGTAGCACCACCCAAGACCCTAAAATAGCCGCTAGTGATTCCTCCTCCGACTCAGAAATCATGGAAGCATACCCTACCCAAAACACTGAGAGAGAAGGCCATGCACCTCCCGAAGCTCCACAGCCTAGTACTAGTATGTTTAGCCGTTTCATGGAAACATTAGGTAGAGCTACTCGCTCGGAACCTGATGCAAATGAAGCACACGAAGAGGATGGGTTGGACTCTGACACACCTCTACGATACCCCATTGAGTTAAATAGTGCCTATGGAAAAGTGCTATATAACGCCTTATTGGACACGGGTGCTAAATACAATCTGCTATCCTATGGGGTGTGGTGTCAGTTAGGGAAGCCACCTCTATCTGAGAGTATTATCCAAGTCAAGGGTGTCAACAAGAAAAAAACTGCGGTTTTTGGAATCTGGCACACTTCTGTCAGTTATGACAATGGGGTGGTAGCTCAAGACTTTTTGGTCATGCCTACTGGAACTATGGAGGGTAATATAAACCTAGGCCGCACGTGGATGATAGCCACCAAATGCACTATTGATTGGGGGACTGGGGGTGTTACAACGCAAAAACCAACTCTTAGCCCTACCACTCAAGCCCTAGTCCCTCAGATATTGCCCAAGGAAATAAAACCCAAGACATTGCATGTCCAGGAGGTTGAACCATACGTCCCCATAGCCCAACTCTCTAGAGCTTCAACTAATGTAGTTGAAAGAAAGCTTGAGACACACAAGAACCATCCTAATATAACAGAGAAAACATACAAGTGGGTCCCTAAAACCTCTGTAGTGAGCATGGTTGATGCAAAAAAACGGAAACCTAGTAAGAACCGTACCACTCACTCCAAGAAATGTAAAGAAACGCTGCGTTGGATTCCTAAACGACTATTGGAAGCCCAAGGATACTATGAAGGAAATGATCAAATCTGGGTGCCCAAACGTAAAGTGTACTCTTACCTGTCACCTGGTCCATGTAAACCCAATCCTGTGGCTCCAAAACAAATTGAAAATCGCGGAAAGGAAAAAATCATGGAATGTTACACACCCGTTCTAGAGCTAGTTTGGGTACCAAAGAAAGAACGATTTGTTCCACCTAGCTCAGGAACAGGGAAATCAAATGAAGCTTCTTGCTCTTCATGTAGTCCCTATATGCAAATAGAAGCTTCGACACAACCTCCACCTACCACTGTACATATCCATCCAAGCACGAAAGAGTTTTCACCTTCCGGGGTAAGTTCACCACCTACAACAACGTTGCAAATAAAATCCTGGGAGAGTACCTTACCACCGTTGCAACTCGACAAGGCACCTAGGGTAATAACAAACTACTGGCAAAAATCCTCACCTATTACCAACTGGAACAATTGGTTTCAAAGGGTGACAAGCTCATTTCAAACGGTATGATCTACCCAAGGAAGGGGGGAGTGTTTGTGGACATCCATCATTCACTTGCTTCCCTCTCAACCTTTTTCCCTGACCTCTTAATCTCCGATCTTAGGGAATGTATATATATAGCCTTATACTCACAAAAAAACAAAAATAGTAAAGAGCAAGAGCGCCTAGCAATGAGAGAGCACCCTATCAGATCTTACATATAAGTCCAAATTCACCGTGTCAAGTCAAGCAACACACAAAAACAACTCTTATGTTTTAAAGGCCTAACCAAATCTATCTGTCTTGTCAGAAATGGCTACTTCACCAGAGGCATGCACTTCTATTTTTGATTAAAGGTACCCCTTGTCTTTTCAACAAGTGTTCTACGTATGCTACCCTATACTTTCTTGCGAATGGGATTTGATAGAGAGCCTTGCATGTGAGAGAAATTTTGAGGAGTTAGAATGGCTGATACGTCTATGGCTAACTAGTGATCCCTACCCAGTGGCGAATGTGTCTCCAATGGCACATGCTTATTCTTTTGCACAAGATGAGTATCCACGCATCACGAGGTTCTTGATTAGCATGCTTGCACAAGAGGATGATGAAGAGGAACTAATAGAGACCGAGGAAGACTATGGCCTCACGGACAACGATTTTATTTATCTAGATGATGAGGATAGAGGCCTAGCCTTAGGGTGGCCACCCGGTTTATATAATATCCTCTTTCCTTGATTCTAAAAGGGGTGACAGATAGGTAGGTTAGGGGTCTAGATTGTGTTTTGAGTTTGTTTTTTAGGAGTTTTAATTTTTCCCACTGATGTGCCTCCTGGAGGTATTCCTTTTGTTTCCTAGTGTGTACAGAAGCGTGTTGCTATTGATAGGATTTGGACCTTCATGGAACCTTTCTCTCGTTCACACTTCAAATCAAGCGCGACCATCAACACAAACAGGTGTTTCTTGTCCATTAGCATTGCCGTTATTTTTTGCATCCATGTTTGTCTGCTTTGATTGTGATTGGTAGCATAATATTCAGCGCATTGGCTTAGTATCAAACATTTAATTCAATGCAATCTTTTGTCATAATCACTTGTTTAGGTGTAAAAATCAAGCAGTCCGACTAAGCTAGTTTGACCAAGCTAGGTATTAGAAATCTTCTCTTAATACCATGGGGAATGCCTTCCTAATAATCAATGGTTACTTAGGTTCTTAATCCGATTTAGGCAGCATTGTATGAAATGTACTAGGGCTTTCTAGTGGGCTTAACCCTATTGACCTTTAGCTTAAGTATTATAAAGGGAGTTTACTAATGTGATGAGCCTGGGGAGGGTAACAGTGTTATATGGCCCCCCAAAGTTACAAAATTAAAATGATGAAAATGAACAAACAAAAAATCAAAGTGCCACAATGTAAAATTTTAAGCTGGAAGAGAAATCTCAGCTTGATTTGGTACTTCACTCACATGTATTGCCTATGGTACTAGAGCCCTAGAGGTTCCCAGTGTGGGCGCTTTTCCTTGAAAAGCAAAAAACCCAAGGCATACAAAATAAGCACCCACTTCAAAATTGAATCAGTGTGAAAAGACCTTGGGGGGTCAAAGAAAAAGTAATCAGTCAGGCGATGATTTCATGAGAAATTCCTTTTATGGTAGCTTAACTACAAAGTTTTCTAGGTATAGCCTCTAGTCAGCCCTCGAACATGAATACTTGGCTCTCGCGATTAAACAACTTAATTGACCACTGAAAATTAAGAAGCTTACCCATGGTATTAATATTCGATCTCTAGTGCTTTTCGACCGTCAAATTAGTGACCCCAGACTTGTTTAATTTTTTGCCTTTACATCTGTTTATGCATTTGATTACATTGCAATTTAATGTTCATTGCTACCAAATTGTTTGAAATTCTTTGACCAATCAATTTTTCTATCTAAAACTGCATATGCCTTTTAAGAGAATGCAATTACTGTGCCAATGTTGTTTGATTTTGCAGTGACTGAAGAAGGCTAAGGACATTCATCTCAAATGCTCTTCCACCTCGACGAACCAGCTTCAACTCAATAGCTTCCGAGGACGGAATCTACATCAGGAAGGGGGGCATGTTAACCCTCACGGCACACGAACACCCTATCACCTACGATGGACGCGTATTATGTATTTGGTAGAGTCAGGTACCGGGCTTGTCGGACCAATAGGGAAAGGTAGAGTGATCGTCGATGAGAGGCGCACTTTAACTTGGACATTCAAGGGATTAGTTGGTTAAGCATGGGCGCCCAAGTGTGAATGGGGTGAGCTCCTATAAAAGCCAACTAAACCTAATTTTTACTCATTCTCTCATTTGTGCAATTGAAGAGTGCTCTTGCTCCATCTCCATCTTCTTCTTCTTCACCTCCTTGTGTGTGTGTGTGAGAGAGAGAGAGAGAGGGAGAGTGTGTGTGCGATCGAGCATTGCGAAGGCACGACGGCGGCGAAGCGGTTGAGCGCGGCACGACTGCAGCTTCTTCTTCATCGCGGCGAGGAATCCACCACGAAGGCGAGCGTAGAGCGGTGAGTGACACACCCTTTGTTTTCTTGAGCTTGCTAGTTTAGGCTTGTTGTGTGCTTGGAGCCGTTTGTGGCTCGCATACGGTGTATTGGCAAGTCCCTTGCTTCGACAGTGCGGCAAGGAGCGCACAATTTTCAAGTATGACATTGTACACAACAATTTGCATAAACCGAAGCAATGAGTGGATGATTTTGTTGATGCATTGAATAAGGGGCTTAAGTGGTTTGTAATCATGGAGAGAACACATGGGAAACATATAGACATTTGAATTTAATCAAGGAATTGCAAGAAAATTCAAATCATTTGCACGAGTTGCTTGAGGAAAAGAGGTTTCTAAAGAAACTCTTTAAAGCATGGCATACCCTAGCCGAAGAAGGGGCTGGAAATGATGATGACCATGATGAACATGGGAATTGTAGGAATGGGATGGAGATTGGAGTGAAGAGAGAGGACCCTATGAGCCAAGAGAGCCAAGGAGAGTCTCTGAGTAGCTCCATACTCACATCTTGCACCAATAACCAAAGCATTGTGGGTCACATTTTATCGATTTTGGATGGAGAATTGCATAGTTTTGATGTCGTAAATGATGATGATGACATGGACTTGTTTGTTGATTATCATGAGATGGATCAGGAAAATAATGTTTGCAACTGTAAAGTAAATGAATGCTTTGATGAGCTTTGTGATGAAGCATTGAAGAAAAATCATGATGAAAATGATGAATGATGAACTCTCACTTCTTGTTGACGAGGAAAAGGATGTGATCAATGCTTTTGTGAATTCTCTTGCATTGGGAGAAGATTTTTGTGTTGCTCATGATGTTGAAATGGCAACTAACTAAAATGAAGTTCTTCTTGATGAAATGTCCAAACATGAGAAACAAATTGTGATGTGTGTGAAGCAACCTATTTCACACACTGAGGGTATGCTAAATGATTGTTTGCTTTAGGATTTTTTGTGTGATGGGATATGTGTATCTATCCATCCAAATTTTGTTTATGTGAAGCGTGATGGGGTATTTTTACTTATCCATGCTAGTTGGAAGATTGTTATTATGATGATGCTTGAGCATGATGATGAGATAATCATGTGGCTTTTTCTCATTGTAAGCCTAGAAGGAGATCATGTTTGGTGGTTTGAAGTCCAAATTGCATCAAGGAATGAAGTTTCTCTTTGCACAAATAACCTGGAGCTAATATTTTTGAATTTCAATGCCCTTGTTGAAAGCATAGCTTTACAACTTGAAGCCAAATCTCACAATCTTTTTGAAGAAGTGTTTGTCAAAGCAAAGGATTTTTTGTTGAAGAATTTTGATCCTTGTTTGCAAAACAATGAAGCTTATTTTGAAGTGATTGGATCAAAGATGGAATTTACTCAATGGAGTGGAGATTTTCTCATTACTTTATGGTTCTATAAGTTTGTTTCGTATGAGCTCTCATGGATGCTGATTTACTTGATGGGTTCCCAACCCTGGCATGTTGCTAATAAATGGTGCACTTGTATTCATAATTTTGGTAAGAAGGCACACTATACACGTTTTGGTGATTGTAATGCAATATATAGCTTTAGGAAGTGTATTTGTGCATCTTGGATTAAGTTCCAGGCACTGTGCTTTTCATTTTCTAAATGCTTGGGGGGGAAAGGGCAGTATTCCATGGAATATTGTGGTGTATATATGTACCTTTTGGTAGACTCTAGGCACTACACTTTGCATCATGGTATTCTATGAGCACCAAGTTTTTGGATTAGGGGATACGAGTCAGATTTTTGTGCCAAAAATCTTACCACTGGATTGTGCCAACTGTTAAACCGTAAAGATGCACTATTCCCTAGGCTAGCACTAAGGTCTAGGATAATTAAAGGGTTGCCTAGTAAGAGGCACGAAAGGGCAAGGGAAAGCTATAAATATACATTGTAATCTTAAGCATCAGGATAAATGACTAAAGATTGTATCTCTTCTCTCTCTCGTCATCTTGCTTATGCCCTCTCTCTAATTGTCTTTTCTAACCACCAACTTCTCTCTCTCTTGATTATGCATGGGCCACGGGGCTAACATGTATGTTTGTTTTCATGGTAGGCCAATAGAAATATATTTAATCCCTTTAGGGTAGACTGAATCGCTCTATGCCCCGCATACGGAGGAGCATGAGATTCATACATTACTTTCTCACATAGTGAGTTGGTAACGCACAGTCTATTACTGTAGAGAAGATAATGATCTTGTGAAGTAAATGGTTCCTCTTTCTTCCCTAGTGCAAGGGCTGAAATCACATCTCTAAAATTGGGATCAATAGCGTACTCATCTATCATAGAAGATAGATCATTGTATGGAAGCCGCATTCACTCTCAGCCAACTTGAGAGTGTAACGGCTACTTGATTATGCTTGTTAGCAATGTGAGCAACATGAAAATGAAATTGCCAAAGTAAATTTGCCTAGCTCATTTGTTTGTCGGAGAGCTTGGTCTACATAATGACGTACTTAAGGCTTTGGTGATCCGTCCGTAGAATGAAAGGAGTCCCCAATAGTGCTTCCATGAGTCTGAGGTATGTAGAACTCTGAGGAGTTCCTTTTCATATATGCCTAGAGCTTGCTCCACAAGGTCGAGCCTTAAACTTTCATAGGCTATGACGTGCCCTTCTTGGAGCAAAACAGCTCCAACGAAATCACCACAAGCGTCACATTGGATCTCAAATGGCTTTTAGAGATCCGACAGTGTAAGCAGCACAGGTTAAGAGATAAGCTTTTCAAAAGCATTGTTCTCCTTGGCAGACAATGTATACCTAAAGTCTATCTTTGTTAGGTCATGTAATGGTCCTGCTATTAGTGAGAACTTTTCTATGAAGCGTCTATAGTATGCACGCATACCTATAAAGCTTCTTAATTCATGAAGATTCCTTGGATTAGGCCATCATTTTATTACCTCTAGCTTGGATGGATCCATTTGGAAGCCATCTTGAGAGATAATGTGACCTAAATACTGAATCTCTTGTAAGAAAAACTCACTTTTCTTTTGATCAATATAAAGTTTATTCTCTCGTAAGACTTGAAACATTACCTAGAGGTGTTGCTGTGTTCATCTAGTGAATTAGAGTAGATGATAATATCATCAAAGAAAACTCCAGTAAAGGTTCGGTGAGGCCTGAATAGCTTCTCTATCAAGCGGTTGAATGTGGCTGGTGCATTGGTCAAGCCAAAAGGCATGACAATGTATTCGTAAAGAACAAACATAGTGCGAATGCGGTCTTTACAACGTCTTGATCAACTATCCTTATTTGATGGTAGCCACATTTTAGGTCAATTCTACAAAAGTAGGTCAACCCTTGTAGCTTATCAAATAGGTCTTCTACCCATGGAACAGGAAACCTATTTTTGATAGTGATCGTATTTAGTGCTCTATAGTCGACACACATATGATATGTGTCGTCTTTCTTTTGCACTAGTAACACGGGTGAGCAAAATGAGATGAGCTAGGCCTAACCATGCCCTTCTCAACTAACTCATGTACTTGCCGCATAATCTCCTCTTGTTGAGCTTGAGAAACTCTATAAGGAGGTTTATTAGGCAGTGAACTTCTTGGAAGAAGTCCAATTGCATGGTAATCATTACCTCGTTTAGGAGGTAGTTCACAAGGGATGTCGTCAATAAAGACATCTTATAACCCCTTGAGAAAATTGGATAACTCTAATTCCTTGTAATTGTTTATATTTTCTTTTGCTAAAGCATTCGGTTCTTTTTTAGAATCTTTAACAAAAATCATGTACACGGAAATAGAGCTCTTATTGACTTATTGAAAGCTTGTGTATGTACAATGGGTGGTGTTACCCATCTCTTTGGCATCATGTACATATTATTTTCCCTATACTTAAAGTAGATTTTCCTTTCAGGAATTTAACATTCACAGCCATGTGATCAAACCATGGTGCCCCTAGGATTACATCCTCATGCTTGAGTGGAGAGATAAAGAAGTCCTCTTTGTCCACATGGCTTTGGACATGGAGCCTCAATTTCCCAATTAAGGGAGTGATTGAAGCTTCTTGCCCCTTGAAAGCACCATCTGCTGGTAGGACATCTCCCATCTTATAGGCTGGATGCCTAGCTTGGTGGCCAACTCTGTGGATATGAAATTCTGAGTAGAACCAGGGTCAAAGAGAATAAAAGCATCATGTTCTCTTACCTTTCCCCAAGCATGGCTAGAGGAGATCCTTTGTGGTGAGCTTCCTTTTCTTGGATTTCGACCAAGGTAACTCTAAGAGGCTCATGGCGGGTGTTCTTTTGTGGGCAAGCGCGGTACGCATGCCCTTGCTCGACGCACTTGAAACAACGATTATCCTTCTGATAACGCTCAAGCTCTTCAGGAGAGAGTTTTTTTTGCCTTTGTAAACCCCCTTCTCTTTAGCTTGTTGTTATTGGAATTGCCCTTAGGAGACTTTTGGGCATTGTCCTTCCCCTTAGGCTCATTGCAACCCTTGTTTTCTGTGGGCTTAAGATTTCTCTTAGCCCCTATTTGGAAATTGATTCAAGAAGCCACCATAGTATGGTGTATAACCAGAGATATGGTGCGTGGCCTTTGGAAGTTGACATACTCTACCATTTCTTCAGTTAAGCCCGCATAAAATTGTTGTTTTTTGTCTCCAAAATCCATCTTTTTGAAGACAGGGGCTTTGAGATGTGAGTCCCAAAACTTGTCTACATATTTATGAATGGATTCATAGGGAGAGAGCTTCAAGCTTCGCCATTCGGTGAGTACTTTTCCTTTGGCGTTAGTGGCCAAAAATTGCTTTATAATGGAAGCTCTTAAAGCTTTCCATGTTCCTGGAGCTTCACCGTTTGCCCGTAGGCTGGACCACCATTGCCTGGCGGACTTTTGAAAGCGCATAGCTACATGGCGTAGCTTAGAGGACTCCGTAAAGCCCTCATCTCCAAACGCCGCATCGAATTGTTGGATGAAAGCCAAGACTTTGTCCGTAGCACCAAAGGTGCCATCGCAGGTAAGGAAAGAGATGCTCTTTCTTCCCTCTTTGAACTTCTTGAGCTTGGACGACCTCTTCCATGCGGCATAGGATTTCCTATGGCCTCTTCTTTTTTATGGTTCAAAAGTTGCACCATCGCTTTCTTCAGAAGATGTAGCATTTGGGGAAGATGAAGATGGAGAAGAGGGTGACCTCTCTCTCGCCTTTTTCTTCTCTTGTTTTTTATCATCCCTCTTTGAATTATGGTTTGGGGAGGTGTACGATGGTCTTCTCTGTTTAGGAGGTGATGGAGAGCGTTGTTCGACGGATACTCCGCGACGGACGTCAGCATAGCGAGAACTCAGCTAACATATAATGTCAGCTAAGGACAAAGCTCGACCCGCAGGCGCGTGGAAGCAAGCATAAGGTGTCAACCTACACTCGACCAACTCCTAACTAATTCCTACAGAGGTCTCTACCAATTGTCTAAGTCACAGTCTTTAAGAGTGCATAAGAGGAAACTTCTTACAACGCTGTCTAAAGCCAAACACCCATCAAACAATCTCGAAACACCATAGAACTTGAAGGAGACCCTACTAATACCAATAGGTCACTCTCCCTAAGGTCTATGAACCAAAACCCCAACCCAAAACACCAGGTGCAAAATCACGTAGAATGTTTGGCTTAAATTCTTCATTTCCAAAATCTAAAGTGCCTAATGTGTAGCTCTACTCAATGTGAACGCGTGGATATGCTGCAATGCAAAATCGGACAACGTATGCTCACCGAATCACCAAATAAAGCTCCTAGAAGGAGCTCGCAAAATCGGTCCATACGCGTGCAATGTAGGTATCGGCGCGTAGCTCTCGTCGGGGGCAACACGCTGCACTTCTCCGCACTCGATTCCGACCACTGGTACACACGTAGCATCAAGATGAAGCTCACACTCTCTCTCGTACACAGTAGGCTCACTCACAGACTTCAAAAGTTTTTTTAAAAAATGACAAAAGGTTCTTCATTAAGGTCAAAAAGTGGTATATATACCTTACAATTCTCAAACCCTAAAGTTCCAAAATCAACCATCTACTCAATCTAACTATCAAAACTGGGATACAACCTGGAAACTTCTGTAAGTCCCAATATTTACAAGGTGAAAAATCAGGTTTCCTCAATAAATGAATAATTACAAAAAATGATAATCTTCCGAGTAGTTAGTTTACGTGGGGTGTGTCCAGCTTCTAACACTCCCCCCCCTCCTTGCTCATGTCGTCCCCGACATGGCCGCTGATCTGCTTCTTCATCGTATGGTTTCGCGCATCTTGATCAATGATTCGTATCTTGCATGTAGATTCATCATTGTTGGGCCGAAAATATCAGTGTTTATTGTGAACAAGCTGGTGTAGAACGCTTCTTCAAAGGCCTGGAGGTGATAGGATGGTAGAAACATTATCCTTTGATACAACGCATGTATCACCTCCTTGGAAGGCTGACCAGACAGATCATAGGCACATCTGTAAGTATCTTGGAAGACGAAGATATTGTCTGTCACCTGGACTCGCTTGAATGTCTCAAATACTGCTAGAAGAGTTTTGCAGATTTTCTTCATCATGATGCACGCAAGGTCAGGTGAGCCAGTGAACAAGTTGATGGCACTCGTTAGGGTTTTCACCATGTATTGGAAACTTATTCTCTCACCTGCCTTCAAGCCCGACAGCTTAGGATAATTCAACCAAGTGGGTTGGCTCCTTTGTAATATCTCTTAGGCTTTCCACGTCCTGATCCTTGGTAGAGGACAAAAGCTGAGGTTGTCTCTAATGTTTTTCGGTGCCTCTACCAAGTGGATTAGGTATTGTGGGTACTTTGTGAGCCAAGCCTTCCTCCATTTGGGCTGAGAGTCAACTATTAGCCTGACCCCTTCTGGTTGGGAGATATCTGCATTGTAGAGTGGCACGGTCGGCTCTTCTCTAATCCTCTTATTGATGGTGGCGGCTTCATATTTCAGCAATGGATATGGGAGAGAGGGTGGAAGCCATTCGCGCCTGAGGTTGCTGGTGTCAATCTTCTGGATGATCATGGACTTGAAAACCCTCTGCTCCCACTCCAAGGCTTCCTTTGTTGTCTCTCTGATCTCCACCTCTATTGCCTTACGCAGCTTTTCTTCCTCCTCCTGTGTCAGATCTTGTGGCTCTTGAGAGGATCCTTCTAGGATTTCCTCTTGCATAGGTGTGTCCACCGGATCTGCCACATTTTCTAAATCAATGCCTTCATTGGCAGCTGGCCCTGTGCCCTCTTGCTCTCCGGCTTGCTGTCCTCTCAGCTCCTCAATCTGCCTTAGAGTTTCTGTTTTTCTGTTTCAGCTTCTTCACCCATATTCACGATGAGGTCGTTCAACTCGGCGTTTATCTTCTCTGCCTCCTCGAGCTTTCTTTTGATAGTTTCTAACTCCTCCTACATGGATTTTTGTTCTTCTTCCATTCGTGTTTGCATGACAATAGACCCTTCTGCCATCATCAATCTTTGCTTTTTCTCTAGAGTTAGCTCTTTCTGAAGTTCTTGCATCTGTTCTTCATACATTTGACTTTCCGTAGTGATGTGAGTCGAGCTAGTAGCTCTAACTCTGGCAAGAGATGCCCGCAGCCTCTGGATGGTTTGATCTTTCACTTTGAGCTGGTCCTTGAGTTCAAGGACCTCATCCTGGCTGGCTTCTTGATCTATCTCCGCCTTTTCTTTGGCATTTCGCATGGCTTCAACTTCTTTAGATTTCTCAGCCAACTGTAGGGTCAGGTTATTCCTTTCCCTCTCGGCATCTATCAGTGATTTGTTGAGTTGCTGACATTCCTCTTCAACTCCGTGCATTCTTTGGGCTGCTGCCTGATTTTCCTTTTCCATCTCCTGGCATCTTTGCAATGCCCTTGCTAAACTAGCTTGTAGCTCCGCTTCTCTTTCTTTCTGCCTTTGACTTTGTCCTTGTAGAGAGTCTACTTCTAGCTTTATCTTTACTTCAGTAGCCCTGAGAGCTGCCATCTCACTTTCTGAGACCATGGACTGCGCTCTTAACCGAGTTAACTTTGTCATCACCACATCCCAGTCATTGGAGGGCGGGTGCAGATCCACTGTATCTGTGGCCATTTCTTTTAGCTCTACTAACATGATGCTTTGCATTTGTTGCTTAGGCCCAGTGCTTGCCAAGTCGAATGCGATTGTGGCAGCCTCTTCTTTCATGTATCCTGTCGCTAGCAGGTCCAAAAATGTGTTATATGAATCATTTCGCTCTTGTTGCCCACTTCGAGGCTTAGCCTCTTCCTTTGGTTCCGGCTCCTGGCTCTGCTCTTGCTTGGCCTCTTCTTGTTCTTCTGGTTTGTCTTCAGCCTCTTTATCTTCTTGTGGAGGGCTGCTAGGAGGTGGTGAGGGTGGTGGTGAGGGCTGGCCGGTAGAGATGTAGGCTTTTTCGTTAGATCTCGGTCTGCCTTTGTTTTTCTTTCTCTCTCTTGGCTCTCTTGCTCGTTTAGCAGTTTCTACCGTATTTGCTCCACTTCCTCCTCTGTGAAAGGTACATGCGGGATATTTTCTGATGCGGCATCAAGAATCTCAAAATTTTAAATGTAATCTTCGAATCTATCCCTTTGCACCCTTCGGGATGATCCAGACATTGCTTCTAGAGACGGCTTCCAGAGTTCACTCAAATCACCTTTAAGGGCTCTTTCTGCTCTGAAGCTCTCCATCAGCCGCTCCAATCTTGCCGCTTTTTGTGACTTTGTCTCTTTTGCCGGCACTTGGGCAAACTCTTTCTTTCCTTTCTTTTGCTCTGGCTACTCCTCTTGAACAGGCTTTAGCCATCTTTTCAATCTTGTAGCAACCCTTGGTGCTCTTTGTGGCTCGTCTTCTTTGTCTTCTTTGAGCCTCAGCCAGTCGTTCTGAGACGGGGGGTCAGGCCATCTTCCTTTTGCGTGTAATGCCCCATAAATCACCTTAGTGATTAGTTCTCCTAGCCGGCAACGCTTCTTGTTACCCATCTTCACTAGGTTGTCATGTATATATGCTACATAATTGATTATCTTTGGAGTGCTCTTCATCATTGCCCGAGTGAATGTCGTGGCAATTGCACCTAGCGGCATTCTGTACTTTTGTGGCCTCTTCGTACACATATGGAAGTATTGGTTGTACAACTTACTCATGATTGCCACTCTTGGGTTGGCAATATCTTCAAAAGTGTAGTTTCCTTTCTTCTCATTGTACACCTTAACATCATCCCTTCTTTTAGTTACACTATCCCCTTTGTTGGAGAGGTCTAGTGTATATGCTACAACCTGCTCGGTGATGACTATTTCTGTTTCTGGCCTGCCTTGCAGATGGGTTACTCTGGCCACTCCATCTTCCTTTATTGTTGTCACAAACTCCTAGACTCTCTTTATGTCAACCCCTGCCGGTACTGCTTCAAAATAGTTGTGGAGATCAATCTTCTCCAAGTACCCGGCCATCTTGCTTCTTACGAACTCATTGAGTTCTCGCGGTAGCATCGGTAGCTCGATCACATTCCCTTCAGTGTCTTTGAAAACTCCTTGGTAGATCTTTAGGTCGTTCGACTCTAGCAGATCTTCTTGGATCCATGTGCTGGTGGGCTTTAGTGTTCCTTCCGGTATGACGAAGGGCTCCACTTCTTCCAGGTAATCCTTAATGGTCATTCTTTTCTTCTTTGCCAGTGACTTCGCGGCTGCCATAGATCCTGTTGCACTCAGTAGTCCGAATTTAGCGTTTTTTCCATATTAGCTGAGAAACTGAGTTTTAATTATCCAAATGACTTGAAAATTGAAAATAAAGCTTAAAAGGAACTTGTGAAGCTGTGCATGTGCTCACAGTGCAATTCTTGCCAAAATTTTCCATTTAGACATCCTATGCGTAGGATGTCTTTTTCATCAGAATTAGTTGATACTTGACATGCTGGTAGTGCATGTAGACATGTAGTAGTGTTAGTGTGTATACGCGCTTCACCAGGGGCACTTTTCTCCCACTGGGTTTTTCCCCCTGGACATCTGGTGTGAAAGGACACCTTATCTCTTAGGGTTTCATATAAGCTTTGTAGCTCTGAGTTTGTATATACACTATTATTCTAATACAGAGAGATAGACTACAGAGATCTCGTACACAAGCTCTGTGTCTTCTCCTTCTCCATCTTCTTCCTACTCTGAGTTGCTGTCTTCCTTCTGTTTCCTGTTTCATCATCTTCAACAATTGGTATCAGATCTTGGTGATTTCCAGAGCCTCTACTTGCGTTTTCGCGTCCGCGCGCGCAATCGCAGTTTTCAGGCAGTTTTCGGAAAATTTGCTCGTGGGAGCATCCTCGACGTTCCGAGAGTATTCTGAGCAGGTGACCTGCGGTTTTACCGCCCTTTCGAAGCTGTTCGAGCCCTCAGAATTTTGTTCTGAGCAGCGTAGCAGAAGTTACTTTTCGGAGGCGTTTAGATCAAGAGGGTGTGCTTTTTGACAGATTTTCTTCAGGTAAACAGTTCTTTTGGGAAGCAGCTTGTCTTAGCTTTGTGCTGAGATTTTGTGTAGAGTTTTGCTTGCATTGGAGAGGAGATTTGTGAATCTCTTGGAGGTTCTTTTGCTCTCTTGTGTGCATCCACAGTATGGCTCAATCTAAGGAGAAAGAGATTTTTGGTGCGTTTACATCCGAAGACAAATTGGATGGTACCAACTATTCTCTTTGGTCTTTTATGGCCAAAAATGTTTTGGTTGGTAAAGGATTGTGGGATTATGTATCTGGAGATGAAGTTCGTCCAGTTAGCATTGCACCTGCCACGCCTGGTCGTGGTGCAGCTGTTGGTGCAGGACCCTCACAAGTCACTCCAGAGCAAAAGAGATGGGATACTAAAGATGCACAAGCTATGGTTGTGATTGCCTTAACCATAAAGAGGACAATCACACCACATATCAGATCTTGCAGAACTTCTGAGGATGCTTGGAACTCTCTGCAAGCTATGTTTGGAGGAAGAAACGCTGCCAGAATAGAGTTTTTGAAGAAACAACTTGACAAAATACAGATGGACGAAGGTGATGATATTGTCGAGCATCTTACAAAAATCAGGGATCTTAAAGAGAAATTGCTTAGCATTGATGAAGTGATTCCATAGAAGGACTTGGTTTCCAAAACACTCAATTCACTACCACCATCTTATTTGACTGTTCAGACTTCTTTGACTCTGTCTTTGCGACCTAATCCTGAGCCTCTTCATTTTGAAGAGTTAGTGGCTTTGCTATTGCAGGAGGATCAATCACGTAAGAACAAGTCTTTACAGGTGGATGGTATGGATCATGCTCTTGTTGTACAGAACAAAAACAAGGGTAAAGAGAGTGCTCATCACTCCAAGTCTAATGCAGGACAATCTTCAGAGAAGTCTAAAGGTGATTCCGACAAGTCCAAGAAGAAAGGTAAATATCACTACTGCAAGAAACCTGGTCACTACACTAGTGAGTGTAAAAAGCGAATTGCTAAAGAAAAGAAGGAAGAGTCAAGTTTGGTTGTTTCAGCTTCTGGTGATTCTTCTACAGCTAAAGAAGAGTCTGCAAACTTTGTGCACGATTCTTATGCTTTTGTAGTATGTTCAGATTTTTCTGCTTACAGTGTTGACAAGACACAAATGATTTGGTACTTTGATAGTGGTGCATCCAGGCATATTACTTCAAGGAAAGATTTGTTTTGTTCATTGGATGCAGCTCCAGCAGGAAATAAGGGACATGTGCAAATAATGCTTCTTATCCAATCAAAGGCGTTGGTAAGATTTTGATTACCATTTCAGATGGTTCAGATTTATGCTTGCCAGATGTCTTATATGTTCCAGGGATCAAGAAGAATTTGTTGTTTGTATCCTCTCTTGCAAAAAATGGTCTTCGGGTCATTTTTGAGGATGACAGATGTGTTGTACGAGATCGAGAGAATGGTTATTCTCTTATCACTACAGGTACGCTGGAAAATGGACTATTTGTGCTAGATCGTTATGAAAAGCAGATTCAGGTATGTATTGCAGAAACAAAGACTCAGGCCATGCAGGATGCTGAGTTGTGGCATGCTAGATTTGGGCATGTTAGTTATGGCAGTTTGATGACTTTACAACGTCATAATATGGTGCATGATTTGTCTTTATTGGAGATGCCACCAAGACATGTATGTGAAGGTTGCGTTCTTGGAAAGATGCACAGATTTGCATTTTTGCAGGATGGTTCAGTTAGAGCGACACGAAAGTTGCAGCTTGTACACAGTGATGTATGTGGTCCTATGAGGACGCCATCTATAGGAAACAGCCTTTATTTTGTGACCTTCATTGATGACTTTTCCAGGTTTTGTTGGGTGTATCCACTCAAAGCAAAGTCAGATGTGTTTGCAGTTTTTCAACATTATGTCGCCATGGCTGAAAATGAAACAGGTTGCAAAGTACAGACTCTTCGTACCGATCGAGGAGGTGAATACATGTCAGGTGCATTTAAGGATTTTTTGGGAAAGAAAGGCATTAAACACCAATGCACTATGCCATACACACCACAACAGAATGGTGTTGCAGAAAGGAAGAACAGGTCTTTAATGGAGACGGCTAGATGTATGCTCAAGGCTAAGAGTTTACCTCATAAGCTATGGATGGAGGCAGTTGCTTGTGCAGCACATGTTTTGAACAGGTGTCCTACTCGTGCCTTGAAGACCATTACTCCATTTGAAGCTTGGTATAACAGAAAACCTTCAGTCAGTTATCTTCGTGTTTTTGGTTGTCTTGCTTATGCTCACATCCCTCAGCAGTTACATGGGAAGCTTGATGATAAGGCAATCAAATGTATATTTGTGGGGTACAGTAGTGGAAGTAAAGGTTATAGACTTTACAATCCTGCTACAAACAAGATTTTTGAAAGTCGTGATGTAATTTTTGCAGAAACTACTGCTCAACCTATGGTTTCTTTTGATGTACCTCATGATTTGAAGGTTTGCTTCCTTCTTTTGTGGAGAATCAAGAATCACAATAGGTTGATAATCTTGATCAATCTTTTGATCAGCATGTGACACCTCATGATGTAGAGGAAATTGTGCGTGAAGAGCAAGAAGTTCTCAGGGAAGAAAGAACCTTGCCTAAATGGGTTCAGAAAACTTTGCAGGATAGCAAGTTGGATGCACCGTTGCCACGAAAAACACGTGCTGGTACTACTTTTGGTAGAGAGCAAGTAAATTTGGCTTGCTTTAGCACTCTTTGTGATGCAGATGAGCCTGATTCATTTGAACAAGCTTTAGAGTGTGTTCAGTGGAAAGATGCTATGTAGCAAGAAATTGATTCTATTCATAAGAATCATACATGGGATCTAGTGGACTTGCCTACAGGTAAAAAGCCTATTGGTACAAAGTGGGTTTTTAAGGTAAAAAGGAAACAAGATGGTAATGTTGACAGGTACAAAGCAAGGCTTGTAGCAAAAGGCTATGCGCAACAGAAATGCATAGATTATGATGAAACCTTTGCTCCTACTTCTCGTGCGTCCACAGTTAGATCACCAGTTGCAATTGCTGCTCATCATGGTTGGAAAGTGCATCAGTTGGATATCAAAACTGCTTTTTTGAATGGTGATTTGCAGGAAGAAGTTTATGTAAGTCAACCAAGTGGTTTTGTTGTAAAAGGTCAAGAGCAAAAGGTATGTAGATTGCGTAAGCTTTGTATGGTCTCAAACAGGCTCCAAGAGCATGGTATGAGAAGATACATACTTATTTGATTGGCCAGGGATTTCAGAATAGTCCAACAGAAAGTACTTTGTATGTCAAAAAGAGAGATGGAGTTCTCATTATGCTAACACTTTATGTGGATGATATGCTTCTTACAGGCAATACTGCAGATGAAATTGAAGCGTTTAAAGATGCTTTGAGAAAAACCTTTGAGATGTCTGATCTTGGTTTGCTACATTATTACTTGGGTATTCAGTTTGTGCAATCAGAGGATGGCATATACATGTTGCAGGCAAAATATTTGCATAAAATTTTGGACAAGTTTGGTATGAAAAATTGTAAACCAATCTCTACACCCGTAGAAACTGGATCAAAGTTGAGCATGCACGATGCTGGAGAACCTTTTGATGTACATACTTATGCAGCAGCGGTTGGTTGCTTGATATATTTGGCAGGCAACACTCGTACAGACATTCAATTTGGGGTTTCACAAGCAAGCAGATTTATGCACAGCCCAGGTATGCATCATTGGCAGGCTGTGAAGCGCATACTTCGTTACCTTTCAGGTACCCCTAATCTTGCCATGTTCTTTCCAATAGGGGGATATGTATGGAAAGCACAGTTCTATGCAGCTTCTTGGTTACAGCGATTCAGATTGGGCTGGTGATTTTTACACACGACATTCCACAAGTGGGAATTGTTTTTTCTTGGGAAATGCATGTATATCTTGGCTAAGCAAGAAGCAACCCACAGTGGCTACATCAACTTGTGAAGCTGAGTACAGGGCAGCTTTCACGGCAACAGTTGATTGTGTATGGATACGCAGGTTATTGGCAGATCTTTGTGAGTGTCAACAGGCACCCACTACCATTTTCACTGACAGTCAGACTGCTATGGCAGTTGCAAGGAATCCAGTATTTCATGCAAGAACAAATCACATAGAGGTTCACTACCACTATGTCAGGGAAAGGCTACATGCAGGGGAGATCACACTAACTTACTGTCCTACACAGGATAACATTGCAGATCTATTTACAAAGGCGTTATCACGAGAAAAGTTTAAAGCTTTCCGAAAAGCTTTGGGCTTACTCTCATACACATGATGATCTACTACCTTGTACGGATTCACACTATCACTACAGGGGGGGATTTGTAGACATGTAGTAGTGTTAGTGTGTATACGCGCTTCACCAGGGGCACTTTTCTCCCATTGGGTTTTTCCCCCTGGACATCTGGTGTGAAAGGACACCTTATCTCTTAGGGTTTCATATAAGCTTTGTAGCTCTGAGTTTGTATATACACTATTATTCTAATACAGAGAGATCGACTGCAGAGATCTCGTACACAAGCTCTGTGTCTTCTCCTTCTCCATCTTCTTCCTACTCTGAGTTGTTGTCTTCCTTCTGTTTCCTGTTTCATCATCTTCAACAGTGCATGGCTTATGGAACCTGGCTATGTGCTTGGATATGGATTTGGGCATCAAAAAGTGGATTTTTGGGCTGATTCAGGCTTTAGGTCACAAATTGGGTAGAAAGTCCATAACAGGTAGCAATTGATGTCCAAATGGGTTGAAAATTGGCATATGGGCTCATTGCACCATGGTATTGGCTCCCATGATGTAACTCTTTGCACAGAAGGTCCAAATTATGCTTGAGACATCCTACGCGTAGGATGTCTATTTCATCAAAATGACATGAGATTTGTTTTGTGGGTAGTCCTTGGCCTATGGAACATGGTTATGTTCTTGGATTTGGATTTGGACAAGGATTGATGCTTGTAAGAGCGTGTGTAGTGTTTTTGGGCTCAAAAAGTGTATCTTGAAGGTGTTGGGGGTAAAAAATGATTAGAATGGCTTCAAAATTGATATATGAGCTTTTGATGATGAGGTGATTGGATCTAGAATGGACAAACATCCTCTGTAGGCCAAAAATGTCAAATAGACATCCTACGCGTAGGATGTCTACTTCACCAATTTTTGCTTCTGACCACACACATTGGTTGTTGATGTGTTGGTGAATGTGTTGTGCAAGTTTCATGTGATTTGGACAAGATTTGGTAGGTCCATGGCCCATTTTTGCATCCATGCCCTAACTTTGCATTTTTTCATGCATATGAGGTCAATTTTGGTCCAAATGTGATGAGACTTGGTGGATAGCATGTAAAGGTCATTCAGAAAATGTGTGTGATGAAAAATGTTGGGATCCGTGCCCAAAAATGCCCTTGAGACATCCTACGTGTAGGATGTCTCCTGATGATTTTTTCATGGATTGTGCCCCTAGTGCCTGCCCTTGGTCCCCCTGAGTCCCTTTTAAGCTTAATTTCAACAAAAAAGTCAAATGGATAGAAAGTAACTCCCTTTGTGGACTTTAGAGCCTTCGAGCCGTTTTCTGACTTTTGGAGTGCTTTTTGGCGATGAAATTTCTTGATGTTGATCTCCATAGCTTCCTGATCCCTTGGGAATCCTTGCCGTATGGTTTTTGTCGACTTTGGCTTCACCGGAGCTTCATTTGGCAATTTTTCGCTCTAGAAGCACCCGTGGTTGCTTTTACATGTCTTAGATGATTTGTGGTGGTCTACCACCATAGGACTTGGTTGTTGATGGTTTAGGAAAGCCGCTCGTGAAGTTTGGTGGCAAGCGGGCATGCGGTTTGGCCACGAGAGCAATTTGACGCTTTGTGTGTCTGATGCCGTTTCTGAAGTTTAGTGCCGCTTCGGGTCACTTTTTGGTCATGTGGGTCACATAGACTTGTCAAGCATGTCGAGATGCTCCTACCCATGATTTTTGGTAGCATTTGGGCACCTTTTCGCCGATTTCCCATTTGGTGGCCTCTTGCGGGATTCTAGGAATTAGGGTTTTTCCCGATGGTTTTCTACTGCCTTTGGACATCCAAGACTAGTCTCCTATGCTAGGGTAAGCTGCCGATGAAGTCTCGTTGCTTTTGGGTTAGCCATTAGGTCGCCGCCCCTACTTGTAGGTTTCTACCGCCCGCTTTGTTGTGAACTCTACGCTAGTTTTCGCGACAAAACGACAAACATGCGCGAAAAGCTCAAGGTGGTGAGCCTACCTCTCATGTCTGAAGCTCGTCAGGTAGTCGTGCGCGTCGTAGAAGCTACTGGAAGGTCCGTTCGCTCTAGATGGCAAAAGCTCTCTCCACAATGCCAATAGTGAAAATGAGCTAAAAATGAGGTGAAAATTTCTTATAATGAAGGTCCCCGAACCACTTTTCATGAAATTTAACATGTGCTCCCAACTTCTTGCGAGATGCGGTTTAGGCTCAAGGATTTCTTGATTTGGACTCCATTTGCCCTGTTTACCAGAAATTTGGCATTTCGGTCAAACCTGGCCAAAACACGCTTTCTGTTCCAGCCTCATAATTGCACCCCCACTGTACCATAGGTTGTCCTATAGTCACTGATCATCCCTATATTTTTTGTTTTTCATTACGACCGTTTTTCACCTGCTTTTTGTATTTTTGAAGTTTTTCTGCCGAAAATTAGCAAAATTAAAAGGAAAATAGCAAATCAAACCCAGAAAATCCCCAAAAATCATAATAAATCACAAACCTCTCCGCAAAACATTATATATACTCACATGCAATTTTTATGGCTGAATTTCTCCGTTTTATCAATATTTTGCTCAAAAAATGGCTATTTCTACTTATATACACACATCTAGGGACTTGATTTGGCGTTTGGCCCCATATACCTATAGATACATGTTGTATAAGGGCATATGTACTTGGTTAGTCCAGAAAATTTCACAATCAAACAACAATCCTTAAAATAGTCAAAAATCATGCCCTTTTTTGGTCTTTCTGCTATTGGTTCCGCATTTGAGAATGCCTCCCCCCCTCCTAGCCGGAGTCCTCTCGGACGACAAGGTATCGCGTCGGAGTATGTGTCGTGCATAGGTTGAAAACTTTGTGCTAATGCTTGGCCGATTAATGTGGCCCTAATTGATGCATACTCGGTCAATGCATGGAAAAATTAATGTTGTGCAAGAGAAGGGAATAAGACATGTGCTTATTGGCATTCGCATTCGAGGTTTCTTGTTTTCTTTGCAAGTAACAGCTGTAACTCTATTGCTCTCTGTTTAATTGTCTTTTTTGCAAAAGGCAATCGCTTTGCCGCTACTTTTGATAAAACCGTAGTTGTTTCTATGCAGAAGATTGGCCCGGTCGGAATGGCCGTGGACCGTATTTCTTTTGCTGTCCATTGGTAGCTTGCTCTTGCCGGTTTGTGTAGGTGTATTTCTACTTCCTTGGTTGCCATTGTTTTGTTGCGGATTGGCATCCACATAAGTCGGTTGTCCTTTTTCAAATGCAGTTGTCTGCCTTCCGTTGTTTCTTGTACTGAAGGGAGTTCCTTTTTCTTTTGTTTTGGTATCCAAATGTGAGTAACATTTGGGTTATTGCTGAGCATTTTCTTTGGGATCCATATTTGTTTTATGCCCTTGGTTTTTGGTTGAACTATCTGCTTCGGTTGAATTCTTTCGTTGCATTGTTGTTTGTCTGCCATGTCATTTCTATCCTTCCACATCCATACTTGGTTCCCTTGTTTTGGTAACCTAGATCTTTGCATTGCGATTGGTGACTTCGTATGTATGTAATTAACTTGGTTGGCTTTTACCTGTCTGTGGGCCTTGGGCATCATGTTGTTCGTTGGTGACATTCTTGCCTTTGGTTTTTTTTGTAGCAGCTGATTATTCCGGTCTTGCTGAGCAAAGGCTATTACTTGTTGTTCGTGTGCATGCTGAATTTTGACTGCATTTGCATTCCAATCTATCTGCACATTATACTCTTTTTGCCAAGGTTGTCCCAACATCATTGGGTGTTGTGTGTTGTCATCCTCTACCACATAGATTTTGTGTGTTCAGATATATTGATGTATTTGAACATGCAATATAGTCCATCCCAATGTTTTCAATGAGTGTGATGTACTACTTTCCAACACTTGAGGAGTAGGATGAAGTTGACCTGCGGATTTCAGCTGTTGGTATAATCCGTAAGAGATCAAATTTGCTTGAGCTCCAGAATCAAGCAATGCCGTCGATTCAACTTGATTGCTACCCAGTTTGACTGCAATTATTGGCTCCACTATGTCTTCATCCAACTTCGTTAGTCGAATGGCATTGATTTGCAATGGTGCTCCACTTTGTTGTAGTTGTCGCAGAAGTCTTCGTTTTGCAATGCGTTCCTTTGCTTTTTCTTGAGCTTCTTCTCGTACTCTCTATTTTTCCCTTATTCTTTGTTTTCCTTGATGAATTTGTTGAAGCATATCCTGTGTGAGTGGTAGATGATATTTCTTCAGTCGACATCCACTAATCCAGTTTGGCATTTCTTCCCCTGCTAATGTAGCAAGCTTGACAGCTCCACTTTGTGATAGATCACTAATCACAAAGGGTTCCACCTCGCTTTTAAAGTTTCTTGGCATGTTGCTTCAAAGTATAAACAAGTACATAATCACTTGTTTTGAACTTTTTAGTGTGCACATACTTTTCAAAAAACTCTTTTTGTCTTCTCTTTTTAGCATAGATTGAAGCTACAGCTCTCAAGCGGAGTTCATCTAGCTTTTCAAGATCATTTATTCTTGAAGAGAGCTCATGCCCTGTCCATTCTAAGCGTTTCTCTACTCGTAGAGTTGGAATTAAAACCTCTATGGATAGTATAGCATTTAGGCCAAACACCATGTTGTACGGTGTTGTTCCTATCAATGTTTTGTAAGCTACCCTATATGCCCACAGTGCTGAGTGTAACTGCTGATCCCAATCTGTTCTGGACTCTGACACTATTTTAGTGAGAATCGTGCATAGTGTTTTATTTGTGGCCTCAGCTTGTCCATTTGCCTGTGGATGGTATGGAGCAGATTTCCTATGTATGACCATGAATTCCTCTAGCAGATATTCAATGACTTCATTAAGAAAATGTGTCCCACGATCACTTACAATTTCTATTGGTAAACCGTATCGTACAAAAACATTCTAATACAAAAATTGTGCAATAGTTCGTGCATCTGCTTTTTGCGTTGCCTTGGCTTCCGCACATTTTGTGAGATAGTCCATAGCCACAATGATATATTGGGTATGGGTGCAGTATGCAGGGGGTGAGATAGGTTCCACAAAATCAATGCCCCATTTCGCAAATGATCTTGCTCCCATCATTGGCTGTAGTGGCATCTCATCTCTCTTTATCGGCACCCACCTTGGTGCGCTGACATGTGTCACAACGCTTTACAAACTCTTCAGCATCCATGTGCAATGTAGGCCACCAAATTCCTACGATTAAGACAATTTTTGTCGTCTTATCGCCTGAAAAATGGCCTCCACTTATTCCGCTATGTGCACAGATTCTAAGTTGATTGTCCTTTCCTCGCTTATAGAGTTGGTTCCCTATTAACTGAAAGTCACGGGCTTCCAGCTCTATAGCTTTTTTCCCTGCTCTTACTATGTTCTAAGGAAACGTCCTGGTGGTTAAGAAATCAATGATATATTGACTCCATGCAGGTGCAATGTTTACCTGAAACAATGTTGCGTGATCCACTGGTCGTTTGGCACTACATATAGTACAATTGGTAACATAAGAATGTGTGTCCGCATACATAGTTGGCCAATAAACCCCTAACTGTTTCAGTCTCTGGTGTGTTTTCAATGTTGAACAATGAAATGCACAAACCAGGATATGTGCTTCTTCAAGGTAGCACTCGAATTATTCCGGATTTATACATAATCGTAGGATTTGGTCCGATCCTAGATGATACAGCCGTCCTGCTATCAACTGGAAGGTTTTTGTTTGTCTAATTGTTTGTTGTTTGGATCTGTACTCCGTATTATCAAACCTACTTCCAAAGGAAAGAATGCTAACAATTTCCTATGACCATTTGGGTATCATTTCAACATTGAAAAGATAAGCATCTGGTATGTCATCATCTACTCCTTCGGGAGCTTCCCCGTTGTGTATCCTTGAAAGATGATCCGCTCGTAGATGGGTTTTACCCTTTTTGACCACCACTATGAAATCAAACTCTAGCAATATAATAAACCAGCGTACAATTCTCCCTGTATTGCATGGTTTATTTACCAAATACAAAAGAGCTTGATGATCTGTAAAGAACACAAATTTGTTTGTGAGCAAATAATGTCGGAATTTCTTTACAGCATAAATCATTCCTAACCCTTCTCGTTCGGTGGTTGTGTAGTTCTTTTCCACACTGTTTAACTGTCGGCTTGCATAACAAACTGGAAAATCCATTGTTCCGTCTCCAGGTTGAGCCAGAATACTTCCAATTGCATATGCAGAAGCATCAATGTGAACATGGAATATCTTTTCCCAATCTGGTGCTTTAAGCACGGGTGCTGATATAAGGTTTTCCTTCAACTTTTGGAACGAAGTTTCACACTCCTCGGTCCAATCGAAATTGACTAGCAAACGATACAGAGGTTGTGCGATGACCACATACATGTATATGAATCTTCGATAATATCCGCAGTGTCCCATGAAGGATTGCACTTGTTTCGCATTAGTAGGCCTGGGTAGGTCTACGATGACTTTGACTTTGTCTAGGTCAGTGGTTATGCCATTTCTTGAGACAATGTGTCCTAAGATGCGGCCTTGCTTAACCATAAAGATACACTTTTCCGGGTTAAGACAGATTCGATATGTCCTACATTTTTCAAAGACCTTTTGCATGGTCAATATGTTCCTCTCGTAGAAGAGAGTGTACACAAAGATCATCCATGTATATTTCTAAGAATATTCTCAGGTATTCTTTGAACACGTGCGTCATTAACCTTTGGAAGGTGGCTGGGGCATTAGTTAAGCCAAACGACATAACTCGATACACATAAATTCCCCATTCTGTGGCAAATGTTGTTTTGTGTTGATCCTCTCTTGCTATTGCCAATTGGTTATATCCTGAAAACCAGTCCAGAAAGGAATAAGCCCATTTTCCAGCCACCCGCTCAAGTACATGTTCTGTGATGGGCAAGGGATAATTATCCCTTATGGTGGTTGCATTTACCTTTTTGAGGTTTACACACACTCTTAGTTTTTTGTTCTTTTTGGGAACTACCACAATGGGTGACACCCAATCTGTATGTTCAATTTCATAGATAAATTCAGCTTCCATCAGCTTATCAATCTCCTCTTTGATTCGTTTAGCAAATGTGTCATTATATGTATAAGGACGTTGTTTGCTAGGTTTTGCATCTGATTTCAAAGGAATTGTATGTTGGCATATCGATGGATCAACTCCTTTGAGGTCTTTGTAGGACCATGCAAACACATCTTTATATTTCTTGAGAAGTTGTGTTAGCCGTTCTTCTTCTTCAGGCTGTAAATCATTTGCTATATAGACCGGCTGAGGCTTTTCACCTGGTTCCGCAAGGTCTATCCTTTTTGCATTTTCTGGCCCATCGTAAGATTCTTGGTTGGTTCTTTCCCTGTCTGGTGGTGTCATGATGATTTTTTTGTCCTGGATGATAAATTTTTGATAGTGTGATGGTACATTCATGTTTCCCTTTTCTGACTCCCCTTTACCATCACTATCTTCTTTAGTAGTCCATATCTCACGTAAAGACCGTTTCAGTTCTTGGTATTTCTGTTTACGCTCCAATTTGGTCCACCCTTGGTCTCTTGTTGTTTCTTTTTTTTATTTTTGAGATTTTTGTAATTTTGTTTCTGTTTTAGCTTTTCGTTCCTGTTTTATTTCCTCTCGTGTTCTTTTCTTGCGATCTTTAGAGAATCTTCCTGATATGTAATCTTTTACACAATCCTCTGCTTTTACAAGCATCAAATAGTGAGTTTTACCTTTTATCCTGGGCATCAGGTTCTTTCTCGCTTTGTTTCCTGCTCGTTTCCTCCTATAGTGTTCCTGGCGTCTAGGGTACTGATTAGCAAAATCATAAAACTTGATATTCTCAGTTTCCCTCCCACACTCACTTGAGGTGTCTGAACACTCATTATCTGCATCATCATTTACTTCCAGATGTTCAGAGGAGTTATAAAACTCTTCTTGTCCTGGTGGTTCTATCGTCTCATCTTGTCCTGGTATAATGCTTACCATGTAATAGGGTAGCACATCATAGCCGTCCTTATCGCAAAATTTTATTGTTGGACTATCTGTAATGGTACAGACATCCAATGTTGCTAGTATGTGTTCCCATTCTAAAGGTTCCAAGGCATCTTCAGGGAAAGGTTCCGGAATATACTCCTTGTCCTCTATCGCTCTTTGTAAGACACATTCCTCTCTTCTTAAGCTTCCACAATGTGAAGCTCCGCACATCCATAGCTCTTTTTGTTGCCCTAACCATGCTGGGAGTTCTGATCCTGCTACTATAGCTGAATCAAACTCTTCCACAGGTGTTTGGTTCACATCTTTGTAACTATGGTCTTTCAGGTGTATTTTAGTTGTTGTCTCGCCATGTCTGAGGTATATGTGGTCATAACCCCAATCTTGGACCATTTTCAATTGTCACATGAATGGTCGTCCCAAGATGATCTCATAATTGTTCTTTTTGTCGAATTCGACTATCGCAAATGTATGATCATACTCGATCCCGCACGAAGTGACAATCACTTTTTCTAAGAGTCCTAGAGGCTTCTCCATGAACCCGTATGCCAATTGCAATTTCATTCCGGTAGCTCTTAAAGCTGGTTTTCCCCACTTTTTCCAGATTTCCTTGGTGGCGATAGCAACTCCCGCTCCACTGTCAAGAATAGCTTTGGAAACTACTCCTTGGAATTCAACTGGTAGCGTGGTGTATCCATCTTCTCCTTCGCAATACTCTCCAACCTTGTTTAATGGTACTGTCCTAGTGTTTAGTTGAGGCCTGTCCAACTCTCTGATCCCTTCCTGTAGCCTCAAAGTGGGGTCTTTCACTCCAAACTTTTCTAGGCATTTACCTACTGTGGTCCACATGTTTGGCCATAACCTGAGGAGTTCTGCTAATGTGATTGTGCATACCACTGGGGTGGACAATAACTCAATCAATCCTTGCGAATCCATCACTTTGTTAGAAGAAAGTCTTTGAGATGGGATTGCTCTCACTTCCGACTTGGCTTCATACTCTCCTAGGTAAGAGGGTAAAGTTTTCAGCGAGTCTGGTTGGCTGTGCCCCGAACTAATTGATCCTTGGTCTCCCCCTTGTGAATGTATCTCAAAGTTCATTTGTGACCTTGCCTCAAATTCTTCAATAGGAGGTAAGATTACATTCTTTTCTTTTCTCATGCTATTCATGTGGTTACTCGTCCTATTAGCCTCGTTGGCCTCACGGATTTGCTTCCACAGATCGTCTAGACCATTATAGTCCTTACCTATTTTTGTTAATATTTTAGGCTAGAACCCTTCACTTGCCTCATCTGTTGTATTTGGCACTATGATAGGCTCTCCTCTGGACTCATAGGCATTAGTGAGACTTTCCTTTGTTTCTACTTGTTCCTCCAAAGTTGAGTGGATAGGGGTTGGAGCTGGTGCCTCATGCCAATTGGCAGGTTTACCCAGCGGGTCCTCCATCAATGATTGAGTTGTTTCAATCATCCTTTTACACATTTCCAACCTCTGTTTTTCTATTTCCGCATATGGATAAGTCATCCACCTTTGTTCCTGGGTTTGGTTCTTTTTGAGTCTGGCTTCATAAGCTTTTAGAAGCGCATCCAACTGCTCATTTACCTTGTCTGCCAGTACAGATCCTCCTAATCCTGCACTTTTGGGCTCTGCTATTCCCTTGGGCGCTATGGTTTTTGTGGTGTGTGAGCTTAAGCTAGCTAGATCCTCAAACCGCTCTAATATATCCTTTGATGTTTCAAATCCTTGGATAGGCTGTTTGCTCTCGTTCTTTCCTGGCTTTCATACGCTCTTTTCTAGCTTTCCAAGTGCTTCTCTGATTTTTCGTTGCTGAACTTTGGGCATCGATTTTTGGCTCTTCAACTATGGGTTCGTTCGTCATTCCTTGAGCTTGGGCTCGTGTTATCGCCTGAATAGGTACGATTGTTTCATTTTTCGACCCTCCACTAGAAGGTACGGTTTCTAGCATGTTCAAGGTGGTTTTTTCTCCCTTGCTCGGGTTTTTAGGGCAATTGAGAATCAAATGAGTAACTCCACTTGGTGCAATACGCGTTGACTCTAATGATCTCATCATGAGGACAGTCTCTTAGCCAATGGTCTCCACCACACTTGTAGCAGGGTCCCTTGGGTTGTTGAGGTGCTCCTTGAGCTCCTCTTTGTTGGTATGCATGTCTCTGTCCGCCCATGCCTCCGTTGGCTATGAACAGCAATGTTCGTTTGTCTAAGCTATATCTTCCTTCTCCTGCTGCCTGTGCAGCTGTTGGTGGTCCTGTACTTCCTATCATGTTCCATGGTTCTGGTGTCGAGGGTTCATCCGATGGATAATAGACAAGGTTTGCCGCATATCCATTGGGATCTTCATAATATGCATGCATAGGCACCAAATCCTTATCCTATGATTCGGTTACGGTTGGTGTGTATCTTATACCGACTGGTTGTAATCCTGGTAGGGGTGGTTGTTGCCCCAACACCGGTTGTGGTCTTTCTACACCTACAGGTCCTGGTAGGTTGCCTGCTTGATACCTAGGCATCGGTGGAACTTGAGGAGAAGCTACCGGAGCTTGGGGAGCGTAAGGTCTCTCTCTTACATATCCCTTGTTATAATAACATTCCTCGGTCCCATGGTTTGTCCATTTTTGTTTAATAGCACACCACTTGGGCTGTTTAGCCTGGGGTTTGGCGTACAAGTTAATCTTTTTTAGCACTTCATCTACAAGATGCTCTTGGTTTATAGCTACTTCTCCTTTCGGTGCTGTCTTAGAAGACTTGCTTCCACTTTGTTGTGAAGATGAATCGTCGTCAAGGTCCTTGAACTCCCCCTCTTTGTAGACCGCACAATTGTCCACAAGGTAAAGAGCCTCTTTGGTCAATTCATTCAACGTCATGCTCCTCTTCATATGTAAGTCTTTCTGGAGATCCGCATTCCTTAGTCCTTGGATGAATATAAGCATAAGTCTGGACTGAGTTGGCAGTTCTTCCACAGGACAGAACTTAACATATCTTTTTAGTCTTAGGGCTGCCTTTTGTACAGATTCCCCATCTTTCTGTTTGAATTTATGGATTTGTGAGACGGTATTATGGACTATCCCCCTTTGTGAGAATTCCTCGATAAATTCGTCAAACACTTCCTCCATAGACTCAAAGTCTCTACGCTCTATAGAGTCAAACCAAGTGGCAGCGTCATCCTCTAGGGTTAGTCCAAACCCTGCAAATTGGGTAGGGAAGTCTAACACCTCTTCGGCTCTAATTACACGCACAAAGGCTGCTACATGATCTCTTAGGTCTCTGCTTCCTGTGTATTTCTTGTTTACCCATTTTTGCACTTGAGAAGGTCTAATTCTCCAATGGTCTACAAACCTCATCATTGGATCTCCACGTCCTAATTGATATACCTCTTCAGGTCTTCTGTAGTAGAATGGTTCCCCTCCCAGTGGCGCTCCTAAGCCATAATTTCTAATAGTTCTCGCCAGAGATGGTTCATCTCTTCGAACTCGTTCTAAGTGTGGCCCTCCAGGCTCTGTTGACCCTTGAGTCTTTGGCTTACTCTCTCCTTGATACCTTGAATAGAGTGGTGGTTCTTGCAAATCCCTTAGCCCTTGTACGGCTTGATAACCATCTCGGCTTCAATCTTGTTCCAATGTTCCACTCTGTCGAAGCCAAGCCTGCAATGATGGCTGGTTTACTGGTTGGTTTTGGTTATTGAATGCCTGCGGTCGGGTAGATTGTGAGGTAGCGTCATACTCTTTAGAAAAGGGATTTGTTGACTTGCTTGGGGTGTGGACGGCTCTTGGCACTTCCTCAGGGGCATATGCTGATGCTCCTGGACTTGTTGCCCTTTCTACCTCCTCCAGGAGAATACGTTGGTATCTATCAACAAAAACTATACCCTTCCCCATAGCAGTTTCAGAAGAGAATAAGTAAACAACCTTGTCTTTGCTTAATTCGTTTAGGTATGGTTCTTTGCTGCGAAAGTAAGCAACTATACCCTCACTCTCATGCTTGTAGATTCCCACGTTCTCATTATAAGTTGGAACCCTGGTTGTTTTCTTATCATACATAAAAATAGCTCCGGGCTGATCAATGTTTAGTGGCAGTTCTTGAGCTTCTGAAACCATTTTCCCTTTCGCCACATTATCTCCATATATGTTGTAATCTTCAGGGTTACCGACTATTAGATAGTGGTTCCCCTTTTCGTCTCGGAATCTATCTCCATCATCATAGACTTGAATTATCTCCAATCTCTGTGCTGGCCTCTCTTCGATACAAATGCACTTGTGTCCTCGATAGTCAGAATAGACTAGGGATCCCCTCAAGTTTGTTCCCTCTAAGAAGATCACAGTGAGTTTGGAATCATTCAAAGGATTTAGGGAGGTGCTTCCTCCTAGCATTGGTCCGTCATAGGTGAAACCTCTTGGCTGTTGACTACCCATCATGAAGAAATATTTGTCTGATGAAGTGTCAGTATCACTACCTTCCTCAATAATCGGTGCTAGCGGATCTAGCCTTGCCTGAGTTACACTCTCCTCAGTGGACACTAAGCTACCTTGCTCACCTGCCACCTTCTGGTCTCTAACAATGTATCTTCCTGATCTTAAATTCATCAAACTTATCAATGCAATTTATCACAAATCCAACCACTCACCTGGCAAAGGATCAGTCTCCGCACAACTTCTTGCTTTGTTGCTGAATATACCTGTACACAAGCGTTTAATTTCGGCAATCGAATCAAAGCATTTATCTGCTAGAGGTTATCTTAGTAATGATTAGTATAACTGGAGAGTTAATCTCAACCACTACTGTATTTTATACATTGCTGTTGTTCTGGACTAGGTCTGCTATTCTGGAACTGTACTTCCCTCGGATGTTGGTCAATTTACGCGAAAAAGCTTGAATTCAGTCTTTGCTCCTTCAAATAGACAAACAAGGTCCAAATTCACTTTTGAAAGAAGTTTTGGAACCCTTAAGCCAAATGGAATCTCACTGTCTAAGCCTAGTCAAATTTTCTCTTCAGTGGGCCCCAATAGACATCCTACGCGTAGGATGTCTCCTGCTTTGTTTTGCCTGGATTTTTGCACTATGGATTCCCCTTGATGTGTTGAGTCTACAACTGTTTTTATTTTTTGATTTGCACACCTATAAGCTGGTCAATGAGTCAGAAATCTATTCCGACAGCCTGTTGCTGATCTTGATCAGTCTAATCAACTCCAATTTGGACCAAAATTTACCAGGAGGCTTGCCTCAGGCTATACAACACCTTGCTATGCCTATAGTCAGTATCTGGCTTCAATTTCTTGCTTTAGACATCCTACGCGTAGGATGTCTTTTTCATCAGAATGGCTTCAAATTCAAAACACGGGCTCCCCTTGAGTTGCTGATCACTTTGGTATGCTTAGATTTTGGTTTGGAGTGCAAAATCACACAGAAGACATCTTATGCGTAGGATGTCTATTTGGCCTGTTTGACCCCAGACTTGACCCATAGCTTTCCCTTGATGTCAGCAACCCAGTGGTATGCTTAGATTTTGGTTTGGATTTCAAAAGTCCCCAATTTTAGCTATTCTTGCCTTTTTCAGTCAAAAGTGCTTAAGTCTGCTTTGAACCCAATTTTCTCACCCAAATGAGATGAAACCCCTCTCAGTCACTCAAAATATCATGCAAGTCATGCTCATGCAGCCATCATATGGTTTTGGTCTTAAAATAATGCTTTGGCACAATTTGGGTAGGATGTCTGGCAATTTCAGTCTACCTGGCCTTATCCTGTCAAGATATGGTCAAATTTCCACTTTCCAGTTGAAAATAGGATAAACCCCACCTTCTGAACACACCGGTCAACTAAAAATCCCAAAATTCCCACTAGATTAGCCTGTAGATATCCTACGCGTAGGATGTCTCCTAGCTTGAAATTAAATTTTTTTTCTAACAGAAATGCTCATGATGCTCTGTAGCTCTATCAGAAACACTCACAGTAACTTTTGGACTTCACTTAGGCTTTCAAACACACTTTTGCGTCTTTTACAAACTTGTGATGACTTTACCAAGCAAGTATACATGCATGAAGTGCTCTAGATCCTGAATCATGATGTCCTACTTACTCTACTCCTACTCATCATGTGAAATGGTGATAATGGTGTTTTGGTTTCTCCGGACTCTCAAGCTCTCCTCTCACCGCTTCTACCACTCCAACTCCTACTCAAGAACACAACTAATACCTAAATCTATCTTAGTCTACCTAAATCTACCTAAGTCGAAGGATCTAGGCCAGACACACGCTCCCTCTAAGACCTAGAGAGTCCTCCACCCTTTGATCCTATTTAAATGTAAAACAAGACTCTTGGCAAGCCAAAAATCTCTATCCTCAAGGATTAGTCTCGGTCACCTACCTAAGGTTTTCGTCCCCAGCAGCGGTGCTAATGTTGGATGGATACGCCGTGACGGACGTTAGCACAGCGAGAACTCACCTAACATATAATGTCAGCTAAGAACGAAGCTGGACCCGCAGGCGCGTGGAAGCAAGCATAAGGTGTCAACTACACTCGACCAACTCCTAACTAATTCCTACAGAGTTCTCTACCAATTGTCTAAGTCACAGTCTTTAAGAGTGCATAAGAGGAACTTCTTACAACGCTGTCTAGAGCCGAACACCCATCAAACAATCTCCAAACACCATAGAACTTGAAGGAGACCCTACTAATACCAATAGGTCACTCTCCCTAAGGTCTATGAACCAAAACCCCAACCCAAAACACCCCGTGCAAAATCACGTAGGATGTCTGATCAAAATTTGTAGGTCTTCGTTTCCGAAATCTAAAGTGCCTAATGTGTAGCTCTACTCAATGTGAACGCGTGGATATGCTGCAATGCAAAATCGAACAACGTATGCTCACCGAATCACCAGATGAAGCTCGTAGATGGAGCTCGCAAAACCGGACCGTACGCGTGCAATGTAGGTATCGGCGCGTAGCTCTCATCGGGAGCAACACGCTGCACTTCTCCGCACTCAATTCCGACCACCGGTGCACACGTAGCATCAAGATGAAGCTCACACTCTCTCTCGTACACAGTACGCTCACTCAAAGACTTCAAAACTTTTTTTTAAAAATGACAAAAGGTTCTTCATTAAGGTCAAAAAGTGGTATATATACCTTACAATTCTCAAACCCTAAAGTTCCAAAATCAACCATCTACTCAATCTAACTATCAAAACTAGGATACAACCTGGAAACTTCTGTAAGTCCCAATATTTACAAAGTGAAAAATCAGGTTTCCTCAATAAATGAATAATTACAAAAAATGATAATCTTCTGAGTAGTTAGTTTTCGTGGGGTGTGTCCAACTTCTAACAAGCGTTTTGCCCGCCGTCTCGTGGAGCCATCTCCGCCGAGGTGCCAGGAGACTCACTTGTTTCTCGTTCTTTTGGTGGGGGCTCTTGAGTTCTCCTTTGGGAAGGAGATGCGTCATCAAGAAGCAAATATTTTAGCCCTTTGTATGGATCCTCTTCTTCTTCCCGAATCGGAGAGAGGCCTCTTTTGGAAGTCTCGCAAGGAGGCTTCCTAGGTACTCTCTCGTCATGGTGGGGAGCTTGGAGAATCCCATGAGCACGAAGCTGTCGTTACACTTCACTTTGGAGGGATGGATTGCCTATGGCTCGTTGAAGCCTAGAAACAAGGTAGTTAACAAGCATAGGGGCATCATTAGTAGCCTGCTCATTAGCAAAATCAAAGCTATCAACAATAATTCACTCTCTTTACTATTGTCATCCATTCTAAGAATTTTTAGGTGTATTATTTTTAGGTGTACTTTGGCACTTCAAGCCCTAGTTGCTGCTCCTCTTTACCCCTTTAGAAGAGCAGTCAAGCTACCGTACCCGTGGCTCCAATATCATTAATTGCAAGGAATAGAAGAGAGGGGTTTTCAACACCAAAAAAGTACCCGCTCCTGTCAAGCTTCTAATAGATCAATAGTGGTTAAGCCGTAGGAAACCCCCTAGGACTCCACTATTAAGACCGTAGCTCTCGATGTTGATGCCCTGTTATCTACACAAAGGCAGGCACATTGCAAGGCTGAAAAAATCCCTATTCTACTTACTCAATTGCAATTAATAATACCAACCATTTATAGCTAGCTTGAGGACCTCCCTTCTTGAGTAAGAAAAGAGAAACCTTGTGCTGGAATACCAATGTAACATGTAATGGCTTAGTAACTTGTGTGCAGTGGAAAATAGCATAGACATAGTAAGCATTTCATTAGAATAACTTCCTAATGAACATAGCAAGAGTGCTTGGATGGAGAGAGCAACAAAAAGCATAACACCTAGTTAGATAGGCATGAAAAATACTTCAAAAATGAGAGAAATTAAGTTATTGACAACAGTTGAGGACCGGATTTACATGGAGCCGGTCCCCCCTCCAAAAGGCTTTGTATTATAGGTTTCCCCCATCAAGGAAGACATTTTACAGTACAATACTTTGTGTTCCTTCAATAACTAGCTAGAGCAATGAAGATGGAAGCTTCAAGCACTAAGCAAACACTTATAAAACACAACATCAATTCCCTCACGGTCTCAGAGCCAAGACCTCACACACAAGTTACTAGGCCATTAAATGTTACATTGATTTTGCTAATGAGCAGTCTACTAATGATGCCCCTATGCTTGTTAACTACCTTCTTTCTAGGCTTCAACAAGCCATGGACAATCCATCCCTCCAAAGTGAAGTGCAATGGCAGCTTCGTGCTCATGGGATTCTCCAAACTCCCCACCATGACGAGAGAGTACCTAGGAAGCCTCCTTGCGAGACTCCCAAAAGAGGCCTCTCTCCGATTCGAGAAGAAGAAGAGGATCTGTAGGAAGGGCTCAAAATTTTGCTTCTTGATGACGCATCTCCTTCCCAAAGGAGAACTCAAGAGCCCCCACCAAAGGAACGAGAAAGAAGTGGGTCTCCTGCCACCTAGGTTTAGATGGCTCCACGAAGACGGCGGGCAAAACGCTCTCCATTACTCCTAAATGGAGAAGACCATCACACACTTATCCACACCACAATTCAAAGAGGGATGATAAAAAACAAGAGAAGAAAAAGGCGAGAAAGAGGTCACCCTCTTCTCCATCTTCTTCATCCTCTTCCTCTTATGAAGAAAGTGATGGTGCAAACAATTAGGACCAAGGCAAGAAAAAAGCGAGAAAGAGTTCACCCTCTTCTCCATCTTCCCCAAATTCTTCATCTTCTGAATTAAGCGATGGTGCAACTTTTGAACCATCAAAAAGAAGAGGCCATAGGGAATCCTATGCCGCGTGGAAGAGGTCGTCCAAGCTCAAGAAGTTCAAAGCGGGAGGAAAGAACATCTCTTTCCTTACCTACGATGGCACATTTGGTGCTACGAACAAAGTCTTGGCTTTCATCCAACAATTCGATGCGACGTTTGGAGATGAGGGCTTCACGGAGTCCTCTAAGCTACGCCATGTAGCTATGCATTTTCAAAAGTCTGCCATGCAATGGTGGTCTAGCTTACGGGAAAACGATGAAGCTCCACGAACATGGAAATCTTTTTAAGAGCTTCCATCATGAAGCAGTTTTTGGCCACCGATGCCAAAGACAAAGTACTCACTGAATGGTGAAGCTTGAAGCTCTCTCCCTACAAATCTATTCACAATATATGTGGACAAGTTTTGGGACTTACATCTCAAATCCATTGTCTTCAAAAAGATGGATTTTGGAGAGCAAAAACAACAATTTTGTGCAGGCTTAACTGAAGATATGATGGAGTATGTCAACTCCCAAAGGCCACGCACCATATCTATGATCATACACCATACCATGGTGGCTTCGCGAATCAATTTTCAAATAGGGGCTAAGAGAAATCTTAAACCCACGGAAAACAAGGGTTCCAATGAGCTTAAGGGGAAGGAGAATGTCCACAAATCTCCTAAGGGCAATTCCAATAACAATAAAGCTAAGGAGAAGGGAGTTTACAAAGGCAAAAACAAACTCTCTCCTGAAGATCTTGAGCGTTATCGCAAGGATAATCATTGTTTCAAATGCAGCGAGCAAGGGCATGCGTACCGTGCTTGCCCCCAAAAGAATGCCCGCCATGAGCCACCTAGAGCTACCTTGGTCGAAATCCAAGAAGAGGAAGCTCACCACAAAGGATCTCCTCTATACCATGCTTGGGGAAAGGTAAGAGAACATGATGCTTTTATTCTCTTTGATCCTGGTTCTACTCACAATTTCATATCCACAGAGTTGGCCACCAAGTTAGGCATCCAAGCCTATGAGATGGGAGATGTCCTACCCCCGCAGATGGTGCTTTCAAGGGTCAAGAAGCTTCAGTCACTCCCGTAATCAGGAAATTGAGGCTCCATGTCCAAAGCTATGTGGACAAAGAGGACTTCTCTATCTCTCCTTTGAAGCATGAGGATGTAATTCTAGGGGCACCATGGTTTTATTGCATGGCTGCCAATGTTAAATTCCCTGAAAGGAATATCTACTTTAGGTTCAGGGAAAAAGATATGTATATAGATGCTAAGGAGATGGGTAACACCATACCCATTGTACATATGCAAGCTTTCAATCAGTCAATAAAGAGCTCTATTTCCGTGTACATGATTTTTGTGAAATATTCTCAAAATGAACCTAATGCTTTACAAAAGAAAAAATAAACAATCACAAGGAATTAGAGTTATCCAATTTTATCAAGTGGTTTCAAGATGTCTTTATTGACGACATCCCTTGTGAACTACCGTTTAAACGAGGCAATGATGACCATGCAATTGAACTTCTTCCAGGAATTTCACCGCCTAATAAACCTCCTTATAGAGTTTCTCAAGCTCAACAAGAGGAGATTATGCGACAAGTGCATGAGTTAGTTGAGAAGGGCATGGTTAGGCCTAGCTCATCTCCATTTTGCTCACCCGTGTTATTAGTGCAAAAGAAAGACGGCACATATCATATGTGTGTCAACTATAGAGCACTAAATAGGATCACTATCAAAAATAGGTTTCCCGTTCCACGGGTAGAAGACCTATTTTGATAAGCTACAAGGGTCGACCTACTTCAATAGGATTGACCTAAAAAGTGGCTACCATCAAATAAGGATATCAAGACATTGTAAAGACCACATTTTGCACTACGTTTGGTCTTTACGAATATATTGTCATGCTTTTTGGCTTGACCAATGCACCAGCCACATTCAACCGCTTGATGGAGAAGCTATTCAGGTCTCACCGAACCTTTACCGGAGTGTTCTTTGATGATATCATCATCTACTCTACTTCACTAGACAAACACAAGCAACACCTCCAGGTAATATTTCAAGTCTTAAGAGAGAATAAAGTTTATGTTAATCGAAAGAAAAGTGAGTTTTTTTAACAAGAGATTCAGTATGTAGGTCACATTATCTCTCAAGATGGCATCCAAATGGATCCATCAAAGTTAGAGGTAATAAAAGGATGGCCTAATCCAAGGAATCTTCATGAACTAAGAAGCTTTATAGGTATGTGTGCATACTATAGACGCTTCATAGAAAATTTTTCACAAATCGCAGGACCATTACATGACCTAACAAAGAAAAAAGTTAGATATACATGGTCTACCAAGGAGAACAATGCTTTCAAAAGGCTTAAAGAAAAGCTTATCTCTTAACCGTTGCTTACACTGCAGGATCTCTCAAAGCCATTTGAGATCCAATGTGACGCTTGTGGTGATTTCCTGGGAGCTGTTTTGCTCCAAGAAGGGCACACCATAGCCTATGAAAGTTGAAGGCTCGATCCTATTGAGCAAGCTCTAGGCATATATGAAAAGGAACTCCTCGCAGTTTTACATGCCTTAGACTCGTGGAAGCACTATTTATTGGGGACTCCTTTCATTCTGCGGACGAATCACCAAAGCCTTAAGTACTTCATGACGCAGACCAAGCTCTCCGACAAACAAATGAGGTGGGAAAATTTCCTTTCGCAATTTTAGTTTCATATTGCTCACATTGCTGGCAAGCATAATCAAGTAGCCGATGCACTCTCAAGACAACAGAGAGTGAATGCGGTTTCCATAGCAACTCACATTGCTGGCAAGCATAATCAAGTAGCCGATGCACTCTCAAGACAACAGAGAGTGAATGTGGTTTCCATAGCAACTCACAATGATCTATCTTCTATGATAGATGAGTATGCTATTGATCCGAATTTTAGAAATGTGATTTCAGCCCTTGCACTAGGGAAGAAAGAGGAACCATTTACTTTACAAGATGGTTATCTTCTCTATGGCAATAGACTATGCATTACTAACTCACTACGTAAGAAAGTAATGTATGAATCTCATGCTCCTCCTTATGCGGGGCATAGAGGAATTCAGTCTACCCTAAAAGGGATTGAAACATGTTTCTATTGGTCTACCATGAAAGCAAACATACAAGAGTATGTTTCTAGATGTGTGGTATGCCAAAAGACGAAGTTTGATAGAGGGAAGCAACCTGGATTGCTTCAACCTTTGCCAATCCCTAATTCACCATGGGAGAGCATATCCATGGATTTTATCTTTGGATTGCCTAAGTCTATCCGTGGGAATACGGGAATATGGACGCTAGTAGATAGGTTCAGCAAACAAGCTCATTTTATACCTATCAAAAATACTATCAAAGCCCATCAAATGGCAACCCTCTTCATATCACAAATCTTCAAGTACCATGGCTTGCCAATGTCCATAGTGTCGGATAGAGATCCTAGAATGACCAATATTTTTTGGAAGGGTCTCTTTGAGAATTTAGGGACAAGGCTAAACTTCGCTTCGGCCTATCACCCGCAAACGGATGGCCAAAGTGAAATAGCTAACCTAACAATTCTTGATCTACTAAAAGCCTATGTAATGGAAGTAGATCAAAGGTCCCAATGGGAGAAGTACATACCCTTAGTGGAGTATGCTTACAATCACATTGTACATACTTCCACGGGAAAAGCACCTTTTGAGGTAATTGAAGATCCAAAAGTCCCCTACTACTTAAAGTACACGGGAAGATCTTCGTTGCAGATGAGTATAGCCAAGACCTACAAGAATCTTTCCAAAAGATTAAGGATGCTATCTCTATCTCACAGCAAAGGCAAAAGGTTGCTGCTGATAATCATAGAAGAGCCCAAGCCTTTAAAGAAAATGGTTGGGTCTTGCTTAAATTTCCCAAGG
This sequence comes from Adiantum capillus-veneris, assembly GCF_014529385.1. Lineage (NCBI taxonomy): Eukaryota > Viridiplantae > Streptophyta > Polypodiopsida > Polypodiales > Pteridaceae > Adiantum > Adiantum capillus-veneris. The sequence goes on from NC_140931.1 coordinate 164,727,257, forward strand.
CTCGATTACGGCACACGACGGGCAAGAATCCTACGGGACACCAAAAGTACTATGTTAAGTTAGCAAAAAGGTACTATTGTCCCTTCCAGATTCTTCGATCAATCAATGAGATGGCCTATCAACTCAAGTTTCCCAGCCATTGGCTCGTACACAATGATTTCCATGTGAGCCTACTAAAGCCTTACAAAGGAGAGCCACCTCAAGAACCAACTATTGAAGACTCACCAGAGATCGAGGACCAAAAAGAGGTGCTGCAGCCCAAGTCCATTCTCCGACATGAAGACAAGGTATTAAGAGGCGGTAAGACTATCCGACGATATCTTATTAAGTTTAAGAATTATCCTTTTGAAGATGCTAGATGGATGCAAGGCATACAATTAAAGGATAACCTCAACCTTGGCAATGCTTACAATGATTCCCTAGAGTAAGCAAATGTACAAATGAATAAAATGAGCAAAGTTTTTGTCTTATAAGATTCTCTTTTTCTTTATTGTGCACAAATGTTAAGTAGTATGCATGCTTAGAATCAATTTTGTGGAGACAACGTCTTCCAAACACCAAGTAGAGCTTGTCACTGTACTATGGAAGATTGATAGGACTAATGCATAGACATGCTTGCGACAGACTTAGGCTCTCAAGCACCAAATGTATTAGTCATTGATTCTGGAACAATGTCGTAGGGTAAGATAGGGTATTGACATGGAGCCGGTTCCCCCTCCAAAAGGCTTTGTATTATAGGTTTCCTAAGTTCCTTTTATTACCTTTAGCTTGGATAGATCCATTTGGCTGCCATCTTGAGAGATAATGTGACCTAAATACCGCATCTCTTATAAGAAAAACTCACTTTTCTTTCGATTATTATGAAGTTTATTCTCTCTTAAAAGTTGAAATATTACCTGGAGGTGTTGCTTGTGTTCCTCTAGTGAATTAGAGTAGATGATAATATCATCAAAGAACACTCCAGTAAAGGTTCGGTGAGGCCTGAATAGCTTTTCCATCAAGCGGTTAAATGTGGCTAGTGCATTGGTCAAGCCAAAAAGCATGACAATGTATTCGTAAAGACCAAACGTAGTGCGAAATGCGGTCTTTACAATGTCTTGATCAATATCCTTATTTGATGGTAGACACTTTTTAGGTCAATTCTACTAAAGTAGGTCGACCCTTGTAGCTTATCAAATAGGTCTTCTACCCATGGAACGGGAAACCTATTTTTGATAGTGATCCTATTTAGTGCTCTATAGTCGACACACATACGATATGTGCCGTCTTTCTTTTGCACTAATAACACGGGTGAGCAAAATGGAGATGAGCTAGGCCTAACCATGCCCTTCTCAACTAACTCATGTACTTGCCGCATAATCTCCTCTTGTTGAGCTTGACAAACCCTATAAGGAGGTTTATTAGGCGGTGAACTTCCTGGAAGAAGTTCAATTGCATGGTCATCATTACCTCGTTTAGGAGGTAGTTCACAAGGGATGTCGTCAATAAAGACATCTTGTAACCCCTTGAGAAAATTGGATAACTCTAATTCCTTGTGATTGTTTATGTTTTCTTTTGCTAAAGCATTAGGTTCATTTTGAGAATCTTTAACAAAAATCATGTACACGAAAATAGAGCTCTTTATTGACTTATTGAAAGCTTGTGTATGTACAATGGGTATGGTGTTACCCATCTCTTTGGCATCTATGTACATATCTTTTTCCCTGCACTTAAATTAGATTTTCCTTTTAGGGAATTTAACATTCGCAGCCATGTGATCAAACCATGGTGCCCCTAGGATTACATCCTCGTGCTTGAGAGACAGATAAAGAACTCCTCTTTGTCCACATAGCTTTGGACATGGAGCCTCAATTTCCAAATTAAGGGAGTGACTAAAGCTTCTTGCCCCTTGAAAGCACCATCTGCGGGTAGGACATCTCCCATATCATAGGCTTGGATGCCTAGCTTGGTGGCCAACTCTATGCATATGAAATTGTGAGTAGAAGCAGGGTCAAAGAGAATAAAAGCATCATGTTCTCTTACCTTTCCCCAAGCATGGCATAGAGGAGATCCTTTGTGGTGAGCTTTTTCTTCTTGGATTTCGACCAAGGTAGCTCTAGGAGGCTCATGGTGGGTGTTCTTTTGGGGGCAAGCACGGTACGCATGCCCTTGCTCGCTGCACTTGAAACAACGGTTATCCTTGCGATAACACTCAAGCTCTTTAGGAGAGAATTTGTTTTTGCCTTTGTAAACTCCCTTCTCCTTAACTTTGTTGTTATTGGAATTGCCCTTAGGAGACTTTTGGACATTGTCCATCCCCTTAGGCTCATTGGAACCCTTGTTTTGCGTGGGCTTAAGATTTCTCTTAGCCCCTGTTTGGAAATTGATTCGAGAAGCGACCATAGTATGGTGTACAACCGCAGATATGGTGCGTGGCCTTTGGGAGTTGACATACTCTGCCATTTCTTCAGTTAAGCCCGCACAAAATTGTTGTTTTTTCTCTCCAAAATCCATCTTTTTGAAGACAGTGGCTTTGAGATGTAAGTCCCTAAACTTGTCTACATATTTATGAATGGATTCGCAGGGAGAGAGCTTCAAGCTTCACCATTCGGTGAGTAATTTGTCTTTGGCATCGGTGGCAAAAAAACTGCTTCATAATGGAAGCTCTTAAAGCTTTCCATGTTCGTGGAGCTGCACCGTTTGCTCGTAGACTAGACCACCATTGCCTGGCGGACTTTTGAAAGTGCATAGCTACATGGCATAGCTTAGAGGACTCCGTGAAGCCCTCATCTCCAAACGCTGCATCAAATTGTTGGATGAAAGCCAATACTTTGTCCGTAGCACCAAAGGTGCCATCGCAGGTAAGGAAAGAGATGCTCTTTCCTCCCTCTTTGAACTTCTTGAGCTTAGACGATCTCTTCCACGTGGCATAGGATTTCCTATGACCTCTTCTTTTTGATGGTTCAAAAGTTGCACCATCGATGAAGAATTTGAGGAAGATGGAGAAGCGGGTGACCTCTTTCTCGCCTTGTTCCTCCTTGTCTGCACCATGACTTTCTTCATAAGAGGAAGAGGATGAAGAAGATGGAGAAAAGGGTGATCTCTTTCTCGCCTTTTTCTTCTCTTGTTTTTTTATCATCCCTCTTTGAATTATGGTGTGGAGAGGTGTGTGATTGTCTTCTCCGTTTAGGAGGTGATGGACAGCGTTTTGCCCGCCGTCTTCGTGGAGCTATCTCCGCCGAGGTGGTAGGAGACTCACTTCTTTCTCGTTCTTTTGGTGGGGGCTCTTGACTTCTCCTTTGGGAAGGAGATGAGTCATCAAGAAGCAAATTTTTGAGCCCTTCATATGGATCCTCTTCTTCTTTCGAATCGGAGAGAGACCTCTTTTGGAAGTCTCACAAGGAGGCTTCCTAGGTACTCTCTCTTCTTGGTGGGGAGTTTGGAGAATCCCATGAGCGTGAAGCTGCCATTGCACTTCACTTTGGAGGGATGAATTTCCCATGGCTTGTTGAAGCCTAGAAACAAGGTAGTTAACAAACATAGGGACATCACTAGTAGCCTGCTCATTAGCAAAACCAAAGCTATCAACATTAATTTCACTCTCTTTACTATTGTCAGCCATTCTAACAATTTTTAGGTGTAATATTCTTCTTATTCATTGAGAAAGATATCAAACATCTACTCGACAAGTCTATAGCTCAAAACTTTGTGTGTATGTGTGTGTGTCATGTGTGTACGTGCATACGTTTGTGCATGCATGCATGCACGCACGCACGCGCGCTTGTGTGTGTGTGTCAGAGAGAGAGAGAGAGAGAGAGAGAGAGAGAGAGAGAGAGAGAGAGAGAGAGAGAGAGAGAGAGAGAGAGAGAGAGCGCATAAGAGAAACAGGGGGAGAGAGACAAAGAGAGAGGGAAGGAGGAAAAATAAGAGAACTTTTATTGTCATAAGAACAATTTGAACATATGTAAAGATCTACTCGATGTTGGGGTATAAAGCCCAATGTGGTCGCCCAGGTAAGTGGGTGGGCCGCCACGTATGTACACATATTCTTTTGTAAAAACCTAATAAGAACTCACTATGCTCTACACATTACAGTAGAGCGAGTTCACCATATCGTCGTGCTCTTCTTCTCGCACTCTCTCTCGCGTCGCACTTCCGCTCGTACTCCTTCAACTGGTATCAGAGCTCAGATCGAGGCTCGGGGCAGCACTGCAGGAGGCTAGAGTCACCAGCTCAGATTGGAGTGAAATTCGACAGGCAAAGACACGGCCCCAAAATCTCGTGGGAGAACCCGAAGGACTTGGTGTTGTCAGAATTTCATTCTGAGGTCATCTCGGCCACCGTTCGGCTTCGACAAAGGTCTGCGCAGGCCATTTTCGACTACGTGGTCTCAGCGGGTGCAGATCCGACTCTGCAAATTTGGGGTTTTCGGCCTACGACTGCAGGTGTTGAGGATATCGACACTCCCATAGTGCTGATTTGTGGTTGTCTACACATCGAAGGACGGCTCACAGTTCTTGGAGGCGTGTCACATACGACACGGGCGCATCTACACACAGACTGTAGGTGACATCCACTAGTTCATCAGGTAGCTTGTGTTTGCTGCTTGATATTCCAGATTTCTTCCTGACATTGCAGGTACTTCCACATGGGATGTATTGTCAGAGATGATGTATGTCTGTTGAGGGTTTGCTAGCTGTGAGTCACGCAGCAAACAACCGCCGCAGCGGTTACAACATACAGTGGGAAATTTGTGGATGTATGACTTTGTGGGAAGTCTATGTACTGTCAGATTTACTGCAGCCTTTGTTGAGGGTCGAGTGAGGTTTTATTGAGCTGGGGGATTCTCGAATGTTGAGATCCTTTCGGTGATACAGGTCTTGGAGCGATCCCTCGAGCACCCTTAGATAGGCAGCTAGGATGTATTGACTGTGAGTTAGACAGTTGGGATTGCATCTTTGCTTTACTGCCGTTGAGGCATTGTCACAGTCTATGCTTACAGGACAATGACAGGACAGTGAGAGACAGTACAAGTGCAGGACAGGTTTACCCACAGCTTACAGTGTCAGAGAGACAGTGGTTTTTTGAGCTATTTTTTGGTCTGTTTTTAGTACACCAGATCCATTTTACAAAGGAGACTCTGCCAAAATTTCTGCAGAATCTGAAGCTTTCTTGGTTCATTTGACAGGTTGATATTGGTTCAGAGGTCAGTTTACAGGGGAAACTCTGCCGAATTTTTCCCAGAAAAGTAAACTACTGTGAAGCGTAGCTATGGCTGGATCACAGGACACTGCTCTTTACAATATCAAGAAGCTGGATGGAACCAATTTCCCATTGTGGAAGAAGCAGATTTGGCACGTGTTGGTACAAAAGAAGCAGATAAAACCTATAAAGCTCAAGGGGATAAAACCAGAAGATATGGACGAAGATGAATGGAGCGAAATGGATGAATTGGCACTTTCTACCATTATGCTGACGTTGGCAGAAAGCGTTTACTTCAATGTAGCAGACGAGATGTCGGCTTATCAAGCATGGTTAAAGTTGAGTGATCTTTATGAGAAGCAGAGTGCAGCTTCACAGGTATACTGGCTTAAGAAGCTTGTTGACTTGAAGATGAAAGAAGGGACACCTATGTCCAATCATCTGAATGAATTCAACACAATCTATAGTCAGTTGTCAACTCAAGGTGTCAAGTTTGATAAACCTGTTAGAGCTATGTTCCTCTTGATCACATTGCCGGAAAGTTGGGACACTTTTCGCACAGCTTTGAGTAATTCTGCACCTCCAGATGGTTTGAACATAGCAGGTGTAGAAGGAAGTCTGCTTACTGAAGAAACCAATAGAAAGACAATGGACAAAGGCAAAGGAACAACCTTAGTTGCCAGGGGAAGGACCAAAGAAAAGTACAAAGGTGGAAAGAGGAATCAGTCTCGTAGCAAGTCCCGCAGTGCTAAAGGCAAGAGTGACATAGAATGCTACCATTGTGGCAAGAAGGGTCACATGAAAAGAGACTGCAGAGAATGGAAAGCACAAAAAGGCAAAGAGAAAGCTAAAGACCATGGTGAGAAGAACAAGTCCTCAGTGAAGATTCAAGAAATAAATGTGACAAACACTGTTGCAGAGGATGACAGTCTAGTGTCAGGAGACATCTACTTCTTGAAGAATACAATGGACTTAGTTCTTCTTACAGCATCTGATGGAAATGCACTGAGTGACTGGATTATAGACTCAGGGCCATCACTTCATGTGTCTCCAAACAAGGAGTGGTTTACCTCTTATGTGACCACTAAAGATCATGTTCGGCTAGGCAATGGGCAGACATGTGAGATCTTAGGTGTTGGAGATGTTCAATTGAAGTTTCAGAATGGCTCTTCTTTCACGCTGAAGAATGTGAGACATGTTCCCGCAATTACAAAGAGCTTGATCAGCACAGGTTTACTTGATGATGCTGGCTACGTCACCACTTTTGGAAAGAACATGTGGAAGATATCCAAGGGTTCTATGACAGTAGCACATGGAGTAAAGTCTGGAGGACTTTACATGATTTATGTATCAAATGTCTCTAAAAATGTAATCAATGTAACCGAGCAGCCGAACGTTTCTTTGTGGCATAGCCGGTTAGGACATATGTCCAAGAAGGGAATGGAAATCTTGTCTCGTTCTGGTTATTTGCCTGGCTCTTCATTTAATGATTTTGAATTCTGTGAACATTGTCTGTATGGTAAGCAAACACAACAGCCACATAAGCATAGAGGCAGTAGAAGAGATACACAGTTGGCACTTGTTCATAGTGATTTGTGTGGACCTATGCCTAACCTATCTCTAGGGGGAGCTTCTTACTTTATGACATTTATAGATGATTACTCGAGGAAAGTATGGGTTTACTTTCTCAAGCACAAGGATGAAGCGTTTAGTGTTTTCAAAACGTTTGTGACACTTGTGGAGAATCAGAGTGGCAAGAAGCTTAAATGCTTACGCACTGACAATGGTGGAGAGTATGTTTCAAAGGCCTTTCAGGACTTTTGTGAGTCAAAAGGTATAAAACGTGAACTTACTGCTCCTTACAATCCTCCTCAAAATGGTGTTGCTGAGAGGATGAATAGGACCATACAAGAGAAGGTCAGAAGTATGTTGTCTAATGCACAGCTGCCAAATGGGTTTTGGATTGAAGCTGTATCAACAGTTGTTCATCTTATAAATAGATCTCCTAGCAAGGTTTTGCAGAAGGATTCAGTGCCAGAGATGGTATGGTCAGGCAAAATGCCCTCATACAAGCATCTCAGAGTCTTTGGCTGTGAGGCATATACTCACGCTCCAAAGGAATTTAGGAACAAACTTGAGCCAAAGAGTAGAAAGTGCATCTTTCTAGGCTATGGTAATTCTGGTGAGATGGGGTATAGACTTTGGGATCCCGAATCCAGAAAGGTTGTCCGCAACAATGATGTTTACTTTAATGAATCCAAATATCATTCTAAACCAGAGAGGGTTGAGGAGATTAGAAGAGTTGTCTTCCAAGAAGATGGACCTGCACGTGCAAGACAAAATGTCAGGTCTCAAGAGGAGCAAGGACAGGATAGAGTGGAACCACAGGTTGTGGCTGAGCCTGAGCCACCTATTGTGCGTAGATCTAGACGTGTCACGCGACCTCTTGATAGGTTTGTTCCATCTATGAACTATGTCATGTTGACTGATTGTAATGAGCCTTCATGTTACAAGGAAGCAGTGCAAATGAAGGACTCCGGGAATTGGCAATTGGCCATGCAGTCAGAGATGACAGCTCTGCATAAAAACAAGACATGGAAGCTAGTTAAATTACCACAGGGCAAAAAGGCTCTACCTTGTAAATGGGTTTACAGGTATAAGATCACCGCTCATGATAGTCAGCCAAAGTACAAAGCAAGGCTTGTTGCCAAGGGCTTTAAGCAAGAACAAGGCATTGACTTTGATGAAGTCTTCTCTCCGGGTGGTCAAGATGACTACATTGAGATGCTTTCTTGCATTGGTTGCCATATTAGATTTGGTGTTGCACCAAATGGATGTCAAGACAGCGTTCTTGCATGGTGATTTAGATGTGGAAATTTACATGCAGCAGCCGGAAGGGTTTGTTGAGAAAGGCAAGGAAGATTGGGTATGCCAGTTGTTAAAGAGTCTTTATGGCTTAAAACAATCACCGAGGGCATGGTACCATAAATTCCACAAGTTTATGCTTTCTCAAGGCTACAAACGTAGTGAGTTCGATCACTGTCTATATACAAAGAAGGCTAAGGATGGCAGTTGGCTGATCCTTATTTTGTATGTGGATGACATGTTGATTGCTGGCAAGCACTTGGAAGAAATTTCAGCTTTGAAGTCAAAGATGGAAAAATCGTTTGACATGAAAGACATGGGTGAGGCAAGTCATATACTTGGTATGTGCATTGAGAGAGACAGATCAAAGAAGTTGATTTGGTTATCTCAAACAAAGTATATTGACAAGGTTTTGCAACGTTTCAATATGGAGAAGGGAAAGGCATTGAGTGTTCCATTGCCACCATATGTGAAACTTAGCAAACAAGATTGTCCTGTGTCTAAGGAAGAACAGGCTGAAATGGATAAGATTCCATATGCGTGTGCAATGGGTAGTTTGATGTATGCAATGATTGCTACTCGCCCAGACATTGCATTTGCAGTGGGAGTAGTAAGTCGATACATGTCAAACCTAGGCAAGAAACATTGGGAGGCAGTGAAAGGAATATTGAGATACCTGAAAGCTACAAAGAGTATGCGTATATGCTATGGGAGTCAGGAGCTAAGTGTAAAGGGTTTTACAGACTCAGATTATGCAGGTGACTTAGAGGCTGAATATGTTGCAGCATCAGAGGCATGCAAAGAATCAATTTGGCTTAATCGACTAGTAACAGATTTGGGAATCAAAGAAGAGATGCCTGTGTTATATTGTGATAGTCAAAGTGCTATACAATTGGCTCGCAATCCAGTTTATCACTCAAAGACAAAGCATGTGGATGTGAAGTATCATTTCATCAGGGAAATGCTCGAGGATAAGCAACTTCAGCTTGTCAAAGTTCACACCACAAAAAATCTTGCTGATCTACTTACAAAAGGACTTCCCTCAGAGAGCTTTGCGCATTTTCGCAAGCAATTAGGTGTAGGGTAGTACATCACTTCTCTACATCTCTTGTATATTAGCTTGTATAGTAGCTTCTCTCACACTTAAAGTACCACATTGGACTTTAAGTGGGAGGTTGTTGGGGTATAAAGCCCAATGTGGTCGCCCAGGTAAGTGGGCGGGCCGCCAGGTATGTACACATATTCTTTTGTAAAAACCTAATAAGAACTCACTATGCTCTACACATTACAGTAGAGCGAGTTCACCATATCGTCGTGCTCTTCTTCTCGCACTCTCTCTCACGTCGCACTTCCGCTCGTACTCCTTCACTCGATGAGTCTCGATCGAGAGAGAGAGAGAGAGAGAGAGAGAGAGAGAGAGAGAGAGAGAGAGAGAGAGAGAGAGAGAGAGAGAGAGAGAGAGAGAGAGAGAGAGAGAGAGGTGTTTTAATGTCATAGGAACACATGAAGAGACCTCAAAATCTCTATCTAACAAGTCTTGAACTTAAGACCTGGTATTTAAGAGGGAAATGTGATAACCAATTTGCCACAATCGAAGGTTATTATAGTTTCCTTTTCTTATCCAGTGAGATAGATCCCAAAGATCTACCTAACTGGTATTGAACTCAAGACTTTGTGTCTGTGTGTGTGTGTGTGTGCACGTGAGTGAGAGAGAGAGAGATAGAGAGAGAGAGAGAGAGAGAGAGAGAGAGAGAGAGAGGGAGGGAGGGAGAGAGGAAGAAGAAGAGAACTTTATTGTTAAGAGCAATCCAAATAGATATCAAAGATCTACTCGAGGATTCTCGAACTCAAGATCTAATAAGAAAGAGAGAGAGAGAGAGAGAGAGAGAGAGAGAGAGAGAGAGAGAGAGAATTGCCATCTTCGTGGAGTGACTCTAGAGACTAAAGTACACCCTCCTCGCTTGCACACACACACACACACACACACACACACACACACACTCCTACATATATGTGTATGTGTGTGACCCAATGGCCATGCTATTCTTGGCCGCAACAATGCACGGGTCACACACTAATTAGTAAGCACGTTTTTCTTTTAATAAAGTTGTTGTAAGCTTCGCTTCAGCCAGTTTTTCGGGATTGCGCCCACTCACCCACACCCACATGTCTCAAGGGTTGAACCATAGTGGGTGCACTTAGAGCCCCTCACCTTTACCACTAGGCCAACTCCCCTTGACACATTCTTATTCCAATTAAAGTCCGTGAAATTATATTTTCCAAAAGCCTAGGATAGATGTAAATGTGCTCTTTCTAATTCATTTGGGCGTGTGTATGCAGAGGGAGGGAGGGGCTCCTGCCACCCCACAAGTCCATGCTTCAGCCTCGTCAGGCCAAGAGCTTGTGGGCATCGTGCGAAGGCAGCGAGACAGAGAGAAGCGCAATGAGTTCCAAAGAGAGAGGGAGAGTGGGATAACATAGAGAGCGAGGTCAGTTTCGCTTTTTGGGGGGACTTGAGAGAGAGAGAGAGAGAGAGAGAGAGAGAGAGAGAGAGAGAGAGAGAGAGAGAGAGAGAGAGAGAGAGAGAGAGAGAGAGAGAGAGAGAGAGAGAGAGAGAGAGAGACCATACGAAGAGTGTGCAATAACAAGAGGGTAGAGCAAGTCCAAATAAAGCAAAAGAATCATTCAATGTATTTGTCCATTTTCATGTTTCCATAAGGAAAATCGTGATGACCTCATACACAGTGCCACTTGGAGAGAGAGAGAGAGAGAGAGAGAGAGAGAGAGAGAGAGAGAGAGAGAGAGAGAGAGAGAGAGAGAGAGAGAGAGAGAGAGAGAGAGAGAGAGAGCAAAAGGTTTAGAACTAGAGGGAAACAAAATCTTACTAGATTCTCCCTTCCACGAAATTCTCAAAAAATGCCAGCATCTTCTCGTACTCGCAGGTTCTTGCTTCTATTAGGCGAAATCTTTGTGGACTCCGCTCCAGTGTTTATGGTTCTCAGTCAACCCTTGTGTGGCCACCAACCAAAAAACCCCTAGCAGGAGTCGAACTCAAACAGATGCACTCAAACCGATTCACCCTTTGCAGTAACCACCTCACCCAAGGAACGTCAGTGATTAGGAGGCGCCTACGTAAATATTAAAAAAAATAGTCTTTTCCAGCTCTCCAGCAGCTTCTGTTCACACCTTCTAATGCAACCTTGCCCCTTCCTCACCTTCTCTCCACCAGTCTGCCGACCTCGCCTACATCGGCTTGATGCCCGAGTCTGCAGCCTCCTCCCTGCATTCCACACCACCCTGTACTCCTTCTGCTTTTCCACCGTGGTGGTATTTCCCAAGATTCCAATTAATAACAATTTTGTAAAATCGTAGGGACATACTTGGCCTGACTCGAATTCAGAACAAATGGAGCTAACGAAACACTCTAGTTAATAACTAGCTCGCGCGCCCCGCCTACCGACGAACCTCACTCGCTCTTACCACCTCACTCTGTATGTGTTTGTGTGTGTGTGCATCTTTATACATTTCTCCATGACACACACACGATCGACACTTTCTGTCTTTGGCACAGGAGCTGTGGAGATCCAGACGGCTATGTAGATATATATGGGGCTACATAGCAGAGAGTACAACAGAGAATTTGAGCCATACTCTCTCGATATCTAGAGTGCAAATGAGGATGGATTCTAGTAGTAGTAGTAGTAGTATTTTCTAGTTGATTTTGGCCTTTTGAAGACGTTAATATAACATCTCATTTCATTCGCCTTAGTTCTCTCTCTCTCTATCTTCACATTTTTTGTAACAGTTTGGTATCATAGGTTATTTTGGCCTTTTGACCTAATTTACCTAACTTTAGGTCAAAACAAATTTTGCAACAAATTGGTCTCATAGATCATTTTGGCCTTTTCAAAACATCTACTTAGCATTTCATTTCTTTCTCTCTATCTTCACAATTATTTAACAGTTTGGTCTCATAGGACTTTTAGCCTTTTGAAGACGTTAATATCATTTCATTTCTTTCTCTCTATCTTGTATTTTTATGGTCTCCGATCACTTGTCAACTCTCTCTCTCTCTCTCTCTCTCTCTCTCTCTCTCTCTCTCTCTCTCTCTCTCTCTCTCTTTGGTCTCATAGGTCATTTTGGCCTTTTAAAGATGTTAATGTAACATTTCTGAGCCATACTCGCTCGATATCTAGAGTGCAAATAAGGATGGATTCTAGTAGTAGTAGTAGTATTTTCTAGTCTTTTATCACCCAGACATGGTATCAGATTCATAGTTTTGTAACAGTTTGGACTCATAGTTGATTTTGGCCATTTGAAGACATTAATATAACATCTCATTTCATTCGACTTCGTTCTCTCTCTATCTTCACATTTTTTGTAATAGTGTTGTCTCATAGGTTTTTTTTGGCCTTTTGAAGACGTTAATATCATTTCATTTCTTTCTCTCTATCTTGTATTTTTATGGTCTCCGATCATTTGTCAACTCTCTCTCTCTCTCTCTCTCTCTCTCTCTCTCTCTTTCTTTGGTCTCATAGGTCATTTTGGCCTTTTAAAGACGTTAATGTAACATTTCTGAGCCATACTTGCTCGATATCTAGAGTGCAAATAAGGATGGATTCTAGTAGTAGTAGTAGTATTTTCTAGTCTTTTAGCACCCAGACATGGTATCGGATTCATAGTTTTGTAACAGTTTGGACTCATAGTTGATTTTGGCCTTTTGAAGGCGTTAATATAACATCTCATTTCATTCGACTTCGTTCTGTCTCTCTATCTTCACATTTTTTGTAGCAGTGTGGTCCCATAGGTTATTTTTGGCCTTTGGACCTAATTTACCTAACTTTAGGTCAAAACATTCACAATTTTGTAACAAATTGGTCTTGTAGATCATTTTGGCCTTTTGAAAACATCTACTTAGAATTTCATTCATTTTATTTCTTTCTCTCTATCTTGTATTTTTATGGTCTCCGCTCTCTCTCTCTCTCTCTCTCTCTCTCTCTCTCTCTCTCTCTCTCTCTCTGGTCTCATAGGTCATTTTGGCCTTTTAAAGACGTTAATATAACATTTCCATTCATTTCGTTTCTTTCCTCTCTCTCTCTCTCTCTCAAATAATCAACAAATCAAATAATTAAATTGAAATAATAATTAGTCTGAATCCGGCCTTATTTCTTCGCTTCACATCCATCACCACAGAGACGCTTAGGGCATTGACCTTGCAGAAGCCGCTCAGGGAGAGATAGATAGATAGATAGTTCTATTATCGTCCTGGGAGGTCAAATATGACCTATGGGACCAAATGAACATGTCACGTGGTGTGAGTGGAGTTCATAAGTGACTCTCGATGCTCAAAAATGGCTGAAATGAGCGTCGCAATAGAGAGTCCACATCGTGGTTGGGAGAGGAAGGTATGTAGGGAGAGATCATGGTTGAATATATGGGGAAAAGAGGACCTGATGTGGTCAAAAGCTGAGCACTCAAGTAGTGTGTGGTACTCACTCTCTCGCACTTGACGAGGGCATAAGGTGCAAAGTCGATGACACTCCTCGCCAGTGCCCCAACGTCCTGTCTCGCAGCGTAGAGAATGGGAGTTAAGACGAATGGAGGCAATGGTGCGGATCGCACTCAACAGGATGGGTCAAGGATGTAGGAATGGGTTCGGTTACCTCGTTCCGAGAAGAAGAGAGATTTGTAGTTTGGGGCAACCTGTGTGGTGTAATGGCTGAAGCGAGAACCTCCGGATTTCTCCCAAGCCGTGATACATTGGCGTTGTAAGAAGGCCTCATTAACTTGGGAGTCGATCGACGCATCCTTGACCAAGTGACATGCATCCCATCTTCCAAACCATTTCTTGATATCAAGTATCCACCCCGAACTTAGTATTTTGCTCTTGCATGTCTTTTGAACCATTTGACTTGCTTCATATGCGATTCTAGGAAGTCGATGCAAAGGGCTACGTTGTGTCTTACGCATGTACTCCACAACCCTTTGCATGCCCAAGACCTCAATGGGAAGCAATCCGGACTCAAGAAGTAAGAGCATGTAGGGTGTTTGTGTCTTGACTTGGAGAAAGTTGGTGAGAAAACGCTTTTGGACATTCTCAAACTCTTTCCGAGTAGACTTCCTGATGCTTCCACCCCACACCTCCACTCCACAAAGAAGCACCGGTGTCACCAATGTTCAAAGAGGTACTTTTTGAGAGCCCAACACTTGATCTCTCCTGCATTGCACATGTTCTCAAATGCATAATAGGCCCTCTTTCCGGCTTCCAAGCGACGCATTGCACAATCCTTCCATTTATGATTGGATGGAACCTCAAGGCCAAGGTACTTGAAGTGATCTACCACTTCAAGTTTCTCATTGTTATATACAATGCATGGATTTTCATCATTGAGGGTCTTTACAAGCATAACCTTGGTTTTGGATCCATTCACGATCAGCCCGCTATGTAGGCAAAAGCGTTCCAAGACACTCATAAGCTTTTGTGCATCTTCTAAGGTATGTGCCAAGAGCACTACATCATCGGCATAAAGCAAAAGCATGATCATCGCATGTCCAATCTTAACCTCTTCTATGCCTTCTTGCTGCATAAAGTCAAGAACCATGCATTCCAATTCATCAATGAGTAGCCCAAAGAGGGTTGGGGAAAGTGGGCATCCTTGTTTGACACCAATAGTGCTTGCAAAAAATTCTGAAGTTCCATCTCCCATACGTAATCGACATATCACTTTTTGGTAGATGCGAAAGACTACATGCATAAATTCTCTCGGCACTTGAAGGCTTTGCATACGTCTCCAAAGATTTCCTCGCGGTACCATGTCAAAAGCTTTCTTGAAATCCACAAAGCAACAATACAACTTTTTTCCTTTTAATCGAGACGCTTCCATAAGAACTCGAAGAGTGACAAGGTGATCAATAGTGCTATGATGCTTTCGAAAACCTGCTTGGCCAAGTGCACGTTTCCCATTCTTTTCAGCCCATTCACTTATCTTCATCTCCATGATACATCCAAATAACTTTGCCATTAAAGAACCAACCATTATAGTGCGATAGTTGTTCACATTGTTTACATCTCCTCCTTTGTGCAAAGGTTTGATCCAATTTGCACTCCAATCATGAGGCATGCCATACTGAAGTGCAAGGTTAAACATATCGCATATCCAATATCGTGTTTTCTTGCTTGTCCATTTAATCATTTCAGCCTTGACACCTTGAAGGTCACTTGCCTTACGAGTAGCAAGTTTCTCAAGCGCGCGGCATACATTTTCAATGGTAAAGAAGGGAGACATAAACGGAAGGGAGCTACAACACTCCATCTTATCAACATTGGGTTGCTCATAGAGATTCTTACAATGCATATACATATCCTCAAGAGTCAAGTCACCAAAGCTCTCAATGCGCTTGCCTTTTAGATTTGCCAAAACTTGCCACATGCATGTGCTTTCTCTTGTGCTAAAAGAAGTTGTTTTTCGACTTCCCACCTTCTCCTCTTCTTTTGAACAAGTGCTTTGTATGTGTGTGAACATTCCAAGTAAACTTCCATGTCTTTGATTGCATCCAATCTTAGCAAGTGTTTTCGGGCTTGACTACATTCCATGTCAAACCATTTCTTCTTGGTGCTACCCTTCTTAGACCTTTTGCAAGACATGTGTTTCACCGAAAAGCATTCCTTCGCACAAGAGAAAATTACTTCTTTGAAAACTTTCCACTTGCATTCTAATGTTGGGCTCTCTTGATGCTCTATCATGCTTAACATTTGGTCCACCATATCAGCATATATAAGTGCTCGTTTGAAGTCTAGACGTAGGTACAAATGATTCACATCATGATTGGAGGCTACATGCTCGGGCCGTTTACCACACTTGAGGTCAATACATAACATCCTATGATCCGATTCCGGATTCCATTCAACAAGTGTAAAGCTTTGTATGCATTCTAGAGTGGCTTCCGAGAACAACATATAGTCAATCACGCTAGCACCGTTGTGCTTTCTACATGTAAAGTCATTGGTGCCTTGCCATAGAGATACACCATTTGCAATGAGCATTCCGGTACTATTGCACATATGTAGAAGTGACTTTCCATAGTGATCCACTTCTTTTGCATCATTAGAACTTCGATTATACATGTATGAGTCATCCATTCTTCTTGAGACATGCGGCATGTCTACTTGTTGTGTGTCGTGTTGTAGCATATTTGTGCGAGCATTCATGTCTCCAAAAACAATGACTTCACCTTGATCCTTGTAATGAGCAATGTCTTCCTCTAGTTCAACAAAGGGCTGATCTCTATCCATATTCAAGCAAGCATAAAAGTTGGAGTCATAGTGAGGAATGTAGCAACCCGCCACAAACATGACTTGACCATTTGGTGGGCTGATTTTCAGCCATAAGTAGCGTTTATACTTATCTTCTTTGACAATGGAAACATCTTTTAAACCCTTTTTGGTCATACATGCTACGCCTCCTTGGCCTCTTCGTTGCTTTGCATTTTTGGCCCACATCAAAGAATGCACATCGTATTTGTCAAATCCAAGAATTCGTTGCGCATCATGCTCCCATGTTTCGACAAGAAGTATCACATCGGAGTCATTGGTAAGCTCATCAATGCCAATTCCCGCATTCCATGGATACCCGTTACAATTCCAAAAGCTTATTCGCAAGTGTGAGTTGGTCTCATAGATCATGTGTCCCTATTTGTTGGGTGGACTTGCATCCTCCTTAAGTGGCTTTTCTTCTTGAGGTGATACCTTAACCTTCTTGCTTCTTTTCTCATATGCTTTGCGACGTACATTTTGTTGCATAATAGTGCGATCCTCATATACATTACAACATGTTCCTTTGAGGTAGATCCAACCATTGTCAAGGATGATCTTTCTCTTTACCTCATCAACCATGGTACATACAATAGGTCTTTCTCCCGAGCGAGGGACTCCTTGTTTTCCAACTCGATGTGCACCATAAGCCATGATTCCTGACATGCCAAAGTGTGTAGCAAAAAACTCTTCAATAGCAACTGCAAGAGATTGGGGTATTTCCATGCTTTCCTCCTTGATTCCACGAATGACGATGTTCTTTGAGCGTTTTTGTCGTTCGTGCAATTCTTGAGTGTCCACATTCTCTACATTCTTTGCTTGGACAACGGTTTGCGTGATAGGAGATGTAGAAACCACATTATCCTTACATATATCAGCCCATGATTTGGATGCATTTCTCATCTCACATACATCATGTCGTATTGTATCTATTGTTTCCTCTTTCAATACATGATCACTCTCAACTTTGCTCAAGCGCTTTTTCAATACATTCATGTCAACAAGAGAGCGTTTACATTCTTGAACTTCATTCTCAAGATGCATCAAGCGTGTTATTTGCATTTCAAGAACCTTCTTGAGGTGCTCATTCTCCACAACGAGAACTCTTAAAGTACCATTCTCCATTGCAAGTGCGCGCAACTCTTCACCTTGTTTGTTGACGGTTTCTTGTAACGAGATCAAGTAAGCCATGATCATTGCTTCCGTTGTTGTACATGATGTGGTTGGATTAGCATCCAAATTCCTTGGAGATTTTGCATCATTCTCCATGGCGAGTGTGGCTTTTCCACCCTTGCGAGTTTTGTCTGACATTGCCTTCAAGTCGGCAACAAAAACGCAAAGTTTTGACATTTTTTTCAGTTCTGAGATGTTGTTACAGCAAAGCCTTCCATTACACAAAATTTTTTTGTCTTTACATCAATGCGTAGAGGGCTTCGTGCTCTTCGATTGAGACTGTAGATCACCTAAATCGGAGTTCGGATGAGCAAGTTATGGTCAAAAAAGTGAACTGCTGTCTACTAGGTCAAAAAACGGCTGAGGGAAGGAGAAGGAGAGGGAGAGAGAGAGAGAGAGAGAGAGAGAGAGAGAGAGAGAGTCTTGCTTACACCCGTCCTGCCATCCTTCTTATTCTTTCTACCTCTCTAAACCTTGCACCCTAGTCCTGAAGGTAGCATTGCATTGCATTGCATTCCCACATCACTTCTAGCCTCTAGGTCTCCTCTCTGCATCATGGCGTCTCACACTCCGTCGGCCATTATGCACTTGACACAACAATGCAGATTTGTCTGCGTAGCAGAAGTAAAGCTTGTCAACTATTAGTGCTTCAGGAAGCATCGCACTTTCTAAAGTCTAAAGTTGTATAAAAGCCTTCACTCATTGGTTGCTTCCATGCAGGACCATAGTATCATAGTAGCTGCCTCCTCGTCCAGCATCACAGTAGCTATTGGAGTTTACATCGTTGAGTTTGCGGCATTTGCATGCTGCAGTTCTTTGTTCATGGCGCTGGGGCAGTCTCGTACTGCTGCACGATCAGCCGCCCGCACACATGAAGGACGTGTGGTCCCTCGCCAACGTCTCCTTCGAAGCCTAGTTAACAACTGTGTAGCATAGCATACCCCTTGAGGCTCAGGGCGAGAGAGAGAGAGAGAGAGAGAGAGAGAGAGAGAGAGAGAGAGAGAGAGAGCGAGAGAGCGTAGGAGAATACCGCCTTCTTCTTCTTTTTCTTCTCTGTCTCTCTCTCTCTCTCTCTCGCTCTCGTTTGTACTTCAGGTGGAGCAGTCTAAAGACTCTCTCTCTCTCTCCCGTTTGTACTTCTACTGCAAGGCGGGTCCTACTGCTGCAAGGCGGCCTTCGTGTTAAAGCCTAGCAGAGCCGCCACTTCACGTCCAAGGTGTAGTCTGAGGACTCGCTCTCTCTCTCGTTTGTACTTCTGGTGCAAGGCGGGGTCCTACTGGTGCAAGGCGGTCGTCAGTACTTGAATGTACTTGAAGCCTCCGTGTTAAAGCCTGGCATAGCTAGCCGCACTCTTTCCTTGTCGCATGCCTTCAAGTCACAGTGCTTGACACGTGGCGCCACAAACCCCAGCGACATATTGTTTTAGTAGATATTTTAGCTCTCTTTTTCTATGAAATGTAGCATTTTAAATTCTTATCTCACTCGTTTTCCACTCCCAAGGACAAGAGAGTCGGCTTTGCGCGTTAAGAAGTAGTTCATAGCTCATTTTCTTTATAAGAAATTTAAAGAAGGCCTGCAGTGCAAAAAGCTCGCCTTCATCAGATTTGACGATCTCGCCATACTCACTGGCGCCAGGAAGTCCGCTGAGACTTTCATGGGCAAACAGAAGAGAAGCGCGAGGGAGGAGAGATTGAGAGAGTGCATTTTGCAGAGACGGGTCAGCTAGTGGGTTGACCTGTCTGCATCGTGCACTCGCATTACGTTCTCTATATCTCAGGTACATTTCTTTTACACCACTTCTTCACTCCTCACCCCCTCCTTCTAGTTTATCCCTCATTTGATTCTATTAGCATATCCCCCATTTGATTCATTTCTCCAGTTCAGTTGAAGCTCATCTGCCCTTCTCTGCTATCTGCTCCCTAATTGATTCATCTCACCTCCTTTATCTGCAATTAGCCACATTTCTCGTCAATGTAGATCAAGCAGCTGACGATCTCTGCATGTACTGACTTTTTGTAAGAAGCTGTATGTGCTACTACGCTCGTTTTGCAGCTCCCTTTTGAACACCCAGCTAGGAAGCAAGCTGATTGTTGAAAATGGGTGCACGCGAGCGCCACAAAGTGAAGGAGAAGAAGAAGAGAAAAATCAGGCTTAGCAAACTTTATTCATACTCATGCGTTCGACCTACAGTGGATGAAGGGGACATCCTCCCTCCCTTGGGTGGACCGGGCTTTTCACGTGTTGTTTTCTGCAATGAACCAGAGCGACACCGATTGAAGCCTTTCAAATATCGCTCCAACTATGTCTCCACAACAAAGTACAACATTGTTACTTTTTTGCCCAAAGCACTCTTCGAGCAGTTTCGTAGAGTGGCAAATTTATATTTCTTGTTTACAGCGGGACTCTCTCTCACCCCTAGTCTGACACCCTTCACACCAGGCTCTTTGATTGCACCTCTTGTGTTTGTGGTGGGGATGAGTATGTTGAAGGAGGCAATCGAAGATTGGCGCCGCTTTTTGCAGGTGCACATTGTACACTTGTTGTTTCATATACAAAGAGCTACTTTTCACATTGCTGACAATTTACTGCCTCCAGGATAGAGAGGTCAATTCTCGCAAGGTAAAAGTCCACATTGGTAATGGCAAGTTTGAAGATAGGGATTGGCAGAATGTTCGAGTAGGGGATGTTGTGCGTGTACAGAAAGATGAGTTTTTTCCTGCAGATCTCCTCCTCCTCTCATCTAGTTATCCAGATGGAGTTTGTTATGTGGAAACAATGAATTTGGATGGGGAGACAAATTTGAAGCTCAAGAAGACTGATGAAGCCACCTTGAATTTAGATGGGGATGAAGAGTTTGAATATTTCAAGGGGCAGATTCGTTGTGAAGATCCAAATGCTAACTTGTACAGCTTTGTAGGTAATTTGGAGTATGATAGTTCAGTACATTCATTGGGGCCTCAGCAGGTATTACTAAGAGACTCCAAACTTCGCAACACTCAGTACATTTATGGGGTTGTAATTTTCAGTGGGCATGATACAAAGGTCATGCAAAATGCAACAGATCCACCTTCAAAGAGAAGTAGAATCGAAAGAAAGATGGATAAAATCATCTACTTCCTTTTTGGTGTATTAGTCATCATTTCTTTTATTGGGTCCATTGTATTTGGCATACGCACTAAAGTTCACATGAAGGACTGGTGGTACTTGCGTCCTGATGAACCCTCAAGCTATTTTGATCCAGATCGAATATACCTTGCTATATTTTTGCAGTTCATGACAGCTCTCATTTTGTATGGATACCTTATACCGATCTCTCTTTATGTCTCGATTGAAATAGTAAAAGTGCTGCAGGCTATGCTCATTAATCAAGACCTTCATATGTACTATGAAGAACTTAACAGACCGGCTCATGCTCGCACATCAAATCTCAATGAGGAGCTTGGTCAGGTTGATACTATCCTCTCTGACAAGACTGGGACACTCACCTGTAATCAGATGGAGTTTTTAAAGTGCTCAATAGCAGGAGTCTCTTACGGGCATGGGGTAACTGAGGTCGAGAGAGCCACAGCAAAAAGATTGCAGAAAAATGTCGCGGAGATTGAAAATATTTTTGCTAAAACAACAGACGCACTTTTGTTGGGTGAAGGTGTGGAAATGGTGGAGAAGCCTCATGTTAAGGGGTTTAATTTCAAAGATGAGCGGCTTATGAATGGCAATTGGATGTCCCAATCACAATCAGATGTCGTTCAGATGTTTTTTCGCATATTAGCTGTTTGCCAAACAGCTATACCTGAGGAAGATGATAATGGTGGTGTTCAGTATGAAGCAGAGTCTCCTGATGAGGGATCCTTTGTTGTTGCCGCTAGAGAGTTTGGGTTTGAATTTTATAAACGGACCCAAACAAGTGTTTATTTGAGGGAAATGTCAGATGCAACTGGTGCAATGGTGGAGCGGTAGGAATATATGTAGAGAAATTTTGACCTTATTGTCCTTGTGGGTTCCACTCCTTCATTTATGTTTGCTTTATGGATTGTAGAGAGTACAAGCTGCTCAATTTGCTGGAATTCAACAGTACACGGAAGCGGATGTCTGTTGTTGTTCGGGACGAGGATAATCAAATATTTGTGTTCTGTAAGGGAGCCGATAGGTACAGATTGCACACTTTGTAGGTGAAAATCCGCTTTATTACATGCTAATTTTGTCATGTTTAAAGTGACAAGACATAAACTGGATGCTGCGCAGTGTGATCTTTGAACGGCTGTGTAAAGCTGGCAGGGAGTATGAGGAAACAACAAAAGTTCATCTTGCTGAATATGGGGATGCAGGTCTGAGAACGTTGGCTTTGGCGTATCGGAAGTTGGAGGAAGCAGCCTATGCAGAATGGAATGACTTGTTCATGAAAGCTAAAACAACCATTGGTCCAGATAGAGATCTCAAATTGGATGAGGCGGCTGAGATTATTGAACGAGAATTGATTCTTGTGGGAGCAACCGCCGTGGAGGACAAGTTACAAAAGGGGGTTAGTGCATGCCATAACCTTTGTATTATTCACAGCTTCTACACATAGGGTTAACATGTTTGCTCATGAACTTCTGGCAGGTACCAGAGTGTATAGACAAACTGGCTTTGGCTGGTCTAAAGATTTGGGTGCTGACTGGTGACAAGATGGAGACTGCCATCAATATTGGGTATGTTAATTTTTTTTGCACATTTAACATGTACGGGCTGTTCTATTTAAATTAGCTATGCGAATTCTGTTGCTTTGCTGCAGTTTTGCTTGCAGTCTGCTCAGACAAGATATGAAACAACTTGTTATCTCTTTGGATAATTCAGAAGTCAGGGCAGCTGAAGAGTTACATGACAAGGAGGCTCTGCTTAAAGTAAGGATCTGAATTTAGCTGCAACATATCATTTGGGCTAGCTTAACTTAGCAGGTGGTATGGATAACTGCACAAACTATGCTTGTGAAGTTTGACATCAATCTGTTCGTCTTTTGCAAGGTTTCTAAGGATTCTATCCGGAACCAGCTTGCTCGGGCGCAACAAGAAGTGACTATGGACGGGCGGTTTGATGGTGTCTATGCGCTAATTATTGATGGCAAGGCGCTTGGACATGCTTTGGAGAATGACATCAAAGGCAAGTTTCTGGAGTTGGCTATTCAATGCGCATCAGTGATTTGCTGTCGCGTTTCACCCAAACAAAAGGCTCTGGTGTGGGCTCTTTCTTTCTACTAGTCTTTTTCCGGGTGAATTGAGATTTGTAGAGATTGCTCGCCTTGAAGTTGACCTGCTACCTGTGGTGTTACTTATTTTGATAGGTTACAAGGTTGGTGAAAGAAGGGAAAGGAAAGACTACGTTGGCTGTGGGAGATGGTGCAAATGATGTTGGCATGATTCAAGAGGCGGACATCGGTGTTGGTATTAGTGGAGTTGAAGGCATGCAGGTAGCGTTTTGACATTTTTTCAGATGTAACCAATGGCAAACCATGGGTCCACTTGTGGAGGTTGTATATGTGCATTTAGGCAGGTTTCAGACTGCACATTTTGGAATGCTCTGCACTATTCCACCTGGAACCAGCATGCCCGCTTGGGAGACACCGTGCACAGCTCACACAGGCACCTGGAAGCCCTCACCATGCTCGCCACGTCTCAGGGGCCGTCCCACGTAACAGCAATTCTCCCCTCTCAGTGTTTGAAAATAGTAATGGCTGACTGTAGACATTCAAACAATTTGCTTACCAGATGTTACACTTGTCTCAATAATGTGCTCTGCAGCTAGAGTTTCATTATGTGCTTATGACTTTCCAAGCATGATGTCAATTTTCTGAAACAGGCATTTGGGCTCAAACTCAATCAAATGTGCTTGTGTAGAAGTGACACACGCACATAGACACAGCTAGTGGGAGAGAA
The DNA here is from genome assembly GCF_014529385.1 of Adiantum capillus-veneris. Classification (NCBI taxonomy): domain Eukaryota; kingdom Viridiplantae; phylum Streptophyta; class Polypodiopsida; order Polypodiales; family Pteridaceae; genus Adiantum; species Adiantum capillus-veneris. The sequence goes on from NC_140931.1 coordinate 164,750,696, forward strand.
GGAGAGGATCCCGTTTTCCTATTGACAGATCTGGACCACCGACAGGGCACATTGGATATGTTGCCAGATTCTATACATGCTTTTGAGTCTCACCCCTCGATATGTTGCCCAAATACCATTGAGGTGCCTATATAAAATACCACACAGCATACACATGAAAAGCATGTATAGTATCTGGCAACATATCCAATAAAATATCCACCTGTCCTCCATGACTCCGACAGACCACCCTGAGCTGGGAGTCGTTGTACATACATTTTGACTTGTACAACTCCTTTAGGCAGGCTGACCTGAGCATCCTCAAGGACCCACAACACTCAAAGAAAAGAGAAGAGGAGGAGAAGGCAGCAAACGCAGACAGGCTCCTCGAGTTAGAGAGGTTTACAGACGTAGGGATCTTCCATAGGATCGGCCTCTCTAGGTTTGCTCTTCTTTAGTAGAGTTACCGACTGCTTCTCGTGAGCCCGATAGGGTTCCTGGGGTTGCTATTGTTCCTTCATGCAATTCAAATAAAGATGATATTCCTCTTGCTGTTCTCATGACACAATATTAGGAGAGCCTTCCCCCTCTTGGATCATGGAAAAATGTACATGTAAGAAGATCTGAGAGACTCATTTTGTAAACAAAGAAATACTCTTTGTCCATTATTGTATATTATATGGGCACATTAAGATCACACCTGTGTGGTGATCAGCTTTGTACATTTATCTTGAGGATGTGCCCATGAGATGTTTACTTTAAATAATAAGATTATTTTTTATTTTTAATTAGAGAGAGAGAGAGAGAGAGAGAGAGAGAGAGAGAGAGAGAGAGAGAGAGAGGCCTTGCTCGCGAAACCTAGCCTCCTGCTTCAAAACCCCCTAACCCTAACCTGCTGGCGCTGCCCTCCTCACGCTGGCAGCCCTGTCGTGCCGTCGCACTGCCGTGTCCTGCCATCGCGTGCCCTAAGCTGCCTTCGCGCTGCTGCTCTTCCACCCGCCTTGCCCTCGCGCCACATGCTCTACCTCTCCAAGCCTTACCTTACCTTGCGACGCCCCACACCGCCATCTCCCTGCGCTGTTTTGCCCGTTTCAAAACCCTAGCCACCTGCCCTATCTGGTTTGTAACCCCCAGCACACCCTTGCCCTGCCCTGCCCGCCACTCACCTGCCCATTGCGTCAGCCCCCGACCTGTCCCTTCTTCCTTACCCTGTTCCATCACAACCTGCTTCAACATTCCCCCACTATCCTTCATTCACCAAGGGCTGAGAGGTGAGTTAAGGCTCTGGCCAAACGCTTATCCACATCGGCTCCCTCTCAACTTTCAAGTCTTATGGCACCTTCAATGGTTATTCCTGAAGATCTTCAGCGGAAGATTGGTGACTGGATTAATATCCTCTCTCAAAGAGGGCCATCGGTTGCTTAGTGGGATGCTCCTACGCCTGAGTCAACATCTGAGAGTGGCTCTGGTGCACTCTAGCTGGTTCAGATGAAGGCAAAGTGGAGGACATCATCTTGCTAGGCAGAGGCACTCTCATTGGTCTCATTGGTATTTTCACAACTTGCCTCTCAAGTCGCCAGCCGCACTCCTCTTGGCTTTGGAGACAGACGTAGTATGAGGATTTCACACTAGCCGCTTTTGAAGACAGATGTTAGGTTCCGAAGGATCCAATGAAAATATCTTTCCCAGAGCTGCTTGCCCAGTTTTGGTTGCAAGACATGTTGAGGCAGATGGGTTTGTCTTTGGGTTTTTATTCCTTCAGTGCGGCTGCAGACATCTGTGCCATCTATAAAGGTGGCTACTACCTCTTCCACAATCTTCCAAATACCATCACTTTTGAGTGGAAAGGGGTGTTGCACTCGCAAAGGATTGTGGTCACGGGTAGACCGAACCAATGTCTTAAGAGGCCATAAGATGGGGCACTTAGTGAGAAACTGCCCTAGAGGGCTACAACAGAGACAAACTGGTTGGAGGAGGAGACAACCCTCACAGCCACAACAGACACCACAGAGCTTTGCACAGCCACAGGACCCCGTGTAGAGTCAGCAGCAGTAGAGTGCTCAACAACAACACAATGTTGAGCAGACACAGAGACAGGTATAGACACAACCTATCCTTGTCTATAGAAGGGTAGTGAGATAGAGGTTGGCAGAGGCATAGCAGCCCCCAGACACACCTCCAGAGGGAGTTACCAGACTAGGACCGAGAGGAGGCACCAAGGCAGTCGGACAGAGAGATTGAGGAGGATCAAGAGTTGATGGCAGTTCAGAAGCAGCTTGAGCTGCCCCAGGATAGGGCAGTTCAGCAGACTTTGGATCCTCTAGAGGTTCAGTTGTAGGTGCCCCTCACAGTAGGCATTGTTCAGGGAGAGCAGGAGAGTGAGTCCTCGCATTTTGCAGATGATTTTGATTATTCAGCAGGCTTCTCATCTCCAAGAGATGTCCTGCTTTTGAAGATCTTGCCAACTAAGTTCTTTGTGGTTGGTCCATGGAGATCTTCAGATGTTTCTTTGAGGAGTGGGCCACTATGTGTCGACATGCTTTTCCTGCTGTCAGCAACACGCCACATTTTCCTTGGTCCAGAGAGAGCTCTTAGATTTAGAGTGCAGGTTTTACACGGGGACTCCTTTTGCACGAGGGAGGCTGCCTATGATACCATACGAGAGCAAACAATGTTGAAGCCAATTACTTTATGGAGATTAGACAACTTGTAGATTTGTTTGAGACTCAGTTTAGAGAGGCTGTAGGGAAGTTGGTTCGGTCAGAGAGATATGCATCTTGGTACCGTCCCTTGGCTTTTGAGGTGGACAGTGAGTGGGTCCCCCTTGCCTCTCATACAGTTTGGTTGTGCTGTAGATCTGCTGCCTTTTTTGGGGTACATCATTAGGAAATGTTTGGATGCGGATGATTTTGGAGGCACGGCCTAGGGGTTTCACAGTCCCTCAGCTTTTGTGAGCTACTACATGAGGTTTTTATAGCAGAGCTTTATATCAATCTGATACACTGGACTTTGTGGTTTTCACTACTTCGTCCGAGGTGACAGAGCTATGGGTAGATTCGTGTAGAGTTGATTACGAGATAGCTACACTTCACCACTTGATTAGAGTATCTTATCCCCATATGGATCCTGTGGTTTGTTACGGGATTTTTCCCCATGATCTCATTGTATATTTGTTAGGGTTTTTCCCGTATTTCTTGTATATGGACCTATGGTCGATTTAATGTAATACAAAGGGGTCAAAGCCCCTCTTTTCAGAGAGAGAGAGAGAGAGAGAGAGAGAGAGAGAGAGAGAGAGAGAGAGAGAGAGAGAGAGATTGGATTATCGTCCCCGGAGGTCAGATATGACCAAGGGGACCGGATACAAAAGCAATACAATGGTTTTTACCAATTGGTGGCAATGAGATACATATCAATTAAGGACTGAGGGTCTGTAGACAGGGTAAAGAAAAGAAAACAAAACCTAATGGGAATCAAGTGGGAGGGGGAGCCGCTCTAGGAGTTCGAAACTCCTGAATAATGGCTTTGCCTCCACGGTAGATCGCCCATTTACCTTGCTTGCGGGCTTCGTGCATCTTCTTGAGTTCACTTTTTTTAAGCTTGAGTTGATTTGGAGTAAGCTCCTCAGTGCTCCAGATATTTGTTCCCTTGAGGAGATGTGATTGGCGTAACAATTTGATCCGCTCTTCCTTGTCCTTGAAAGTAAGTACGCGGTGCTTAGATGGCACGTGTCTATGTGTCGTTGATCAGGAGACGACGTCCGTCTTTATGTTGACTGGTTGAATGATGTCACTGAGCTTGGTAATTGCTTCTTTGGGAGTGTCCTCGGTGGTGCACCATGGTGAGGCAAACCCACCAATGCGGACCTTGAGTGGGTTATCGTTGCTTGTGGAACTCCGTTGTCACGCAAGTTTGCACCCTAGCGATGGTTGCTGAGTGAACTTAGATGACGGTAGCTTCGACTTCCTTTACCTTATTGGTGGCTAGATCGGTCATGGGAGTCAAAACGTGCCTCGAGCGCGCTAAGGCGAGCTTTAAGCTCAATGTTTTCCTTCATAACCTGATCAAGGGCTGCTTGGAGTTGTTTGATCCGACCAAGCTTGCTTGGTGGTGCTACGACTGCAGCAAAGCTCAGCCAAGTCCTTGCAGGGATCTTCAGGGTGTTCATTCTTGTGGAGGAAATCAGGCCCGCCTTTGAGAGTCACTTTTAATGAGGGACTGGCCGCTTGGGGATGGCCAAGAACTGAAGCTTGGCCAGCAAACACTAAGCAGTAGTCCGAAACAAGCAGCAACAAAAGCTTGTTTTGTGGGCAGGCGTAGGCCGCTAAGGCATGGCGTGGCGAGGGCTGAGCAGCAAATGGAACTGGTTTTGTGGGCAGGCGTAGGCCGCTAAGGCATGGCGTGGCGAGGGCTGGGCTGGACTATAACGCCTCCCTTAGAGCCGCCCCTCGCCTCAGGGAGACCAGGGAAACACAGAAAATGAAGACGAAGGCAAAGGCTAGGGCTAAGGCACGCACACACGCGCGCGGGCACACACACACACACATTGTCACAAATTGGTGACGTGACAGGCCCCCGGACACACACACCTGACCGCCCCTACGCCGGGCAGTGTCGTTTTTTGTGGACTGTTTTAAAACGAATCTCTGCGGTGTCGCGGTAGAATCTTGACTTGGGGTGTCCAAGTTTGTTAGAGAGAGAGAGAGAGAGAGAGAGAGAGAGAGAGAGAGAGAGAGAGAGAGAGAGAGAGATGAAATGAAATGAT